>NW_025814823.1:210673285-211284952 GCF_022079265.1 Lynx rufus | reverse complement strand
CTCTCTTTGCCCCTCCTCTGCTCTCTCTCTGTCTCGAAATAAATAAGTAACCATTTTGGGGGCGCCTGGGTGGCTTAATTGGTTAAGCTTCCCACTTCTGCTCAGGTCATGATCTCAGGGTTTGTGAGTTCAAGCCCCCCACCATGCTCTCTGCTGACAGCTCAGAGCCTGGAGCCTGCTTCAGATTCTGTGTCTCCCTCTCTCTCTGCCCCTCTCCCTCTAGTGCTCTCTCTCTCTCTCAAAAATAAATGAACATTAAAGAAAAAATAATATAAAATAAGCTTTGGGTGAAATTGTGGGCTGGTGTCAGATATGCTAGTTTTATCCTTATGATAATGTGTAGTATGCTGAGTAAGGTCTCTGTGACTCACCTCACTCGACCGCAACCACACATCAACTATCATTTCTACAGATCGGGAAGAAATGCTATTTCTTCAAAATCAATTAACCACCTCATTACTAGATAGATAAAAGAGGACAATCTGGTACAGAGGAGCTTGTGGTAGTGCAGTGATATATAGTGTTTGACTACTGTTGCCTGAAGGACCCTGACAGAAGCACATTGAGGGTTTGGGAGGATTTTGAAATCATTTAAGAGATGATAGCTTTGTCCTATGATAACATAATTTATTTTGTGTATCAGTTCTGCATTGTAACCCAATGTCCTTCACTTCATAAGAAAAATACAAGTGACCCCAAACTAAGGACATTTTTTAAAAAACAAATTTTATTAACACTTAAAATTTTTTCCTGAACATTATGTGCTTACTATGGGGCAGGCAGAGAGCCAAGCATTCCTCAGACATTACCTCTAATCTTTAAAACGGCTCTCAAAAAATAATAAAATAATAAAATAGTTCTTCAAGAGAGATGTAGATATGGTTATCTCTGTTCTAGAGATGAGGATACTGGAGCTCAGGGAGGTTAAGCAGCTTGCCAGAGGTTGCACAGCTAGTCAGGGGCAGAGTCAAGATGCCAGCAGAGATGTCTCTGGCTCCAAAGTCTGTTTTCCTCTGGGCTATCTGTGTCATTGCAGAGGACAACAACTGGACCAGAGTAACCTCTGGAACCACCAAGGGAAAGCCTGATTGTATTTGGTAGGCTTTATTTGAGAAGGTGCAGATAGATGATTTTTTAAAAATTTCTATTGTAAAAAGGTTGAAATTAAGTCTTAAGGTTTACTAAGGTTAGATTGCACCTCACTTGGCCAGAATATGCTGTCATCGTCCATAACCTGAATTGATAACAAGGGTATTGGAATGTAATTTTGTAAAATAAATTGAAGTTGTTTTTATTTTTTAAATGTTTATTTATTGAGAGAGAGAGAGAGAGAGAGACAGGGAGAGAGAATCCCAAGCAGGCTCCATGCTCACAGGGCAGAGCCCAACTGGGGGCTCGATCGCATGGAACTGTGAGATCATGACCTGAGCCAAAATTAAGAGTCAGACGCTTAACCAACTGAGCCACCCAGATGGTCCTGAAGGTTTGCTTTTAGATCTAAGTTTGTCTCGATAAATTTTATTGGTTATATTTTGTTTAATTAGATCAAAAGTTGTGTTTTCTTTCAGAATTTCGTATGTCATCAAGTATTGATTTATATTTATTCAGGGATATTTATAAGGCATCTACTGTTAAACTTCAGTCTTTTTATTTGATTATTAAAAGATATTTCTAGAAGTACTTTCACAGCATTTTGAATTTAAGTTATGGAATTTTACTCTATGTATACATAATGAATATAATGATGCTCTATATGCAGCATTATCTTTACATTTCTGTCTCTATGTTTTAAAATTCAGGTCCCAAGTCATTTGCAAAGGCATTTTCCAGTGGCTATCTAATTGGAGAAATTCTGCACAAGTTCGAACTTCAGGGTGATTTTTCAGAATTTTCAGAAAGCAGGTTAGTGAGATTGAGTCTTTCTAAAAAGGGTCATTTCCTTTGGCATTTGGATGGCTTTAGCTCCCAGAGTTAACTTTAAAAGCATCATGAGCCACAAGATCCCTTCCAAGCCTGAACCAGCCAAACACACCATTGATATGAAAATTGTTGGCTCCTGGAATATGCATGCTTCATTGTCCCAGAAGCACAGAGGAGTGAAAGTTATATGGTTGCAGCAAAACCCCCTCTCTAGATGGGACCTATTTTAGGATCTCCTATATTTCTGAAATTTGAGGCCATACTACTTCTTATTTTGTTCATTGCTTCTCTCTTTTAAGAGAAGTAAAGCAACATACAGATTCCTGGCAAAAAACCACCCGTAATATTTTTTTTTGTTTTTAGCAGCTATATTGAGATATAATCCACAGACTGTAATTCACCAGTTTAAAGCATACAATTCAGTGGTTTTAAGCATATTTACGTGTTTAGTACATTCACAACCATAGCTACTAACCACCTGGCCCCTGGTACCCACAAATCTATTTTCTGTCTCTATAGATATCCCTATTTCACACATTTATGTATCAGTGGGATCAAACAACATGTATATTTTGTGACTGATCATGTTTTCAAGGTTTATCCATATTGTAGCATGTATCAGTACTTCTTACTGTTTATTTGCTGAATAATTTCAATTGGATATACCACATTTTGTTTATCAATTCATTAATTGGTGGATATGAGTTATTGGTTACTATGAACAGTGTTGCTGTGAACTCTGTGTTTTTACATGGAAATGTTTTCATTCCTCTTGGGTATATGCCTAGGGGTGAAATTGTTGGGTTACAATTGTGTTTACAATTTTGAGGAACACCCATATTGCTTTTCAAAGTGCTGGTATCATTTACATTCACACTTGTAATGGATGAAGGTTTCAGTTTTCCCACAACCTCATCAATATTTGTTACTGTCTTTTTTATTATAGTTACCTAGTCAGTGTGAAGTAGTATCTCGTGTGATTTTGATTTGCATTTCCCTAATGACTAATGATGTTGAGCATCTTTTCATGTACTTGCTCATTCGTCATTTGTATAGCTTCACTGGTGAAATGTTATTCAATCTCTGCCTATTTTCTTTTACATTTTATGTTTTAAAGCAGTTTCAGATTTACAGTAAAATTGAGAAGAAAGCACAGAGATTTTTCATTTAGCCCCTGCCCTGACACATTCATCACCTCTTCTATTACCCACTCCCCTTACCAGAGTGGTGCATTTGTTGCAGCTGATAAACCTGTGTGATTCATGTTCACTCGAAGTGAGTAGTTTATATTAGGATTCATTCCTGGTGTTTTTCCTTCTATGGGTTTGGATAAATGTGGAATGACTTATAGCTACCATTATAGTATCATAGGTAGTATTTTCACTGCCCTAAATCCTCTGTGCCCCACCTACTCCTCTGTCCCTTACCTCAGCCATGGCAACCACTGATTTTTTTTTTTTTTTTTTTTTTTTTTTTACTATCTTCATAGCGTTGCCTTTTCTAGAATGTCATATAGTCGGAATGATACAATAGTAGACTTTCGGCTTCATTCACTTGGAAATATGCATTTAAATTTCCTCCATGTCTTCTCATGGCTTGGTAGCTCATTTCTTTTTGCACTGGATAATATTTCATTGTCTGGATATACCGGTTTATTTATCCATTTATCTACTGAAGGACATCTTGGTTGCTTCCAAGTTTTAGCAATCATAAGTAAAGCTGCTATAAATATCCACACGTAGGTTTTGTGTGGACATAACACTTCGACTCCTTTGGGTGGATAACAAGGAGCACAGTTGTTAACCTCATGTGATAGCAGTATGTTTCGTTATAGGAATGAACTGGCTTCCTGAGTGGTTGTACCATTTGCATTCTTCCTAGGAGTGAGTGAGAGTCCTTGCTGCTTCACATCCTTGCCAACATTTAGCGCTGTCAGTGTTTTGAATTTAGGCCATTCTAGTAGGAGTATTGTGGTATCTCCTTGTTATTTTAAATTCCAGTTCTGAAAGTTGCACAGTATGTATGATTATTCTTTGTGCTCCAAGCATTGTCCCTGGCCCATAGCTGACACACAATCATATTTTTCTATTGAATAAATGCATGATGTCAGAAAGTATGCCTGTTTAGCCATAGACGACTTAAAGCACCATACCAGCCAGATGATGTATGTAGTATTTCAGGTATACTAAATTAGCTTTTTTTTTTTTTTTTTTTTTTTTTTTTTTTTAAATTTTTTTAACGTTTATTTATTTTTGAGACAGAGAGAGACAAAGCATGAACGGGGGAGGGTCAGAGAGAGAGGGAGACACAGAATCTGAAACAGGCTCCAGGCTCCGAGCCATCAGCCCAGAGCCCGACGCGGGGCTCGAACTCACATATCGCGAGATCGTGACCTGAGCCGAAGTCGGACGCTTAACCGACTGAGCCACACAGGCGCCCCCTAAATTAGCTTTTGTCAGCAGGGCCATAGAGGCTCTTTGTGTGAAATGGAAAAAGGGACCTCATCTGGATGGACACAGTTGGAAAGACACAGGTCTTAGTGAACAGAGAGGCCTTTGTGCAAAGGAGAGGAACCCCTTTTTGGCTGAAACAGCCTTGCATCAGGGACAGGGATTGGCAAGCTGAGCACAGGACAGTGTCATACTCTTGCCCCACCCTTGGACAGGGGTGCCCCTGAGTAATATCATATGTAACAGCCCTCTTTTTCACCCGCTGCAAACAACTAACTAACTTTCTATCCCACTGAGAATCATTTCCTTAATGTGAGAAGAGGGACCCACTTGTTCGGACAACCAAATTCTATTCATCTTGAATTCTTGGAACAACACACTTTTTTTCCCCAGGGGCACATGGTCTTTGAAAGAAGGCAAGGATCAGTAAATCCATGGATGTGACCTTTGTAGTAGTGTATTTAATGGGGAAAAGCATCCTTCTTTGTCAAAGCCTGTTTTTTAGGCAGATGTCTAATGCTAGGGCTCATGGTTTGGAGTTTTTGTTTCATATTTTTAGTGTCTTTAGTCTAAAATATAAATGTTGCCTATAACTGAAGTTATTTGCCTTAGAACTTCTTAATTCTGAGAACTCATCTAACTCTGAAAGACTTCTCTGTTCTAGGATATGTTTAGTTCACCTCACAGGGTGAAAAATGAGCAGATCAGTTAAAAGAACAAAATGTAAAGGAGCTTGGATATCCCTGGGGGGACAGCTTCTCCTTTCCTTGTAAGTAAGATGTGTTCCCTCACCAGGTGACAAGGAGGAGAGAAGCTAGATAATCTCTTGGCAAATAAGAACTGCAAGTATCAGATACCTAAAATAATTTTAAAAATCCTAAGAATGTCTTATGTCTTAGAAAAATCACAAGAAAATTTGATTTTCCCTCTAAGTTCTAGAATAGGAATAAATAAAAAATAAACACTAATCAGCTAAGCTAAGAATTGTGGCGACCAAAGTATGAGACACAAAAGTTTTATCTCCTAAACCAATCAATGTAACGCTAAAATGATCATGAACAAACATGTCACATGAGTTGCCATGAACTTATTACTTTCTTTTTTATGTTACATCCTACAGATGGCATTGCTTGCTCATGAAAAAAATAATACTGTGGAGGGGATTTGTCTCAAATGAGGTTTTTGTTCTTGATTATCTTCCTTCCACTTTGTATGAAAGGGAAAACCCTTCCATGCTCAAATTACCAGTAGCGTGTTTTTGTCCAGTCAACAAAGAAAAGCAAGGAAAGACAAACTTCTTCCTCTCCCCTTGCCCATTCACTACCCTCTATGCAACATATGTACAACATCTGGGGATTTGCTGTAAGAAAACTGAGACATCAAATATTAAAAACAAACAAACACTACACATAGAGGAGAAGACTTTTCCCAGAATACATTCCTTATTCCCTCAGAGGTTATCATTTGCATCATATACTCTGTCTCCAGAGCAAAGATGTCCTTACAGTTTGCCTGTGTACAAAAACATGTTGATTTTCATGCAAACTGACTGAGCATATGCTATATACCAAGAGTGGACTTCCACCAGTTTACACACTAGTTATGCTCTTAAAATGTCGTTTTTATGTATTGAAAACTTCCAGAGAGAAGCACTGTTATACCTGGCTCTTCAGCCAGTTCATAATAGCCATTTTAAAGCCTAATGTGTGGCTGATGTTTAATACTAATAGGCTTACACTGCATTCCTGGGGCCATGTAAAACAAGTCAGAGGAGAGGAAGTGCTCTCCACTTGTACTGGGTGCAGGGCTAAGTTTTGATAAAATTTGGAAATGGATAGTGTTTGCTTTGGGATTTTCCCTCCTGAATTTTGATGCCCCTAATCTCTGTAGCCCAAGGTTATGATCCAGGCCAAAGCTCCGACAAGTGGCTCTCTGGTGGTCTTTCCAAATATGTGTAGTAGGCAAGACATATGGGGCTTTTAGGATAGGAAGGGCATGAAAGAATAACTGTGCGGGAAGAACAAGAAGGGGTGTCACGTGCCTGTCCAGGGAAGGCAGGCACAATCGTTGACCTAACTGTCCTTTGCGACTATACCCTGCAAAACGTGGTCTGCTTTACTCATTTTAGGCAGATGGTTGTCATATCAAACTGTAAGGTCATTTGTAAGGAAGCAAACTGCAAACCTGGACATAAGAAGACCTAAAAAAATGCTACTCTTACTTAGAGATTTCCTGTAGCATCCAATATTTCTTCTCAGCCCCTCAGAGACCTGTTTCTCTTTTATAAATTCAAACTATTGTATTGTATTCAAAGTTTGTTGATGTGGTTTGATATGCTAAGTATACTTTACCAAATATTTCTGCTGAAAGAATAATAGTAAACAGAGGAAATAGGACAGTAAGTTACACCATATAACTAGAAAAAGAAATCAAGGTACTATGTCACTATTTTTGTTAACATTGGCCTTCCCATGATATTGACTCCTTATTCATATTTAGAAATCATTCATATATTTCCTCAGTCCTACCTCCTTTTAGAGCATGGGTTTTTAATTTGTAGTGAATGGGCACTTTTAGGCTAGATTTTAGGAGTTTCACAAACATCCAGAAATGGGATACATATTTTGTGTATATGCACGGATGTGTTTTCTTTGGCCATCTTTTTGTCACTAGATTCGTAGGCTCATTGACAGCCCTAAATCATTTGAGACCCATATTCCAACACTTACCCCAGTTTATCATTTTTTGTTCACTCATGTGTTGTCCTGCTGTGAGCCCCTCAAGGGCAGGGAATACATCGTATTCATCTTTGTAAGACTTTAATAAACTTATTAAAATCTCATAGGTGATTCAAAGATAACTTAAAATTAGAAAGTCTTTACTGATTCTTAAAGTAGTAATATAAACTTTAAAGTGAAGATTGCATAATTAATTAGATTGCTTAGCTAATATTATTTAATTAAATATTTCTGACAGTGCCTGAGAGGATTGTTGTTAAAGTTGTCAGTGCAACATTTAGGGCTATTTTCAGACTCGAGTAATAATATCATTTAAAGCAATGGAAATTTAATTTTTTTTAATGTTTTTTATTTTTGAGAGAAAGAGAGACTGAGTATGGGCAGGGAAGGGGCAGAGAAAGAGGGAGACACAAAATCCAAAGCAGGCTCCAGGCTCTGAGCTGTCAGCACAGAGCCTGACATGGGGCTTGAACCCACCAATTGTAAGATCATGACCTGAGCTGAAGTCGGCTGCTTAACCGACTGAGCCGCCCAGGCACCCCTAAAGAAATGGAAATTTAAATTACATTTTTGCCTTCTGAGTAAAATATTTTTTAAAACCATAGTTGTTTTTCTGTTTAGAAGAAAGCACTTAGTTATCTGTTTTTTGTATTGACTTCCTATAAAAATTCTAGCATCTATTTAAGCAGAAAAGTGTATAAAATGAGTTTTAGTTTCACCATTCAAGAGAAGTAAGTGGGTGGAGTTGTGGACAATAGAAAATCTCAATGTGTTTACATGACTGAGTGGTTCTACAGAGGAACGATATATTGTAAAGACCATGGGATAATTCATCATATCAAATCATGATCATGCGTCGGATATTTGTTGTTTTTAATTCAATGTCAGTGTCTAATTATGTAAAATATTTTAATGCCTAGAGTTTCAAGTGCCAAACTTAATAATTTTTCTCGCTTGGAGCCAACACTTCACCTTCTGGGTGTGCAGTTTGATCAGAATGTGGCCCACAGCATCATCACAGAAAAGCCTGGGGCGGCAACAAAACTTTTGTATCAGTTGTACACTGTTCTTCAGAAAAAGAAGAAAAGTGGGCTGACCACAGTGGAAATGCGAACCATGCAGCCCCCAGCAAATGCCAGACACCAAAGCATGAAAAGTGAGGCTTTTCGAGACGTAAGTACACAAAGAAACATAAGCCTACCACCATGTAAAACTTGGTAAGGAGACATGACAGTGATGTTGCATTTCAGAAAAGCCCCATTGGGTATCTGTGTCCCTTATGTATGTTATTGGCCATACTTGGGTTTTGTTTTATATTAATATTTTCAATTCATGTATCCATTTTTGACGTCTCCCTCCACATGGCTACTAGTATATCAAATTCTGTGTGTTCCTAATTCCAAGTGTTTTCATGCCTTGCTCCTCTCCCTATTTCTGCCTCTGTCATATCTGCTCATATCCCTGCATGAATTACTACCACAACCTACTAACATTTCTCCCCGTCTTCTGGCTTTCCGCCAGACGTCAATCAACTGCTAGATGAATCTTCCCAAAATTCCGCTTGCACTGGGTTCTTTGGTCAGAAACCTCTCATTTTACATATGTCCTGTCTCCAACCTGGACTGACTGACATTCAAGATCTTTCACTAAATGGTCTCAACCTCTCTGACTGCATTTCTTCATAGTCTTCAGCATAAAGTCTGTCTTTTCTACATTGATCAGCAACCTATCCTTGAACAACTCTTGTATATCTCTGCTCCTCCCTCCCTTTCACCCAAGCTTATACTTCTCATCTCTCCTCTTCCTGCAAGCTTTTCTCCATCTACTTCTGTGGCAACCTTCCCAGTACACATGGATTCCTCCTAGGGCACACGTAATTCTCACTCTCTGGTGTTAAACTCCTGCTGTTGATATTGTTGGCTGACTTTCATGATTTATCTGTCATAAGGCCTCACAAGATTTTTAGTTCTTTAAATTCAAGGAATATGCCTGGTGCAATGGTTTGAACATTGCAAATTGTCATTAAGTGTGTTTTGGTTAATCGATACAACGTTTTAGTTGACGGTTCTCTCTAGTTCCTGTGCTATTTCCTTACGGTAAGTGAAGTACATTAACTCTTCCAGGCCTCTAGGATAATGGGGGGTGCTGCCCTGATGGAGTGCACTAAATAGAAATGGAAACAATTAAACATGTACATTGAATTTATGAAGAAACAATGACATAATAGATGTGAGGGCCATCTGCACTTTCAGATTTTCCTATTCTCACGAGTCTTATGAGCCTGGTAGAAGAATGAGCTCAGCAGCCATGGAGAGCTGGAATTGGATTAGGCTTACGGCCAAAGAACATGGTATCCCATCCTGCCTCCTTCACGTGCAAGGTGACTAACTTTGAACCAATCCCTGAAATACTCTCAGCCTCTATTTCTCTATTTTCCCAACGTTAAAAACAAAATTGATTATCTCCACCTGCCTCAGAGTTGGGCTCTTTTTTTCAGTTTTTAAGGAAACAATACACAAAAAATTCTTTATTAAGTGTAAAACAGTCAACAGCAACAAGCGCTGTAAGAGCTGTGTAGTTGAGGCCAAAAAGAAACCATTAGGTTTAAAGTTGGCCATGGTGACCTTCCCAGAGTCAATCATTCGTTTGTTGAACAAATATTTGTTGGGTTCCTATTTTATGTTAGGCAATTGCACTATGACCAGCACAAGGATGGTCCCAATCCCCTTGGAGATAAAATTTAGGGGAGAGAAAAATGTTTCAGTGGAGTAGTGTGGAATGTGGTGAGTTGAATAGTCAATTGAGATGAAGAAGACTGAAGCATAGACTATTCATTCAAGAAATGTGGAGGGAAAAGAGAAGAGGAAATGAGAACAGTAGCTGCAGGAGAGAAGCTCAAGAGAAACGTGAGGTTATTTGTTTCCTTTATGGACATAGAGACCGGGACAACTTGCCAGTTGAGAAAAAGAATCAGTGGCAGGAGATGACTGGTGTGAGAACCAAGTGGAACAAGGTTCTCAAGGGAAGAAAAGAGGATGCAACTGATGGGCCAGGTGGAGGAGGAGATATGTTAGGAAGGAGTTAGACATGCCTTTTTCTTTGATACCAGATGGAAGAAAATTCAGGTGTCTATTGCATAATAATATTGACTAAAACTTATTGATTGTACACAGGGAGGTGCAAAGCCCTGTTCCAGGGGCCATGCATCTGTATCTCCTTTGATCTTCACAACACTCTTATGAGATAGGTGCTTTTGTTATTCCCATTTTACAGATGATGAAACTGAGATGTAGAGGGATTAAGTAACTTGCCCAACTTAATGCAGCTAGTAGGGGGTAGAGTTGTAACAAACCTAGGCACTGGGTCTCTACTCTTAACAGTAGACTCCATTATCTCTCAGTGGGTATTTCCTGGGTTGGGGAGAGGATAATAATTAAGCTGAAGATCTAGATATCGTATTGAGGTCGAAAAGTAGGATGTTCAAGGACCTGGCATTTTTGTTGCCTCTGAAGAGGGAGGCCGGGCGATTTTTAACGAGGAGAAAAGCAGGAAGATGTGTATGGGCGTAAAGTCAGCTGATAGGTCCTTAAACGATCTTCTGAGTAAGTGCCAGTATCTACTGAGGCAGTTTTAGAAGAGAAGGACCAAAAATTTTTTGAGCAACAGTACCATTTGGAAAAAAAAAAAAAAAAAAAAAAAAAAAACTTTTAGTAAGTCTTTGGCTTTTAAGGAGATTACTTTTGGATATAAACATTTTAGTTAAAAGCATCAGCCATATTGCTTTGACGTTAAAAGCACCAGCCATATTGCTTTGACGTTCATTTTCTTATATTGTTACACTCTCGTTCCCAGTGGCCTGGAAGTTTCAATGTTTCTTCACTCTTTACTAGGAGGTAGCTTAAATAATGGAAAGAATCTAGCTTCTCATATTATCTCATATATGTTGAATTGGTTTTATAAAATTATTCTTATGAAAATGTACTTCTAAGAATTCATTCACATAATGAATACTATTTATTAAAAATTAAACTCAGGGCAAAAAAATATAAAAGTATATATGAGACTATTTTATAAGAAGGAATTCAGATCATGTTTTTATTGTTTTTATGTAAATTAAAGATATAAGTGATTAGTATTGGGCTTGAATTTAGTTTAACCATCAAAAATAGTATTTCGTAGAAATTTTATTTTGAAGACAAATTTTATGTGCGCTTATAATGACAATACACTTTTATTTTCTAGTAACGAAATCTTTTGAAATGCTTTCTTCATTTAGAGACTTAGAAACCTGATACCACGTCAAACTGATTTCAATCTGATGCGGGTTACACACAGGTTTCAAGAAAAATATAGACACATGAGAGAAGATCTTGTCCGCATGCATTCTGAGAAACTTGAAAAATTTCAAAAACTCAAGGAAGAACAAAGATGTTTTAATATTGAAAAGGTTTTATAGTTCAACTTTTCCAGAAATTCATTAGTACATAGTAGTATACTGTTTGCGATTTATGCCGATAGTACACATTGCATAAGCATTAATGTGGCTCAAGTTGCATGTTCCTTTGACTCGTGCTCTGCCCCACTCTCACCTTTCTCTCCCCTCAGTTTCCCCTTTTCTCCATCCCCACTCCTGCTGTCACCTCTCCCTGAGACCAAGAACAAGAACTGCCATTCTCTGGAGTGGCAGGACCACTTGATCTCTTTTTTAAGTTGTCTGGTTGAAATTAATGCTTCCGATGCCTTAGTGATGGGGGATTGCTACTAACTGCTCCAGTGAAGGCTTACGGCTGTTTTCCCCACTAAGGGCTGTGGAACGGGATTCCGCCTCTCTGGTCCCTCTTCTGCAATCCCTTGGTCTTCCTGTCCTGCCTCATTTTTCTCATCCTGGCAATGTGGGGTGATTTTCTCTTTGCTTCCCTTTCCAACACCCTTAAACATCTCTTAACTTCTTTCTGGCCCCTCTTGCTTTGACTAATTCCCTGCTGTTTCTCAAATTCCTTTGAAAATCTTTAGTGATCTCCTATGCCTTTAAGAACATGAGCACCTGACTGGTGTGTGGAATCATTAAAGATTTTTAAGAGAATTTCAGATGACTAGGTATATGGAATGTGTAAACTACAGGCAAAAGGATTATAGTTTTCTTCATTGCACTATAAATCACTTGTTAAATTCATATATTTAGAATGACAAGAAATTAAAATATCCTGGATGTAGTCATCTCCCTGTGTGGAGGGAGGGAACGATGAGAGACAAACTCCGGCAGATCTTATGATCCCATTAGTTGCCAGAGAGTAAAGGGTTGGGCTTCCCCTTCACATTGCACGGCAAGGAGACGAGGCACTCTTAAAGTAGTGTTTGAAACCAAGTGCTGGGACTCTAATTTTTAAGGAACCAGCCTAACTGTGATGCATCAAGTGTAATGCAGAAAGTCTCCAAAGAAAGTTGGGAGAAAGGAAATATGAAACCATTAAATATTCTGAAATAACTTATGTTAACAATGGTGGAAAGCAAATAGGACAAAGGGCAAAGCCTATGTATTCCTGGTTTTCTAAAGACGAAAAGATCTTTAGGTTTTGGAAAGTAAAATGGCAAGAAAAAATTTAAATATATTTAAATTATAATTTTTGACTTGTTAGTGGTTAACTAAAGTTTCTCATCTTTGGGTATAGGAACTAATGCTCTTATTAGTTCTTTAATGTAATGCTTTAGTAGTAAAGCCGTGATTAATTTTACATGTTACTTTTTTTAAATGTTTCTTTATTTTGAGAGAGAGAGAGAGAAAGAGCATGAGCAGGGGGAGGACAGAGAGAGAGGGAGAGAGAGAATCCCAAGCAGGCTCCACGCTGTAAGCACAGAGCCTGATGCAGGGCTTGATCCCATGAACTGTGAGACCATGACCTGAGCTGAAATTAAGAGTCGGATGCTTAACCGACTGAGCCACACAGGAGACCCTTTACATGTTCCTTCTTAGAACATTTATTTTTTTAATATTTTATTTTATTCTCACTATTATTTTTCTTTACTTGTACCCTCCTGCTTATTTTCTACTTAAAATAATTACTGCCTACATAGAGAAGAGATGATCCAATAATGGTATCACATAATTCAGTATTTAATCCAATATTTGAGGTTGCTTCTGAATTCATTGTTTAAAGTGTGACTGAGTTTTGGGGAAGTTTGTCATTTCTTCTGGGTTCCCCAGAAGTCCTCCTAGAGACCATCTCCTAGATGGAACTTTCTCTGCAGACCATCTTTAGAGACAGCATTTTCTCTTTACATTATTGGGCAGGTCAGGAAGGTGGAATTAAGAAAGAATTATATTCTTCTTTGTATTTGAGGCATTTTTATTACCCTTTTAGTATCATCACCCAGAATGAAGATATACACATTTGATAGGCATAATTTGGTGATTCCAAAACTGTATTAATATTATACTTTTCAAGATGAGTCACATTGAGGGTACCTGGGTGGCTCATTCGGTTGAGCATCTAATTTCGGCTCAGGTCATTATCTCATGGCTCATGAGTTGAAGCCTTGTGTCGGGCTCTGTGCTGACAGCTCAGAGCCTGGAGCCTACTTTGGATTATGTGTCTCCCTCTCTCTTTCTGCGCCTTCCCTGCACACACACTCTCTCTCTCTCTCTCAAAAATAAATACAAACATTAAAAAAAAAAAAGATGAGTCATATTGACATCTGCTTCCTAACATTACACAGTTGTGACACTTAGTCCATTGGTAAATTGCTGAGTCCTGAAAGTTTCAATGGAAAAATGTATGTATGTGTACCTGTGAGCATATAATATAGCCTGTTGTTCTAATGAGAGGAATAACTAAACTAATGTATATGGGATATCCAGCAACGCTTGAGCAGAAGACGACAAAATGAAATAATGGCCAAAATCCAAGCAGCTATCATTCAGATTCCTAAACCTGCATCAAATCGTACTTTGAAAGCACTTGAGGCCCAAAAAATGATGAAAAAGAAAAAAGAGGCAGAGGTAAGGTGATAATCCTTTAATATGGCGTTGTGTTAATCTTAATGAAAGACTGATCTTTTTCTAAAACGTACAGAGGGAACTCCTCCAACTTCTTAGTTCCTTTTCTAATGATCTGTGTCATCATTCCTTCTGATTCAAAAGCCCTCCACTGCATGCATATCTAATCCATTTTGTACTGTTATTTGTTCAGAATCAGAGAATGTACCTTTAGGTCAGGGATAAGAAACTCATATTAAATGACAATACCAATCTGGCCTTCTGTGTTGAGAAGGATCCTGTGATCACATCAAAACTATTATAGAATGGTGCTTCTGTGATGAGTCATAACAGCCATGGGCACAGAGGTGTCATTCAAGGTACACATACTATATATATTCCAACAATATTTTACTCAGTTCTTTCTCATTATGCGTTTTTCTGAGTCCAGAAATGTTAAGTGGTTTGCTTGCTATCTTCCAATTTAAGATACCTATACTAGTGATATTTTACTGGCCCGTACCAGCTGTCAATCATTCCAGTAGGAGACAATGTGCTTATATTTCACAGGGGAGCAGGACTAATTCCTGCAATCTACACTGCTTATGCTACAGTGGTTATTAATGATAGTCTCTCCTGTGACCTCAGGAAAAGAATAATAGCTACTATTTATTGAGAACCTGCTATATGTCAGTCTGTGTTGGCCACTTTATTTTATCTTATTATCTTTATTTTTTAAAAACTCTCCAAGTAGGGTATTGTTGCCCCCCATTTCTAAGTAAGGAAACTTAGACTCGGAAAGCCTCCATATTTCACTCTCGTCCACAGTGCTGGTAAAGCAGAGACAGCACGTCTCTCCGATATCTAAATCCCTTGTGTTTTATGTTAATCCACATTTCTTTATTTTTTTAATATTTGAAAAATATCTTATACTTGGAATCTAAAGAATTATACCCACAGAGGTTTTTCAGACCCAAATTTTAGGAAAGTGTGTAGTTCTTATATTTCTCGGAGTTGATTAAAGTTTATTAATAAGTATTTGCACTAGATAGGAGATGAGCTAAACTAATTTTGAGAGAGCAAATTAATAACATACATAAAGTTGCACAAGAAATGCTTAAAACATCTGAGACAACAATTTTTGAAGAAGCATTTATATCCAAATAATGCTTATGCTCATTTAAAAGAATTGCAAATAAAAATGCATGGCCTGACTCTTTGGTAATCTTCATTTTCATCAAATGTTACACTGTCAGAACTGGAATCATGAGCGGAATGATTCAAGTTAGGCAGTTTTCACATTCTCTGAGGTATATTTAGCCTAATCAGAATTATAAAAATATTCTAGAGTACAGCTTTTTGTATCTTAGCTCCTAATTGGCTTGGGTTAGTAGTGCAAAGCATCTCGTAAAGTTGCAAAATGAAGATTTTCAGTGGTTTCTAGAGGCAGAAAACTGGTAACGACTTTTCTTTAAAGGATGTGGCCAATGAGATTAAGAAGTTTGAAGCATTAATAAAAAAGGATCTCCAGGCAAAAGAAAGGTGAGATGTGAATTGTTTTAACAGTCACAAAACTGCATTTTGTCCTATCTGTAACTTTTAAATATTTAGAAATAGTTTATTGGAAGTAGCTGCTCCAAAGATCTTTTTACTTTGTAGAATCTTCATGACGAGAATATATGAAGGAAGGTAAATGAGCTAAAATTCAGATTAATTGTTCATTAACAACTTTTGTGGAGATCAGAAGGGAAAGTGGCTATTATGAGATGTGAATTTAGTTTTCTATGCTATGCTTACTGTCCTAAATTCACACACTTTTAAAACATTCACGAAAATTGTTGCAAGTTACCACTAATTTAAATTTGTCACAGTAAAGCCTTTATTAGACTCTAGTTGGTTTCTTTCATGTTGCAACCTCAGCATTTAGCACAGGGACCAGCAATAAAAAGTTGTCAGATGAGTTCAACTGTCACTAAGATGGTCAGTTCCATGAGTTCATTGCAAAAAATGCCTGGTTAATGGGCTTCATTTGCTTAAAGATAAAGATCCTCTCCCTTTATTGTTCCTATTAGGGGTCATTGACTCACAGAAGATAATTGATTAGGGATTATAGATTACGTAGGTAGGAGCAACTCGAGTTCTTCTGCATTTTTAAATGGAAACTACCCAGATTCTAGTCACTTACATTTTATGGAACATGAATTAAATCTCTGTTAAAGAAGAAAATAGGCACAAATTATGTAAGTCAGTTCCACAGTAGTATTTCTGAGGGAAAGAAACAAAAGGAATAAGGAAAAGAAGAACAGATGGTGAGGAAGAATGAAAATAAAGCAAAATGAAGGATACATACATTACCTTTTCTTCTACCCTCTGCAGAAACTCTTTTTTTTTCTTTCCGCTTGAGACAGAGACAGCATGACTGGAAAGGGGCAGAGAGAGAGGGAGAGAGAATCCCAAGCAGTCTCCTTGCTGCCAGCACAGAGCCCGATGCAGAGCTTGAACCCACAAAACCGTGAGATCATGACCTGAGCTGAAACCAAGAGACAGACGCTTAACTGACTGAGCCACCCAGGTGCCCTGAAACTCTTGATGCCCTATTCTGATTCCCACTGCCATTTATCAGTGCTGCCCCTGACTTCTAAAGAAAACACAATCCAAGCCTACCTACCCATGTAGCCACCATCCAAACCCCCCCATACCCCTCTGGACTGGCCCATGAAACCACTGGATTTCTTCCAACTCTTTCATTCACCTGACCAGCCACACACTCTGGAGTGATAAACAGATGGTATCCACCAGTGCAACCATATTAACATATTGAAATACTTCCATTACTGGTAGGCGAGTGGTATTATTCTCTATAGCTCTGTGGCCATTCCCTTTCCTGGGACCCCTCAATTTCCACACAATTTAGCAGCCAGAATTAGCACCAAACACGACAGTGTCTTCTCATTCCTGTACCAACACCCATCTTTGATCGATTAGTGTCCTTGCCATGTCAGTTTATTAAATAGTTTAAAGACCATCCTTGTACAGTACAGCTGCAAACATTTCCTCTGCTCACTATTATTGCCTTTGCCAACCCAACCTGAACCTAAGTCTCTCTATCAAGTAGCTTTAGAAACCCCAAACAAGAGTGGGTTAAATTAATTAAATAATTAAATAAGTTTACTTCTCTCTCATGTAAGGGAAGTCAAAATGTAAGCAGCTCAAAGCACGTGTTGGAGCTCCAAAGTCATCAAAGACAGGCTTTCCTTTAGCTCCACTGTTCTTTTGTGTCTTTTTTGTCCCCAAATTCACATTCACAATACAAGATGGCTCCTGGGGCTCTGGCCATTTGGTCCATGTTCTAGATGTAAGGAAGGAGGACAGGCAAAAAGTAGATATCTGAAATAGCTGAAATAGCTCCTTCTAAGAACCTTCCCCAAAGTCCGAGGTAACATTTGTGCTTCCGTTTTATTGGCCAGAATTCAGTCACATGGCCATACCTGGCAAGAATGGAAGGCTTGGAAATGTAGTCTTTAGCTGGGTACATTGTTTTCCTGAATAAACCCTGGGGCTCTGTTTTGAGGAAAAAGGGAAGGAAATAGCATTGTCTATACGGGTCCTTTCTATGTGGAAGCCTTCACTTGGTCTTGCCAGAGACTTAGCACTGGGAGACATGAGATACAGACAGCCACGCTTCAATTTTGAGAGCGTCAGGATAGGCCTTGGGGCAGCCAGACTCCCTAGACTAGTCACCTGTGACTGTGCAGCCTCATCTGGGACTCCAGTCCCTTCCAGTATGCTGCAAATGAGCATTTTCTCTTTAAAGAATGTCGGGAGGCACTAGTCTGGAGCAAACTTGTAAAGAAAACAGAAGTTATGGTACAGTATGGCCTTTGTTAAGTCCCTTTTATTAATCACTACATTAGTTCATTCTGAATATTTAGCTTAGGATCAAGCATGTCCTGGGCTCTTTCAAAAACTTCACACTACTTGATGCCAGAAAGCGCTAAAATCTCCCAAGTTGACCAGAAGGAGCAATTTCTGCAGCTGCCTCTTTCACAGCCTGCTCCTGAAACAGTTCCTCAGAGACGTCACCTCAAAGTCCGTCTTTTTTCTCTTGTGGAGAAGTGAAATGTTTTCTCAGAGCAACGCAAGAGTTCCCATGGCTGCTGCTTCCTCACATGTACAATGTCTTTATTTTCTAAAACAAACAATAAATGCTATCTGCTACTTTTTTTTTTTTTTTTAGCTGAGATTGTTGGCTGCTGTGATTTGACATTTGGATTCATAGATTTACTTTCGGCCGTTCCTAGCAATTACTTTTTAAATACACACAAATTTGGCCAAGGTTCCAATTACTAGTCATGTAATTACACACCCAATTATTAACTCTGTGGAGGCCTGACAAGCAGATATAGAGAAATCGTAATCATTGCCCTCAAGAAACCCACATCTAGGAAAATGAATATTTATTCAAGTAAATATCATGTAGCTTTCTTCAGCCTTTAATTGGAATGAGACAGCAGATGGATGGTTACAGGGCAGACTGATTGATAAATAAAGGACAAGCAAAATGTTAAGTCTATTAACCCATATACAATCCAAAGCAAACTCTTTCTAAGAACACATTTGAGTAAAAATATAATAAGAATTTTAACAAAGGATCTAAAAAGTTATGCCACATAATTTTCATAAGTTCTTAATTGTACTAAATCTTAATAAATAGGGTTAAACTTCGTCTTTGATCCTCCTAAGGCTTTGCTGGCTATACAATTTCTGCTCAGTGCCTCTTAGTGACAGAACACAACTGAAGGTTAAGGCTCTGCTGATAAAATCACCAGGATTTCAGTGTGTAATTTAAAAAAAAAATTACTCTGTATAGTGCTTCTTAGCATATCATTTGAAATTCAGCAGATATCAACTACATGTCAGGATGATGAGCACATGGACAGAGAGGAGTATAATAGGATATTCACGAGCTCAGAGTTCATCTGGGAGCAGCAAATGTACAAAAAATGAACTATAATACAATATGATCTACACTACACACGTGCAATTATTACTTCATTAAACATGAATTAACTGTGCTTTTATACCTCTTTAATGCTTCTGTCTGTATAAGAATTGATGACTATTTAGTTGCTACATACAATAATGTGTCCTTGCCTTTTGAATAAGACAGTAAGTTCTATTTAAACTTATAATATTTAAAATAATTATTGATAATATTAAAACTTGTTATTTATTGGCAGGTAACAAGATATATCTTGTTCCATTCTACTGTTGTATTCCGTTTATTTTGTAAAGAGACATGCAGATGAGAATTATTTGATTCTTATATACATAAAAATGTGTCTTTTACTTTTTTTAAAAGACTTTTATTTATTTATTTTAATGTTTATTTTTGAGAGAGAGAGAGGGAGAGAGAGAGAGAATGTGAGCGGGGGAGGGCCAGAGATAGAGGGAGACAGAATCCGAAGCAGCCTTTAGGCTCTGAGCCTGATGCGAGCACAGAGCCTGATGCAAGCCTCAAACTCATGAACTGGGAGATCATGACCTGAGCCAAAGTCAGACGCTTAACTGACTGAGTCACCCAGGCAACCCTGTATCTTTTACTTTTAAAGATAACTTTTGAATGAATCTATAAATTCTGTACTAAGCCACCATTGTCCCGCTAAACTGAATGTGTTTGCTTTCTGTTAGTAAGACCACTAGGCTCTTCCTGATCCTTTAGGTTTGGACATGAGTTGGGACAAGAAGCGAAGTAGGTCTTCTTACTTGGGTCTCCAGAACTTGGGCAAGAGGCTAGGTCAGTCTGGTGGGTGCAAGTGTGGCATGATGAGCAAGTCAATTTTCAGCTGCTAAGCTTCCAGTTAGAGCGGGGCCACTGCTCTAAGCATTCAGAAAGTTAGTGGGAGTTCATAGAGCAACTTGCGTTTGCATAGGGGAGTAGTGGATCGAGCTATCCATGGAAGGACTCTCAGTGTCCTGACATTGGAAGATCTGGCTGACTTTTAAAGAGGTATGCCTTCCCTGACACTTTGGCTATCAATATGGTACTTACTCTTAACTCAAAACAGGGGAGGCAAGAGGCCTAGAGCCAGCAGGCAGAAGAGGGAAAGAAAATCCAATCTCTGGGCTCAGTGAAGATCATGATAAGTGAAAGAACAAATAGGCGATAGGCCTAGAAAGAAGGCTATGCTAAGGCTATGCTGAAGACCTCCCAACATAGAGTCCAGAAATATAGCGAATGGAATCTAATGATAAGCCATAGGTGTCACAATGAAGTTCTAAGATTTGCTTTAATGCTTGTATTAATAAGTTAACCGAGCACTGAAGGGAGCCTTTTCCCCGAGGTCTTCCTCCATAGTCGCAAGTAGCAGCATGTGGTTACACTGTTTTTCTAAATCCCAATAAAAACTGTTGTCCTTAGTGCCTCCAAGCCTTCTTCAGATATAGCAGGCCAGACAACAACTGATTTATTAAACACGTATTCGGATGATGACTACATTAAAAAAATCCAAAAGCGCCTTGAGGAGGATGCTTTTGCACGAGAGCAAAGGGAGAAAAGACGGCGGAGGCTGTTAATGGACCAGTTAATAGCCCACGAAGCACAAGAGGTAAGATATTTAGATGTTCCTTGAATAATAGTGATAGAAACTTTGCAAAAATGTAGTCTTTTATGCATACATTTGTGTATCTTATTTATTTAGTATCTGTTACTCTGAATCAAATGTCAACAGAAAAACTTCACATCATCACAGCAAATACACTCGGGAAAAAAAATCTGTGCAAAACAATCACTGAAGAATCTAAACTCTGGTGATGATTATACAATATCGTGAATGTGCTTTTTACCACTGAATTGTACCCTTAAAAATATTTGAGATGGTAATTTTTATGTATATTTTCCCACATTTAAAAAATACTGACAAAAAAGAAATCTAAAATCTACGTCAACGACGTGTATCTATTGCTACTTTTGGAGGTAAGAGGGAGCTTTTTCCCAGTTCTTTTGAGGTATAATTGACAAATAAATATTGTATATACTTCATGTGTACAATGTGATGATTTGATATATGTATACCTTGTGAAATTATTGCCATAATGAAACTAATTGGCATATCCATCACCTCACATAATTTTTTGTGTGTTTGGTGAGAACACTTAAGATCTACATTTATAAATTCAACTTTTTTAGATTGACATATAAGTGGGATTATGCAGTATTTATCTTTCTATGCTTGACTTATTTCACTTAGCATAATGCCTTCCAGGTTCATCCATGTTGTCACAAATGGCAGAGTTTCCTTCTTTTTTAAGGCTTAATAATGTGTCCATTGTGTATATATACTAATTTTTCTTTATCCATTTATCCATCAGTGGAATCTTAGGTTTTTCCATATCTTGGCTATTGGGAATAGTGCTACAACGAACACGGGGATGCAGACATCTCTTTGAGACAGTGATTTAATTTCCTTTGGATATATGCCCAGAAGTGGGATTGCTGGGTCGAATGGTAGTTCTATTCATAATTTTTTGAGGAACAAACCATATTATATTCCATAAAGGCTACACCAATTTACATTCTCAGCATCAGTTTCCAAGGGTTCCCTTTTCTCCACAGACTTGCCAGCACTTGTTATCTCTTGTGTGTGTGTGTGTTTATTTTTTAATGTAATAGCCACTCCAACAGATGTAAAGTGATATCTCGTTATAGTTTTAATTTGCATTTCCCTGGTAATTAGTGATGTTGAGCACCTTCTCGTATACCTATTGGCCATTTGTTTGCCTTCTTTTGAGAAATGTCTGTTCAGGTCCTTTGCCCATTTTTAAATTGGTTAATTTGGGGTTTTGCTATTAAGTTGTTTGAGTTCCTTATATATTTTGGATATTAGCTAAAGGTACATTTGCAAATACTTTTTCCCATTCTGTAGGTTACATCTTCACTCTGCTGATGTTCTCCTTTACTATGTAGAAACTTTTCATGAAATTAGATGTATTTCCACTTATATATGTTCGCTTTTGTTGCCTGTGTTTTTGGGGTCATATTAAAAAAACAAACAAAAAAAAACCAAAAATCAAACAAATAAACAAAAAATATTGTCTAGACCAATGTCAAGATTTTTCCTCTATAGTTTCTTCTAGTAGTTTTATAATTTCAGGTCTTATGTGTACGTCTTTAATCCATTTTGAGTTGATTCTTGTATACAGTGTGAGATAAGGGTACATTTTCATTCTTCTGCATGTGGACATCCAGTTTTTCCAGCACCATTTGTTGAAGACGCTGTCTTTACCCATTAGGTAGCCTTGGCACTTTTGTTGAAGATCAGCTGACTGTAGAAGTATGGAGTTATTTCTGGACTCATTTCTATTCCATTGGTCTATATGTCTGCTTTTATGACAGTACCATACTGTTTTGAATACTATAACTTTGTAATATATTTTGAAATCAGGCAGTGTGATGCCTACAGTTCTGTTCTTCCTGCTCAAGAATGTTTTGCCTATTCAATGTTTTCTGTGGTTCCATATGAAGTTTAGTAGTGCTTTTTTTTTAAATTTCTGTGAAAAATGCTATTAGAAATTTGATAGGGATTTTATTGAATCTGTAGATGACTTTAAATATTATGGACATGTTAGCATTACTGATTCTTCCAATCTCATGAACATGAGATATCTTTCCATCTATTTGTGTATTCTTCAATTCCACCAATGTGTATTTCACCAATTGTGTATTTCACCAATGTTTTGTAGTTTTTAGTGCACAGACCTTTTACTTCCTTGGTTGAATTTATTCATAAATAATTATTTTTGATGCTATGATGAACGGGATTATTTTCCTCATCTCTTTTTCAGATTATCCATTGTATATAGGAACACAACAGATATTCATATGTTGATTTTGTATCCTAAAACTTTAGTGAATATGTTTTTTAGTTCTGACATATTTTTTGTTGCTGTTGTTGGAGTCTTTAGAGTTTTCTTTTTTTTTTTTAAATATACTTGAGAGAGAGGTGGGGGGGTGGAGAGGCAGAGGGAGAGAGACAGAGAGAGAGAATGAGAGAGAGAGAGAATCCCAAGCAAACTTGACACTAAGCACGGAGTGTGATGCAAGACTTGATCCCACAACCATGAGATCATGAACTGAGCTGAAATGAGGAGTCAGAGGCTCTACTGACTGAGCCACTCAGGTGCCCCTAGAGTTTTCTGTATATAAGATCATATCATATGCAAACAGACAGAGATTTGTTCAGGGATCCAGCCACCTAAAAGACATTAAAGGAAGTTAGTGCTCTGGATATTTCCATCAAGGGAACTGTTTCTTCTCAGTGTTGGGGAAAGATGCTATTCCTACAGCCAGGCTGGGGTATGCAGCAAGGAGCCTCCATTCCTACCTCCTCCTTTAGTGAAGTGTCATGTCCCAACCTCCCTGCACAGTGGACACTAGGGTCACTGTTTCACAGTGGTGGAATGTGAAATTCCCATGTGCAACGTGGCATGTTTTTTTTATCCATCCTTCTGTCTTCCAAAGAGAAAATGGCATTTGTCAGGGCTAGAATTTCTTCTGCTTCCCTCAAGTACCTACTGCTTTTGGGGAGCATGTCATGAATCTTATGTCAGCCCTGGATGCTTTTATTCTGGCTCCATTTGTACTTCATCTACCAGAAATGCCTCTGAATATCTTCTCTAGCTTCCGAGTTGTGGCAGTGTCCCCCTGGGGTTTGTATACTCTGTTTTAGTTGGGCTTGTGAAGGGAGAGCCAGAGATCTGTGCTCAAGTTGTTATCTTGCCTAATGATTTATAAACAAATGTGATTATATGAATGAGAAATGATGAGATTTAGGGTTAGGAATATCACTTTGAGTATTTTGGAGGATGAGTTTTGGAGAAGGATTGGGGGAGGGGAAGGCATAGTAAAGGAAGGGCTGACATCGTTTAAGGTCGGGGCAGTGCCAATAGGTATAGAATGGAGTAGGGTTGATATAAAAGCATACATAGGAGTTAAAATAGACCACTTCATTGAAAATTGGAGATTAGGAATGATAAGAGCAGATTGAACTTAGGATGGTCCTAGCATTTTAGGTCACAGAGTCATAGTTTTATTCGGTTATCAACAGAGATGGGGAAATACTGGGGGAGCACCAGGACTGAAGGAAAGGTGATGAGTTTAGTATAGGCATTTAAGTGGAGACTATGAACCCAGTTTGTTTCCCAACTGGTTCTGTGGTCTTCTGGCTAGCATCTTGATTGGTTCTTGGGATTCACTCCAACTCAACTGTGTCTACCTTCCCCAAACCTTTTCTGTATTGTTTACTTGAAACTGGCATTTGAACATCAGACTCTTCCCCCACTTCTTAACCCAAATATGCTTGAATATTTAGCTTCAAGGTCTTTCTGACAATATCCCATTCCTCCACAAGAGCTGCTTGGGCACCTTTGGATAACTGAACCATGGCATGGACCAGGGTAAGCTTGTAGCTCCAGCTCCTGGGGGAGGCAGAGGGCCTGGTAATTAAATTGAGGGTATTTCGGATTGTAATTCTGTCTAAATCTTCCACAAGTATAAGTAAAAGAGAAAGGTGGGGGTGCCTGAGTGGCTCATTCAGTTAAGCATCGGACTTTGGCTTAGGTCATGACCTCATGGTTCATGAGTTCGAGCCCTGCTTTAGGCTCTGTGCTGACAGCTCGGAGCCTGGAGCCTACAGCCTGCTTTGGATTCTGTACTTTATCTCTTTCCACCCCTTCCCAGCTCACACTCTGTATCCCTCTCTCTCTCAAAAATAAGTAAACATTAAGAAATATTTAAAAAAGAGAGAAATGTGACTTCTATTATTTTTTATTTTATCCATTGCAGATATAAGATATTTCATCTGTGTTACAGGATAAACGGACATCTGTAGGCTGCACTGAGCACCTAATGTGTTCCACATTCCAGTGAAATTCTTGGAAAAGTCTATTTCTAAAATATGAACTACTTGTACAATGGAACAAAAAATAAATCTTTTCCATTCAACTTTTGAGTGCAGGTCTTAATACGCTTGATGATTCTTCATACTAAAGCTTCATATCCATAATAGTGACTCAGAATTCAACAATAGTTTCCTTTTCTTTTTCCCTTTCTAACTATAATGTGTTATCACCCAAGCAGTAATCAAAACAGTTCTGACCAATCCAGTTTCTTCTTTACAAGTGTCAGAATGACCAGATCTCATTTATACAACTAAATTGCCTTGCCATATAAACAACCAAATATAGAATATACTCTATATTAACTATAGAACTTACTTGGAATAATAAATCAAGGTCATATTTTTTAAAAATACGGCTGTGACTATGCCTTATGTATCCCAAACCACCCCAAAATGTAGTAGGCTGTTTGGGCTGGGCTCAGCCATGCTGTCCTTTTGGTGGCCTCAGCTGGCATCTCCTACCTATCTTTCATCAGCTGGTGGGTTGGCTGGAGCTTCATCAGGTCCAGCAGGGAAGACTGGTGCCTCTCTCTATATGGTCTCTCATTTTCTAACAGACCAGAAAATGTGATGACAGTCGTGGGGTCACAAGACAATTAAGAAAATCAGACCCCAAGTTTTTGTTTGTTTTGTTTTGCTAATGTCCCATTGGTCGATTCAAGTTCAATGGGTACCCCATACCTCATATTTAAGGAGTGGAGAAATAGATTCTTCTTTTTGATAAGAATATCTGCAGGATACCATTGCAAGGATGTGGAGGAAGAAAACTGAAGAATTTGGGGCCATTTTTACATGCTGCCTCAGCTCCACTATTGGATCTCAAAAGGAAACAAATGATTAACATTAAAGTTTCTAGAATTTTATAATTAGATTAGATATGTTTCAAAGTTGTTCACAATTTAATTTTTTATCTTCTATGTGGCACTAACAAAAAATTTCATACTTATTTTCGGTTGAAATTTTATTTCATCTACATTTTTATATAATTCCCAGGTTCAGGTTTTGGAATTTACCACAGAACATTATTGTTATTTGCATCTAGATTCTGAAAACATATACAGTATTTCTCCCATTTCATAGTGGCAGAGATCATTTGAAACAATGTCATTAATGATGCCAGATTTTCTTCTTAAATAATTGGATTGTTCAGTGTTAAATGGAGAGTGTTATGCAAAGTGAAATAAGTCATACAGAGAAAGACAGATACCATATATTTTCACTCTTATGTGGATCTTGAGAAACTTAACAGAAGACCATGGGGGAGGGGAAGGAAAGAGAGAGAGAGAGAGAGAGAGAGAGAGAGAGTGCCAAACCATTAGAGACTCTTAAAAACTGAGAATAAACTGAGGGTTGATGGGGAGTGGGAAGGAGGGGAGGGTGGGTGATGGGCATTGAGGAGGGCACCTGTTGGGAGGAGCACTGGGTGTTGTATGGAAACCAATTTGACAATAAATTTCATATTTAAGAAAAGTGGGCAACTCCAATATTTAGGTATTCTTTTACATCTTCCCCCTTGGGAACTCCTCCTTCCACATGATGTCTCTATTTAGGCAGAGTGAGAGCATGAAGGGGTGTTGTAGACTCTGGGTCTAAAGTTCTCTCTTGTCTAGCAAAAGAGCAGGATGCAGGATTGAAAGCGAGAGATGGCTAACGTCCAGGAAAAGACAAGAGCCCAGAATAAGGGCCCTTGTCGCATATTTATTCAGATCAGAAGGCTTACAAGCATGATGGGTGTGTACAAAGAGACAAAGAAATTGTGAACATTAACTTAGGGACGTGTGGGAAAAGGGGGGTTTTGAAGATATACAGTGTTTGGAGTTTGGGTCAATATAAAACAAAATCCGGGTACCAGGCAGTGGGAGGAAGGTTGTTTACAGTAGACATGAGGCAGCACCTCTGTTCATCTTTGCCAGCCTGGGGATGAGGCAGGTAGGGGGAATAACCTCAGGGTTGACAAGGTACCTTTTCTTTTGTTAACCATCTCTGCTCTGGGCTGCTTTGCCTGCAGCACAGCTGTCCATAGTCCACCAATTTACCTAACCTGGCCTATCCTCCTGTGAAAGCAGCTTTTCCGCTATAGTACTAAACTGGGGGTGCTTCCATCCTGAACGTCTAATATTGTTTATTTCATATACCTATGTATTGGGCATGTTTGTGCCATTCCAATTTTAGGCCTTTGCCTCTCCCTCTCTATTCTGAGGGCCCTGCACCCCCTCTCTATTTAGGGGTGCCTTTGCACCTCCCCATTCCCGGCACCTTTGCAACTCCCTCTTCTCGAGGTGCCTTTGCATCCCCCTATTCTTGGGGTGCCAATCTGGTTTACCCAAACTCGGGTGTGAACATTTTATGACTTTGTATTTCTGTATGCCTTGTTAACTCATTGGTGTAAGCCCAGGGGTTTCCTAAGCTTATACCCCACAAAGAGGCTTTGGAGATCATCTTCCACCAAAATCCCGCATTTCACCTGTCAAAAATAGGCCCTGAAAATCCAAGTTACTTGTCCAAGACCACACCACCAGTTAATAGCACGACGGGGGTGGCAACGGCTTCTGATTCCCGGTTTAATGTTTTTTACCACTGTTCACTTACTGACTTGCCTTCTGTTCTCTTGAAATAGACACGAGAGCCAAGAGAATACATCTAGCTTCTCTTTCAGATTACAACCAGTGAGATTTTATAAGATAAGCAGGTCATTTTCCCTTAGATTGTCCTCCAGCCTTCCCATTCCATCAGATTGTGGCTTTTCCTCACTCATGCATTGAGATGTCCACACTGGCAACTAACCAGATCTGCCATCTTCAGCCAAAGCCTGTATTTGTTTTTACAACTAATATTTCACATCTGAAAACTTGCTTATAAATTATGAATCCTATCCCTTGTTTATAAAATCTTGAAAACAGTCACTAAATTTATTTTTCATTGGATTTTAAACAAAGTAAGAATTCATTTAAAGTAATTATGACTTGCAAGATCATGATGCTTCCAGATACCAAAATTGTACATACGATATTTAATGGTATAACTTGATTTTTATAACTTGATTTTTGCCATGTTCAAATTTAAATCAAATGGCAGAAATTGGTGCTGATGAATACTATGCATTTTAGATATTATTTATGCATAGGCTTCTTAGCCCAATGGGAAATTTGGACATGGCCTTGGCAAATAATTGGCTCCTCCAATGGTGTTTTCAGGAGGCGTTTCGGGAAGAGCAGCTGATTAACCGGCTGATGCGGCAGTCCCAGCAGGAACGCAGGATCGCTGTGCAGCTCATGCATGTTCGGCATGAAAAGGAAGTTTTATGGCAAAACAGAATTTTCAGAGAAAAACAGTATGAGGAGAGACGACTTAAAGATTTCCAGGATGCTCTTGATCGAGAAGCGGTAAACAATAGCTCCCTTAAAAATATTTCTCAAGTTACTTTTGATTTTTTCCACCAAGTCAAGGTAAACAAAGCTGTATTTAGAGTCAATTTTTTATACGATCTCTCTCTCTTATTTCCCCATTTTTATTTTTTTGTAACTACACTGACAGCACATAGAGCTTCTACATATTACACTCTCCCTTTAGTCTTGATTTCACAAATATTTGATGTTCACCACCCATTTTTATGTTCACATCTCTCTGGTTGTTTTGCTTGCCTGAAACTCATTCTCTAGTACATTTCTCAAGAAGGGGTCAGGGAACAATATTCCCTATATTTTGTATTGGGTATTATGTATGGTATACTGATAACAGTAGATGTCTTTTATCCTGATTGTCAGTTTTGCTGTATATAAAATCCTTAGTTCACATTTTCTTTCCTTGAATTTATTAAACGCATTATTCCATTTTCTTTTGGTAAAAGTGTTACCATCAAAAAGATTAATGATAATCTAATTTTCAATTGTGTCATTACTCTCTTTTTCTGGATGCATACAGAATTCATTCTTCTTTACAGTCTGCTAAGTTTACTAGAATGGTATTGGTGTTTCTTATTCTAGGTGAATATTCTCAGTCAGTGAGAGCACTTTTAGGCTGCCTCCTTTTAATAAGACACCATAAGTCTTTAATAAATGATTCCTTTCTTTCTGAAAAAACAAGATTATATCAAGTCCATATTGTATTATTCCTTCCTCCAAAACAAACCATTTGTGCAGGGTACTCTGGTTGATTGTATTTGAGAATAGTACACAGATACCAAGATCCAGATGATAGGTGTGCTCTTGGTTACTATGGTATTGTGTCTAGGTCCTTTTATAGCTCTGGACATCAAAATATCTAATCTTTCAATTAGTTAATACATTAATATTTTTCCTTATCTTTTTGTATATATAATGGCTCTAATAATCAAAATCGATCTGTTCTATCAATGGATTGTATAGATTAATTCTTGCCTATTTTCTATTGGAGATATTCCAAATTTATTCAATCTGTTGGTCTAGATTTGACTGGAGAAATTCAAAACTCATGTCAGTGGCATTTTCAATAGCCTGTCTTTACTGCCATAAAATATTCACAAAACTAGGCTGAACAGCAGAGAAAACCTTACAAAAAATAGGAAGGGAATGCTTTATTTATCAGCCTCATGGTTTCCACGATGATATTCCACAAAAATGAAATACAGCTTTTGCCAAAATTATGCGATTTTTAGAAATATTGTTTGGAGAGTCAGGGAAATGGTGCTTTTGCCTTTGTAGAACAGACATAGCTGAAATGTTAGGGGTAGGGGTGAAGAACCATATACCTCCATGAATATGAGCCGCAGGGACACTGATCTCGAGTGTCCTCTTAAAGAGCTGAATTATCTGGATAACGGTTTCATCCCTCTTTTTTTTTTTTTTATAAGAGTAAACTTGAATGGATTGAATGGCATTTGCTTGCATTAGAAATAGCGTTTCACTAATCTTCCTAAGTGCCTGTTGAAAAATATGTTTGCTTCAAGCCCAGATAATGAAGTGCAGAATAGTAAAGCCTTTATAGTAGGACTGATCCCACTGTGATGAGAAGGATTCCCTCCTTGTTTCTTTAACTAGCCTTGAATCAACTTCAGAGGATTGGAATGCTCAGGCCTGCTAGAGCCTCAGAGACCAGAACTGTGAGGTTCTGAGGCATCTGAAAAAAATTATATCCCTTCCTCTAACAATGATTACCTTTCCCTAAAGCTGAGGGTCTGCTTCTCTAGCACTCCTGTCTGTGAGACGGCTTGATTTCACAGGTTACCTCCACAAACATTGAATCTATCACCTCCTACATCAACAGTGGCTGGTGTATAAGTAGGAGCCAAAGAAATAAATGTTGAATTGAGTTTGCTAAAGGAACAGACCTTTTCTTTCCAGCATCATGCACTAAATAAACAAAATCCATTTTGTTACCCACAGAAAATCATTCAACTTTTGTGAAGAAGAGAGTTTTTAAAATCGTTTTTATAACTTGTTTCTGTTTTTGTAGTTTTTGTTATTGTTTGTGGTGGAAGAAGGGGGAAAATTCCCCAAGTACTTTTAAATGTATTAAAGATTTTAAGTGTGCTAATGATACGGACTGTTAATGATATGTTAATTATTGTTTTGCTCTCACGTGGTCCCTTTCTGCTGAGGTCCATTGTAGAAATGCTCTCCTGCTTTTCTTCCTACTTCATTGGCTTCCCCTTCTTTGCCAGCTCATTCTCCTCAAATACCAAAATGTTAACGTCGGGATTCCTTAAAGCTTAGTCCCAGGCCTCTTCTTTTTCTCCTCTATGTTATTTCCTCAGAGGACCTCCTAATCCACAACCATGGGGGTGTAATCACTGCAGTAGACAGATGACTCCTGCATTTATATCTCTGCCTTCTGCGGTAAAGACCCATGTGTTCAACTGCTTTCCTGACATCTCTACTCAGATGTCTCAGAGACACCTCAAATTCAACATGTTGAAGCCAAATTTATGACCCTTGTTACTAAACTGGCCTTTTTCAAGTTTCTATATCCCAATAAATGACGACACCCTTCATTCAGCTACACAAGTGTAAAATCTCAGGGTCCACTTGAACCCTGCCTCACCCTCTCTTCCATATCCAGAACATCACTAAGTCCTGTCGATTTCATGTACTATCTCTTTAATTTGCCCATTTTTCTCCATGTCTACACCATACCCCAGTCTCTACTACTACCACTGCAATGGCCTCCTTCATCCATTTTGAGAGGCTATGAATTAGCAACTACAATTGGGGTGTGCAAGAACCTACCATTTTCTATATTCTTTAAATCAACCTGAGCTCAAACTCCAGCAGCCCATCTCTGCCCACAGAGACGAACGGTGCCCCAGGTCACAGGCCACGTCATCAGGGAAGCTCTGCAGTCATCAGGCCCAGGTCCAGCTTGTTGCCTCTGAGGCCTCAGCTACCAGCCCACACATGAGGCACATGTCTTCACGGAGGCGATTCCAGTCTCTGTTGGTCCCTCATGTGTTCCCCCTGAGGCTCTGCTGCTCCCCAGGAAGTGCCAGGGAGCACTTTCTCTTCCTCTTTCTCTTTGCTCTCAAAAGCTTCCCTTCTCTGCTCTCTCTTTGAGTGACCTAGATTAATTCACCTTTGAAGATGGCCTTTTAAAGTGAAGAGGAGTTTCGTGCAGCTTCTGCTTTTTTGTCTTGCAGAAATTCCCTAAAGCAGGAGTCAAAAAGACATCTGCCTGCCTGTTAAAAATGAAGGGGAAGCTAGAGATAACTTCTACAAATGACCTGCCCTACTTCCATCTCCTCCAGATCATTCTCCATTCTGCTGCCAGAGGAACCTTCTTGCCTCTCAGATTTGACCACTGCCCTCACACTCAAAAACCCACCCACGGCTTCCCTTTGACCAGATCCTGCTCATACCTTGTTCCCCTCTGTCTCCCAGGCCCTGGCCACACTGGTCTGCTCTCAGATCCTGAACAAGTCATTTCTTCTGCCTTTCTCCTTCTTCCCAAATGCCTTTCCCCAGCGAATCCTCATCTTTCAGAGCTCTGTGCACCTGCCACTTCTTGTCTAGTTCAGGCCCCCTGTTATGCACCGTACCCCATAGTCCTTCCCTGGTGACACTTATACTGTGCAAGAATACAGTCATTGTGTGGCTTTTTCACTGTCCCCCCACCCCCCACTGGATGTAAGCTCCTGAGGAAGGGAGCATGTTTGATTCTGCTCACTACTGTTTCCCCAGGGCTTAGGCCAATGTCCAGTACATTTAAAGAAAGCATAGAGGGTGCTGGTGCAGAAAGGGAGAGAGAGAGCACGAGTGAGGGAGGGAGAGATAGATAGAGAGAGAGAGAGAACTTCATGTTTTCCATCATCAGTTTTTGTCTGGTTTGGTTTTGGTTTTAGATTAAATCTGTTTGTCTCTTCTTTAAGGTAATTGGGCATCTATTCTATATTAAGAATTTTTGATTTCAGATTTCTGCTCCACCTGCTATTACTAGCAGGACTTAATTATAATAATATTTAACCTTTTATGAGTATTTACCGTGAGTCAAGCATTGAACTATGTTCATTACATGCACATAGAATTCTCGCAACAGACTTTTGAAGTGGACGCTCTCCTTATCTACGTTTTATGCAGAAGGAAAATGAGACTTAGAAACCTCACGGTCGCACAGCCTGTCAGTGGTGTAGACAGGAGCACAGCTGGCTCTGTCAGACTTGAGAGTCTGGGTTTGTAACCGCTGAGATTCACTACCTCCCACAGACTTCCTTTTTCCTTTCCCTTCTTTCTTTTTTTTTTTTTTTTTTTAGGGCTTCAGCCCACTTTGCTATAATGGGACAGGAAATTGTGGTGGGTTTAGCACAGGGAGGCGAGGTGGGGTAAAGGTAGAAGACTGATAGCTAAAAAGAAGGAAAGGGTTGGAAGGAGGGAGGGAGACAGCTCAGAGGTGAAGGTTGCTCTCTTCCTGCTGGGGACATTCTGCCCTTCTCTTCAAGGCTCCAGGCCTGTCACTCCGTAAACATTTCCACAGGCCTTATGGGCACTCTGCAGTAAAGCGGCCTCCCAAGCTCATTTTACTGTCACTGTCTCTGTAAATTCTCATCTAGTTACGGCTTTTCTTTTGAATTCCTCTTTCCTCTGACCTCTTTGCAGGTCATGAAGCCTGCCCTAAAGCTTTGTACTTGCATTATATGCTTGCCCCAGAAAAACGGGGCCTGCAGAACGATACAGCCGGGACAAATTCTGGTGTGATTCCCGAACTTGCCAAACGTACAGAACTGACCTCAGAGGTCACCCAGTCCAACCCCTTTCCCCATAAAAGCAAACAAAATAAAACAACGACAAAAGCAAAGGAAACTTCCATTTGGTTCAGTGGACGAAAGCAATGCATTGTCAGGCATTTGAGTCATGTGTGAGTAGTATCATAGGAAATATTTTCCCTGACAGGATGGTTTGGTGAGTTTTTCTGTGCATGCCTAGTCTTATTAATACCCCCACTTATAGGACATGGAGGCTGAGGGGGCGCTCTGAGTGGGAGCCTAGGACTTGCCTTCTGTACACAAGCTGGAGCTTGACTTTGATGGCAGCTCCTCCAAGGCCCAAGTTCACCTTCATTTTACACTCAGCGGGTTAAGTTACAGGAGGCAAGTATTGTTTCTGGAGCATGTTAGCACAGGATAGAATTTCTCAAGGAGCTGGTTTAGCTATTTGAAAGCAACATTTAGTCATGCTGAGTTTGACCTTTGTACTTGATGTGAAGAAAGTGTTTCTCTGAACAATATAATAGTGCAAACCAAGCAGAGGGTCATGATAAACTCTAAGTATTTCATTACTTTCTGCAGAAATAAATGTTCTCTGAGTGAATTTTACTGATTTATAAAGGCTGTAACAGCAGAAGGGTTTTTTGGTTGTCTAAACGCATTTAACATTTGTTGGCGCGTGTGTGATAGGCTCAAGCCAGTAATATCAGGGAATTTCCAAAACATTTTCTAAGTATAAATCAGTGTCCTAGAACTCTCTCACTCCTAGACAGAGGACATTGGCTGAATGGAGCAGATGTGCCCAGTTAAGGCTCCTAAGATGGGTTCGAAGGGGCTACGATGCTAGGGTGGCACAGGCTTGCCCGTTTCTCTGTGATCCCTGGCTCTGACGATTTGCAAGCCATGAACTCAAGGCTTCTTTTTACACACTGAAGATCCAATTTATTGTTAATCTATGTTGGGCTTTCCACAGTTGGACCACTTTTCTCTGTAATATGTTTTGCTGATAAGATAAGCTAAAAGTGGAATATTTCCAATATTGTCATTGCCAGCATACTCAGAACTTAATAAGGAAAAAAAGTTCTCCTTCATGATTAAGTTCTTCTTGATGTAAAAGGAGGTTTCATTCTATTTAGAGATTTTTTTTTTGCCCATTGAAATTATAACATTATTTTCGTTTGAATCATCGCATAATTACATTGACTCAAACATGTCTCTGTCTTCTTAGGCTTTGGCAAAACAAGCCAAGATTGATTTTGAGGAGCAAGCCCTCAGAGAGAAGGAAATTCTTGAACAGATTGCTGTGGAAAGAGCTCAAGCTCGTTACAAAAAGCATTATACAATATGTGCAGAAATTTTGGATCAAATACTTGATTTGTCCACTAAAGTGGCAGACTACCGAATGTTGACAGATAAGTAAGTGTTACTTTTTACAATCATTACAGTACAGACATCACAGAAAATGGTGATTGTGTATGTAGACACCCAGTTGATAAGAAAAGACAAATTTTTTCCGTGAAAAAAGTACTAAGAAGTGGGGTCCAGGATACCTGGATTACTGACTCAATTCACCCACTCAATAGCCTTATTTAAGGTGCATTTATATGTCTTTTAACATTTAAACTTTGTGTCTAAATTTACAGTAATTTACAAAGACAACTATAATAATTTATTTGACACACTTGGAACTTTCTGAAATACTGGAATTATTTAAAAATTACTAGTCATTAAATCTATTTATTTTCATTGTACCTTGTTTCTAAAAGGAATTAATGTATTTATAAGGAAATATTCAATAATACAAAACATATTAAAAATATGCCAAATAAGAACAAAGGAAAATCCAAATTAAAGTAGAAAGTTAAGAACAAAAGATAAATTAGAACACAATTATATTGGCAGCAGATTTGCCAGTGGCTGCAACTGAGCTGCAAATTTTATCTGAGCTTCCTGGTAGCCAAAGGAAAAAGGGAAATACAATCTGCCATGTGTTTTCCATTTCCCATTCTAGTTCATTACCAAATACAAAACTTTCCTTGGCACTAAATTTAGAACAATAGCTCTCTCACGTGGCACACTCATCTAAGGTATACTGAATAGTGTAGTATATCTAGTGGAGAATGTTCTCAGCAAGATCTTTTAAACAAATGTATCATCTGGCCTCATAGACCTATTTCTTATGATATTCTTTGCTGAAAGTTACAGGAGAATGATATCACAGTATATCTCAGTGAAAGTAATTCCGCAAGGACAAGGATAAGGCAACCCAGTTAAATATGTACACCTCTCAAATTACCCAAACTAAGATCTTCTTGAGAACCCACTGTTTTCTATAGTGGCTGCACCAGTTTGCATTCCCACCAACAGTGCACAAGAGGGTTCCCTCTTCTCCACATCCTCGTTTTTTATTTATCTTTTTGATCCCAGCCATTCTGACAAGTGTGAGGTGATATTACATTGTGGTTTTGATTTGCATTTCCCTGATGATTGCATTTCCCTGATTTGCATTTCCCTGATGATTGAGCATCTGTTCATGTACTTGTTGGCCATCTGTATGTCTGCTTTTGGAAAATGTCCATTCAGATCCTGTGCCCATTTTTTAATTGGATTGTTCACTTTTTTGCTATTGAGTTGTAGGAGTTCTTTATATATTTTGGATATTAACCCTTATCAGATATGTGATTTGCAAATATTTTCTCCCATTCAATAGGTTGCCTTTTCATTTTGTTGATTGTTTCTTTTGCCTTGCAGAATCTTTTAAGTTGGATGTAGTCCCAACTGTTTATTTTTGCTTTTGTTGCCTTTGCTTTTGGTATCAAATCTGAGACCAACGTCAAAGGGCAGTAATGCCTATGTTTTCTTTTAGAAGTTTTATGGTTTCAGGTCTTGCACTCAAGTCTTTAATCTATTTTGAGTTAGTTTTTTTGTGTATGGTGTAAGATATGTGTCTTTTAGTTCCAACTGAACACAACAATTACGCATATATATTAATATTTTATTATCTACACTACTGTCAGTCAAGATAAACTCATGTTACTTCATTAAACAAGATGTCATCAGTATATATTTTTTTCTAAAGCACAGGTATATTTTTGGTATCAGCCTACTCAAAATAACTTTTTAGACTGTTCCTTAAAATTATTGATATTCAGATAATAGGATATTAATTCAGTAACTGTAAGGTTAACTTTTGGACAGTATATAAGTTGTTAATTACTTACTTTACCATAGAAGTCAATAATGCCATTTCAATAATTCTGATGTTACAGTATTTCTATACCTGAGCTTATTAATTTCTAAACTTCCATATTTTGACAAAGTAACCCTTAGCGACTGTAAATGTTTTATTAATGGAAAACATAATGTGATTATATTTGAAATTGTACATTTAATTAAAGTACAACATTTTATTGTGGCAAAACATACATAACATAAAACTGACTCTTTTAATCATTTTAGATGTACACTTCAGTGACATAAGTGCATTCACACTGTTGTGCAACCATCATGACCATCCATCTCCAGAACTTTTCTATCATTCCAAACTGAAGCACTGTACCCATTAAATAACTCTCCAGCCCCTGGTAACCTCTGTGCTACGTTTGGTCTCAGCGCATTTGTCTAAATTGGGTATCTTATAGAAGTGAAACCATACATTATTTGTTATTTTAGTGTCTGGCTTATTTCATTTAACATAATGTCCTCCAGTTTCATCCATGTAGTATGTATCAGAATGAAATTAATGAAATACTAACTTTTTTGTTGTAATTTCAAACTCCAGTCCAACCAGTTTTAGAGAAATGCATCTGAATGTTAGACCCTTTCCTTTCTTTGCATTTTGTTCTTCTTGAAACTGTTTTCCCATTTCCCTGATTACATCTTAGTCATTCATCATATTTAAATAGAAATAGTTACTGAAAAATAATTTTAAAGGTTATCAAATATGTAACAATAATAAAAACCACCATGCATTCGATCTTTCTATTATAAATTACTTGCAAATATGTAAACCGACTGACATCTTAAAGGGGCTTTGGAAAATACTCAGTCTGCTCATTTTTGCACAGGAGGACACTTATATTAGAGCATTTAAATGATTTTCTGAGGTTGCACAGCCATTTAAAATCATAGCTAGGAAGTAAAGAACCTAAGTTTTGTGACAGTGCTCACCATTTTAAGATATAATGTTCTGTTAGTGCACAGTCAATATGAGTTGGAAGGACCAGTGGCTTTAAGTAATGTTCATTCATTCAAACCTGCTGAGTTCCAGATGTTCTTTCTACTAGCCATTAGCCATATCCAGTAATAGTAAATGGAATCCCTAGCATCAAATAGCAGATCCTGGGGAATGAATATGATAATAGAGAGACTAAGCTTTAAGGTGTATATTTGACTATTGATTGACTATATATTGACCATTGATTCATCTCTACCTTTTTAAAAATCTTTTCTGCTATAGTTTGATTCCATACAAGGTGATGCATGATTGGAAGGAACTGTTTTTTAATGGAAAGCCCATATATCAGCAAGCCTCTATTAAGCATCTACCAGCTAAGCCCTCTGCAGAACAACTTACAGAACTGGAGAAAAGTGACTTGCTAGATAGCAATGATTACGAAGAATATAAGGTACTTACTAATATGGAATAATTACAATACAACATAATACACGATGTTTCTTTAACATTGCTTCTGTGATATTATGTCATTTCATCTCTGTTAATAAAAATGGGCATTTTATATTTGCATTTTCCCTTGGTTTAATTTGTGTTTATGTACTAAGTTTTAAATCTCTGACCTATTCGTCATCTATCATCTGTTACTCCCGGTAATAGTAGAAGACTGGTCTGGAAAATAATAAAACATAATATATGTGTCAGGGCTGATAGATTTCAGAATTTTTTAAATATTTTAATTTATTCATTAGCATTTTCTTTGTATGAACTGTTTACCTTTGCTACAAAAACCCTGGCATAAAGGTATTTCTTTAGGAATTTATTTAAACAGTATGTGGTTTTTAGAGGCATATGGAAGAGGAGATAGTCTGAGTTTTATGAACGCATAGATTCAAACAAAATTTTATTCAAAGATTTAAAAAAGTATTGAGTGCCAGTTTTCCTTCTTAGAAGAGCTGCCGAAAAGCCTTTGGTGTCAGACAGACCAAGGTGAGACCTCGGGCAGCCTGTCCCTTTGGTGGTGAGAGACTCAGTTTCCCAATTTATGAAATGGGGATAATAATATACCTACTTTGTTTAGTTGTTGTGAAACTTATTTAAGATAATATGTGTTAAATACTTAGTCAAGTGCACTGCACATTGGACGCAAACAATGCATATTAATTTCTTTCCCTACCGCCCTGCTCTCTCCACTGCATTTCATCTCACCTTTAGAGGTAAAGATGTGAAATTGATAGCTATCAGATGGAAGTTCTGGGTAGATTGGCATCAATGGAATGAGAAATAAGCCCATTATTATGTTATTGAATAAGTTTTAGAATGGTAGTAAGTGCGACTTACTCGTTAAGAAACGAGAAAGAAGAATAATTTGACCTAATCATTTGCTGATATTTAGCAAATACTCAATAAATGTTTTTTGAAAGGATGAATGAATAAAATGAATGAATGACAATGAAAAGAGCAAAGTGTAAAATAGCACTAATATGTAAAAGAAAAAATATGGAAACAAGATAAATTTATGATAAAATGATAAGGAAAGAGGTTAGGAGAAATTAAATGTACATCATATTTTAATTGGGTGAATCTATATTTGTATCACTAAAACAGTTTTTATTTAAAAATTGACTGAACCTTATAGGATACCCATGCATATTTATTTTGTAGGGTTGTAGAATATAGTAGAGTTAGTGTGTCAACCTAAAGTATAATGCTACACGATAAGTGCTTTGACAATATTAAAATATGTGAAGGTATTTTTTCTGTTGTAAAGTAAAAGTCATTTTTTTGACAATTTTGCTGACTTATAGAATATTTGTTTTCTGAGTTGTTTCTTAAACAGCTTTATCTACTCTATTCTTACTGCTTTCATAAATCAGGAGACCTGGTAGTCTGCAGCTTAGCAAAGATTTGCCTTTCTGACTTTTTTCTTGTTTGGGAAATCATTACCACAGGAACATGCTTGTCTTACCCACATCCTGAAGCAGCTAGCATGTTTCTTTTGCAGGAAATTGTACACTTGTGTTAGGAGTATGTGAACATCTAGCAATGCAGTTTATTTTGTTTGTGGCCTTTGCTGTTTTCCTAGAAATGACAATTATCCTTGGAGTTCTGATATATATTTATGTGCTCTGTTCCTTTTCACTATGTGATGGAAAATAGATCATACAAAGGTACTAGGATATACTGGAAACTAGCCTATTATCATTCCCCATTATTAGAGCTTTTGTCTCTTCAGAAACTTGTGAAATGTTCCTCCATACAAGTGAAAAATAGATTCTTCAACTTGGAAACTGCATTATCTGGCTTAAATAGCCTTTCACAAGAGACAGAGGGACAGCAACTGGCAGCTTATCTAAAGGAAACTGTTGTCACACTCATTATCACTAAATTTACTCAGGACTTTTAAGCCTTCAAGTAAATACATAACTTAGAAATTAACTTTCAAAAAGGTTACATTCTTAGCATACTCTGTTGATACACAGACCCGGCATCCTGAAAGAACTGATACATCCAGGCTTTGAGCCCACGCTTTTAAAGCTCTATTAGCATAAGCCCTAATGCTTAAAACTGTTAAATGCTACACCTAGAAATAGGCATAAAAACAAATTTTTGCTCATGAACACATCATATAGAGATACAAAAAATTCGATCCTTACTGTTTAACATTATTTCTTAAGTCATCCCACTCTATTAGTAGAGCAGGTATACGTGAGAGAGGGCTAGTCCAGGAATGGTGTGGCCAGGGATATCGTTTATCTCTCTGAAGAAGGAAGCAGGAACAGTGTCAGGGAGTAGCCAGGACATCCACTGTTGCAGGATAACCATGAGCTATTCAGTAGGGAGTGGGGAGGAGCCCTGAAAACCCAGTGGACCATGGGCAGCAGGCTAAGCCCGGACCCAAGTGCCCTAGACCAAGAGCTGCTCCAGCACAGCCCCCACCCAGCAGCTAGTGGTTCTCAATTATGCAGTGGTCTCCTCCTGGTAAAGCCCAGCCTTCCCCCAATACAGGTCCTTTTCGTGGTTCTTACTGGCAAATTACTCAGAATCCCAGAGCGTTTGATTTTTACATAAGCTGTTTATTAGCAGATACCTACTGAATGAATTTAGGAGTGATTGAAATTTGGCATTCATAAACTAGAGTTTGGCCATGGTTTCCTGAAGACAGATTTTTCCAAGTCTCTGCCACAAAGCACTTGGCAATTTGCAGAGATCTGGTGTGTGTGCCCACAAACAAGTTGTAGTCGGAATTCTCAATTTGGAGGAAGGATGTTTTGTGTCCACCACATCATCAATGTTGTTTTAAGTTGGTCATGCTTTTTAATTGCTGCTATTTGTGTTTGTAATGAGAATTGTTTAAATTCATGATCAGTTGAGGTTTCTGTGGCTGTTGGGTTAACCCTATAGTGTGTTGTAATGCACATTTTTATCAACAGCACTTTGGGCTTATGATTTTCTGCTAACTAGACTTTAAAGATGCATTTATACACGTTATGGTTTAACACTAGCCATGTCACTACAGCAGATGTGTACATACCCATCCCCCAATTTGTTTATGCAGTGGTATTTGTTGTTACCAGGTCTTTTCCCTTGGAGAATATGAATGGCCACAGGGTTGTCTGTCTTCCTACATAAGTCTTATCTGATTTGTTTGACCCAAAGACTCCAGACACTATCTTGTTCTTACTCTTTAACTCCAGGCTTTGGGATTGATCCAGTGCCTTTCTAGACTCAACTTCTGACAGCAGGGTCTCTACCTTAGCTCTTGCCTTGTTCCCTCTCTTCCCAGTGAATGACCCAGTCTTCACAATACATTATTTAATAGATCCCCTATGGACAGAATGTTAAGTTGAAGCCTGTTTCACTCAAGTAACATCACTGGGTAACTGATGCACGTACACTGATAAATTTTAGATGAATGTGAATAGATCATTATTTTTTTAAGTTTATTTATTTATTGAGAGAGAGGGAGAGAGAATGTGTGCAGGGGAGGGGCAGAGGAGAGGAGAGAATCCCAAGGAGGCTCTGTGCTGTCAGCACAGAACTCGACACAGGGCTCAATTCCATGAACCTTGGGATCATGACCTGAGCTGAAATCAAGAGTCTGATGCTCAGCCGACTGAGCCACTCAGGTGCCCCAGATCAAATAAAATAATATTATTATCTTTATTTATTTAAAAGATATATGTTGTATTAGCTCAGGCTGCCATAAGAAAATACTGTAGACTGGGTGGATTAAACAACAGCAATTCATTTCTCACAGTTCTGCCAAGTCCAAGTTCAGGGTGCCAGCTGATTCAGTTCCTTGGTAAGGACTGTCTTCTTGACTAACTGATGGCCACCTTGCTATGTCCTTAACATGAACAGAGAGGGAGAACTCTGGTCTGTCTTCTTCCTCTTAACAGGACACTAATCCCATCATGGGGGCCCCACCCTCATAAATTTTTCTAAACCTAATTACCTCCCCAAAGCCTCACCTCCAAATACCCATCACAGTGGGTGGAAGGACACAATTTAGTCCATAACATACATGTTTATTCAGGACACTTATAAAATTTCTCAAAGTGCAGACTTACCAGTCAAGTATAGGAACCCTAATGTCAAATGAAATTAGTTGTTTTATTGCTTTTTGTCCCCTGCTGAGAAAGAAGTCTTAATACTTTGTCTTTTGACTATGAAAATATGTTTATATTTTGTTTCCAGATATGCAGGAATGTAGCTTCTGTGTAAGTAGGTATAGTAAGCCGTTACTTTCATGGTCTCAGTTGAGATGTTCTGTTAGGCATTCTACTTTAAAAATTCTGCCTGCCATTTTACCCAATGCCCCACATTATCACTCTTTTGGATTAAGACTTCAGACGTATCTGTTAAAATACAAATACTTCCCAGGATAAGTGACAAGAATTATGATCAACATCCAAACAGGAGATAGGAAAGAAGTTTGGTACTGAAAGGAATATTCTATCATTCTAGTTTAGGTTCTATGTCATACATTTCATAGCTCCAGTTTCTTCTCCCCATTTGCTTCAAGTTTTGCCTCTAACCCCCTAAATCTCTCCTGTAATAGTAAGGCTACCCGGCTGGATTTTTTTTCAGACTAGACCTCATTGTGTGGCTCTGTCTTGGTGAAGTCACCAATGTGCCCTAGAACAGTGATTCCTGTAGTCAGGCATAGTGATGCTTACAAAGTAGAATGTCAATGTATTGGTTTTCAAAAAGGATCCATCGTTGCCCGAGGCCTGTAGTTGCCAAAAAACAAGGCTGTCTTCTAACTTCTGTGGTCAAGGATTTCAGAGGCTGGAGTAGGTTTGGCAGAGGTTTGGGACTTCTGTCTGTGGGGTGAGAGGGAATGGATGGAGACCTTGGGTCATGGGAAGGGTATTTCACTTCAAATTACTAGAATTGGTGACAACCTCAGTTCATTAGAGAACCATGGTAGGAGTGGTTGAATTAAGGTATCAAGTTCAAGGCATTAGACTAGAACTGCGAAATCATTTACAAAGCCAAATGATTGATACCCAGATAGAATGAGAGGTGAGAAGGATATAGCCAAGGGAGAAGAGTTTTGAATGGCTGACATGAATAAAAGTAAAGTGAATGTCCACCACCCATTTTCATTTGTTCATGATTGTGTAGATTAGGGAGAAGCCAGTCCTCTTCCAGGCTCCCTCTCATCTGGGATCAGGCAAGACAAAAGGTGGTCAGGTCTCCCTTGGCTTCCTACCTCTGATTTTCTGGTTCATTCTCTACCTACTTTGACAACGACAGGAGACAACTTCTATGCGTCAAGTCCAGCTTATCTTCAATTAGTTACTCACACTGCCCACCTAGTATTTTAGAGCAGGCTTTGAAGATCTGAACTCTAAAACTATATCTTGTTAGCTAGATATAACAAGAACACATGGGGTTGTTAATCTCAAGAAACTTAAATGGATCCAAGAAGGTCTGAATTTTGCTGTAGGGCAGAAGTGTTGGGCTGAGAACCAGAAACCCTCTCACCTGGAAGACCCTCCCACCCCACCTCTCCTACCCAGTGCCCAGGACCTGTCAGTCATATTCTTTGGGCACACTGAACTAACGGTAGTCTTTCATAAATTGGGCAGTCACCTCTAAGCTTTTTTTTAGGTAGCGTATACCTCTTTAAGCCATCAACCTAAGCAGTGAAACAAAGAAAATAGAACACAGTAGTCATTACTATGGGAGAGGGCACTCTGTGTGGAAAACTTCTATGTGAGTTTTTCAATGGCTAGATATGTGGACCAAGTCATAGTGTCTATACACTTTGTGATATTAGAGAAATTCCAACCAGTCTGTCAGACTGTCCCTAGCTGGGCAATGGCAGCAGATAGGTGAATTCAAATGTATAAGCTTCTGGAAAAGTTACTTGAGCAGCAAGACCGTAGAAATTAGTACAGAAGTGATCTTGAGGGAGACCACCACCTCCCTGATGAACAGAACATGGTTTGAGAAACTAAGGAATGAACTTTACTGTTTTTATAAGGACAGCTACCACCACCAGAATTGTTTTATGTTCCTGGTATAGTGGATCTCTCTGATATAAAGTCCAGTGTGATACTGTCTTAAGGGCATTTGAGGTCAGGTGAAATGCAAGCCTTAGAGTCTCCATGTATTTTAGCTCCAGGCAATTGTGCTTTAAAAACATTGGGCTAGACACACAGCTACTGTAATTCCCAGTGTGCCATGTTTAAAACCTCGGAAGGGCCATGGTGACTTGCCAGAGCAGAGAATGGAGCCAGGAGTAGGAACCTTCCATTTTGTGGTAAATTAGCTACCCTTCCACTGATGCCCTCAGTGAGTCACTTTGAATGTGTCTGAAAACAGAATGCTAAGTAGAAGCCCCTGTCTGTTGTTTACATTTGATTTGTCACTCACTTTCAGCAGCACTGAAATGTAAGTTTTTAGAATAGAGGATGTCTCAGAATGACTTAGTCTCAGTTACCCCTACTAATCAAACCGACAGGACAAAGTATCAGTCCAATGATTCTGGCTGCCTAATACATAAGTAAGTAATTGGAGTTCAGAGTTTTATGAAAAGAAGCCTCTGTCACTGTTTGCAAGTGCTGAGCATTCCGAACTTCTAGAATTGTTACCAGCTGGAATGGGTGGATTGCATAGTGAGGTACCAGGCTCCCTTCAGTGTGGGCTTTGACAGTGACCTTCATCACATGCTAGGTAATTGGCCATGACCAATTTGAATTTCCCTCTAAAAATAAGTACAAGGTTGGGGCGCCTGGGTGGTTCAGTCAGTTAAGCATCTGACTTTGGCTCGGGTCATGACCTCGCAGTTTGTGAGTTTGAGCCCCGCAATGGGGTCATCACTGACAGTGCAGTGTGGAGCCTGCTTGGGATTCTCTCTCTCTCCCCCTCTCTCTGTGCCCCTCCCCCACTTGTGCTCACTCTCTCTCGCTCTCTCAAAATAAATAAACTTAAAAAAAAAAAAAAAGAAGTACAAGGTCTGTTGCCCAGGTCATCTTTTGTGAAAGACTAGAATTAAACACACCTGTTCCCATAATAACAGATCAGGACAGATTGGGGAAGGCTACTGCTGGGACAGAAATGATCAGATTTCTGACTGAAAGCCATTATTTGATTAAGACCAGTTCTTCAGATAGCCTGGTGAATTGGAATTAACCGTGAGATTGGTTGATAGATAGGCATTGACTACTCTCAGTTCTGCTTCTGGTGAGAACATTCTTTAGCTCAGCATGGCAGGGGAAGTAGAGTTAACTTCTTCTGTTCCCTTGTTACCATGAGCCATATTTGTATTTCCTGGTGGTAGATAATGGTGTGGCCCAGGCTGAGCACTCCAGCACAGAGCGAGGTGGAGGCGTACCTTCTCTCTGGAGGTGCATCCACCCCGCCAAAGTCAGTGTGAGGTATACATCCCCACCTCCCTGGCTTCTCTGGAATCTGAAGGCCAGATGTTTTGACAAGAAGATATGGTCAGGAAGCCAGTAATCCTCAGACCTGACTGGAAGTCAGGTGACTTAGAAAGCTGCCAAGCTCACTAAGGTCATCTTTTCAACTTGTTTTGAGACCTTTAATCTGGGCCCCTAGTTAGAGCCCATTCCATGACAGCTCCTGGTTGAGAAGCCAGAATTCAGTTGCACATCAGCCAACTGCTATGTCCTCTCTTCCTCCTTGTCAAAAGCAGTATAAGGCAGAATCAATCCTATCTATTGGAACCTGGCTATCAAACAAATACCAGACAGTAGTCAAGAAACCCTATAGTGCTACCAGGTTGCATGAGCAGAACTCCCCATCACACAAGATATCCAACTACCCTTTCTGTTTCTCCTGAGACTTCTGGCTCATTGTCAGGAATATTTTAATGTAAATTACAAATTTAGGCAGTTCCTCTAGATTCCCTCAGGATTTTGGGGGTGGGTTGGAGGAGAGAAAGCTTAGGAAGGGGAGACAAAAAACAGAGCCTTTGAAAGCTACAAAGTTTTGCCTTAGTACTTTCCTGTGGATTATGGCTTTTTTGCTGAGTGCCAGATTTCCCAAGCACAGTAACTGGAATATAGCCACTTGACTTTCCATGCTGCCATAGTAGTTAATGTGCTTCTCTGAAGTCTGATTCTCTTTGGTCAGAGATAGGACAGATCCAGACAGGAGGTTAGCCAGGAGAGCCGGTGCCAGAGGTTGAATTCTTAGAGCGAGAACTAAGATGGTCAGGAGAAATTTACCTGAAGTAGCTGAAAACAGGAAGAGGCAGCGTAGGCTCAAGCCAAGTCCTTTGAATATGCCAGTGATCAAAGCTGAGATTGGGTGAAAACCAGACTAGAAAGTGAAAACAAGGGTGGCAAGCTGGAAGCTAGACAGAAATGGAACAGAACAGGACTCAGCTTAAAGGCCTGGAAACAAAGTAAGGATGCAGTAGGCAGTTGCCTACACGTTTTTTATTTTCTGCTTGGCAGGGGTACATGGTTGGGTCAACGTAATTTAGCAGACCCACGATAAATATCCAGTTAGTGATATGAAATTAACCAGGTCACAAGCAGTTTGCCATAGAGCAGCTCTTACCTACCCATTTACACAGGCTGCTTTTACCTACTCCAGGGCCCTGATAAATCTCTGATAGAGCTTCTTCCAAAGTCCCAAATTTATAAGTTATTTAAATTTGAGTGTTGTGTGCTGTGTAAAAAAAGAATGCCATGATTTAATGGAGAGACTCACTCAAAATCATACTGCCAGCCATTACTTCTAGAAATGCTTCCAGGATTAGCTAAATTCATACATGGTGTGTGGATTCTTGCTAACTTCTATCTGTGAGGATGACACTTTCTGATCTTGTTCCTAGATTTTGGGTTGTGTTGTGTTTAAGTCATCTTTGTACTTAGTCAGAATTACTAAAACTTAATATCCATGTATTCACTCATTTATTCAGTTCATATATATTCAGCCTATACTACTGATTAATTGACTCATTAATTCAGTCAATAAATATTACTATTTATTACGTGCAGGCACTGTTCTATTGGGGATGTAAAGTTGATCAAGATAGAGATCTTCCCCTCTGGTGCTCACAGTTCAGTGGAGATGAGAGAAAACATTCCAGAGTATAATAAGTGTAGATAAGCACAGGAGGTTATTGGGGACCCAATGGAAGGGGTGAGTTTCAGTATGAGTAAAATCATTTCAGGTATCACAGATTGTCGTCTCTTCCTCACTTCTTGCAGAGTGGTGTGCAAGAGAAAGCCAGCCATAGTAGATGCAAGATTAAGGCAGCTCGAATGTCTGTATGATGATGTTGTGGTGCATCAGCTATACTCTGAAAGGTGCAGAGCCTCATTTTGCGGAGTTACTACCTGTGGTGTTTCTTGAAGTCAGTTTATTAGAAGCTTCTACCTTAAGTCCTTTGGCCACTGTACCAAGATAGTCTGTCTGTTGATGTGTTTTATTATATATAGATTAAAAGATTGCATTTCAGGAAAACCCAAGGACACTAGCAGGTGTCAAAAACACTGTAAGTGTTGAATTCCCTAAGAAGTTCTTTCTCTCTCTTAGGAGAAAAGGCATTTGTCTTGTTTTTTGAAGGCATCAGTAATTGAATTGCAAGACACTTAGAGCTTACTAAACTAGGATCTGGGGCACCTCAGGCCACACAGATGTTGGTGACTTCTAACAATCTGTGAAAACAAACACTGGGGAGGTCATTGTGTGTGCTTTCAGACTAGGACTGCCACTCTACAAATGCCACAATTGGATGTCACTAGTAAATATCACTGGCATAATCCAGTGTTGTTTGTTGAATGTTGTGCTAGCGGCACTCAGATTTTACGGATTGATGAATACCTCCCAAGGCCCAGATTCTGGTTATCTAAGTTGATCAAAGCAAACCATGTCTGCCCCCTTTTAAAAGCATAGATAAGGAAGCTCTATTCCTAACTTGGATCTTTGGAAGTGGCAAGACATGAGAATGAGGTGCTTTTGCTTTAGTCCAAGGGTGATCATGTGCACAGAAGTAAACAATTTGCTGAGAAAACCATGCAGCTCCACCAGCATCATCATTTAACCATTTGGACAATGTGACAGTCAAGGAGGGAATCTAATGAATGGAACACATGGAAGATCTCAAGCTTGCCCTTGAAATGTACACTTCAGCCTACATTCAAGCACACTGATCCCGAGCAGATGCTGTCTGTAAATGCTCATGTTGCTTTTAGCCATGGTTAATAATGGGGATGAAAAATAATGACACATCAAGGCATAGGAAACAAAAAAAAAGATATGACAGACTGGAGGTAACCAGAATCAGAAGTCTAGGAAACCATGAGGTACCTACAACGTGATACAGACAACCACGTGAGTGTGAGTGGGGATCCAGGCTGGAAAGCAGTGTTAGGTCCATGTCACTTATGAAGATAGGAAGAATAGGTGGATAGTGTGGTCCCAGGGATTCAGAATGCAGCCTCTGAAAAGGTCAATGTTGATCAGTTAATGAAACCAATGCTGGTAAATAGGTTGTGACTTTCGACCAAGGGCAGGGGCTATTTACTTCTGTTGTAATTTCATGGTCTCTGTGTATAGGTAGATAAGATATATAAGATATATATATATATATATATATATATATATATATATATATATATATGATAAGATATATAAGATAAGATATATACACACACACACACACACACACACACACGTACATACATATGACAGTTTCCATTAATCAAGTGCTAGAATCATGGAACACATCTACATAGGAAAAGTGTCTCCTTAAAACAATACTTTGTACCAGGTGATACTTACCTGGCATTGCCCACGCTGGGCTGAGTCTTGAAACTAATTGTCAGATATCTATTCATAATAATACCCAAAGGAGTAAGAATTATACATTTTATTATATAATTTTTCTCTGATAAAATTTTATTATATAGTTAACATAATTATATAAAACAAACCACATGAAATAGGGATATGGTAAAAAAAAAAATCTAGCTCCTCTTCACTAACGAACTAGAAAATCTCTTTAGCTCATTGTCGTTAAACTAGTAATCTTCATTTTCGTCTGAGTTTCCCTTTTTTCAGTTCTTCTGACCTCCTCTTCACTCATCATGTTCTTGTTCTAACCTGAGATGGTTACTTTGACTTACCCTTTATCTTTGGTCTTTACTTAAAAATTTTATCAACTGTATTTTTAAGATGAGTCTTCAAAATGAGTTCCACCAAATCCTTGAGCCCCTTACCTCCATGGGTCAAGCTTCAGACCTTTTCCTAACCTAAGCATTCAGGTCTCTGCATGGTGAACATTCTATCCCATTGTGTTGGGCCACATTCTACAACTAATTCAGCAATGGAACAGGGCTTTATTCTGATCCCTTTGTGAGGAAGCACGCCTCTCTGATTGGGGTGCAAGCGGCATGTAATTTCTCCCATTGGGCAGAAACTTCCTGTTATGTGCCTCTAGCCGGAGCCTGAGAACTTCTCAGTTAAGTTTTGAAACTGCACGGTGACATAGACTACTCACATAAGAATTTCATTCAATCGTTACAGCAACTGTGTGAGATAGATATTATCACACAAAGATGAGGCAATTGTCAAGAGTACAAAACAAGTAAGTAGCAGAACTATTCTGGGGATCCGGGTCATCTGATTTCAGTCCCAGACTGGTTCCTTTAGGACAGATTAAATGCACCGCACAAAATCCTTAGAACATTAGAAACTTTCCACCTAAAATTGGCCTTGGACTTAAAGCCTTTTTATCTTAAAGTAATGTAATTTCTGTTTTTTTTAATTTTTTTTGTTAATGTTTATTTTTGAGAGAGACAGAGACAAAGCATGAGCAGGGGATGGACGGAGAGAGAGGGAGCCACAGAATCCAAAGCAGGCTCCAGTCTCTGAGCTGTCAGCAAGAGCCTGGAGCGGGGCTCCAACTCATGAACCGTGAGATCATGACCTGAACTGAAGTCGGACATTCAACCCACCTAGCCACCCAGGCGCCCCTCTGGTCTATTTATTAATTTGGTGTACTTCTGACTGGCCACATTACATAGAATAATTATCACATCTAATTAGAAGTATAAGTGATTCCAATGAATGAAAGCAGAAGCAAGCAATAAATTCCAATTCAATGATTATGAAAAGCAATTCAGTATTTAGCTAATTTTAAATAATGCATATAATTACTGTGTACAGAATTATTAGAAAAACTAAAACAAAGTAAATTTTACAAATAAAGGATAGTTTGTTTAGAAGTAACAGATATGATTATATTGAGATAGTAATAAATTCCACCATTTTTAAAGGAAAACCTATTGTGAATACTTTGGGGGATTTTTGTTTATTTGTTTCAAAAAGCATTTCCTTATCTCAGAATGTTGTCATAACAGAAATTCTATCCCCAAACCAAGCAAGCCATGTATAGCATTTATGAAATCTGTCAGCTTATATTCTGAGCAAGCATTTTTTGTCAGATGTTGGATAGATATGAAAAGAATACTGACTAAAAAATGCAACAACAAAGGCATGTGTTTAATAATATATGAGATAGCATATATAAAAGCATGTTTAAATTTGTATATGACCTAGCATATATAAATATTTATGCCATGTCATACAAAATATATATTAGTGTAAGTATACAAATATAAAGATAAATATCCTGACGTGTAGTCAGAGGAAACACATATACCTTCCTCCTCAAAAAAAAAAAAAAAAGAAGAAGAAAGAAAATTCAGATTAGCCGAAGTTGAAAAATTGGCTCTGTTTTGTGAAAAAACACATTGAACTCTTTTTTCTTTTTTTTAATGAAAATCTGTTTCATTTTTTTAAGTGTATTTATTTATTTTGAGAAGGAGAGAGACAGAGAGGCAAAGAGAGAGAGAGAGAGAGAGAGGATCCTAAGCAGGCTTTGCATTGTCAGTGCAGAGCCCGACATGGAGCTCGATTCCATGAACTGTGCAACCATGACCTGAGCGGAAATCAAGAGTTGGATGATTAACCAACTGAGTCACCCAGGAGCCCCAGTGTCTTTTGTTTTTGTTCTCTCTCTGGTTTTTATGAGAGCATATGCTGTTGAAGGAGCTCATTTTCCCCCCCAGTGAATATTGCTCATTTTTTCTAGCCCAATTATTTGGACTAAGAAGACTAAGTTAAGATTAATTGGGGCAAGTTGATTGAGGGCAAGTGATTAATTAATTGATTTTAGAGAGAGAGTGAGTGTGAGAGCGAGGGAGAAGGGTAGAGGGAGGGGGGAGAAAGAATGAGAATCCTAAGCAGGTTTCACACTCAGCACAGAGCCTGATGAGGGGCTTAATTCCACAACAGTGAGATCATGACCTGAGCAGAAATCAAGAGTTGGACCCTTAAACAACTGAATCACCCAGGTGCCCCTGCAAGTGGTATATTTTAAAAAGTGCTAATAAAACTGATCATCTTTAATAAGATTTGGAGAAAACTTGCATCATTTTTTTAAAAAGGCTGATAAGCTGATACATCTTGAATTCGTAATGTTCTGCACCACTGAAACAGTACATCAGAGTGTTTTGAAGTTTGAATAGTTAGATAAATAGGTTATATGTACCAATTCCAAATAATAAAATATATCATGTATTTCTATGTCTTATATTTCTACTCTTTGTTTCTGGTAGATTGTGGATGGAATATTTATATAATGAAATTGTTAACTACTTATGTTCCTAAATTTGTTTATATGCACTACAGATCTTTTTAAGATCTTCAAGTGACTTCAGAAAAATACTATCTTACCTAATTCTTCAGTGATTTGTATTTAAACTAAATCCTAATTCTTATCTGTTTTTATGTCTTAATAATTTTTATTATTGTGGTGATAGTAAAGCGACTTTGGACAGCTTTAGAAAATACAATAAAGCAATGCACTAATTTACTCTCCCACCAGCACTGAATGAAAAGTATGACTAATCTTTTTATGTTAGGCAAAATACGATCATTGTTTTATTTTGGATATCCTTATTTTTTTGAATTTGAACATTTCTTCAAAAACTCATCGGCCATTTTATTCTATTTTGAGTATTGACTGTTCATATTCTTTGTGCCTTTTTTTTTTCTGTTGGGATATTTTTTATCTTATTACATACAGCTTTTTATAAACTAGACTCTTAAGCCTTTGTGAAATATATATATATATATATATATATATATATATATGTATATCACTTTCCTTTTGTTTTTTACTTTTCAATTGTGTGTAAGTAGGGGCGCCTGGTGGCTCGGTTGGTTAAGTGTCCAGCTTCGGCTCAGGTCATGAGCTCATGGTTCATGGGTTCAAGCCCTGCCTCGGGCTCTGTGCTGATAGCTCGGAGCCTGGAGCCTGCTTTGGATTCTGTGTCTCCCTCTCTCTCTCTCTCTCTGCCCACCCACCACTCACACTCTGTCTCTCTCTTAAAAATAAATAAGCATTAAAAATTTTTTAGGGGCGACTGGGTGGCTCAGTCGGTAAGCGGCCGACTTCGGCTCAGGTCATGATCTCGCGGTCTGTGAGTTCGAGCCCCACGTCGGTCTCTGTGCTGACAGCTCAGAGCCTGGAGCCTGCTTCAGATTCTGTGTCTCCCTCTCTCTGACCCTCCCCTGTTCATGCTCAGTCTCTCCCTCTCTCAAAAATAAATAAACCACTAAAAAAAATTTTTTTTAATTAAAAAAAATTTTTTTTTAATTAAAAAATATTTTTTTTAATTTTGTGTAAGTATGTTTACGGAGTGCAGATGTGTAGAATATCAAATTTATCAGCCTTTTCTTTTCTGGCTTTCATGCTTAGAAAGACCATCATGGAACATGTAAATGTTCATCCAGATTTTGGTGCCTTCATGATTTCTTGGTTTCAGAATCTATTTTCATGAAAAAATATAAGGCTATCCAACTTTATTATTTTCAAATATGTGGCCAGTTATTTCAGTACCTGTTATGAAATAATGTACTTCTCTGCTACTATGAAATATAAATCTTATTAAGTACTGAATTCCTGCATATACTTAGATCTATTTATAGAATTTATATTTTTGTGCACTGAAAAAACTCATTTCTTTCTGAAGCTCATTTTTTTATTAGTGTATTCTTTTTTAATGTTTATTTATTTATTTTGTGAGAGAGAGAGAGAGAGCAAACATGAGTGGGGAGGGGCAGAGAGAGGGAGACAGAGAAGCCCAAGCAGGCTCCACGCTGTCAGTGCAGAGCCTAATATGGGGCTCAATCTCACAAACTGTGAGATCATGACCTACACTGAAATCAAGAGTCAGATGCTCAGCTGACTGAGACATCCAGGGGCCCTCATTACTGTATTATTAACAAGTACTTAATATATGGTAAGGTACACCCCCTTTTACTTTCTTAAGTTTTTTAAATAAATATTTTTATCCATTGTATTTCTTCTTTTGCCTTAGTTTTAGACTCATTGGTCATATGACACTAGCACTTTTGTTGTTATTATATTCAATCAGATTAATTGGTAAGAATTAAATAGTTTATAGATTTGAAACTTAAAAAAATTTTTTTTATTGTTTATTTTTGACAGAGAGACAGAGCATGAATGGGGGAGGTGCAGAGAGAGAGGGAGACATAGAATCTGAAGCAGACTCCAGGCTCTGAGGTGTCAGCACAGAGCCCCACGTGGGGCTTGAACTTACAGACCACGAGATCATGACCTGAGCTGAAGTTGGATGCTCAACTGACTGAGCCACCCAGGCGCCCCATGAAGCTTTTTTTTAAATGTTTTATTTTATTTATTTATTTTTTTTGAGAGAGAGAGAGAGACAGAGCACAAGCAAGGGAGGGGCAGAGAGAGAGAGAGAGAGGGAGACACAGAATCTGAAGCAGGCTCTAGGCTCTGCGCTGTCAGCCTGATGCGGGGCTCGAACGCATGAACTGCGAGATCATGACCTGAGCAGAAGCCAGACACTTAACCAACTAAGCCACCCAAGCGCCCCTATAGATTTAACCTTTTAAACTTACCCTTTAATGAAGTTATTTTTCCTTATACCCCTCAGTGAAGTTTGAGGCTTCCTATATATAGGCTCCCTATTTCTTTGTTCATTCCAATGATTTTGTGAAAGTTTTTAATTGTAAGCAGAAAAGAAAAAAGTTGACTCTTGCTGAGGAAGCAGGAAAACAGTTATTCCAAATATGTTAGGTAGTTCAGTTAATCAGCAGGTGGGCTCGAGAACCAGGTTCAAGGGTAATCTTCCAAAGAAAATTATCAGACCCACCAAAGCAAGATCTGTTGAGAAAACTGTCACCACTGCCACCATCATGGGGACTCGTAGTTCAGATCACAGCTATCACCTCTGCACTAGGAATTCAAGTCTCCTTGAATTCCTCCTTTACTTCTAGAAGTAAAGGCTTCTAGAAGCAGCCTCCTTTACTTCTAGAAGCACTTCCACCTCTTTCTTTATCTTAGTTGCACTGGCTAGAACTTCCAGAATCATGTGACTATTAATGATGAGTATCTTTTTCTTACTCCTGCCTTTACTGGAAAAATGTGTCACTCATTTTGGTTCACTATTATGTATCAGTCCCTGAAGGTGTTACAGAAGTCATCTTCAATTCATAACACATTAAAAGATTTGTTCTATTTCCTTTTAATTTTGTGGGGTTTTTTTCCCTCATCAGACATGAATTTTATCAGAAGTTTCTTGCTTAAATGATCATATGCTTTTTAAAAAAAAATTTAACCTATGAATGTAATACAGTAATGGGTTTAAAATCTCTTGTTTCTTTCCTATTATGTCACAAAACTGTTACTTGCTCTTCTACATCTTTGTTCAGAACTAGAAGCAATTTCTTTATCACCATTAGTCTGGACAAGTCCTGGAAATATTAATAAAAATATCTTGATGGTTTTACTCTGTATCCATTTCCATTTTTATGAGTTCCCTCCTCATTTTTATATGAAATTACTTTTTCCTATTTTAGTGTTTACTTTGTTTCCCTTCTTTTTTATTTTAGATCAGGCGTTTTATGGGACCGAATTTTCCTCTGAGTACAATTTGATCCCATCACATATTTTTAATAAATCTATTGTTTTAATGTTCTTTTTGACATCTATCCTTTTAATTTCCCCTTTAAGCCAAGAATTATTTTATTTTTTTATTTTTATTTTTTTTAACGTTTATTTATTTTTGAGACAGAGAGACAGAGCGTGAATAGGGGAGGGGCAGAGAGAGAGGGAGACACAGAATCTGAAACAGGCTCCAGGCTCTGAGCTGTCAGCACAGAGTCCGATGCGGGGCTCGAACTCACAGACCGCGAGATCATGACCTGAGCTGAAGTCGGACGCTTAACCGACTGAGCCATCCAGGCGCCCCCCAAGAATTATTTTAAAAGAATGCTTTTAATTCTTAAGTCCTTCTATTTCTCATATCTTCCAAAAACTGATTTCTAGTTTTATCACATAGAGGTAGAGAATGTGGTCTGTAGTTTGTTTTCGTTTCAGCAGGAAACCTGAAGAAACCAGGAGTCAAACGTAGTAGATTCATACTGGGCATGAATGTTCTCTTTTATCTTTCTTTAAAATATTTTAAAGTAAGCTTAGTATTTGCATAAGATAGCAGATAAACTATTATTCTTTTTTTGTTTACTGATGGCAGCATCGATTTAAGCGTCTTTTATGCTCAACCTGGGTTGCAGTTTGTCTCAATTAACCCAATATGCCTACTTTCATAAACTGTTAAGGATGTTTGAGTTTTTTCTTTTTTACTTTAACGTAGGAAGTTCTTTTCTGCTCTCCTATATGAATGTATTATGTTATTACTCATTTATGTAAAATAATTATTTAAAGTATTACATACTTTTGTTTGCTATAATTTGGGCTTATTTTTGATACAACTTTTTTGTATGGCTGAATTCCACTTTTAATAATATTCTTTTTTGTTCGTTTCATTGTTATTTTGTAGAACATGGTTGGAGAGTGGGCCTTACCAGAAGAAATGGTTGAGAATTTACCACCCTCCAACAACAACATATTGGGTCATGTGATTCACAGATTAATTGAAAAATCTCATCCTCCTCAAGTCAAAGCAACAATACCAGAATTACCTTCATTTGCTATTAAAGGGTGCTTATTGGGGAAAACATTTAGTGGAAAAACTACTGCTCTGAAGGCTCTACAAAAAGGTAGAATTTCCTTTTTCTTTTTTTCCCCCTGCTTATTGGATTCTGTCTACATTGACTGTAGCTTCAAATGACTATGTCTGTAGACAACATACATAAGAATCTGCTGATATAGTGAGAAACTCTGTCATCATCAAAAATTTTATAATAGACTGATCATAGAATTAATTGTCCAAGGCAGACACTTTTAAGATTTTAGAGTCATAAATTGGGACTGTCCCAAGCAAACCTGGATATATGGATATGTTATATACTGATAGTACATAGTCTAGCGAAATACCAATTGTAAACTTTTCCTCGTAGATTTTATTTACCTACCAATGAAGGAGGAAATTAATAATTTGTCACAAATACAAAAGAAATCTGCTTAAAATTATAAATGTTTTAATTCTTCACATCTGTTGAGTTCTGTCTTTTTAATGAGGCTTTGGCTTTTTCTGTTGAAGTCCGTTCAGCTAAAAGCATAGGTTTCCATTGGTTTAGTTCACTTTTATTCAATTACACTAATTTTTTGCTGTTTTTACTACAAAACTCAAAATTTACAGACTAGTCCATGTTAAACTATTCTAATGCAGAGAAAGGTAAGGTAGATCATTATTGAAATGTTAAAAGTACCTCCTTAAAAAGAAGCTTGACAAAAGCACAATGAGATATTACTTCACACCACTAAGATGGGTACAATAAAAAAAAAAGGAAAATAACAAGTGTTAGTGAGGAAGTGTTGCTTGGAACCCTCATACATTGCTGGTGGGAATATAAAATGGTGTAGCCACTATGGAAAGCAGTTTGGTGGTTCCTCAATAAATTAAACAAAGAATTACCATATGATCCCAACAATTCCACTATGGAATGTATACCCCAAAGGATCGAAAACAGGTTTTCAAAATAAATCTTATGCAGGAATATTCATAGCAGTACTATTAAAAATAGTCAAAAGGTGCGAAAAAAATCCAAATGTCACCTGATGAATAGATAACAAAAATAGTATATCTACACAATGAAATATTATTTCTCAGCCATAAAAAAGGAGTGAGTACTACTAATACATGCTACAACATGAATGAACCTTGAAAACATGATGCTGAATGAAAGAAATGAGACACAAAAGGCCACATACTGTATGATTCCATTGATATGAAATATCCAGAATAGGCAAACCCATAAAGACAGAAGGCAATTTACTGGTTGCGGGCACAGGAATAAGAGAGATACAGAGTGACTGCTTAGTGGGTACCAGGTTTCCTCTTTGGGTGATGAAAATTTTTTGGAATGAGATAGTGGTGATTGTTAGACATGTAAATGGCCTAAACACTTCTGAGGTGTATCTTTTACCATAGTTAAAATGGTTAAATTTATATTATGTGAATTTTACCACAATAAAAAAATAAGCAGCTTGATCCAAAAGACAATTCTAGGGAGCCCAAAAGACAGTATTATGGGGTGAAGCCAGCACGGAAGGATAATTATGTCAATTTCCTAAAGGAAGTAATTAATAAAATTGTCTGCTGTACTTTAGACTTTCCTATTCAGGTACTTTCTATTGACACTCTTGTCCAAGAAGCCATCAAAGCATTTCATGACAACGAACAAGTCAGTGAGGCCCTACCAATTGAGAAAAAAGATGAAGAAAAGGCTCTACCAGTTCAGCAAGAGACGAGTAAAGAAAGCCAGGCAAGTGTGATTTTAGTTTTCTTTTCTGCTCCTCATATTCTAATGGAATCTAAGAGATCTTCTAGACCAGAGGTTAACAATGTTTTCTATAAAGGTCCAGAGAGAAAATATTTTAGGTTTTGTGGGCCAAGAGGCAAAATCAACGTTATTGTGTGGGTGTTTATATAGCAAAAGAGAAGATTCCTTCCTCCCACTCCCCCAACATACTCCGGTTGCCTGGATGGGTCCTCCAGGGCGGTTAGTCCACTTTGCACCCAGTTACCATCAGCAGGAGACAATCTTCTGAGAAAGAGCCACAGGTTGGTAAGACTGGTAAGGGGGCAAAGGGGCTGACTTGCAAGAGGTTGGAAGTGGGTGGGGTATGAGTGTTGTGGGCAGAATTCACCAAGTTACCAGCTCTCAGAGTCATATTCCACCACTGAGACCCTGACAGTGGCCAATGGTGAAGTCTCCATCGCATAAATGCCAGCTTTGGGTCACGGCCAAGGCAGGTGGTTGGGGGGGGGAATAGCAGAGAAAGGGTGGAGGGGGATACCAGACTTGGTCCCCTGGCTCACAATGCTGTTCCACAGAGGGATGCCCAGGGACTATATACAAAACAGTTGGCCAGCTGAATTTGGTCTGTGAGTAGATCTCAACCAGAGGGGTTAGTGAAGGAGGGGCAGGTCTTCTTGTGGTTTACCTGCATCACATTCCCATAAATATTGCATCTTGCTACATTATTGCATGAAGATTCTAAGGCAGGAAACAGGAGAATGTGACCCCACCTTGAGAATCAATGTGGTCCAGCACCCTCATTTTAAAGGAGAGACAATGGAGGTCCCAAGGATAAATTGGCTTGCTTGGGGTCAGAAGGCTTATTGATGGCTAGGCTTTGAGTGGAAACCAAGATTCTAAATCCAGTACTCTTTCCCCTACCTTATGTTGTCTCTGCAATTGAATAAACTTGCAAAGAATCTAACCCAGATCATTTGCATCAGTTGTAAAATAAATACCATTTAACCAGAAGTTATGAAAATAACTGGGAGAAGTGTGGGCTGCCTCTTATTCTGATGATAGATAATGTACATGTTTTTTCTTTATTCCCTTATGGCTATGACTGACACCTCTAGGATTGTTCTTTCTAAAATAGTGTTTCATAAACTCTACCTCTTTCTCAGGTTTCACTGTATTTTTTTTTTAATTTTTAATGTTTGTTTATATTTAAGAGAGTTAGAGACAGAGAGTGAGCAGGAGAGGGGCAGAGAGAGAGGGAGACAGAATCTGAAGCAGGCTTCAGGCTCCGAGCTGTTAGCACAGAGCCTGACGCGGGGCTCAAACTCATGAACTGTGAGATCACGACCTGAGCCGTTGTCAGATGCTTAACCGACTGAGCCACCCAGGCACCCCTCACTGTATTTTCAAAATAGCAGTTGCTGTATTTTACATAGTAATTGAAGATCATTGGAAAGACAGAGTACACCACAGGCTACTATGTGTTTCTATAAGAATAATCATCAATTTTACGTGTTTTTAGAAATCATTCAGTTATTCTTAATATCATTAAGGTCATAGATAAAATAGTGTGAACCTTACTTATAGAAATAAAATTTTAAATGTTATTAAAATATGATAATGTTAAGATTTCTGTGTGTGTATGTATGTTTTCTCCCCCCAAAGGATCTACAGGATGTATCTTCAGCTTATCCAGCTTCAAATGAAGCATTGCCAGAAACAGAAGATAAAACTGTACTTAGTAAGTGAGATATCCAAACAAATCATCCATTTTTTACATTAGAGAGACAGACAGATAAATAGTAAGTGCACATGTATGTGAGCACAAACTTGCTTTCAGGGAAAGAAAAGGGAGACAAGGAGAGTTTTGCATAGTTGTCTACCTGGTCATTTAACAGAGAGAGCAAGGTAAACACAGAAGTCCCCAACCCTTGTCTATAAATAGGGATAAGAGATAAGTATTACAAAGGAATCTTTTTTTGCTCCTTCAGATAGTTGCTCAGTTTTGTTGTGCTTGTGATAACATCCAGGATAAATCCTCCCTCTCCCTGGCTTTGCAGGGAGACAGTATTTTATTGTTTCTTTTCGCCCAAGCAGATCTGGGTGAGTGGTAGGGTTGGGGCTCCCTGCACACTGCTGTGTTCTTCAATGGTTGAGGGAGGCTACGGGGTCTGGTCTCTTGCATCCCTGCTGAAGAGTGGTTCCCTACCTAAAGTTAAGTTGATTTCCAGCCTTGGGCAAAGCAAATAAATAGAACCTGGCTTCCAAACCTAATGAAAAGTTACCTCACTTGGGATCTGGGTTCTAGTCTTTCAGATGCTTTTTAGAAACATTGAAGGAAAACAATTTTAAGTCTTAAATATCTTTTCTAGCTGTGCTAGTGAAGGCTTGCCATATTTAATAGTTTCCTCATGTTCTAGCACACAGTTCAGATCATCCTGTGCGCACGTCATTATTGCCGTCACCACTGGACCATGTGGTGAGCATGAAGCTCTCCAAGAGCAGTTGTATTTTCCATCCTTTCAAAGGGTGTAATCTGTCCCTTATTTCAGTTATGTGTTTCTTACAAGATAATTTTGGTTGATTTTTAATCTATTATAAGTATTGTATGACATATTTTATTACAAAAGTCCAGTTAATTATAAACAGACTCTGAAAACTTGTTTTTTTCCCATAGAATTCAAGTAAAAAACTCCAAAGTCTGACTTCTAGACTTTTCTACTTTGAGACATATTTATTACCTATAACTTGATAATTCAGGAAAATGAAAATTAATGAATTATCATTTTAACAAATTTTCTTCAGAAACTTGGCTATTTTTCTGAAAAGAAAACGCAAACTGTATTAAAGTATTCCTAATGATATTATTATGAGTGAGCCATAAGGGAAGGAAGGAAGTGGAAAACACCAAGCCACACAACGGCCAGGATTTTAATGTTGTGGAACAAAGATGAAGCCATTCTGTGGTGATTCTATTACTTCTTTCCTCCGAGCATCTCAGGCATGGCTGGATCCAATAACCCATCTGTCCAAAACCATGGATGATCACATACTAACATGGTTCTTAGTGGTAAATACTGGACTTTATTCTTAACACTTTTCCTATTGCTAGGTACTGAAACAAATAAAACTCCAAAAGCTGAAGAAGTCAAATCAAGTGATAGTTTCTCTGAAGTAAGTATTGTAATCTAATTTTGGCTACTAGTAGATTGAAGTATGTCATGATTCATAGTTTCTTGGTATGTCTTCAAATGGAATGAAATAGCAATGTGCTCCTTTTTTGGTTTAAAGTAATTATTATGGTAAAATAGTAACTAAATCTGAGTTACTTAATATTCTTTATATTCTTAATATTCCTTATCCCTAAAGCAGTGGAAATTGCTATTCAGTTTTGCCAGGTAAGAAAATAAGTATGTGATTTTTTAAAATTTTAATCATATGTCAAACTTACATTTATGTGTTTTTCTTTACCACTGAATTTATTACTTCTCTTTCCTTTCCTACTCTCTTTATCTTTAAATACTTTTTTTCCCCAGAATTTCTCCTTAGACGTATTGGTGACTCTTCAGAATGTTTTATTAATCCCTGAAATACTCACCACAATTCACTCACTGTGACTTCTAATGGAAACTAGCATTTTCTTGTATAGTATTGCTTTTCTGTATGTGGAGAAATCTTTTTGTCATCAAATACAATGTTCTGATTAATCAAGAAATTTTATTTGCTTTATTTTTATTATATTTAGTTACTTTTATTATGTGATTCACCTTGGGAAACAATTTTAGTTTTCAAATATTTTAATTTGAAAATTCCTTAAAGATAGAAAAAGTTTTGGAAGGATATACACCAATCTGTAAGTATGACAGCCCGTGAAGAGGGAAATGGGCTTAGAGAAAGTGATGAAGGGGAATGTATCATTTTTACTCTGTGTATTTGCAATATAAATTAACAGAAAGGCTAAGTGTATTTTTTATATTTACTTTTATTGAGTTACAAATCCTCCAAATTCCATATTCAATTCAACGCAAAGGGCATACTTTTTGTGTGTGTGTTCATTGTTGTAATTATTTGGGATATGTCAGTGAACAGAAAAGGCAAGGTTCTTGGACCTTAAAGAGTTTGCATTCTAATGCAGACAGATAACAAACCATAAACACTGAGTAAATGAATTATATGACCCATTAGATGGTAATGAGTCAGAAGGGAAGAAAATGTAGAGTGAAGTAAGGGGTCAGAAGCAAAGGGGTCAAGGCCATGGAGGTGGGGAAAGAGGGAAGGTTGCTGTATTAAATGGGATAAGCCTTCTTTGAGAAAGTGAGATCTAACCAGATTGAAAGAAGATTGAGAGAAAATTCCAAGTGCATTTGGGGAAGCATTTCAGGCAGTAAGAATAGCTGGATGGCAGCCATGAGGCAGGAAGGTGCCTGGCCAGCAAAGTGGGGTTAGAGAGATGAGCTGGAAGGGAGAAAAGTCAGGTCAGCCTTACAGGCACGATGAGGACATTTGAAGTAAACAAGGAAACTTTACAGGGTTTTGCATAGACATCTAATATCATTTGACTTGTAAAATACTTCCTGGTGGTTAAGAATCAGCACTAGGGAATTTTCCTGTTCATAAAGCAGCTTTATTGGACCAGACCTTCTACAGATAATGTTACCAATGCGGGACAAAATAGAAAAGCTAATTATTTGATGGCCAAAAGCCAACAGGAAAAAGTCAAAGTGGAAGACAGGCAGGCAGCCTAAAACAGGCATGAACTGTGTGGCATTGGACCACTGAATCAAGGGAAATTCCCTGGTCAAGAGCCGTACTTGTACAGGTTATCCCAGAGGCACACCATGTCTGTGTAGCACGAGAGTGGCTAGAACTCAAGCAGAAATCTTTAATAGTTTCAGTTTAAGGTATTAGAAAATGAAGGTTGGCAATGCCAGAGCCGCTGAGAATTCAGAGGAAGATCTTGGCAAGGAGGGACCCACACAGAGGAGCCTCAATATCCATACACACTTCCCCTGGATGCTTGGCTGACTCCAGAATTGCGCCAGATGATCCGTGTCTTCACCAGAGAGCATGACCATTTAATTTTTCCCCCAGACATTTGGATTCTGACTTTTAAATTAGTTGTACTCTACCACTCATTGTTTATTTTCACAGCTCACTGTGCGTGCTCAGCTTGGTGCAAAATCAGAAAAGTTGCTGAAGAAAGGAAAGAGCATTTCTGACATGTTGCTAGTTAGCATCATGGTAAATGCTATTAAGTACGTATTTTTTTTAATCTACTAATATATTCTTTATCAGGTAGAAGTATATAAAGAATAATATAGCAGTATTTTTTATTTTTAATATCTAATCAATACTACCCATCTACATGAGAAAACATACAGCAAGATAAAGACATGTTTTATGATTTACATGCTTATATTTCACTTCTCCCACTTTACCAGTCTTCACTCACCCAGGTGAAGGTCAGGTTCTATTCCCTCAGGAATTCAAGGAGTCATTAGATACTTGGAAAAGCCAAGGGACAGATTATAGAGGGGAGAGACCCTGATTGTGTGGTCACAAGTCAGTGCCCTTCCTTGTTTTACATTTCAGGAGAAGGAAGTGGACCCAGGGACCCAAAGGCTCATCAGTGCTGGATGGGAAGGCAATGAGAAAAGGAGGTTGCACAGACAAGAAAGGAGTTCTAACAGAGAAAGAAATTAAATCGTAAATTTTAATCCAAAAACCAAAATATCAGTTTTACATAATTAGGGGTTTAGAAGAACAGAGTTTAAGTTTGTTCCCCTTTCATATGGTTTTTCAATATAAAGATCCAAAATAATAATTCTTGGAGCTTGATTCTCTATGGAGGATGTGGCACTGAAAGCAAAAACCCAAGAAATGCTCCTTACACTACAACAACTTATAATCTAATTGAGATAAAGAAGCCTCACTTGAATTTTTCTCAGTTATGAAATACAATAATTATTCATTGTATAGCGAAGTGAATGAGAGCAGAGGAGTTCAGGTTGGGCAGTTACAGCTCCATGCTGGGTCGGGCAGAGTAGGAAGAACTCTCCAGGTTGACATTGTGAGTATCCACAGTGTGGTAAGCTCGATGCTGGGTTCTTAAAATGGATCATTTCAGTTTATCCTCATAATGCCCTGTAAAGTGTGTTATCCCACTATGTGTAGAAGAGAAACAGGTTCAAGCCTATGACCACAAGCTAGAAAATGCAATGCTTATTTACCTAAGTGAGGAGGTCAGTTTGTTTGAAGTAAATGATTCAAGACTGCGAGAGACAAAGAGTTATAGGGAGGCAAGTTGTGGCCAGTAAGTTTTAAATACCACGTCACGGCCTCTGAAATATCTTTGGAGGGCAGCAGGGGCCTACAGAAAGATTTTAAGCAAAGGAGTGATTGTGGTGCATTAATAAGCCTCATCTTAGCTGTAAAGTAATAAAATTTGTGCCAAAGGAGGTTACTGTGGAGTTGAAGGAAAGGTAAAGACAAGACTCATTGTATTGCTACTTCCAGAGTACTTGTATCTATCAAAATGTTAATGGTTTGTCCATTTTCAATTTAGTAAGATACCTGTGGATCAAGGATGGGTCTTGGATGGTTTTCCAATGACATTAAACCAAGCAAAGCTTCTGGAGGAAGCTCTCACGGGCTGCAACAGAGAGGTCCTAGAAATGGAGGAAAAGAAAGCACAAATATCCACATTGGCTGTTGATACTAAAGCCTCCAAAGAAGTTCCTCTTCCTCCTTCTGCATTTGATTTTGTCATGTTATTAGATATTTCAGATAATTTTTCACTGGATTGCATGAATGACATGATGGGTAAGCTGGATACTTTTCCCCTTTGTTTTGATATTCTTTTTTGTAACTCAAAGCTCTTTATTCATTTCTTCTTTGACTGAATCGGTGAGTATTCCCATTTACAATTAGGAGTGGTAATAAGAAATCCATTTCAGATTTTCCAAAGAATTATCTAGCAGAGCACGTTTGCCTCCTGCTTTAACTGTTGCTGTTCAGCACTGTAGGGAACTAGCAGAGAATTCTATGCCAACTGCAAGCATCCCACTGAACACTTCCCTCAATTTGGCAGCTTCCCTAGCACAGAGGTGCCCTTTTTGAGACTTGCATGCATGGAGAAGCTTCTTGTGGCTGTTTAGTACATCTTGGTGGGTCACATCTAATGAAGGTCATAAATCACATCTGTTCTGCAAAGCAAGGATCTGATAACTTCCTTCCCCGAGATTGTGTGTGAAGTCAGAGAAGCAGTATCAGTTGGCTGAAGTCCTCACATGGGGGGGTTGAATAGTCTTTCCAGTAGTCATGGTTTGTTTAAGTACTTTTTGTCATTGGAATGAAAATGTTACTTTATTCCACAAATGAAATACTTACGGGGAAAACACATCTTCTTGAACCTTCTCTTGTCAACTCATGAGGTATTTATTTGACCAAGGGAAAGTTACTTCATTATTCTAAACCTGAGTTTCACAGTCTACATAATAAAATGCCTCGTTGTAGTTTTACAGATGTGAAAGGAAAACTGACACTACTGACACCAAATTGTGGAATTCCTACACTACCCCATTCTCCAGTTCTTGGGAGACACCAAATTGTTCTACAGTTTAATTCAGTTCTGGCACTAACTACTGATAAATTAGGGAAGACTCCACAGGTTAAGGGCTCAGCCCCATAAGACTGCCCCCAACTTCAGATTCCAATTTCAAGTAGTAGATCCCCTGGTTACCCACACTTCTGTATGATGTGGCTACAAGTCAGGAGTTTCCATAACCCTTCCTCAGGTTTGAATTTGCTATAATGACCCATAAAACTCACAGAACACTTACTATTACTGGTTTATTATAGAGGACATCATAAAGGATACAAATGAACAGCCAGATGAAGAGGAATATAGTGCTAGGTCTGGAAGAGTCTCAGGCTCAGAAGCTTTGGTCTCCATGGTGTTTGGGTTACACTACCCTCCTGGCATGTGGATGTGTTCATCATTCCAGAAGCTCTCTGAACCCCTTAGTTTAGAGTTTTTATGGCAGTTCTAATAAACATGATGGATTAAATCATTGGCCATTGGTGATTGATTCATCTCTCAACCCCACTCCCCTTCCTAGAAGTCTGGGGTCAAGGCTGAAAGTTCCAGCCTTCTAATCACATGGTTTGTTCCTCTGGCAACCAGGCCCCATCTTCTAAGAGTCATCTCGTTAACATTAACTCAGGTAATGTTGCAAGGGGCTTATTATGAATAAGAAAAAATGCTCCTTATACCTATCTCTCAGGAAATTACAAGTGTTTTCCAAGCTCTTTGTCAAGAGCCAGAGAAAAAGACCAAACATGTTTCTCTTATTATATCACAATATCACAGACATTAAATAAGATACATGTAAAACACTTAGGATAGTATCTGGCACATGTTAATAAACATGTAACAAATACATCAGTAAGAATTATGAAAGACTTTGAAATGGACAAGAGATTATTGGGTATCCTTTCAGTAGAAAGCTAAGTATAGTCTTTTGGACCCCTTTGGACTATCTGCATCTATGGGAGTCTGTGCCTTTCATTGGCTTTAATTCAGATCTTCTATGACTCTGTAAATTATAGGAAACTGAGAGCAATTCAAACGATTCTTGTCCATAGGCATGCAAATGAATTTTAATCAATATATAATTAATTTCTAAACTTTTGAAGAGATTACAAGTATTAGATTTTCATCTATTAGTTTTCTAATTAGTTTTCATCTATTAGTTTCATCTATTAGTTTTTCATCTATTAACATGTATTTTAGCATTCCTGATTGTAGATAGTCTATTATCCAATTCTTATTTGAACTGATGTAACATCCTACTGGTTCTCTCATTAATTGAAGAGTTAAATAATTACATTTTACCTTTGTTTGAGAGTCTTGATTTTACCTTTATAAAAAAAATCCTTTAACAAATGATAATATTTATCTTTCTTTTATTACTGCTTTATTACTAATACAATGACATTCAGAGGTGGGAGAGACCTAAGGGATCATCTCTTTCCATGCTTTCATTTATAGATGGGAATTTAAAGCATGAGCACTTGACTTGTCCAAGGTCACATTCATCCTTATTTTGAGTTAGTGTAATTTTGAGGTCTTCTTTTATCATTTACCTAAATAAAATGACAAAACCACTAGATACTACTTTAGCTGTTGAGCACAGTAGTTTAAACTGGATCCTGTCTAGCAAATCTTAAAAGAGAGAACTTACTTCTATCCATGAAAGGGAGTAGGAGCAATGCTGACTGTAGTAATGACTCTGCTTGTCCAGCTAACTCCCCCTCCTGTTCAGGACATAGCTGAGATTGGCTGCCAGCACTGCTAATCCATGGCCCACTGGTGGCAGAACAGGACCCTGAACTCAAGATCAGTCTGACGTGAAAGTGGGTATGTCAAGTTCTTATAAAGTACACACACAGACCTGTCGGGGAGAAGGTCCCTGAAAGCTGAATATAACTCTACGAGAGCCGCAGAAGGTTTGCCCACCCTCTGGGGGCTCCAAAGGAAGCATATTGTGATGTTTCAGAAACAGAAGGAAATCAACTGGCAACAATTTTTCAAGAAGTCCAACTCAATCCAGTTTGAGTTCTTTCAATTCCCTAGCAAAATTATATGATGAGTGATTCTGGCAAATTTGTCAAAGCTGATGTTATCATCTAACTTGTTTAAGTCCTTGGGTGGCTCAGTCAGTTGAGCATCCGATTCTTGATCTTTGCTCAGGTCATGATCTTATAGTTCATGAGATCAAGCCCCGAGTCAGGCTCCACACTTGGGATTCTCTCTCTCCCTATATCTCTGCCCCTCCCCTACTCTCCTTCCCCTGGGTGCTCTCAAAATAAATAAATAAACTTAAAAAATAAAATAAATTGTTTAATTTCTTTATTCTTGACCCTTGACTTATAATTAGGCTCTAAAATGCCCTTTCTCCCCTACCATAGGGAGTACTTCTCCTTTATCAAATTTTATGCACATATACACATAAATAATCATATTTATATACCCTCAGAAATTAGTATTAAAGCACAGTGTGATTTTTCTTTTTACCATACATTTCTAACATTGCGTATTTCTTGGTTTGAAGTTAACTGAGCCCATTGTTGGGTTTAGGCCAACTAAACCGTTAAAACTAGTATGAAATCATTAACTTTATAATTCTTACTTATCTTGGTCAGAATTGAGTATGCTAAATATGTCCACAACTTTGAAAATCAATCTGCAGCTTTCATATTTTAAAGTATTTCAGTTGATAAAAAGTGTTATTCTTTCATATCTTAAGATTTTTCTTAAAAAAATATTTTTCTTTCTTAAAATATAAGGTTCGAATGGTCTTTGAAATTTCCTCGTGTTAGTCAAAACCCCACTTAAACTGTTTAGACAGTTTTTTTTAGACAGTTACTTTTTCAGATAAAATTCTAACCTTCTACAATATTTTGTTCATTCACATATTCATTTTTTATTTATAGCATGATGCCAGACATTGTGCTAGGCACTGGATGTAGAGTAATAAAGAAGAAATGATCCTACCTTCAAGGAATTTAGTGGACATTGTAGCTAAGGAACCAAGGAATTGCAGTCTAGAGTTGTGTGTCTAACATGGCAGCCACTAGCCGCACATGCCATTTAAACTAATTAAAATTAACAAATTAAAAATTCAGTTCTTCAGTCACACTGGCTACGTTTTATGTACACATATGGCTAGTGGCTGCCATATCATACAGCAGTGGTGTAGAATGTTTCCATCATCTTAGAAAGTTCTGTTGGATAGCACTGGTCTAGAATGAAGGGAGCTAAAATGACACCACTAGTAAACATTTATCTAAGATTTATAATTTGCCAGGAACTGATAATAAACAAATGAAAGGCAAGTCCCTATCCTCAAGTAGTTGACAATATAGTGTAAGAAGAAGCAAAAGTAAGCTGATTATATAATATAGTTAGTTGTGTGTTATAATAGGTGTGCCTAGCATGAGAAGAGGTTGACCAGTCCAAGAAAGGGAGAGAGGTACAGAGAAACACATCACAAATCTTGGCAAGTGAGCGTGGTCCATCTAGACAACAGCAAGTACCTCAGTAGGGCTGAGAGGCAGCAAGGTATGGAAGAGGGGCAGAAATGGGCCTGCAGAGTAGGCATGGGCCAGCCAAAACTTTCTCCCCAAGTTAAGGTGTTTGAACATTTTCCTGAAGCCATGTCAAGTCACTGAATGATATTGAAGCTGAGATTTATGCCATTAGATATGCTTTTTATAATGTCCATTCTGGCTCAGGATGGAGGATACATTGGAAGGGAATTAGATTGGAAACAAAAAACAAATGAGAAAACTCTTATCCTCTGAAAAACAGCAGAGGCATTACAAAAGCTGGGAGGGGCAAGATGGGAATGGTCAGCTTCAAGTGGTATTTAGGAGGCAAACTACAGAATTCAGTGATCAGTGAGGACAGGAGACATGCCACAGGGAGAACAGGATGACCACAAGTTTATGACCCACACAGTTTTGATTGATGATACCATTTACTTAGAGAATATGAAAAGAAATACATAGAGATTCTTTAGGGAAACGTTGAGTGTGAAGTGCGTTTGGGACTTTTCAGCTAAGATGTTCATAGAACAGTTCTCCAAATGGGGCTAGATGTCAGGAAGGAAGCATGCGCTAAAGTTAAGGATTTGAAGGTGCAAGATACCACCTAGGAGTAAAAATGTACTTTAAAGAGAGATCCATGATGACCCCCAGAAAACATCAGAGTTTTCTGGGAAGAGCAAAGGAAGAAGTGTTTAGAAGCAGCAGCTAGAGAGGAAGAAGGCCAGGGAAAGTAGTGTCTCATAAGCCAAGACAGATTTTTCAAAATAAAGTTGTACTATTTTTATCCCAGACCAGTAGGGGCTGGGGTCCTGAGGTCCAGGCTGGGGTATGGGAGCCCAGTCTCCAAGGTCAGGTTCAGCATGCTGTCCTGCAATGCTTCAGTCTATGGAGAAGCCTGAAGAACAACATCACAAGGAAGCAGCCTATAGCCAAAGCCATGTGGGCCCAAAGGCTGAGCATCAGTCCAGCCAAGGCTGAGCGGAGAGGAATGCCCCAGACTCAAAGCCAACAGGGAGACCTAAGGATCGGGAAACAGGCAGTTTAGGAGCATAAGACTGTGTCAGAATGGAAGATGAAGTGGCGGCTTGGGCTTTCAGCCAGTGCTTCGGTCTCTTGTCCAGGCTGAGTGGGAGCAGCAGTGTTCATAATATGAAGAGAGGTATAGACAAGTTTTGAGTGCAGCCTCTGGATCGTTAACGTCCATGACTAATAGTAACTGGGAAGAAACAGGAAGGGCTTCCAGGGCTGATAATGTTTGTTCATTGCTCTGGGTACTGTTTCCAGTTCGTGAGGTCACTGAGCTATATATTCATGTATGCATTCTTTTTGTCGGGTATAATTCAACAAAAAGTTTGAAAATTGAAAACAAGTCCAGAGCCGGGAGTCAGATTGACTGGAGTCAAGCCCCTTCTTTGTCATTTATAAGCTGTGCAATTACAGAATCACAATCTTGCTTTACAAGTTATGTTGTAAAAACAAGATAACGTGTAAAAGTATTTAAGAATTGTATGCTGAATTTTACCTATAAATACAACAGAGAAAGCAAGTAAGATAAGGACTGAAACATATGCATTGGCCTTGATGGGTTTTGGTGACTGGAATGAGAGCTGTTTCAATGGAGTAGGAGACTGGGAAGGATGGTCTGGGGTGGATTGAGGCATGAATGGGAGGTGAGGAGGTGGAGAGCCTGAGTGAAGATAACTCTCAAGAAACTTACCTCAAATTATCTATCTATCTATCTATCTATCTATCCATCCATCCATCCATCCATTCTATCTATCAGCTGATTTTTAAGCCAAGTAATTAGTGAGATTACAAATTAAAAAATTGTGTATTTTTCTTCAAAGATGTCTACTGGTGCCAGTGTAGACTTGGAAAGAGAGAGAAATATCATCTGAGGCTGGTGTAGCAGAAGGACACAAATTGAAGTTGTTAGATGAGGGAGAGAAGCTGAAGTGTTCAACCATTCAACTCAGCTTTGCTAGAAAATAAAGTGAAGTCAGGATAATGCTGGTAAATTGGGGGAAAGGGTGTAGGAATTTAGGGACTGGATGAATGTTGGAGAGATTCATCATATATGGGAGTGCTAGAAAGAAACAGTTGGAGTGTAGGTCATTAAGATTGCAGGGATGGAGCCATTCAAGGTCCAGGATGTGGACACGGTCTTGGAAAGAGTGCCAGAAGTGGAGAGAAGGGGAAGGGACCAGTGCCAGGGTGGAGTTTGGGAAGAGGAATGCTGATCGATGTGCTGAAGGCCTTGACAAATTTGAGATAGTGACCATGACATGGTGCATGATAGCACCTCCTGAGAAGAACTCCCACACTCTTCTTCCATCACTCATCACTGGTGTCAGTAATCTTTTGGTTTTATAAATAACCTAAAATCATTATTCTGTATTCTAAATCACTTCATCTTTTTCTATCCTGAATGTAGATGGAGAAAAATTGATTGCTATATCCTGTGGGGGTCCTCCATTTTCCTGACTACTATTAGTTCGGTGTTCTGTGTTCTCTTGCATTGATTAAATTCCTTTTAGTCTAGTTCAAGACTGTCTTTTCTCTTTATGATTTTCCATTCTAAGTTCATGAGTGTTTTGGACTTGTACCACTAACCCCAAATAGGACTCAATCAGAGCTGTTGAGGATGTTTTTGGTTTTGGTCACTTGTGGTCAGTTCTTTTATGTCTATTCTCTAAGGAAAGATCATAAAATCTAGAAAGAAATGTAATTTACTTTATTGGATTGTAGCATAATAGGGACAAATAATTTTTACACATATTTGACTTTATGGCCACCCTGTTATTTCATTCTTAATCTTTACACCAGAGTGTTGATTTTCTAATTGTTTTTTCCTAGTGTATTATTCATGATGGCCCATTACTTTATATTCTAACCTCTTCAGAGTCAATCCTGAAATCCTCTACATTGAAACTACAGCTCCTCTTTAATGTTATATCATATTTTGTTTTCCTCAATTTTGAAGAAAAATTTGAATTTTGATCCCAAAACTATACTCTTTCTTTTCATGTTGTTAAACATTTTTATTAGTATTGGGCCAATGGCATGATCATATCTATTTGACTTTCTTGCATCAGTACATTTTAGCAGTGCTACTGCAACTTTGCTTTAGCAAATTATCTAATTAACTAATTTTTATATCATAGCTGAAGCATTTTCAAGTGAAACACCTCATGAAGAAATCACTCAACAGGTAGCTGCTGAAAACCAGGATATGGATAAAGACCAGAATTTAAGAGATCAGATTCAGCACAGGTTAGTTTAAAACTCAATGTCCTGGGGCGCCTGGGTGGTTCACTCTGTTAAGCCACCTACTTTTGATTTTGGCTCAGGTCATGATCTCATAATTCGTGAAACTGAGCCCCATATTAGGCTCTGTGCTGACAGCACAGAACCTGCATGGGATTCTCTCTCTCCCTCTCTCTCTCTCTCTCTCTCTCTCTCTGCCCTTCCCCCACTGGTGCACAGAGTGCTCATGCATGCACACTCTTTCTCTTTCTAAATAAGTAAATAAACTTTGAAAAAATAAATAAGTAAAACTCAATGCCCTACTTCCTATTTTTTGCCCTTTGAGTGGACTGACACCCAGTCACTTTGAAATGATCAGATCTAGGAAAAAAAATGTATTTTCCAGCATTCATTCATTTTACTTTTACAAGTAAAAAAAAAAAAAACTAAATAGCTTTGATGTTAAGTGAAATATTCATGTTCTAGATTTAATATTCAGAGCATAAGTCATCATAAACTAGGAAGAGGAGAATCAAATCAGGCAACACTACCTTCTATGGTTCATTATATGGAATCCTAGTTTAACCCTCATTCAGCAAATGCCAGCTGCAGGTCATGATATTTGAAAGAGCTAGGCATCAGACCACAGAGTGTAATTTAAAACTATTTCCATTTTGCCAAAATGCTGTTATACAAAAAGAAACAAACAAAAACACCCATTCTCTTGGTCATGTGCAGTGTGTTCATTGGGAAAGAAAACTTAGACAATTTTATGAAACCCAGAGAAGTCTAAAAATATGATGTGAGCCAGAGAAAAGTAATCTATTCTCAAGGAAGACAAAGTTTCAAAAATCATTCCAAGATTATTTGTGAGTCAAGCAAGTAAGTCTGAGCTATCTACAGTTAAATATTTCTTTGATTTCTGTCTGTAAGAGAAAAATAGATGACCTCAGCTGGTAGCTACGAAGAGAAGTGTGCTCAGAGTTAACTCTATGATGAATGCAGGTGATCTTTCTTTAGATTTTCCTTAGTGGAACAAAATTACACTAAATGGTGGCATTTTCAAATTTTCTTTTACTCTTTCATATACAATAAAACCTACGTTTGTGAGCATAATTCTTCCGGAACATGCTTGTAATCCAAAGCACTTGTATATCAAAGCAAATTTCCCCATAAGAAACAATGGAAACTCAAATAATTTGTTTCACAACCCAAAAATATTCATAGAAAAATATTACAATACTGTAATGTAATATAATATAAAATAATAAAGAAAATACAAGATATAAAGAAAAATAAATTAACCTGCACTTGCCTTTGAAGACATTCATGGCTGGTGTGAGGGAGGTGAGAGAGGAGGGTTATGGTGTAGGACAACTTTCAGTATCACTAGTGGAATTACTGCTATCTATTGGCTCAATGAAATCTTTTTATTTTCATGCAACTTTAACAAGGAATCCACCCAATGACATTTGCTTTTGCCTCCTTTTGAGGATTTCACGGAAATGTGACATTGCATTGTCATTAAAGAGATTCGTTGCTCACACTGCTGCAGCCTTATTCAGATGGTGCTTTTCTACAAAATTTTGCACTGTTTCCCACCTTTTACACATCTCCCTAATCTCTTTTCCCCTCCTCCTTTGCAGATGAGATGCAGACATAGACTTCTTACAAAATCTTACAATTTCTGCCACTTGCACACTTCGTTGGTCCTTCTCAATGATTTCCTTCTTAACTTCTACCATAGTCATCTCCTTCTTACCACCTTTCTTTTCAACCTTTTTCTGCATGGGGGCCATTGTATATGTCCACACAGATGTTGACTATAGTAGAGTATTAATAAATTCTTGTTGTATACTATATTTAATGTAACTGGCAATAAGGCAGAAGAGGAAACGGTCTATATCTGCAGGCAGCCTGACCTAGAATAAAGCAAAGCATTCCTAAGCTTACTCTTGAATGTAAAAGCAAAGAACTGTCCATAGGTGCTTTGAAGCAACAAAAAACACACTAATGCCAATTGTGGGCACCCTCCAATGTTCTGAAAAGTCTCTGATTTCTGCCAAACACCACGGCCTGAGACCAAGCATCTGAGCATGGGAGATGATCACCCACGGTCCTTCAGAGAGAAAGAGAGAGAGAGAAGAACCATTGGCTCAGTTGTGGTCATGTGACATTCAGCCTCACGTACTACTCATATTGCAGGACATCGCTCATTTATCAAGTTAAAAATAAATTTAAAAAAATAAAAGAGGGGCGCCTGGGTGGCTCAGTCGGTTGAGCGTCCGACTTCAGCTCAGGTCACGATCTCGCGGTCCCTGAGTTCGAGCCCCGCCTCGGGCTCTGGGCTGATGGCTCTGGGCTCTGGGCTGATGGCTCGGGGCCTGGAGCCTGCTTCCGATTCTGTGTCTCCCTCTCTCTCTGCCCCTCCCCCATTCATGCTCTGTCTCTCTCTGTCTCAAAAATAAATAAACGTAAAAAAAAAAATTAAAAAAAAAAAAGAAATATTTGCTTGTCTTGCAGAACTCTTGCAGAACAACTTACCCGCAATCCAAGGTTTTACTGCATTTCAAAAAATATGGCTTGATTGTATTAAATAATTTCTTCTTCAAAGTAAATAATTTCTTAGAGTTGCTTTTTCAGTTTTAACTATATCGGTAGCTTATTTTTTTTCATTATACATGTCAGGTAAATCATGCATAATGTTACCCAAATATTTTAGTTGGTATATGATATTCATACAGTATTTTTATTTTGCAGAATTATAGGCTTCTTGGACAACTGGCCTTTATTGGAGCAATGGTTTACAGAACCAGAAAATATTTTGATAAAAATCAATGCTGAAGTAGATAAAGAATCTTTATGCCAAAAAGTAAAAGAAATGTTTATGACTGAAGTAATGAAAAAAGAGAATAAAGGTAATTACATTTCTTTATAATTTTGAACATATGTAACTAAATGTGTGGTTTTAATGAGTTTAGGAGAAAATGAAAATGTGATTGCAGAGTTCTGTCTTTTGAGTAGTACTGTCTGCAAGTATCTTCTGATTTTAACTCTCTGCTGCAGATATTTCTAAAATAAGACATTTTTCTCTTTGTTTTAATTTAATCAAAAGAAGTTATCTCACTGAAAACATTGTTTTCATGTGGAAAAAAATAGCTGAGTTAAAATGAAGAATATTATAGAGAATGGTACAGATGTCAATTTTAACCTCAGGACTTTAACCCTCCTTTTAGGATGTAAATTCTGGGCAGTTCATTTAAAATTATTAAAATTGGTGAATTTACTGATTATTAGCTACTTATGTTAAGCCTTCTTCTGGAATACATCTCATTACATTAAACCATCCTGACCTCTTTCCTCCTTCATTCAACCAAAAATAATTGCCCCCTCACTTTTCATAGTATCATTGAAACATATTACTGAAAGGGATCTTAGGCCAATACACTGCCAAAGCCAGACTTCAGTGGAGAATTTTATCTTTGCAAAATGATTTGAGAAATAAATCTTTCCCTTTTGTTTATCAGGCACCTCTAATTGGGGCACCTGGGTGGCTTGGTGAGTTAAGCATCCGACTTCAGCTCAGGTCATGATCTCACAGTGAGTTCCAGCCTGGAGCCTGCTTCCGATTCTGTGTCTCCCTCTCTCTCTGTCCCTCCTGTGCTTGCTCTCTGTCTCTGTCTCTCTTTCAAAAATAATAAACATTAAAAGAAAAAAGGCACCCCTAATTGTATTGACAACTGCAGTTTCTTGGTATAATAAAAATGGCCAAAGTTAATAACACCACAAAGATTCTAAAGCTGCCTTGATAGCAGGCTCTCTCCTGTCACTACATTTAAGACCTAATCACCATAATGTATCAATTAACTGACACCAAAATAGTACATAGGTATAAGCCATGAAAATCTTTAGATTTTCACTTAGTGAGCCAAAATTACAGTAAAGGTTTCCTGAAACAGTGGCATTTTCAAATCTTCTCTTACTCTTTCATATATTTCAAAATATATGCCTTGATGGTATTAAACAATTTATTATTTAAGAGGCTGAACATGTTATTTGATAGAAATTAGGCTGGAGGACAGAGTAAACCTCCCAAAACAATCTTAGAGTCTTTGTTGGGAGGCAAAAACACCAATTTTAAGGTATAGCTTCAAACTTCTACAGGTTAGAAATTTGTTTTTGTCAGTCACTTCAACATTTTCCTCAAGATTTTACATTCTAACCACCGAATACGTTAACAAACTCAACTGCTACTTATTTGCATTCCTACCGGTTAAGCACTTTAACAACTATTTTATCATTAAAACCATAAACACTGACTGACCCCAGCCCAGTACTCTGAATTAAACATCCTGATTAACTTAAGAAAATAAAAAATAAAAGGATACGGTACTTCCATATATATTCTGAGGTGAAAAATGACTATAGTGTACTATTAAATAGGAAAAAGCTGGTATATATAAAATTGTCCCGTTTTTAAATGTTTGCTTATTTTTGAGAGAGAGAGCATGCAGGGAGGGACAAAGCGAGAGGGAGACAGAGGATCTCTCAAGCAGGCTCCGTGCTGACAGCAGAAGGCCGGGTGTAGGGCGTGAACCGGTGAGATCCGGACCTGCACCAAACTCAGACCTTGGGCCACCCACTGAGCCACCCAGGCGCCCCTGCTCTATTTAAAACTTAAAAAGCTGCCCCACAGCACTCCTGATCCTGTTTATTCTTCTGTTTCTTTTCTCCACAGCACTTAACCACCTCTCAACCCCTTGTATAAATTATTCATCAGGCTTATGGTTTGCTTCCCATCACTAAAATGCAAGCCTCACAAGGCAGTGATTTTTCCCTTTTGTTTTACTGATCCATCTCTGGCAACCAGAACTGTGCCTGCTATTGATTTTACTACTACTAATTTTATTAGCAGTAGTGGTGGGAGTTTTATCTTATTGTTATGACCCTTCCTTTACTTCAAGGCACAATTGAAGTTCAATAAAATAGTTGCTGCATGAATTAATGAACTGCTAAGAAGACTTAAGTGCAATGCACCATTCTAAGTGGTTTGTGTGTATTTACTCCCAGAAATCAGTGCGGTGAGGTGAAGTCTGTTTCCTCCACGCCCACAAGACCTCTGTCACATTGCTCTTCACCTTCTCTTCATGCTTTCTTCACCTTGGTTTTCCACTGGGAATTTTGAAATAATCCTTTATTTTCCTATTCCACTGCATTAGCTACATCTAGGTTGTCACTTTTACATTTGGCACCCCTCAATAAGCCTTTCTACCTGCTATACATGGGCATACACACACCCACACCATCATCATCATCATCATCATCATCATCCTCTCCATCACCATAAAAGGCAAAGAAAATAGCATGTCTAACTAGGCAGAGAAGGCTTCAAATCCTAGTTTTAAGGACTGGATGATTTAAAGAAGGGCCTTAAAACATGAATTCAGCCTTAAATCAGCAAGGGGAATTTTATATTAATTTAGGCTTATCTTGGTTCAAGTGAAATAGCGGGTGTCTAGAGTCTCTACTAAAAGTTCATTCTTATCATCTTTTTGAAGTTAAAAAGAAATTAGAAGAGAAGGAAGCTGAGAAAAAGGAAGAAGTTCCCCTGGCTGAGCCTCCACCCCCACCTCCCCCTCCACCTGACCCAGAAAAAGAGAAGGAGACCCATCCTCAGCATGAGCATTCAAAAACTCCTGCTGCAAAAGGGAAACCACCATCAGGTGATTGACAGAATAATTTATAATCCTCTGCCAGTTTCTTGTTTTCACTTAGATAAGAATTATAAATAATAGTACCAATGCATTCACTCAGAGTTAGACTTAAAGCAACTTCAATAGTATGAAACCAAGTGATGACTCAGATGAAAGTGGAAAAGCCCTTAGTAGCTATGGTTGTCACAAAGCCCAGGTACTTTACTGTGTAGGAGGGAGTCTGAGGTCCTCATACCCAGTTCTCGATTAGAAGAAGACCACAGATGAGAATAGGGAGGGCTCAGAGAATAACCAGAAAGAACTTAGAGCAGATCAAAAGTTCAGACATCTGTTTGCTGAACCATAGACTTATGTTTTTGTAGAGTGAGAACATCTTCAGAAAATGAGTTAGTATAGCCAGTTACTCACAAGAATAAGGGGAAAAAATCAACAGACTTCATCAGAGACTAGAATTCATATGTGACTTAATCATTAGTGTGAATTTATGTGACAATAAATGGATAGAAACAAGCACCTGGCATCTCAGTAACGTATATGTTTGTAATTTATAGCATACATGGGTAAAACGTTTGTTTTGGCTTAAGTTCTTTCTAGATCCCGAAACACTAAGGACTATTAACTTCAGTGGTAGAGGATAAATATAATGACCAAAGTGAAGTGCTTAACTGTTACACTGCATGACATTGGTAGAATGTTAGTATCAGTTTGGTGCTGTGTATAGGAGACAAATGTGGTCCTTGTTTCTAGTTGTAGCTTTGTGAAGCAGCTGGTTGTGCATTAAGGCTACCTAGGAATCCTTGATCTTGTGTGTTAGGATTGTATTTCTAAACTCCAGATCTTTCTACCTCATGGAGAGATTTGAGATGGATGTGAAATTTTTAAGTTGAATTTATTTATATTAAACAAATAAATTTGAAGACTTAAGTAACATATATTATGGTCTATTAAAGACCACTGTGTTCCAATAAAATGGGGCTTGACTAAAGGCAAAATACACAAATTCTAAAGAAATGTTTTGTATCATAGGAGCAATAAAGCACAAAGCCATAAATTAAATATACACCCTTTTCTCACTGCCTCATTAGGAATAAAAAAAAATCAGAGGTCTGGAGGAAAGATGGAAATCTTTAAAATGATGTTTAGAACCAGGGAAGACAGTTATGACAGTGGCTCAAGTAAGCCTAGCGTTATCTAATATAGTCCTTTAACCCATGACCATGGCTCTCCCCACCACGACCTCCCCCTCGGTCTGCTCACAATCTGGAGGATCTAGGTATTTGAACCATTCCCTGAAACCAATCTCTAGTGGTTCTGGTTAGAACCCAGTTCAGTCTTTAAGTTTCTGAAGTTTGCTCACGATTTTAAAATTGTATTCTTGATTACTGTGCATTGAAGGAATAATAAAGCTTTGTTGCTTAAAAGAGTGCTTGCGTCTGTCTCTTTTTTTCACCAAGGACAGGCCTAATGCCTGATCTTTAAAAACGTATCCAAGCGTTAATCTCCAGAGGCCTAATTACTGCCTTCCAACAACGAGTTATCTTATCGAGTTATCGGACAGAGATCTCAGAGCTTGAGGGCACTGATGGGTCAGTAGAGGGAGGCAGAGAAACCAAAACCGACCTCTGCCCTTACAGCTCAGGGAGGCTTAGTTCAGCAATTTTAGGGGGAAAGTTTCTGGCAGGTTTGTTTATTTCTATGTAAATAATTTACAGTTTGTTTTTTCAAATGAAAGCGTTTTCAGAAATGAAAGCCCGAGGCTTCTGAACATGCCCAGCTTAAATACAAACTATGATCTTTAGAAGTTGAGATGAAAAAAGGAATTATTTACAAAAATCAATCAATCAATCAATCAATCAGGATGGAAATAGAGTAAAGAGGGAGGCCAGTGCGCTGAGTACTAACAGTCATTTTGTCCCTGTATAATTCTACATTGTATATAGTTCTGCATTTTATATCTGCTTCAAATGTGCTAGGGATTAAATTTGAAAGAGTTCACAGTTACGTTCCATTAAAAGGGTTTATTACTAAATCCACTACCAAACTTCAGAATTTAATCTAAAACCAAAGTTGTCAATGTGACAGAATACAATAGTACGATATCCATGCTGCTATTGAAAAATATTTTTTGAGATTTCAGAATATATTTTGGAACTGATTTAAAAAATCAGAAGAAATTAGACTTGCCCACAGTGCCTTATAAATTCAGTGTCCTTTACAAATTCAGGTATCTCTATTTTTAACTTCTTTTCTCTGATGCCTTGTTTAGTACTCGTTTACAATTAGCTAAATATTTGGTTACCCAAAGTATTGTTATTAAAGGAATTAGGAGCTTATCTAGACTTTATTGTTATGATGATGATGATGATGATGTTTATTTCTGAAAAAGCAACTAATTCAGTTTGGATTTTGTTTATTGTTTATTTATTTTTTGAGTTTGGTGGTCAGCTATGTAGATGTTAAAAGTCCTTTTACAGAGGTTAACAACGTTTCAGAGTTAATCCTTCCCTACTTCTTCTTATTTCTGTGAATCCCTTATTTCTTTCTTATTTCTATGAATCCTTCCCTATTCCCTTCTTATTTCTATGAAATCTTGGTTGATGAATCTGAGAAGTAAATGTGATATGTGCTATGCATTTACACATTCTTATAATTATCACTTCTGAATGTAGATAATAGGTCATACAGGGTGTCTCCATCATAGGTATTTAAACTGCCCCATATGTCCATCCTTCCAATGAAGAATAAACTGTAGCCCAGGGCAAAAGGTAGGTAATGATTGAAATTGTTTGGTGAATAATGTGGCATGTAGAGAACTTTTTCAAAGAACTAATTTATTGTTTGGAACACCTTATTGACCTTTAAATCATCAGTTTCCCATTTTCCCCCTTTCAGTATAATTTTGAACTAGAGTCCAAGGAATCCAAGATAAATATACACAAATCATTCTTTACATGACAAGTTATAGCCAGTGTAAAATGGAAATGTACAAGTCACAAGGCAACCAAGTGTGTGGGCTCAGGAAAAGTTCAAGGATGCACCATCTCAAGTCAGTGTGGTTATTCAGCCCTTCCTCAAATTGTTTTTGTGTCATTCTTATTACAGATTTGGCTGTCTTATTTTATAAGGATCATTTAGTTGAAATAAATCAACATAGAGCCATATGCTTCAAATGGACTTGTAACTAACTTTTAACACTCTGCAGCCATGTTGCCTCAAAGAGTTTACAATCAAATCCACTGCCAAATATTGATATTGAACTTAGGACTGAACTGCTCAGTGTGACAAAATAGAATAGCACTATAAGGGCTGTCATTCAAGTTTTAATCCATTCTGTCTTCAGATTAATTTTAGCTCACCGCAAAGACCTCACAAAGATAACTGTTTATCTGTGAGAAATAACACTTGATTGCTTACAAATAATCTAGCCCGGGATAGTAAAGAAAATCATCAATAACTTTTATGTCTTGAATTTTGTTTAGAGCCCTTGCATGGTAAGCAAGACTCTCCTCAAGAAGGAAAAGGGAAGAAAGGTGAAACTTCACTCAAAAGAAAAGGTACCGCAGATAAAGACAGACATGGTTCAATATGATTCTGCCTTTTATAACTGCCTCAATGAAAAGAGCCAGATTTGTATAGTAGAACACATACTATACTTCTCTTGGGCATTTGTAAACTAGAAGCTGTTACCAAAGAATATAACATCAATATTGCTATAGTTTGGATTTTAGCACAGGTCTTGCTGAGAAAAGTGATGCTGGTGGGAAATAATTTAGAGATATCTAATATATAGAACATCCATTCATCATAGAAATTATCAGTATTATCCTTGGGCTAAGCTATGCCTTCAGAAAGCTCTATGCTGAACCCTGTTTTCTTGGGCTCCCATCAAATTGCCTTCACTGATAACGCAAGGTACAAAGTCCTCAACTCCCTTCACAATACAGCATAGCAGTGGAGGTGAAACTTTCCTTATACCAATAACAACCTGCCATTTTATGTTCTGAGGGGATGATATGCCTACTACATCACTGAATGGCCCCTATATGAAATTCTAAGTGAGAAATTTCATTCAGAATCAAGGGACAGGAAAATCTTTCTTCCTCTGAGTGCTTAGATAATTAGCACATCTAAATGATAGTATTTCCTCTCTTGGCCGTCCAAAAGTTCACAGAGTGGCTGTACCTGTGCGAGGGTACCAGGATCTCAATATCTGCTTTCTAATTCCTCTCCCCATTTTTTCCTTCCACTTTAAGTTGTCCTTGTCCTGACCCTAATTTCATTTAATTTTTTTTCTATTTTATTTTAACTATTTCTGTAAAATAAAGGGGTTATAGCTTTTTTATGTAATTGATAGTTGGTAGAAAAAAATCCTATTAGGCTCTTGAAAGCATATTAGTTAGATTTATGTTGAGGAGCTATAACAACAAATCGAACGTTGAGATGCAGTTATAAATATATACAGTTGACATTTTCAGAGTATATTCAAATAGGGTTGTCATGAAGTGTGTACCTTTGTTTAATTTTTTATTACAAATTGCCAATGCAGTTGCAAGCCAAAAAGTATGCAAGTTCACAAAATAATGGGCTGCAAAGGATCTTTATTTTGCCATTTAAAAATACATAACCAAGATCCCCAAAGAGAATCTCACCCTTTTCCAATTATGTAACAAGATATATAACTGGAGCCACCTGGTCAGTTAACACTGAGATGTAAATTTTAGCTAAAATGTTAAGGGCTATAAGGGCTATAATTTATGCTACCCATTTACATAATTTCCACATTTACATTATTTATTCCTTGCTTTCTCATGATCAACAAAAACAAATGAAGGATCATCATAGAATTTTCAAAAATATAAATTAAATATACTATGCACATTAGTTACCAAATCAAGTTAAACATAATAATGTACATACTTTAAGAGCATCCTTAGTTAAAAGCATACACACTTCAAACAAACCATAAGCAAATACAAGTTCAACCAGTAAAATATATACACTGGAGTCATGCAGTTAGTTCAATTTAAGTAACTAAGAACTTTCAAACATTTTTTGTTTTTATTTTACTGAATTTCTATTGTGTTTAATAATATTTGAAATAGGTGAACTTGCAATCATGATTTAGAAGTCTTTCTGTTACATAGAAATGCTGTTTTTCAGGATGTATAAGAGGATTTCCTTCATTAAAAGGAAATACGATTTTAATTCTTAGTATTTAAAATTAATATTGGTGGTGAACACTAGGGACTGATTATCTGTTTATCTCAGGTCATTTGATACCATTATATTGAAATCATCTCTTATGGTGTAAGAAGCTATCTCTTTCTTCTGTCTTTAAACTTATCTGTATTTCCTGCTATTGACATCTTTGACTCATTTCTGTTCTTCTCTGCATATCAGGTCAATCTTTACCCTTCTTCTCCCGGAATCTTGACACTAAATTGCCATTCACAAGTGTATTTTGGTGTTCTCAAAGTATTTCTTACTCTCTTCAACTCATCTGCCATTGTCCCACGTTATAGCTACATAGAACAACAGCTTTTTCAACCCTATGACCTTACCTAACAGTTGTTAATTAGGGGCTAAATGAAGAAAGTTTTCCATAATCAACCAATTTCAGAAAATGCTGAGTTATGCCAAATTAAAAAGGTTTTAATTGCAGGACTTAAAAAAATACATCAACACGCATCTCTAAGGGAGTTGGAGATACAATATGTAATATCCAAAAATATTTTGGCTGCAGAATTCTCTTACAAGGGTATGCATTGGAACCACAGTTTTATGAAACGAACATTGGGGAATAGTGTTGTCTTTAACTCCACTGGCCTTCCCATGTATTGGTATTGGCATTGATCCACTGCTTGCCTTCTGACTTGACTTATATTTGTAGGTGCTACCAGGCCACTTAGCAATAAATGTGATGTCAGTGTTAGAAACTTCAGTCACATTTAACTGAAAGGACATGGAAAAACAGAGGGAAGAAGATAAAAGTCTAATGAAATTGTAATACCTAGCTGTATCCACTGGGACAGTGGCACTTGAAGTGTGGTCCCGGGACCAGTAGCATCCACATCAACTGAGAACTTACTGAAAATACAAATACTTAACCAGACCTGCTGAAATCTATAACTCCTGCAGGGGCCCAGCAATTTTGTGTTTTAATAAGCCCTCTGGGGACTTCTGATGATTGCTACAATTGGAGAACCATTAAACTGGAGCCCAAGGCTGATTGCTCTCTGATAGTCATTAAATATCAGAGACATTCAATTATTTCTAATGTATTATTTCTATTCCCATTCCCCAAAATATTTAAATTGGTTTACAATTTAGAAAAAGAAACATAAATACAAACTACTTCTCTTTCAACATAGAATGGCTACACTGAGGACTAAATGATCCAACTTTCAAGTGAAAGCAGGTCTCTCATTAGAAACTGAAGTTTCCATATGATTGGGTGAATGGTACTAAAAAACAAATGCCCCCTGTTACATTTAAGATACCAATAGATTTTGTTCAAAAGTGACATCCATTTCTATTCTCTATGGCATCGATACATTTTTACTCATTCACATTTTATTTTTCCCTTTAGAATTTTCACTGTTAAAAAATAGATCAAAGTTAAATGGAATCAAAGCAAAATGGCCCCCAAATACTTCCTGGTTCTTAGTTTTCACTGAATGATCATGATATTTAAGAAAATAAGAAAAAAAGAAACTCATTCCAGTCTCACATTTACAATTGCAAAGTTCTTAGAGAAATCCATCTGAAGGTAGCTATACTGTTAGCACTTTTAATTCACAAGAAATTCAGGTCAAATAATGAAAAATCATCATACTGAAATATATATCAAATTATCAACATTGTTGGTTATTGCCTGAACAAAGATTTTCTTAGTTTGTTTTTTTTTTTCTAATTTAAAAATGTCTAGATTCAACTTCAGACTGGAATAATGGACAATATTTTTTATAAAGTTTTTGTATTTACTTTTGAGTGAGAGAGTGAGCAGGGGAGGGGCAGAGAGAGAGGGAGAGAGAGAGAATCCCAAGCAGGCTCCACACTGTCAGCTCAGAGCCCAATGTGGCGCTTGAACTCACAAACAGTGAGATCATGACCTGAGCTGAAATCAAGAGTCTCACGCTTAACCGACTGAGTAACCCAGGTGCCCCTAATGCATACTATTTTTAAATATATATAACTGAAGTCATCTAAACTATCCATAAGACACAATTGACAATTTCCCTTCTACTTGTAATCAATATATTTTTAACCAGAATTAAAGTTTAAGATGTATTTATTTTTCTAAACGGCATTATCATTAAATAGTACTCATTAAGGAAATATAGTTTGGGAAATAAAGTGTTCCCAAATCTATAGACATCTATAAACTGCATCTAAAATTTCAATAATTATTCTGAAGGTAAGTGTAATTTAAACTGACTGAATTTCTAAACCGTAATAACCTTGATCTTTCAAGGAAATATTAGGCTTTCTGAGTTAAGCTACTTTGATCAATCACAGAACCTTTCAGACCGTAAGAGTGCCACACCACTCAACTGGTCTAGATTCCCTTCTTGATGCTCTTGGGGGAAGTGAAGCATATGCCCTTTCTGGATTCTGAACTGAACATTAGGCTTCATTTTTTTCCTCTTCTTTTTCCTCCTCCACCTTCTCCTCGTCCTTCCTTTCTCTTTCCTTTCTCTCCCCTTCTCTCTCTCATGCCTTAATTCAGCCAGGCGATGACACAGCAAGTACCTTCATCCATACTCCCTGACTATAGCAAGAAATAAAGTTTCCCACTCAGAAACCCTCTGTCTCATTCAGGGAATGTGGAGACATTCGGAAGCTGTAATACCCCACCTCCTTCCCCACATCCTTCACTGACTTCCACTGACTCTTCATAGCCTCCTTCCTCCCTGCTCCTCCCCTGAGCTTCAAAAAAACATAAAGAGCATCACTCATATTAGACTTGCTTTCTTTCTCATTCTGGATGGAGAATTTAATTTGCCATTACTTGCAAATGTCAATGAAATGTATTTTACAATCTATACTTTGTAAGAACCATATGTTCATTATGAAATCAAGGAAAGAGATAAAAATAAAATGTCAAGTTGCTTTTCATAGCCAACTGGACAAAAGAAATTTAGTAGCTTAAACAAACTGTTACTGGAGGTGCCTGGGTAGCTCAGTTGGTTAAGCATCTGACTCTTCATTTTGGCTCAGGTCATGTTCTCACGGTCCATGGGATTGAGCTCCACTTTGGGCTCTGTGCCGACAGTGTGGAGCCTGCATGGGATTCTCTGTGTCCCTCTCTCTCTGCCCCTCCCCTGCTTGTGCATGCACGCTCTTTCTCTCTTTCTTTCTCTCTCTCTTTCTCTCTCTCTTGCTCATTCTCAAAGTAAATAAACAAACTAAAAAAACCTGTTAGTGGTATTATTGGTTAATTTGGAGGCTGTAGAGAATTGGGGTTTTGATTTTTGATTTGGTAAGGCTCCCCAAAATTGCTTAATGAATTGCATGAAGTCCACAGTAATGCTAGATTTATTCATCTACCAGAATCTGGTTCTGTTCATACAATTGTAGTGAAATGATATAATATGCACGTTTAAGGTTCTCCTAAAGGAAAATCACCAGGAGGGAAAGCATCGGTAAAGAAGTCACCTGCTGATTCTGCAGAGGTGTCACCTACTCCCATAGTGCCACCACCACCTAAGCCAGGATCAGAAGAATGGGTCTATGTGAATGAGCCAATTCCTGAGGTATGGCAGTTTAGATTCAAGCTAGTAGAAGCTAGTCTTTCTATTATTTACAGTAAGATTTACACCATTACTTGCACCATGTAGAAGGCCTTTCACAGCTGGTGATACACATACTCATCAAAAAGCAGAGGTGAATTTTTGAGACTACTCATTGAACTACACTGTATCCTCTACTTTTTCGAGTTTCTGAATCATACTTTGAACTGCTATTGAGTGCTGAAAGCAGAACAAATGGGTTCTGTAAGGACCAATTTTCTCCCCAGGGACAAGCAGAGATGCCGTTTCCTGGAAGAATGACTTTCTCAGAACACATATCCAGCAAATTACAGCCCTCCATCCATGTTCTCATGCAGACATTATAATGCTTTCAAATGAAGTTTAACCTCTGACTTTTTAGAAAGAGAAATTTTTGGAAGCTGACTAAACTAATGAAAGAACAGATAGCTATCTGGACTGAGAACTTTAAACAGGTACACCCATATGAGGCCAGGAGATACCCCCAGTGAGCCCTGGAAACTCCATTCAGTTCTTTGTTCTCTGACAACCGCAAAACCCAGTCTCCGCCCAGGCAAATCTGGTTGCTTCGATAGATGAATCATATCAAGAAAATCACCAAGAATGGTCTTTAACACTTTTTCAAAGACAAAGAGCTTTGTAAAAGATGAAGCCCCTGTTTTCTACATTGCAATCTTCAGGGAATTCTGAGTGCGGACCATCTATGGCAGGAATCTGAGACACAATCGTGAATTTCAGTGGTTGTGGTGTTGATGTTATTATTGATCTTTCCTAGGGAAATGTCTTATCTTCCAGATCATATTATAAACTCTTTGAGAGAGGGTGGAAAATTGTATTCAATACAGAATCACACACAGTGTAGATTCTTGATAGAGTTCTACTGAATTAATTAATTAGCATTAATAAGGAAGTTAGAACAGAAACTATTTAAAGATGATAACATTAAATGATATAATTATGGATGTATATAATATCATTCAGCCAAACAGAAGCTATTTTTTGAAATAAATATATTTAAAAACTCGTCATAGAATGAGGGTATAGAAGTGGTTGTTGGGAGGGACACCCGGCTCGCTCGGTGAAATAAGCGTCCAGCTCTTGCTCTCAGGGTTGAGAGTTCAAGCCCCATATTGGGCTCCATGCTAGATGTGAAGCCTACTTAAAAATGAAGAGGTTGTTGGGAAGGAGATAAAATTAAAATGATCTTATTTGGGAGGGCTTGGGAGGAAGAGACAAAAATATTGAAATCTAATTCTTAACTCCAAACCTTGAAGCTCATGAGAGGGATAAATTCATAGAGGATAAGAAGGAAATAGAGGATAGAAATTAAAAAAAAAATAAACATTAACATTGAGATATGGTACTGGCTTCCATGTAGATATTCTAGCAGTCAGGGTTCTGGCAGAAAGCAGAATTATATTGGTAATTTAAGGAGAGTTAAATAAAAGGTCAAAAATAAGGGAACATGCTTGGACCTCAAGAGGACCTCTGCATGGAGAAGGCTGTGGCCTTCAGCAGAGGGATGCAGCCACCCACAGTGACGCAGCAGCGAGGAGCAGGCAAATATGTAACCAGACCTCAGTTTCTTTCTGCTCTCACATATCTTTCCCAGGACATGGAGGACGAGGTTGTTTCCTGAAATAGTTCACATAAGTTAGCCTTCCAGGGCGCCGAGCAGCGTGAAGAATGAAGGACAGGAGATTGGTCTGGAGGGACGATGGAAGATATGCAGCACAGAACTCTAGCTCTGGTAACCTAAGCGAAGCCGTGTGGAGAACACATTCTGCTACAGCTAGAAGTAGTCTAGAGCCTAGAAACAAAGCCACCACATGATCCACTTTAGTCCTTTTCCCATCCTAAACTTCTCACACATGGGCTGCAGAGCTTACCTGCCAAACAAGAAGGAAGACAGATGCCTAGTTAAATTTGAATTTCAGATTATCAATATACTTAGCTGGGCCTCCTATATTTTATCTGGTAAACCTGGTTTTAGGCCTTCCAAGGACTCCATATCTACCTACCTCAGTAGGCATGTGGACAGAGAGAGAAGAAGGGGGAGAAGGAGAAAAGGGAGGAGGGAAGGTATATTGAGAGAGAGAGAGAGAGAGAGAGAGAGAGAGACAGAAAGAGAGAGAGACAGAGAGGTTGAGAGACTGAGAGAGACTGCTTTCATATCTGGCTCTCCCAGGTGGAGGCAGCAGCCAAGTTTCAGGACAGCCTGGGTCCTTCTCCCTTTGTCGGCCACAGGGGAGGTGCAGAGAGAACCAAGAAGGCAATCAGAGTGAGGGGCTTTTGCACTTTAGCTCCGGAAGCTTTGGTGCATATTTGCTTTGGCAACTGATTTCCTATTATGCTCAGTCTTATCCAATGAAAAGAAGACTATTTAATCGGAAAGTACAGATTTGAATATCTAGGCACATCATATAAGTTCAAGTCCCCAGACCCAGGAAAATTATATCCCAGAGACTGGAGGAACCTACAGACATGATATTATCAATAACCCATAGAAATCACAGAGGATATGGGAGATTCCAGAAGACCAGATGTAGGCAAATACCTAAATATTTAATAAAGGGCTGATGAGATTTAGTAACACATAGACAAATACTCTATACAGTAAGCCCTGACCAAATTTGAGAGAAAATTATTAAAAGCATGACTTCTGGGCATGTATAAACTACAAAAATGATCACCCAGGGGCACCAGGGTGGCTAAGTTAGTTAAGTGTCCAACTCTTGGTTTCAGCTCAGGTCATGATCTCATGGTTTTGTGAGTTTGAGCCCCGCGTCGGGCTCTGTGCTGACAGTTTGGAGCCTGGAGCCTGCTTCAGATTCTGTGTCTCCCTCTCTCTGCCCCTCTCTTGCTCGCACTCTGTCTCTATCTCTCTTTGAAAAATAACTAAACCCAGAGCCCACACAGTTTCACTAAGGCTAAGTCCTGATGAACTGGTCCATTCCTTTTCCTTGAGAGCAAGGTTGCATAGATGGATCAGGGAAAGACCATTAACACGGTATATCTTGAGTTCAAAATAGTATTTGACAATATCTCATAAAGTTCTTATGAATAAATGATAATCTGTGAGCAGGGTGATACTTCAGTTAGGTAACTCGCCATGAACAGAGTGTGAATTAATATATTAAAGTCAACTAGGAGGGAGGTTTAGTAGTAGGCTTATTTAAAATGTTCTTTATTACCATTCTGGATACCTCATCCTTTGAGAGAGAGATCATGAAAGGATAGAAACCAGAGGGGAGAACCAGGAAAGAAAAAGATGTTAAAATAACGTCAGAGGAACATTAAAGGAACTGTAAATGTTTAAGTTAGATAAATGAATACTTCAAATGTTACTGGACATTGAATCATAGACTTTTAGAACCAGATGGAAACATCCAGTCTCCTAAAAATTTAACGATAAAACTGAGTTCAGGTTAAGTCTGATTACATCCATAGTAAAATTTATTGAGGGCCTGTTATGAGCAAATGCCATACTAGAGGCTGGGACTACAAAAACAATCAAGTTTCATCTTGAATCCCATACTACCTACCCTCACTAATGTCCTCAAATATCTGACAGCCTGTCACAGGGAAGACTGTGTGAATTTAGTCTGCCCTTCTCTAAACGGCACACATAGGGCTGGTAAGTGGAAACTACAAGAAGGCAAGTTTCTGATCAACACAGGGAGAATTTTCCAGTAACATGAGATGTGTGACACTGAAAGGCTTGCCCTGAAATGTTCTGCTTAATGTATCAGTGAGGTCCACAGGGAGATTGGATACTTTACATCTAGTATTTGGCATTTCTCAGTTGGAAAGATTGGCCAAATGATCTCTCAGGTCCTCATGTGTAATTCCCTGATTAAATAAATGCACAGCCAATAAATAAATAACTAGTACACAGAATTTCTATTGAATATATTATGTCTTCAATTTTATTTCATTTTGATTATTTCTTGGTTTTGATTGTTTACTTGTTTCATTAAAGATAACATAAAGAAACTTTCTAATTTTTCATGGTGCACACAGCAAAGATAATACCACTTGGGTGAATTCAGAGAAATGACTCATTGCCCTGACACAAACACTAGATAGATATTCTCCACGATAGGCAGTTTTCCAACGTAGGCAAAATATGGCATCTATTTATTCAGACAGTAAATATTTCTCAAGCACCTTCTGTGTTCCAGACACTGTGGTACTAATAGGAAAAACTATAGAGAGGTGGATAAAATAACCATTTTTCTTGGCTTTATGAGACTGATATTCTAGAGGTGAATATGGACACATGAATAAGCAGTTGCCATTAATGTCATCACTACTATGAGGGGAGAAGTACAAGGTGCTAAAATAGAACTCCAGAACTTCAGAAGATGACCTTCTAGACCTTTTGGATCACGGAAGGATTTCTGGAAGACATTATGTCTGAACTGAGACACAAAGAATGTATTTGGAATAGGAATTAACTGGGGGAGGGGAGGAGAGGAGCAGCAAGAAGTTTCACAGAGAATGCTTTAGATAACTGCAGCCACATCTTGGTCCTTTTGCTCAGTATTGCTCTTTTGGCTCAATAATTCAGAAGTATTTTCACTTTGAAATGATTATTTTTATGCTTTACCATTTAACAGGAAATGCCTTCATTTCTAGTACCTTACTGGAAACTAATAGAAAATTCCTATATAGACTCCATCAAAACAGTTCTCAGGCATCTGAGAGAAGGGCAGCATGTTGTGCTTACTTACTTGTATGAGGTTAGGTAAGTAAAGTTTCCAAAGTTAGAATTTTATAGTCTGGAGGCATGTCGTGTAAGATCCATCTCATTCTCTTAATGCCTTACAGAACAAATTTCCAGCAGTTTCTAAAGCGTCCAGATCACAAGCAAAACTTTGTATCTCAGTGGCAGGCTGATTACAACTCTCTTCCTGATGACCTGTGGGATGATGAGGAAACAAAGGCCGAACTACACCAAAGAGTAAATGTAAGGAAATCTGTGACTTATTGCACCAGGGTCTCTACACGCTCAACTATTGTGCTGCAGAACTCTAGCCCATTCCCTTCTTACTTTCGTTAGGTATGAGGATGAGGTGGGAAGTGATTTGAACACTTAACTTGGAAACTTTCTTGGGCAATGGCTCTTCTGGACTTGAATTCAGAATAAGAATATTGTGGCCAACACTTCCAGAAAGAGGAGCCAAGTTCAGCAGAGCCAGAGCATTCTTGGCATCTATTTTGTAGCCTCCTAACCCCTTTGTTGGGCATTGTAACTATATTGATGCCTGTTATTAAGCACATGCCTACCTTGATTGCAGTCATAGGGTTGGATGATGTCAGAGAGAAGGGGAATGAGGGAACTTCATGGAAAACCTAAAGGGCTGCCAATATTGAATAGATCCTTTGAGGGAGAGTGCCAAATCTTATACATTGTTGTATCTCCATCAAGCCCAGTACCTGGCACTTGATAGGCTGATTTTCATAAGTTCACACATGGAATATATTACCCTAATGGTTTAGAAAAGGACTTCTGAGGTTCAGGAAGCTTGATGTCAATATCTTACCTTTTGTCTTTCCTGTATAAATTTACAGAGACCCTTATCCTGTCAGAGGAATTCTTTCCCTTGCCGTTACCTTAAGTACAGGTTGCTAGTAGTCAGATCTGATTATAATCTTAATATTTACTTGTACAACAAAAAAAGTGCCAATGTCTACCCCACAAGCCATTCATCTTCTCTATATTTTTTGAACATCTGTCATGATCCCAGCACAGTTCAAGGGTCTGGGGACACAACAGTGAACAAAAAATCTATGACCTCATGATATTTATGTTCTGGTAGCCAAAGACAGAGAATAAGCAAAAAACAGGTGATTATATAGAATATACAGTGAATATGTCATTGACAGAGCTTTGTGAAGAATAAAAAAGCAGGGCAAGGAAAGGATTGCTGATGTACTATTTTGTCTATGGTAGTTGTGAAAAGGCCCACTGGGAAGGTGACATTTGACAAACTCAGGACAGGAGTGATTGAGTGAGCCATGTAGATATTTGGGGAAAGAGTGTATCAGGCAGAGAGGAAAGTAAAGTCAAAGGCACTGAAGGGGGAGGATGTGTGGTGTGTTTGAAGAACAGTAAGGAGACTGATGTGGCTGGAAGAACAGAGTGAGCAGGCCAGAATGGGTGGTGATGAGGTGAGAGAGATCATGAGGGACCAGATCACCTAAGGCCTTGGAGGTCATTATTAGGATACTGACATTTATCTGAATGGGAACTGAAGCTTTGGCTTCTGGATTTTAAAAGGGTCTTTAGTGGAGTAAAAGTAGCAGGGAGACTAAGTGGGAAACCAATTGGGAAGCTATTGATTGAAATTAAATGAAGGCATTATAGTGATTTGGATGACCAGGGTGCTGGAGAGTTTAACCCAAAAGGTACTGAATTAACAAATGCCCTAGTAAAACCGAAGTATTTTACCTTTTCTTAGACATTCCTTAAGCAATAATTAATAGGTATATAAATCCTAAAACATATCTGTTTTTTCTATCTATTTCCTACCTAATCCTAATGCCAGCCCTCCTGTGTACTTCTTTTCCATATCAGCCAATTGATTGTTGGTAGAATGAGGCGGCTTTTAAATTTTCAATACCTTAAGTGGGATGGATTTTTTTCTAGTTCCAGAAGTACCATATGCTTATTGTAGATACATTAGATATTAAAAAGAAGCAAAATTTAAAATGACAAATCCATAATCCCATTGCCAGTAGTTAACCATTGTTACTACCTTGGTACAATTGTCTTTGCAAAAAAAGTGACTGCAATGAACATATTGCTTTGTAGCATTCTTATTCAACAATAGAACACATTTTCTTTCTCAATAAAAATTTATCTACCTCATCATTCTTACATCTAAGAGATATTTCATTGATGAACTATATCATAATTTAACCATTTCATTAACAAGTATTTGTTTAACATTAACTTTTTATTATAGAAAATTATACAGTAAAATTTCATCCAGCAAAATATTTACCACATCCTCAATTATTTCCTTGGGAAATTTTCTAAAAAAGTGAAATTGCTGAATCTAAAATTGTGCTTACTTTTAAAACACATTTAAAATCTGAAATTTTTTTAAATTGCAAATTATAAAAAATTGACACATTAAAAACTGGCAAATTTCACTCCAAGCTACCGAATATGAGGATGCCAGCAAATATTAGGTTTTATCATTTTTGTTAATCTTTGCCAACTTAATGGATATTAAAACTATGGATATCTTCTGTAATTTGCATTTCAGTTTTTACAATTGAAGTTGACCATTTTTTTCCTGAGTTTAATGGTCATTTATTTTTCCTTCCTGCTGAAGTCTATTTATGATTTCTGCCCATTTTTCTGTTGGGGTGTGCTCTTTTTCTTATTGTTCTCTAAAACCTTTTTTTATATTAAGGAGATAAACTATCTGTTGGTCATATGTTACAAATATATTCCCAGGTTCATGTTTGCCTTATATTATTTGAGGAGAGTTTTAATATGCAGAAAGCTTTTAATGTTTATATGGAAAATGTTTCATTGTAGCTTCTCCTTGTGGTAAATTAAATACTTCTCCACTCCAAAATTATATACAAATGTTCCACTCTTAATACTTTTACAGTTTTATGTTTTACTTTTAAATATTTAAATTATATATTATTTGAATACGGATCTCATTTTATCTTTTTCAAAAAGTTAATCAATTCGTCTGATAAGACTCTCAAATATATCACACACAGTTGTATATGATATTTATGTATATGTGGATTTCTAAGTATGTGGTTATCTATCTATTTGGTTTTGTATGGTGGCTATGTCCCCCCCTTTTTTTTTCTTGACTTACTATTAGACATGAAAGAATAGAAATGAATATAACTTCAAAAATAAGCTAGAAAGTAAACCTGAGAAAAAGAAAGGAATTAATAAGAATAAACCTGAAATTGACAATATAGGAGGTTTAAAAATATTAAACTTGGGGCACCTGGGTGGCTCTGTCGGTTGGGCGTCCGACCGGCTCAGGTCATGATCTCACGGTCCGTGAGTTCGAGCCCCGAGTTGGGCTCTGTGCTGACAGCTCAGAGCCTGGAGCCTGTTTCAGATTCTGTGTCTCCCTCTCTCTCTGCTCCTCCCCAGTTCATGCTCTGTCTCTCTCTGTCTCAAAAATAAATAAAAGTTAAAAAAATTTTTTTTTTAAATATTAAACTTAAAATATCAATTCAAGCGATAAAGTAGAGAAGATTTTGATAAAAATAGTCAAAGAAGGAAAAAAAAACTTTCCCTTTAGTAGGGCTTTGGATAGACCCCACAGTTTTTAACTACATATTTTCAAATATAATTAATTACCAAATAGTGTCTAATTGCAGTACTGATATTTTCATTGGCCACATAATTATTCTTAAAAATGCTTTGTTTTATTTCCAGGTGACAAATGTTGTTATTACTTTAAACTTTGTCCCCTGCTTCAATTCTGTTGCATTGTGATCAGAGACTTGGGTATTTAGAATTTTGATTTTAGTTAATTTTATAGAATTTTGATTTTAATTAATTTTAAAAATATTTCAAATTTATCATAATTTTTCAGTTGTCTGAAATGTGAAAAATTTCTGTTTATATTTCATGGGCACTAGAAAACAACATATAGTCTCTATTTAGAAGACTCAAAGTTTTGGCCCAGTTAACATTGCTAATGTCATTAGAATGCTTTTTAGCAGTGGATTCTTAGCAGTAGCATATTGTAGAGAAACTTGTAAAGTTTAAAAAAATAATCCCGCCTTTGCTTCAGACCCTATGTCCTAAGTCAGGTTTAGGATGGGCCCTTATATTACTTTCATTTTTTTAAAGCATAAGTATTCTGATTGAAACAATTACTGTATTCTTTTTTTTTTTTAACATTTTTGTACCTACATAATCTTGCAAAAACGAATGAAAGTGGGTTAAAACCCCCTGTCATGGTTACGTTTCTATCCATTTTCCTTGCTATATCTTTTGCTCTATAGGTTTTAATGTAGCGCCAGTAATCAGTAAACTGAACATGTGTATGTGCTGGCACCGTCTTGTTTCACCCTCAGGACAACCCTCTGGGGTGGGAACGAGTAATAGTCACATTTTATGGATGAAGAAATATGGTAAAGAGATAGTAAGCCTCACAGCTGGAATCTGAACCCACGCTGCCAGACTCCCCAGACCATGAACCGTTCATTAAACGGTTTCTCTGACATAGTGATATTTGATGTGAAGAAACATGATAACTTATCTCTTCATGGTCTCCTACACTCTCTATAGTGTAAAATAACCATCGTTGCCCCCAAACAACTACTTTTGTACTGAATTCTACTGTATCCGATAACAATACTGTGAACCTTGTTTTATTTCTTATTTGTATTTGTCTCATCTAAGTTTTGACTTTGCACCTTTTTGTGTCATTTTGTTTTATGTGAGACTCTAATAAGCACCATATAAGTTGAATTTGGTCTTTTGACCCGACAAAATCCTTTAAAACTTTTGTAAAAGGAGGAGGAGCTAGGATGGCAGAGTAGTAGGGGAACCCTGGGGTTGTCTCAGCCCTCGAGCACAGCCAGATCAACGTCAAATCATTTTGAACACCTAGGATATCAATCTGAGGATTAAGAGAACAATCTGCATAATATCGAAGGAGAGAGCATGGCAGCTTCTCTTAACAAGCAGACTAAAACATAACCAAAACCGACCAAAGGACCTGGTTTCCTTTATTTTTGTAATTTATTAGTTTTTATTATTTTTTCCTCCGAAATGACAAGACAGAGGAATTCACCCCAAAAGAAAGAACAAGAAGAAATGACAGCCAGAGATTTAATCAATACAGATATAAGTAAGGTGTCTGAACTAGAATTTAAAACAACAATTATAAGAATTCTATCTGGGCTTGAAAAAAAAGCATAGAAGACGCTAGAGAATCCCTTTCTTCAGAGATAAAAGAGTTAAAATCTAGTTGGGCCCAAATTAAAAATGCTATAACTGAGATGGAAAACGTGAATGGATGGATGCCAAGACTGAGGATGGACAAAGAGAGGAACAACTTAGTGATACAGAGGATAAAATTATGGAAAATAATGAAGCTGAAAAGAAAGGTAGACTTAGGGAACTCAGTGACTTCTTAAAACAGAATAACACTCGTATAAGAGTCCCAGAAGATGAAGAGAGAAAAATGGGCAGAAGGTTTATTTGAGCAAATTATAGCTGAAAACTTACCTAATCAGAGGAAGGGCACAGACATCAAAATGCAAGAAGTACAAAGAACTCCCATTAAATTCAACAAAAGTTGGCCATCGCCAAGGCGTATCAGAGTCAAATTCATAACAATTTTGTAAAAGTGTTCATTTTTAATGATTTTTGTCTGCATAACCTTCACAATTAATAGCCATGAGTTTTTCTTAAATACAACACACCTATGATTATTAAGGGATATTTAATAATTCCCTAATTCTTTCCAAACAACACGTGAAAACCAGCCATGCCTCTGGGTAGCCCAGACCATCTCTATGCTTGGTAAATGTCTTTGTTCTTGGCTTGTTTCATTCCAATTCTGAGAAGTTATAGGAGAGGTTCTCCTATTGCATTGTCCTCACTCTGCCATCAGAAATCTGAGCCACCCAGATGCTAGTACTTGCCAAGTCTTCACAGTGAGGCAGGAGAAAAAGGGAACTCTTCTAGCTCTCATAAATGTACAAATGCTTGGTAGACACAGCCTGTACTCACTGAATGTCTGACAGAGTATTTGTGGAAAGACCATGGAGATACCAAGATCAGCTCTAAGATAATGGTGCATTGTTCTAATACTTAGAATATGGCTTCAAAAATGGCTGTGATATTTTCATTTTATATGCAGTTCCCTGGAGGTAACAAACCAATATGTTAATTGTTTCAGTGACATAGTATCACAGAAATAAAACCTACTGGGGGCACTGGAATCAAACCGATTGCATTAAGATTCCTGACTCTACCACATTGAAGCCAGAGCCAAGTGACTTAACCTCTCTGGGCATCCATTTACTCACCGGAATTTACTTCCTGGTTATTGTTGGGATTAGCAGAGTAATCAATGTGAAGCACTTAACACAACGCCCAACACAGACTAATGTTCAATAAATTATTAGTATGAAAACTGTCACATTTTAATTGACTGTACATATTTCATTAATGGTATATTTTATTAAACAGATTTTATTGCTATGAATATTATATTCTTATAAGATTATATTAGTTTTTTTTTTTTTATAAATTTTTTTTTTCAACGTTTATTTATTTTTGGGACAGAGAGAGACAGAGCATGAATGGGGGAGGGGCAGAGAGAGAGGGAGACACAGAATCGGAAACAGGCTCCAGGCTCCGAGCCATCAGCCCAGAGCCTGACGCGGGGCTCGAACTCACAGACCGCGAGATCGTGACCTGGCTGAAGTCGGACGCTTAACCGACTGCGCCACCCAGGCGCCCCTATATTAGTTTTTATTAACTGAGGAATTATTGTATGCTAAATACTATGCTAAGTGCTTTATATACATAAACTAATTTATTCTATATTGCACATCCAAAAAGTAAGTTTCAGACAAAGTAACTGAGACCTGAAATACAGGTGTGTATTACCCAGCACCGCAGGCTCATGTCTTGGATCTACCACTTACTCACTGTGTGACATTAGGAAAATAACCTCTCTGTGACTCATCTGCAAAATGAAGATAATAATAGTACCTCAGATTATTGCGAGGCATTAAATGAGTTGGTACAAGTACAGTGACATATTCTGACACTCTAACACACGTAGAAAGACCTCAGTGCATAGTAAATAGTGTTAGTTTTTTTACATCAATGGCAGACCTGGGATCTTGCAAAGATTTTTTTTATTTTTATTTATTTATTTATTTGTTTGTTTGTTTGTTTATTTATTTATTTAGTTAGTTAGTTATTTTACTGCTAGCTCTTTAGTGAAAAGCTTAGATTTGAACAGTCCTATTAAGCTCAGACAGCAGTTCTTGGTGAATGACATGCCGCACTCATGATTAACGAATGAGCCCGTGCCCTTGGATTAAATATGGCTGCATATTTCTTCCACCGACAATTCGTCATTTCCCCCCAAATTCCCTGAAAGGACTTTTTCAACTAAGAAAATTTCCTGTGAAAGGATTAGAATACTACATAACACATAGCCACCCGTGACTAAAGTGAATTGTAGTGGGTTTGTGCTAGATGTGGGCATATGATTTGGTGAGCTGGTCTTACAAAGGAAAGGCCTGGCATAGGGTAGAAGCAAAATAAAAAGTTGTTGAATGAAGAAATAAAATACATGAGTGCATTAGGTCCAATCTTCTTTGGAGATATTTTTAAGACAGGCAAAGGATTCCAGTTTTATTACACTGAGGTGATTTGAGCCGTGATTCTAAAGCATAACAGTGATGTCTCTTTCTGCTCAGGATTTACGAGACCGCCTGTGGGACATCTGTGATGCCCGGAAGGAAGAGGCAGATCAGGAGCGTCAGGATATCATTAACCAGAGCTGGTTGCAGGACACCATCGGAATCACGATGAACCATTTCTTCTCACTGATGCAGGTAAGAGCTGCTGTCAACGACACAGACTCTCGCCTCCCCAGCTATGTCCTGTCCCTTCCTTTACAGTTCCTTTGGAAGCATGAGGGGCCCATTCAGGCTCACTTTACTCACAGCACTCTGCCTGGCCTGAGCTCCAACTTGCCGAAGAAGTTAGCTGAAATAAATCATTTGGGCCCTGGGCCAAACAAGCACCAGAACTGGGAGCATCCAAAGCAACCACTGACCAGCTTAGAACAGTGGAGAGTGGCAGGAGAGGTAGTGTCTATACTGGTTGTTACCTTGTCAGCCTCTGTGGACACCCAGAGTGGCCAGCAGAAGCCCAGGAAAGCAGCCCTGCCAGAGAGCATGGGCTAAGTCAACGTCAGCAGGCATTCGATTCCAGAAAAAAGTTTTATGTCAGGATTGAAAAAAAAAAAATACCATTCACCAGAACAACCTCATTAACTTATATTTGCAGCCTGTTAAATAAAAATATTGCACCAGACAAGAAGTTAGGCTTTGCTCTTTTTCCAAGACTATTGCCAACAATAGGAGAGAGCACACACCAAGTCTGGATACCCAGCATTGCCAAGAGGAAGAGCTAGAGAGAGTTGGAGAGCTGGAGTGTAGTCCTTAGTACAGAACCCATCTGTACTTGCTGATTGGCCTTGCCTAAAGGAAGAGTAAGCTTTCTCCTACCTTCGCTACAGAAGGTACTTTTACCACCGGGAACAAGGCTCCTCCACTCCCAGACGAACTGGCAGAGAGAGGCGCTATCTTCCTTGATGCCTAACATTTCAAAGGGATGGTGCCCAGATACTTAGTAAAGGCAGTTTTAAGTTCTAAAACTGGCAAGAAGCTTTTGAAAAGATTTATACCTCAAATGGACAGAGCAAAGATTTACAATAAGTTTTCTAGAGTAAATAAGAAAAGGGATGTCAGGAGTCAAGACTTAGGGAAGAAGACTGTACAGTCTAGCCAAGCTGAGGGGCATAGGAAGGTTGTCTTGGTCAAGTTGTGTCTACCTAAGTACTGTTTCCTAAGAGAATAGCAGTGACGGTAGAGAATGGAAAAGGATACATTTTTAGTCTTCAACTGACTGACTTACATGAGAAGATATTATAGGAGAGGAGAATATTTAGCTGACAGTCTGAGCTAGCACACAGTAGGTGTTTAATACTCATTAAACTCATTCAACTAATGACTGCGAATGCTGATACTTCCAACCTTCAGAGGGACAAGCCCATGATGCATGGGCAGCTTGGACCACAGGAGGCCTGAAAAGTCAGCAGAAACCTGAGGTGCAGGAGCAGCCTCACTGACTATAAGCTCTGGGATCCAGGCATGGGTTGTATAAAGGATTACAATGAGCCACCTAAGCAGCCTGTTCCACCCAGGCAGCCTATGCCACCTCAGGTAGCATTCCTTAAGCGCCAGTTTAGGCAAGCAGAGACTGGCTGTTAGAACGGTGCATCAGAAGCTTGTGGCGGAAATAACTGAAATCCAGTGGCAAAGCGAATAGAGAATCTTTGTGAATCATTTCTCATTAGTCCCAGCAGTACTGCCTCTTGTGGGAATGGCATGACTTACCTCTCAGCAATACCTAGATTTAAGGATCTCGTCCTGAGAAGCCGAATCCACTTCTAAAGCGAACTAGGAGGAAAGAAGATAAAGGAAAGGACACTAAATAAAAGCTGCTATTTATTAATTCCTTACTCTTTCCTCCATACGTGCCAAGCACTGCTCTATGGACTTTCACATAGGTTACGTGAAACCTTCCCAACAACCCTATGCTGTAGCTTCTGTTATAATCCTCATTTGACAGATGAGGAAACTGAGGCAGACATAAGTGGAATGATTTGCCCGATGGCACACAATCAGTAAGTGAGAGAGCAGGGATTGGGACTGAGGAAGCCTAACTCCCAAACCAGTGCTCCTAATCACCGTTGTATCACCAACACTGCTCAGATAGTTGAAGGCCTGCTACATGGAATAGCAAGGAAACTCATTCTGCACTGGATCAATACGATTCTTATAAAAACCAAAGATGGAATTCTCAGGAAGTGGATGTCAGTTTGATAAATGAAGAAAGAACCTAACGATTAGAACTGTCTGTCAAATAACAGACTTTGGAAGCAACTGAGCTGCTGGACAAGGAAACTCATAAGCAGAAGTTTGCACATGTTTATGGAGTGCTAGGGGAAAGAATCCTTGTGAAGTCTTCAAGGGCCTGCAGTACTGAGTAACAAACAGCTAGATGAGCATTTCCCAAAGTGGGTTCCATGGAACACTAGTTTTACACAATGGTTCACAGAAAAAGGACTCAGCAATCAAATGAGATTGGGAAGTACAAAATACTCTACACTTCCCTCTCCCCTGGGAGATGGACAAGTATATTGACATATTAGGACACCATGATGGCCTGCCATAAAGAAACTTTTTGATAAGTCAACCCAGCATTTCTGAAACTATTCGACATTGTAAAGTTTTTGTTTGTTTTTATCTCCGGCAGGGTACTCATTAACAGCCTACAGGACAAGTTTTCTACACAATAAATTTTAGAAAATGCTGTGCTAGATGATTCTCTAACATTCTCTTCAAAACTAGGATTCTGTATCTCAGCACGACAAATGCAAACACTTATTATCACACTGTGAGATTTGTCCATATATGAATATTTTAAAACTTAATTTGGTTGCTATGCAAGAAAAGAAAAATATTTAGTTTTCTTAATAATTTCAAAATACTAGTTCGAAAAGTTCAATGTACGTTTATATTTAAAATCCAAATATTTAAAACATGCTCAATAATTTAAAACAATATATGAATGGCAATTTTGTTTTATAATATAGACTCAGTTTAACCAAGTGAACATCTTCCTGTTTCAGTCATTTGCTTGGAAAAGTTTAATAATGTGCAAGGCACCTTTCAGGAGCACTTTGGCTTACCCTTTTTTGTATCAAAAACAAATCTATTGGGGCGCCTGGGTGGCGCAGTCGGTTAAGCGTCCGACTTCAGCCAGGTCACGATCTCGCGGTCCGTGAGTTCGAGCCCCGCGTCGGGCTCTGGGCTGATGGCTCAGAGCCTGGAGCCTGTTTCCGATTCTGTGTCTCCCTCTCTCTCTGCCCCTCCGCCGTTCATGCTCTGTCTCTCTCTGTCCCAAAAATAAATAAACGTTGAAAAAAAAAATTAAAAAAAAAAAACAAATCTATTGAAACTGGTTTTGTCTTCTGTTGTAGACTACAGTGTGAAAGCCTTTATTTATTCTAAACTGTGAATGTGGCAGTCAGTACAAGACTATGTCTTAATGTTTTAAGAAATAAATGGCAACATTAATTGCTTGACAAATATTCATGAGTATCCTTGGGTTAGGTTCAGCTAAGGGCTTTGAACACTAGGTCAGTTTTGTTCTTTTTGGAAAAGATGCTTTCTATAATTAACTATGTATCATGGAATACTTCTGCAGAAGAGCTTCAATCTTTAGGCCCTCAGGTACTGGTTTAAGTAGCCCTACTAATCAAAGCAAAGTCTGGATGTCATGTTTATACTACCAAAGAGCAGTGTGAACATGCCAGCTGCTCTGAGACCTAATGGGAGAATGGGCTGAAAAACCCGTGGTCTACATTTGTGTGTTTGGCACTCACTATACATGCATTTCCTCATTACTGCAAAGGGAAATGGCCTGGCTGGCCGGGAGTCCCTTGTGAATAACTGATGCTTGACTTATCACCAACTCCTCTGTGTTCTCCATTTTGCTCAAGGCAGGACTGGCAAAGTCAACAGATGGGTTTTGCTGTGAGCCTGGAGGAATGATCTCATATTCTACACCTATTGAGCAAGAACAGAAACTGTGAAGAGAGAACTATCTGTTACCACTTTGCCTTCCCATGTCATTTCTCCACAACTATGTTTCATAGTCCTAGAGGACCAAAACCTAGTCTCTATTTTGTACTTCAATTTTTTGTTTTTGTATCTGCATCTGTGTATGTATTTATCCTATTTTTGGCATCTCTCAAATCAACTAATTTGTTACCTCTGGTAGAAGACATTCACGTATTTGGTAATGTATCGGTTGGTTGAATATACAGGACACAGGAATTCTTAATGTCAAAATAATGCATAATATACACTACTTCAGGCATCATACATACTGTAATCTTTTGTCACAATATCAAGAGGCATAGAAATGCCATCTTCTTAAGTGGAATTATACTCAATGAGTACAGAGAGCACAAAGTCACCAGTTATCTTTAATTTTTATGACATTTTAGATATACACTTATAGCTAATTCTCTTTCTTAATTTCCAGAAAATTGATTTCAACTGAAATATTTTAAAATAGTGCTTACAGAACTTAGATGGGAAATATGGGAAATCAGCTTGCTCATTCTTGGGTATTGACAGTCATTTTGCTATTAAAGGCAGAATTGAACCGTTTCGAAGATACAAAGAGATTCCTTCAAGATTATTACAGGGGAATGGAAGGCAAAATCCCAATCGACGACAATAAGAGATTTACTCGAGTCCCATTGGTCCAAGTGGATACTAGAGACATTTCAGAAAGCCAACATAGGTAAGGCAGGCTATCGTGTTCCACTATACTTGGTTTGAATTAAAAATTTGTGATTTTAAGTTGAATACTGCTAATAAAAACCACACTCCTGGGTGCCTGGGTGGCTCAGTTGGTTAAGCGTCTGACTTCGGCTCAGGTCATGATCTCACGATTTGTGGGTTCAAGCCCCGCGTCGGGCTCTGTGCTGACAGCTCAGAGCCTGGAGCCTGTTCCGGATTCTGTCTCCCTTTCTCTCTGCCCCTCCCCTGCTCACACTCTGTCTCTGTCTCTCTCAAAAATAAATAAACATTAAAACACACACACACACACACACACACACACACACACACTTCTGTATCTGCACATCAAAAATCCAAAAGAGCTCTAAAAAGTGAAAATTTTTCTAACTTCAACTTAAGACTACTGATATGCATTATTATCTAAATTATGGTGACTATTTACTCACTTCGCTGCAGAAGTATAGTGCATTTTATTATGAAGTGCTTCCAATGGAGTCTGCTGGGGACAGTATATATAAATTTTCAATTCTGGAAAACTTTTGGTCCAAGGGTTTTCAATAAGGAATCATGAATCTCTACCACTTTTATGAAAGGTTCCAAGCACTGTGTGTGTGTGTGTGTGTGTGTGTGTGTGTGTGTGTGTGTCTGTGTGTGTTACATGTAAATGAAAATGGAAGAGGTTATGAGTCTTCTTTTACAGGTAAACATAATTGAGAAACAGTGAAGGTTCAGTCATATGTGATCATGACTTCATGAGACTGAAAGGCTTGTCAATAGTCTAACATCAGATTCCTGCCAGAGCAAGAGAATAAAGAATTATATTTTCAAACACTCCCATGCAATACAAAAGTTTGTAAATCATTGCTTTTATAGACCCAATGGGTGGGGGCAGGGGAAGGGCAAGATCCCAAACCCAGAGAAGCTATGAGCAAATAGAAAAAATGTTTTTAAGAAATAGGGAGTGGGAGTAGTAGCAATTCCTATGATGTGGGTCTCAACTGTAAAACGTTAAATGTGCAAAAGGTAAGAATTAAAATAAATTAAGGTAACAAAAATAAAATTAAAAATCCTTAAAATTAAATGATTAATTGAAATAAGCTAATAAAATAGCATTAAGAATTAAAGTAATATTTTCTCATGACCCATAAGGAGGTCATGAGAAAATAAGAATCAATAAATACGAAGAGGGGAAAAAAAAGAAGTTAGATTTTAAGAATAATACACATGCTGAACATTAAATTTAGATCTCCAAAGATATGATACATATTGTAGCTGGGAAGTACTATGTGTACTTTATAAGCTTTCTCAAGTCAATGCAGGTACATGTCGCACAGATTAAATATGGTATAGTGAATATGTTTTGAAGACAGACAGATCTGGTTTCAGTCCTGGGTCTGTTACTTACTAGGTGTATGTGAATAAATTAAAATAATTTATTTTGGGGGAAAAGTCACCCCAACTCTCTTAAGCCTTGGTTTCCTTCTCTATAAAGTAAGGCTGTTGTGAACATTACAGAAAATGAAATCTTCAAAGCACTGAGGACCACGTTAGGGAATCAGAAGACTTGAGATCTAGTCTCAATAATCTCAAAAAGTGGTGACTATTATTATTGAATGTTATAACAATAACTTACATGCACTATTTTAATGATAAGTGTTGCGTGTCCTTGCTTTGTTTTATCATCCCATGTACCAAGAAGGATTTGAGATGACCTGAACACAATATGGTTATACATAAGATCTGAGACCCATTTCTTCTCTCTAGATTTCCTCCATCTAATCCCACTGTGTCCCAATCATGCCCACGTGTAAGCAGGAAAATACAAGAAGGAAAGTTTGTACCTACTTCTTGGTACAAATACAAGAGAAATGTGTAACTCAGCAAGCTGCTGAAAGAGAACTTTGAAAAGCCAATAATAAAAAATTCCACAGGCAATATGAACCATCAGAGCCATTTAAAGAGGCCAAGTTCCAATGTCTACGGTAGCAGTGCATTCTGTTCTTAGCACAAAATAGCAAGTTAGGCATACTGGGGAAGCTATTAAAGTTGGTTAGCAGAATAAAACAGGCAAAAGAACAGGCCGTTCTTATTTTCTGCAAAACAACTGTGCACCAATCTCAACCTCAAATCACTGCTTTGAGTATCTACTAAAACTCTCAATCAATGTATCAACCAATCAACCAATCAGCTACAGTCTCTTTAACATATATAAGGGAAGCAAGCATACTGTCAAGCATTTTCACATAGTTGTCTATTTTATTCCTGTAACAACAACAACATAATAGTAAATAATAATTGATGAATAATAATTAGCGGTTGCTAAGAATTAGTAACAACAGTAATAGTAGTAGTCTTATGTTTGTATTATTCAAGGGAAGGAACTTCAGAAAGGAGCCCCAGTTTGTATCTATTGATAGTGACAGAACTATAGCTAGGCCAGAATTTTTTCCAGTAAATGAATTCTAACCCCAAATTTTATTTCTAAATGATATGCCACCACTGCTGTCCTCCAAAGCACGGTGTTAGGAAATGCTTGTTGGACTATATTAAACATTTAGAGATGATCACACAAATTTTACCTTAACTTGTTAGACACATGAATTTCAGTGTTTCAGTGACAGATTTAGCATTACTTGATTGTTAAAAATGTAAATTGTCCTGTGGGTAGATGTATGCGGCATTGAAGCACCTTAGCACACCCCCTCCAAGTACTATAAGAATCAAAGAGCCAAGCTCAAGAAACCACATCTAATGCTTCAAAACTAGACCAAGCTAATTGTTTGGTGGAGTTCCCAATCAGCCTTCTGGATCAACAATCTATTCCCCAGCAGTTTGAGTCTGCCAAACCAAATGCTTGTTCCTATTATGGCTCCTGACTCCTCAGGTTTCAGCAAAGTCAGAGCTGGAGCTTCTCTCCCCACCCCCATTCTGTGCCCAAGCTGAGGGCTCTTTGCACTTTGTATCACCAGGGTGGATCCCAGTCATAATAAGCATTCTGCTTTGGAGATCTCTACCTGCTTCTCTTAGCCTTTGAGATTTGGGAGTCCTTCGGGGAGAGAATGTTCCCAGCGGCAGCTCTAAAATTTCTACAAAGGGGCAGCAATATGGCTGAAAGAAGGGAGAGCTTAACTTCCTGTTCCCAAAGCATTTTACAAATCAAAGAGAGGCCATCATTATCCTTACTCTAAACTAGGGAGGTTTGTTGGATGTCTGTCCCACCCACTATCAAAACCTTGTTGCCTCCATGGGATTCCCCCTTGCAGACCTCACATCTTTCATATCCTGATTTTTAATTTTCCACTTCAAGAAGCCAAATGATACTAGTCATCTTGAAGGAGTGATGCCCAGTTTTATTTGGTTTGCTTTTCCATGACTGATTTGTTCCTTGTTAGAAGTTTATGCCCTGGCTAAATTTCAAAATTGCACTTCTTCATAATTGCCATTGTTTAATTTCCCTCCTCGTGATTACTGAGAATAAACGTAAAAATTATGTTTTGTTACTATTTGTTTCTAGTTTCCTCTTGTTAATAAGACTATTAAAATGTGAATAGTCTTTTATAGTCTTCATTTGAAGAGTTCTTCCAGCACGACTTTGAAAATTGAGATTAAAGCAAGACAACAAGATTTCCAAAATAACATGGTCATAAAGAGAGAATTCTGTTATATAAAACATTTATGTTTCCTTTTGGTTTGCTTGTTTTTCAAAGAATTCCTCTAATTCCTCGAATATCCGTTTCCCCGGATTCAGCTACGTCCAAAACAAAAACAAAAACAAAAACCATACTGAAGGGCAAGATTGATTACGCACTGGAAAATGTTGAGTCGAACTTTGAGGCAGATGAGAAGTTGCTAATGGACACCTGGCAGCAAGCTTCTTTAGCAATATCTCACATGGTAAGCAGTGCTTGTTACTACCTTTTCAGCAAAACCCATTCACTAAGTACCAATATTCCTAGTATGCTCTGAGTAGAAAATTTACACAATGTTGTATAACTTTATACCTTCCGGAACTGTTTTGTTTTGTTTTCTGAAAGAAATAAGAATTGAAACGATTCAGTCAGCAAATATATATGATCAAGAATGGAGTAAACCAACATGTAGTTTATTTTCTGTGCTGGGCCATCGTTCCAAGTACAGAGGCCAAAGGGCCAATCAGGAAAAGTCAACGACGTATATCAAATATAATGCAATAGGGAGGGGTGGGACTGTGGCCAAGTGGAAATTGTACTCCTAAAGAAGAGTGTGCTATTCCACCCTAACCAATTTTGCCATTTAAGGATGAGGCCCAGTATGGACAGATCTTCCAAGTTTTCAAGAAAAGTCAGAAATTCAAATTTTGTATGCGAAGCCTACTCATTTAAACATGTTAGAAATAATCAAGTTTGCAAAACTTTACAGAGCCAGGCAATACACACATTTGGCCTATAGGCCTCTGGTTAACATAAGTTACCTATGGGGTATTATCCTCTTTATCATGGAAAAATGGGGATCCAGAAAGGTTAAAAAATTTTGCCAAGGTCACTTAACAGGTAAGTGTCTAAGAGGAGATTTGAACCTAGAACTGTAGGAGTTCAAAGTTCCAGTCCTTTCCAGCTTCACTGGGAGGCAAAAGGAATAATAGTCATTGCCTGCAGGGGGCCTGTACCAAATCAGAAGAGAAGGGAAAAGTGTCCAGAGAACTTTAATGTAAGTAGAAGCTTACCCTGTAAAGAAGGTACACACAGAGTTTAACTTGGATGGCCCCTGTTCCTTCATCCTCCAGGCCTGGGTGCCCAGTGTGGTTCTGTTCTCATTCTGGGCCAAGCCTTCTTTGAGTTTTCTTGAAATATCCCATCAAAACAAGAGGCAGTGTCAACCTTCCAAAAGATTTTGTGGAAGAGTTAGAAGAGGAGTTTGCCCCAGGGTCTCAGAGCCAGGAGTCAACTCGCATTTTCTGAGTCCCTTCCTGGCCACTCTGCCTCGAGGGTTCTTTTCTCTAGTCTATCTCACAGCAGCCTCAGTGCCTCCTTTCCATTCTCCCTCTCTTCCTTTTGTTCCTTCTTTCGTTTCTCCTCTCAAAACTGATTGTAGATTCCTGTCATTATCTTGCTTCTTCTATAAAAACATTTAATGTGAGTTTTGGCAAAGTGCACAACTTAAAACTGCACGGCTTGATGAACGCACCTGAAGTACACACTGGTGGAACCACCACACAGTAGAAGTGGGAAAGGTCGGCACCTACCAAGTCCTTCTTGTGCCCCTTTCCAGGCCTAACCCCCTTCATCCCTACAACACGGAAGCCCCATCTCCCTTTTTGCTAGCCATTGCCTTGATTTTCATAACAGTTTTATCTCCCTAGTCTGTATTTCTTAACAGAAGAATTTAGCTTACCTTGCATTTGAGCTTTACATACATGGACTCCTACTTTTTGTCTCTGTGTTTCCTTTTGCTCAACATTATTTATGAGATTCATTCTATGTTATTGAGTGTAGCTGTAGTCCATTCATTTTTGTTGCTGTATATTGTTTCATTATATAAACTTATCCCAGTTTATTTAACTGATCTGCTACGAATACACATTTGGGCTTCCAATGTGTGCCATTATGGATAGCCCTGCTATGAACATTCTAGTACTTGCCCACTGCTGAGCATATACACACACAACCATTGGATATATATCTAAGAGTATTTGCTAGCTTCGATGTCAGTAGATAATACTATACATAATACTTCAGTTTTCGTAAGTAATGCCAAATTCTTTCCCCATTTCATGGCAGTATCATCTTTGTCATAAATTAGGTGACCTTATATCATAAATTAGTTCTGTCACATTGCTCTATTTTTCCATATTTGTACTGAAAACTGTCAATCCTTTATTTGTCATATCCTTTATTTATCTAAATGAGCAAATCTTCTCACCTTGTCATCTGTCCAGAGTATTTTGGCACTTCTTGGCTCCTTGCCTTTCCATATAAAATTCCAAATCAGCTTGTCAAAATTTACAAAAATGTTGGCCATAGATTTTTTTAGGATAATATTTATCAGATTATGGAAATTTCTTTTCATTTATAGCTTACTTTGAGGGGTTTTCATAAATGTATTAACAAATTCTTTTTCCACATATATTGAAATTGTCATATGATTCTTTTCTCTGTTTTCTATTAATGTTAAATATCATATTGGTCAATTTTCTAATATTAGACTTACGTTGCCTCCCTGGAATAAGTCCAACATTATAATGAAGCATCATTGTTCTTACATATTGCTGGATTTGCTTCCTAATACTTTGCCTAGGATTTTTGAATCTTTGTTCATGAGTGAGAAAATTCTATAATCTTTCTTTCTCATTCTAGCCTTGTCAACTTTTAGCATCCAGGTAATACTAGCCTCATAAACCAAGTCAGGATATGTTTCTTCTCTTTCTATTCTTTAGAAAAGTTTGAGGAAGTTGGAATTATTTCCTCTTAAAATGTTTAGTAGCCTTCAAGAAGCTATCTGGGCCTGGGGGCACCTGGGTGGCTCAGTCAGTTAAGCATCTGACTTTGGCTTGGATCATGATCTCATGGTTCAGGAGTTCAAGCCCCATATCGGACTCTCTGCTGTCAGTGCAGAGCCTGCTTTGGATCCTGTCTCCCCTCTCTCTCTGCCCCTCCCCTGCTTGTGTGCACTCTCTCTCTCCCTCCCTTTCTCAAAAATAAATGAACATTAAAAAAAAGAAAAGCCTGATGAACTGAACCTTTTCTTACTAGGAGTTAATCTTCTTTATAATGCTTTTTTGGAAATTATACTTTTAAATATTGTTTACATGATATATCTTTGTTCATCCTCTCATTTTTGTCCTTTATTTCTTCTTGCTTGCTTTTTTCCCCTGACTTTTTTGGAAGTAGTGCATTCTATTACTCTTCTCCTAATGGTTACTCCAGGAATTATATCATGAATTGTTAACTTATCAAAGTCTACATATTTTTTAGTCAGTAATTCAAGGTGTTATTCATAGAGTAGCCACTAAGTGAATTAGTGTGTGTTACTTCCAAACTAATATAGGAAAAAAAAGTGAATAAATTTATTTTATTTTTTTTTTAATTTTTTTGTCAACGTTTATTTATTTTTGGGACAGAGAGAGACAGAGCATGAACGGGGGAGGGGCAGAGAGAGAGGGAGACACAGAATCGGAAACAGGCTCCAGGCTCTGAGCCATCAGCCCAGAGCCCGACGCGGGGCTCGAACTCACGGACCGCGAGATCGTGACCTGGCTGAAGTCGGACGCTTAACCGACTGCGCCACCCAGGCGCCCCCCCAAAAAAAAGTGAATAAATTTAAAATATTCAATCCAACAGAAAAAAAAAAGGAACAGAAAAAGATTTAGAAACAAACAATACAAACAGAAAGCATATAGAAAGATGGTAGATGGTAGATAACCCAAGTATCTCAATAGCTACTTTATATTTATAAGGGCAAAATGATCCAGATGAAGGAAAAGGATTGATTTATTTTTTTTAAAAAAAGCATATGATGTTTATAAGCTACAGAAATGATCTTCTGTTATTGATCAAAGAGGAAAATGGGGTAGTGTGATGACCTCCAGTAGCCACCATGGAATCCTAAACCCTTGACCCAGAGGCTCAGAGCTCCCTATCTTGCTGGAACCAACTCATCAAACCCTCTCATAAATGAACTAGATATTGCTTCCTACATATTTCATGGGCGTTAATAATTTCAATGCCTTGGCTAATATCATCTTTGTCTCCTAAAATATGTTCCTCCTTCCTTCTATTTGCTTAATTGTATGTTTTCTATAATTCTTCAGAGCTAGTTCCTGCTTTGATTCCTGACTAGTTGGCTGCCTATTTGAAGGCCTTGCCTTCTCTGATCATGTGCTTTTCCAGTCCCTGTAGCAATATTGTCTCCTCAAGCGTTCGGCTTTCACTATCTATATCATTCTTTGTCATTTTTATCTCGTTAGTTGTTTCTCTGAATACTTAACTGGATTCTAAAACTTTTTATGTACTGTGCACCTAGCATCGTGCCCACATTTAATATGACACTAAAGCCCTCAGCACAGTCTGCTGCTATACCGATGATCCTGATGTCACTGTTGATGATGATGGCAATGACCATAGTGATCACTGCAAGATTACAATGACCAAGCACCAGAGAGTGGGAAACCAGATCTAGGAGTTCAAGAAAAAAAAAGAATTATTATTCTTATTGAGCTACATAAGTAATTTACAAGTCTTAGAAATCCCATCAGAATTGCCTAGGGAAAATGACTTGGTAAAATATTACATTATTAGAAAGAGCATCATATAGCACGAAGATCATCATACAGCACAAAGGTAACCTCTCTCGGTTGTGTGATTTTACAGAAATTACCTAGCCTATCTTAGCCTTCAGTTCCTTATCTGTAACATGGGAGACATTCCACACACTTTTCCACTCTTGAATGGCTGAAAGATCGGTGAAATAATATATACGAAAGTGTTTTAGAAATTGTAAATATAATAAGTCATGACGTTAGAACATTTATTGAAAATTGTACCATTTTCTTATGGACTTTATTTTTTTTAATGTCTACTCATTTTTGAAAGACAGAGACAGAGCATGAGCGGGGAGGGGCAGAGAGAGGAAGACACAGGATCCGAAGCAGGCTCCAGGCTCTGAACTGTCAGCACAGAGCCGGACACAGGGCTCAAACCCACGAACCGTGAGATCATGACCTGAACAGAAGTTGCTCACTTAAACAAATGAGCTACCTGGGCACCCCCCTTGCAGACTTTAAAAAACCACATAGAAAGCATAGGAGAAAAGTTTACTAATTACTAATCTAATTTGTATTCCTAATAATTATATTTGAATCCTGATTTTATGTTTCTAATGGATTTTCTTGGCATTGATGTTACATGACCTTCATCGAATTTTAAGTTTCAAGTGAGACAGGTGTGATTCGGCAAACTTGCAGGGAAAACGGTACCAGCAGAGATTAACACAGCTGAAATAAGAGCACTTTAAAACAGGCTTTTTTTCTACATAGCAATTTTACCAAGGGCTACCCATTTAGTGTGCTATGTTAATTTTCAGAAAAACTTTCTTCTAATTAGCAGGTATGCAATGATTTCAAAGAAACAAGTCATATTTAACACCCACAATGTCAAGACATTATTTCTAGAGTTTCTTTGGGCTTACAGGTAGATTGCTGGATGTATTGTGAATTATGTTAATTTTTGAAAGAGACCCAGAGGTCTTTGAGGGAAATGGACCAAAAATATGCAGATGATGATAATTATCATCATCATCATCATCATCATCATCATCACCATCACCACCACCACCACCACCACAAGATTGTTTATAAAGGAGAAACATCCAATTTTAAAGAAAATTGCTAACTTACTGTGCTTTGCAAAAACAAATTCAAAAATGAATTGCTTGCAATTTAGTGGGGGGATGTTAACAAGTCTGCTTTCAGCTTTACCAAGAATTTGAAATACAGTAGATATCATGAAATCCATTTTTGTGGATTAAGGGCATCTAATTAAAACCACACACACATACACACACACACACACACTGAAACCTTGTTCTCTGAAACCTTTCACTATTTCTCCAGGGCTCCACTGATCTTAAGGAAGCTGTGAGTATATTCTGTGAAATATGATTATTTTAGAAGAAATTCCATCTATTAATAAGCATTTCCTTGGCATCCTCTATGAGCACAGCAGGTGCTAGAAGCTGCTTAAAGCCCATTTGGAAGATTGGGCAACACTTCACATTCAGAGAACAGTTGGGGACAGTTATACGCCAAGCCCTGGGGTGGGAAGTGTGCAGGAATTCTGGCTGAGCAGGCACTGGCTGGTGTATCTTGCCAAGACGAAGTGTCATTGAGGGGAGAGATTGTGCCCTATTCATCTTTCTATTCACCTCCAAGCAACTTCCTCCTTCTCCTCTTGGCCCCTCGCTCGGTCCTCCCCAGAGATAACGTCAGGTTTGGACACAGTAAACACTTTAATAAATAAATTGTCGTGACCCCCGTTTCATCACCAATTGCTTTATTGAGGTTTTAAGGTTTTCAACCATATGTTGCTCCTGCCACTTTGGTGTGTGCAGGTTTGCTTTCTCCCTTTCGGGAGTCTTTTTTCCCCACTCTCCTTTCTCAGGGCTACACCCCTAAGTGCTCTTCACCTCTCCAGGGGCAGCTGGATTCACTTCATAAGGTCCGGCCTTTGAAACTGCAGGCATGTCCCCAAGACAAGTTATTCCTGCTGCTTGAAGCACAGAGCCTCAGAGGAGATGTGGACAGGACCCAACAGCACCCCACCCTCCCCATTCCTCAGCTCTTCTGGGGTGGCCCCACAACTAACCTCTCAAAGCAGGACACCTGTGCAAGTGAAAGGAGGGGTTGCTGAGTTGGCTGGAGGCTGAGTGCCCCGAGTGGAGGAAGCTGACACTAGAAGGGACGCTAGCCTGCAGGACAGGTCATTCTCATGAGCACTTCCTGGATGAGGCTGGTGTTGGAGTAGAATGGAAGCCCAGCATCCAAGTGTCTGGGAGCCCAATCAATATAGGACATGCATTCCCAAAACTTGGTTAGGGGGGGTGCTGAGAAATTCTCACCCATTTTATGTATAAAGCACAAGTATGCATAAATACATAGATACACTTTGGAACATTAAAATTTCATGGAGGGGGCTATTAGGAAAATCTGTCTTTAGAACTCTGTAGGGGAGTCTAATAATAATAATGATGATGATGATGATGATGATGATGATGATAATAATAAAAGGTGAGAAACATTGATATAGGAGAATGCCCTGGGTTGAAGGCCAAGAGATAACAGGAACTTGGAAGAATGGGGAGTGGGGAGGGGGCTAAATCCATAGAGTCTGAGATTAAAAAGGAAGCTTTTTAAAAGCATAACCATGACACTGTCACAGACACCAAAGTGTGTTTTCCATAAAGATTGAATACATGACATGATTGTTTGCAATAGAATGAGGCTTCAGTGGAATTGAGTGATGACTCAATCCAAACAGTTACCATATTTCCTAAGTGTTGCATTAATTAAAATATTGCTCGTATACAACCAGGTGGCTGCTGAAATTCATCAGAGGCTCATGGAAGAAGAAAAGGAAAAACAGCCAACAGATACAAAAGAAAAATCTCCTCAGATGGGTACAAATAAAAAAGTCAAAAATGAACCGCCCAAGAAAAAAAAGGCAGACAAAAAAGCAAAAGGTATTCCTGGTTTTAGCATCCAAAACTGTGGATGCTTACGCCTCTCCTTGGTAGAACACAAACATTTAAGCAGACGCATTAAAGCTACTGTTTTTCAGGTTTAATTTAGAGACTCGGGCTCCTGTGGTGTCAGCTGGCTGATCATACCGTGTACCTGTCTCACCTAACTTGTTTATCCAAATAGTCAAATGTCTCCAAGATAAAACAAACCTCAAAAACAGTTTGGAACATGCTAGAAGAACGCCAAGATGACAATATGTCATCTGAAAAGTGTGCTCAAGGGGGCTGCAGTACCCGAGACAAGTTTGGGTGAAAAGTGATTATGTGGATGTAAGTTTCAGGTTGAATTCAGGTTTCTGGTTTAATGTAAGCAAGTACCTCTCTCCTGGAGGCCTCCTGCCTAATCTCTGTCTTGGAGACATGATGGAAAATAGAGGTGAGAGAAAACTCGGGCTGGGAGAGACCTCCCGTCAACCTTGGGGATAAACTCTGCCACCAACATTACCCACCTGTACATATTTAAGGTGAGTTGAGGCAAGAGAGGAAGAGACAGAAATATGTGAGCAGAAGTCACCTCCGTAGTCAGTTGCTCATGACATGACATGATTGTTAGGCACCTGCTAGCAGCACACTATGATGGGTGCTAAAGACACCATGATGAACTTGAACAAGAACAAAAACACAGTCCCTGCCCTGATGGAAATCTAGTCTATCGGCAGAGACAGACATTTGGCCAGTCATTGTTCTTTAGTTGGGAAGGTACAGGTGACCTTAAGAGCAAGGTCACCTACTCCATCTGAGGGGTAGGGAAGCACTTCCCAGAGTACCTTCAAGCAATCCTGAGCAGGAGTGAGATGGAAGCACTGAGGATGTGGGCGGGGAGAGCAGGGGGTGGGGGAGACATTGAAGTAAAGAGAAGAAGAGCGCTGCGTAAAAAAACACACCACATGGTCCATCTCAGATGGTAGAAATGAAAGAAAGAAGCAGCATTTGAAGGACATGCTTCAGTTTACCTTACTGGCTAAATGGCTGAGTCCAGTCCCTTAATTTTACAGACGATAAAACAGAAATCCAGCAAAATTAAGTGTTCTTTCACCTGTAACTTAATACACACGTCTACTATTACCGTTACATTTTATTACAGTTTCTTTGTTTACAATTATCTCCTCTTCACAAAATTTGAACCCATTGGGGTCAGACCTTCAAGACAGATTTACCGCACTAAGTAGAATCACGTGAATGGGGCCTTCAGCTGGAATCACACTGCCATTTCGCAAGGGCAAATTCTCTGACAAATGCTGACAAATGCTTATTTTCTAATTCTCTTACGTAATCACTGAAGTACTTGTAGGTAAGTGCTACTGAAAAGATTGTTCAGTAGATTACAGATTCTTGACCATGAGCCTCATTTCAGCCATATCTTCTGGAGGTTATTCCCTGGTCTTTTCTTGATGAGGATCTGGGAAACACTTGGCTCACACTGGTGCCTTGTATGGAGCGGTGCTTTCGCAAGTGACTAATGGCATCCATGCTATGTTGTGGTTTGCTAATTTCTGTCCCCAGGCTCTGAATCACACCTTCTTTGGAATCTAGTACCACTTCATTTTCCCATGATGCTACACAAATGGGGCATTTTTATATGCATCTAGCCGAGATGCCACCTGGAGAATTCTCAAGGAAAGGTCAATATTTCAAACTCACAGTCAGGGCCAGGGTTGGTCCTTTGCAAATCACAAGAGGTTTACTACAGACCCGCACATTTCTCTTCGTTCTCATTTTATCCGAGTAGCTGTGTGGATACTTGCATGCCAGCACCTTCCACTGTCCTTTTAGGTAAATCGCCGCCAATAGCAGAAGCCACACCCGTGACAGTGTCACCAGAGCAGACTGCCGAAATGGAAAGGAAAAAGGAACTGATGCTCAAAATCAAGGAAGAACACCTTGCTGCCCTGCAGTTTGAAGGTAGCAGTTGAAAAAAACCAAGATGATACTTTTCAGTGGAAAATAGACCAGTAGGACCAACAGCCCATGACTGGCTCAAGTTGTGTCTAGAACACAAAGCAAAGCAATGGAAAAATACATTTAGCTGGTTGTTTTCATAAAACCACACGAGGGCTAGATTTGACTGTTCTATAATTGTCTGGTGGGATCTCAAAAAGAAACAGAAAATTTGGGAAGGGGTTAGGAGAACACCAGCAATAATTAGAATCTCAAAGAACAGAAACAAAAAGAATATGTTAGAGTCAGTGTGAGAAGGCTTAGGACCACGTGTGTTGGTGGTTTTATATGCTAAGAATAATTAAGGCCTCTCACTAGGAAAATAAATGCTAACTAAAGGCTAACAGGCCCTGAAAGTGAGTTCTTGGGAACAGAAGAGCCAGTCATGAATCAATAATGTTCAAGAGCCTCCTTTTCTGTAGATAACAATGATTTTACAAGACATATTCTCCTTCTGTCTCTTCCATTTGTCATATAATGCAACTAAAAATGGACTTCAAAAAAAAAATCAGAAAATTTAGCAAATTAGGCCAGTGGCGGTAGAAGAAGCAAAGAAGAAAGATGGGAAAACTATTTCAGAAGTAAAATCCACATCTGTGGATAGTGTGTGCCAGGGGCAGCCATAAGCCCTGGGACACATGGGTTTTACCCTAGTTTTTCCAGTGCTAACAAAGTACAATGGCATTGCTATCCCAAGTTTCTAAAAGTAGGGAGATTATCAAGAGACTTTGTACCTTCCTTTTTTTTGAAATACAGAAATTATCTATTTGTGTTTTCCCATTCCAATTTATCAAAGAGTATATTGCTATAAAGTGCAATAAAATGTAAATCTCAGTTTATACTTTTGGTTTAAATAAACTGTCAAATGACCCTACCATACATTACATTTTTTTCTCAATGACATAGATCAGGTATTACTTATCTATACTCGTATATTAAATGTGCACCTACATCTGGACAAACTGAAGCATGATTGGTTTAAAATTGAATTTAGTTGGTTAAAAAATGCATGTATACATTTTAAAATTCTTATTTTCTTTTTAAATAGAGATAGCCACACAGTTCCGACTTGAACTGATAAAGACAAAAGCACTGGCTTTCCTTGAAGATTTACTAACAAAGGTGGTTGATGTATATAAACTCATGGAAAAGTGGCTTGGTGAGAGGTACTTGAATGAAATGGCCAGGTAATATACTGCATGGCTTTTCAAATGTATTTTGAAAATGTATATTTTTTAATGTATTTTAATGAAGTGTATTTAAAAATGTATTTTTTTAAGTCCTGGGGGCCAAAGTTGGCAGGTTTGTAGGCATTTATAAATGTACATTACATTTACAAATTGAAATTTTGACTTTTAGGGGATCACATGTGCATTTGTATTGGCTTGTTTCAAACAGTAAGTTGCATATCAAAGTGTCCTATTGTAATAGCCAGATTTGCACATCATTTCTGAGTTTGGTTTTTACACTGCTCAATGAGGACCTTAGTTTACAAGGTAAGATTATGCATTATTTTTAAATATTTTTCAGAAATAAGATAATGTTTTACATTTTTCTAATGCCAGGCTCATTAGTAGTCAGGGCCAATTAATGGGAGATTAAGAAGTCATTCACTGGTATGTTTTACCACTTAGGCTGATTCCCTTGTTAGGGTAATACCCAGTACTGCTTTGCTGTTGGGTTCCAAAGGTTTTTTCAGACTTTTCATCTCTAGTAGGGGGCAGAGAGTTTTATTCCCTTAATTCTCCTGTAAAAAAGCAGCTCAGCAAAGCAGAAATAGCCCTCAACTGAAAGTCAGGAGACATGATGCTCCAAGAGTTGGGGACTCCTTCCTTGCCCACAAATTAGCAGCATGCCTAATTGCTTGGGGCCCTGTGGCCTTCATCTATAAAAGGAAAGAATCCAACCAGGAAACTCCAGAGGTTTCTACTAGATCTAGATTCTGTGAACACTACAGTTTCCAATCAACATTTACTGAAGATTTAGAAGTTGCTACCTACATAGAATATAAATGTCAAGTGTTCTCTGAAACAAGTGCCATCTACAAGACAGTTGTTATAGTTTGTTCTCTACAATCCTTGTCTCATAATGAAAGTTCTCTTGTAAAATCTTCAGCCTAGATTTTTATATCTGTTGTTCTATATAGTAACACACACACACCCACATACACACACACACACATAACTCAGCCTGGTTGCAGTAAGGCTTATTTACCTTACTATTACAGTAAGGCTTAAAATAATTTTACTACTGTATAGCCAATTGAGTTATCATTAGCATCACAGAGCAGTGATGTTCGGTTCTGTTCTCTGCCTGCCACTTACAAATGAGAACATGTCTTCTTAATTCTTAGGATTCACAGCTCTCATCCAGGTGGCCATCAAGAGTAAATTCTTATTTTTATCAGATGTATTCCAATTTCTCAGATATATATTATGTGTATGTATCTGACCTCTGAATGTAGCCAGAAGAAGTTAAAACTAGGACTGTTCAGCTATGCTTTCTGTTTTGGTTATTGCAAAAACTCTGGTGGTAAAAGAAAACGAGAGAGAGAGAGAGAAAGCTATCAGATCCCTGGGAACTTCAAATCTTGCTTTTTATTCTCCTGGCACTTTTTAATTCCTCCCATTCATAAGAAGGGTGTGCCTGATAACCTCCACTAGGTGGTGCACACCCATTTTGAGATCTTGGTTCTCCGTTCAGTCTTGGTCTGCCGTGGTCGGCCCTTCTCACTCAAGGTTGCAAACTTAATAGCTATCCAGTGCCTTCTCCTCTGCACCAGCACACAACCACCACGAGGCATAAACTAATTAGATAATACGTGCAATATGGACACTCACCAACACAGAATGCTGGAGTTGAAATCTAGGGTTGTCTTTTGAGAGAAAGCAACTAATACTATTTAAAAATTTTTTTTAGTATCTGTATTTTGGTGTTCCTGGGTTACATAAAAGCAGATTAAAAATGGATTTTTCCATAATGTCCAATCTTTATTACGAAATATGAACACAATCCCTTCTGTAATACGGTAATGTTTTACTTCTCTGTATAAATATTTATACACTTCTCGTGTAAAAACTTCTCTGGCTTTTGAAATGGCCTTTAATTAGGACCATAACTATAATCCCCAGTTCAGCTTAAATCCATGCCCTGTGTGGCTTTACATTAATAACCGTAAGGTATGGAGTTATGTGTTATCAGCTCCATGCAAAGGTAAGGAAATTCAGAGAGCTTACGTAAATTACCAAGGACTCATGGGTACAGAGAATTCTGGGATGAGAGCTCAGCTTTGAGTACTCTTTCTACTGCACCTAACTATTGCTATTTATACTACATGATTTAACTAGGAATTGTTATTTGTAAAAATAGAAAGCAATTTCAATGGGTATATATTATTAAAGTCCCTTCTGACAATTGTGTCTTCAATAACATCAAATTCCTTGATATAAAGTTAGAGAAAAGCCACTCTTCTAGAAATCCATTATTAAATTTGATTAACATTATAATTTATCCTGATTCCAAATAAATGTGTTGTTCTAACAATTATATTTTACAGGTTTTTCTACCATATAACTTTATTCTGGTTCATACTTAGATTGAAATATATCTCTTGATATAATCTTGCTTACACAGTAAAATATGGTCTAATATTAATAAAACCATATTTTGTGAAGTCCCTTTTTGTTCAGCTTTGTATAAAATGTGACTATTAGCTCTTTGAGCATGCATTTTATTTCTAATCTCTATTTACTTATACTCTGCCTTTCTGCAAAATGGATTTGAAGAGAATTAGAATTTTTAAACATGAGGATTGAATTGTCTAACTTAGCTATATGATGTGTAGACTTTGTGTGTATGTCTACTAAGCAAATACTGTTAACCCAATAGTTTTTAATGGGGATAACCCTATTCATTTTTCCATTTTCAGTGTGGAAAAATTAACTGAGGTAGCTCGCTATCACATTGAAACATCGACAAAAATTCAGAGTGAACTTTATTTAGACCAAGAAGATTTCTTTATTAATGGTGATGTAAAAGTCTTTCCAGATTCCCCTCCTCCAGTACGTCCTCCACCCGTAGAAAAGGAAGAAAATGGCACCCTGACCATCGAACAGCTTGACAACCTTCGAGATCAGTTCTTAATTATAGCACCTAAAGGTAGGAAAAGTAATTATTGTGAAAAAAGCACAAAAAAGGATAAGACTAATGAGGGTGGAAATCACTTACTCACAAGTAAAATCAGCCCTCTGGGATTGAGTGTCACCAAAATGAGCCCTTGCTCTGTTCTAGTTTATGACACATTTGCTTCATACAGCGTAGATCTGAATTAAACAAACAGGAGGAAAACAGTGAGTAATACTTTAGCAGTGTGGTGATCCTCGTTCCTGCTAATTCTCTTCTTGGGCCCATCCCTGCCTCTGGCCAAAAGCTGGTAAACTTGAGTATTACTTAGTCTGGCAGTTGAGAGAGACAGCCTTTGCATATACTTCCAGTCTAGGCTTTGTATTGGGTTTATGAGTTTGTGTTTCTGTCTCCCTAACTAATCTGTGAAGGGAGACCAGGGAGGAGAGAATTTCCCTTTCATATTTACCTTTTTCCTCAGTGCTTCACAGATTAAGAACAGAACAAATAAATTGTTAACAAAATATTTGCTTAACTGATTGATTTGCTCACATATACATGTACATAGTATTTCATGCACACTAATTCTTTATTTCCTTCACATTTTATCATTATGACTCTATAGCATCTGCACAGGCTTTTTTTTTTTAATACAGGCTCTTTCTACTCCCAGATATTCTTTAATGAATTCCATCAATTAATAGCACAGGTAATTCAGACAGGCCCTGTAGGATTAGCATCTCCTCTCCATTTTGTAGGTCTGGACACTGAGTCACAAAGTAGTTTTTGCCTATGGACATATGTCATCCAGATCTCTTCAAAGTTCTTGCCCCTTCTCACTGAGCTAAGCCACCTCTCATAAACAGGTGTATTTTATCTTCCAATATCCACATATAGGAAAATCATTACTTTTCTCTAGAGAATGGCCAATAGCACTAACACAATTCCACTCTCAGAGTAATTAGATTTCATTTGTTCTTTAAAAGTTCAGTATTTTGGGACACCTGGGTGGCTCAGTCAGTTAAGCGTCCAACTTCAGCCCAGGTCATGATCTCACAGTTCGTGGGTTCCAGCCCTGCATCAGGCTCTGTGCTGACAGCTTACAGCCTGGAACCTGCTTCAGATTCTGTATCTCCCTCTCACTTCTCTGCTCACGCTCTGTCTCTCTCTCTCTCTCAAAAATAAATGAATATTAAAAAAAATTTTTAAGTTTAGTATTTCTAGAAACCCACATCAAATCTCAATAGTTAAAAGGGCATTCCTTTACTCTAAGTCTGAACACCTCTTTGCAGAGCCCACTGGGTGAAACAGGTGTAACCATGTGCCCCTTGGGAGAACCTCTACATGTCAGTGCAACTAATCAACGTGAGCAAGTCTACACCTTCAATACATAAAGACACACATGGCAGTTGTGGATGTGTACCAACTTTGGCCGGCAATATTTGGGCAGGAAGGAAATGTGGCCATCAGCAGGTGTAAAAAAAAAAATCACAGTTTTATAAACCCAACCCATGAAATCCCTTCCTTCTTTTGTTCGGACAGATTCCATTCTCTTGCCCTTTGTATAGGTTTCACAGTGCCCTCTTATTACATATTTCCTTCTTCAAATTTGCTTTTGCTCTTCATTTTATTCACACCATTTTTTACATTAAAAAAGATGCATGTATAAAGATTCTGAATATGAAATACAATTTGCCTTAATCCTACACTGGGGTGATGGGAAGGAAATCATCCAATTAGCAGGTCAAAACTAAAAGCATTTGTGAGCATGTGAGTAGGTGGAAGTGGATTTTGAAAATTATCAACCACTTCTAATCCCTTTTTAAGAACCTTAGTATTCATGATGATAACCTCAGTACATCCTTGGATCCAACCTCAAGTCTAGAGCCTGCATTTCAACTAAAAGTTTAAAAACAAATAACAAATAGCAGCTATAAGTTGACATGTGTATGTCTTAGAAGATTAATTCTAGAAACCATTGGGACTAAAATATGTCAACTGATACATTTGTTTGTTTTCTGAATATGGTAGAATGCAACAGCTTTCAAAGTATGGTAGAAAGAGGAAGGAAGAGGGAAGAAAGGAAAGGGGGGAGGCAGGAGATAGTTATATATACATTTTAAAAAGTAGATGTAAAAGGAAAACCACTTGACTGACAGACTCAGAGTGTAATTTGAAAAGTAACGAAGAAGAAAATATAAAGTTCTATTTAGGTTCTTTCTGGAACGGAGTATCAACTTTTTAAAAGTGCTCAAGAATGCAGAGCAAAAGAGGATCAGCGAGCAATGACGTTGGTCAGGGAAAATTTGGTGGGATAATACCTCAGAGGAAGGATATGGAAGAAGAGTGGTTTGATGGCAGGGATACACAGAATATTTAAAGTTTGAGGAACAGCCACTAGACAGTGTGCAGATAAGAGGCATGGGTGTGGATGTTCAGGGAAAGAATCAGGAGACTGCTTTGCCTCTTGTTCCCCAACTGCATGAACCACAGGCAAACAGATGGGGAGGTCTTCTCTGTCTTGGAAACCATCTCCACCCACCCGAGCTGGAGAATTGACACATATTTAAGAATAACTGGTGTAGTTACTGCAGAACTTATGAGGCTATATAATACTGTGAGATTTGGGAGACTTCACGGTTCAAAATGAGTTATGGTCTATAAGCAATCAGTTTAAACTCTTTATTATTGGCTCAATTATACTATTTTAACACACACACATATATTTATTGCTGTTGTTGCTTGCTTTTCAAGTACATGTAAAACCTTAGTGCAGTATCAGGTAGTCTATCAATAAAAGTCATATGCGTTGTTATTATTCTTGCTAATGTCATAAAGGGAAGGTAAAATAAGAATCATTCCATTCCATTTTCTGCACCCCAGAGTCACAGTTCTGTGATGACATTTTTGAAGCCAGGCTGCAAACCCTGACATTGCCCCTCCCTGAGGAAGCCCAATAAGTGCAACTCACCCTTCCCCCCAACTCCCTGAGCCCCCAAAAGACCCTCTGTCTTTAGTCTTTCTTCCTCAGCTCTGCAATTGTTGTTCAGTGCCTTAAATGATACACCGCCATCCATCTTTTAAGTGAAGTCCTTTGTCATATTCCTTCTGAGAATTGGAAATCAATCTTTCATGGTACTTTCCACTGTATTTACCTTAGGACCCCTACAGTTGCCAAAGACCATCTTAGTTGAAGTGATCAGTTTGGAGCAAGTGGCTGGTAGTGGCACATTTCTAAATGGGCGATCCTACAGAATTTCTTCCTTGAACTTGAAAATTGCTGTTATTTTTAAGCCAAGAAACATGATCATTTCCATAAACGACTTCATATATGCCAGGGTAACCTATGGTATCTAAGATGCAACTTTAAAGCTCACTAAAATATGATAAAATATGATGAACAGATGGATTTTCTCTAGGAAAAAAAGCAAACATATTTGCACATAACAGTCATCATATTACCAGGCTCACAGCAAGATGTCTTAGCAAATTTATAAGGAGTGGTAATGCCCACTCCTTATAATGTCCGAAGTTCCACTTTGGTAACTTTTAATTATGCTACAAAAATAAAATTATTGAGGGAAATGGATAATCTTTAAGTAAAACAAGTGACCTTAAATACTTATGAGTAACTACTATCAGTATATAAATGGAAAGAACTAAAGCTTAAGGAGTTTTCTGCTGAGTATTGGCTTGAAAAATAAAAGTCCCCCCCACTTGAAAAATAAAAGTATTTGTTAAAATAGTCCTTGCTAAAGATAATGGAAAAATTGAAAATGCATTGTATATTGTAATGCTTATATTCAACACTCCTTTCCTGGTCAAATTCTGCCACTTGTGATGATTCTAAATCTCCTTTGGTAAATGTAGTCATGAGACATAAAATATCCATTTGTTGATATGATTGTTACAAAAAGGCCAGAAAAGAAAAATGGCCTTATGCGTGATCATCATACAAGATCATGCAAAATACAATGAAACAACTTGTCATCCTAGCATTTTTCTTGCCACCCAGCAAAGATCCATACTTTAGACTCTTAGGAGCAGCTTAAGTAAGAGGCATCCAGTGGTTCAGCAAGACATTCTTTCATTGACTGTCCCAGGGATTCCCACGAGCATACTCCCAGCACAGAATGAGATGTAGCGAATATCTTCCAAATTATAAAAATAGCCAATGTTGGCATGGTGTCAGGCTCCATGTGTCAGGCCCCATCCCAGCATTTCCATGTTGATTCACTTCTTACCCATGGCTGGATGAGTAAGAAGACCCATCCAAGGATAAGAAGAGTCAGACAGTTCTTTTCAGTGGCACCATTTGTCAAATGATTGATTAGTATGATCTTGGGCAAGTTATTTAGCCTCTCTCTGACTCACTTTCCTCATTTGGAAAATGGGGTATTTCAATGGAGCTGCTATGAGTTATTAAAGTGATTAATATATGTTAAGTGTTTAGAAAGTGTCTGGAACATAAAATGTGCAATTTAAGTGTAATATATAAGCCATTGTGATTTAATTATATAATTATAGTAATACCTTATTTTTATATAATATGTAATGTCATACAATAGTGATACAAACCCTTCTAATTATTATCCAAAATGTTAGCTCGATATCCTGAAGGTACACATACCATAATAGGCACCTACACCATTACCCTGGAACATTTCCAGAAAAAAAACAAACAACAAAAAAACACCACCTGATAGAATTAAGCCACAGGGTTTATGGCTCCCCCATGGACCAAAAACATCCCAAACAAAAGCATTCATTTTGTGTACTGCATTAAGCTCTGAGTAGGTACGTCTTGTCTCTAAGCATCAAGTGCCAAGCACATCATGAAGACAGTCTTTGTCCAATGAAAGCAATTTGGAGTCTGTTGAAACTAGAACACTTTAGCAATGTTCCTCTGTCCGCACTTAAACCAAAAGAACTCCTTTTCTTTGTAAGCCCATCAGTACTCCATGTAATGCCTATAGAGATTTGGTTCATGGCTGTTTTTGCTTCTGCTGAGAGGCTCTCCAGAGAGAACACAGTCCAGCAAATTCTACACCCTTATCCCTTCTTCAAGGGAGGCAGCATTTAGTTATTCAGGGCTCTAATATTGTTCTAAAAACTGACAGGGGCCCCTCCTTTGAACCTCTTTTAGAGACCCAGAGATTCAGTGATTGGTCTCAGAGACAGAAAGCACAAACAGAACTCTTGTCTGTGGTGGCTAAGCTAGATCATTCAGCTACATGGTTTTTACAAGAATTCAAAGGAGGAAGTAGTTATTGCTGCCTTTGTGGGTCAGCATAAGGGTTAGCCCAGAGGAGAATTTTGAATGGAACCTTCCAGGAAGAAAAGCAGGGGCAGGGTGTTCCAGACAAAGGGGAAAATAGAGTAGACATTAGGATTTTGAGGTTGCCTGCATGACATATTCATGGAACAGCAAACAGACCAGATGGGGAAAGAGGCAGTATTTGAGGACAGTAAAGACCTTGTGGCCAGATTGTGAAGTCTCAAAGTGGCTTGAAAAGGACATGCAGGAAAAGATTATCAAAGATATTTAGAGCCCAATGATGTGAGTGGGTTACAGGGAGAAAGAGACTCTGAGAGAGCCACAGATACTGCTCTGTTTCTCTACCAAGCCTCAACTAACAGAGAGACAGGACTGAGGGCACTGGTGGGGGGTGAGGGGGGGGAATCATTAGAAAGTTCTGTGGATCTTTCTAAGCTAGTGTCTCTGAGGAAATTATACAAATATGGCACCAATATTTGCAGGGATATAAGCCCCATATTTTAATCTGAAACCTGCTTAAATTAGTCTGACTTTACACAAATCAAAAACTGTAGAAAGATTTCTTAGAAAGGGTGATAGAGAAGGACTGATGTTATTAACAGGGATATCTCTCCAGGTGGCAAAATCTAGGGATTGGTGCAAAAAGGAGTAGCCCCCATATGTCCTGTGGTTCTCTCAGTGGGTGAACTCCTTCCGCTATGTAGATTCAGATCACGGAAATGCAGTAGTAAATCTAGAAGATTTTGGACCTGTTAAAACTGTCTGTGGGCAGGGTTTCAGCTGTAAGTTTAGGAGGAAACATATTCTCATGAAGTCAGAGAATTTGCATTAGGCAAATGAAAGTATGTGCTCAGAATTCAAGATAACACCTTCTGGAAATTCTGTTCATAAAGCTAAAAACGTAAAAGCTATCTAAATCGGTAGCAAAAGTTCACGTCCTTTCTGTTAGCAATGAGACTTCTTTCACTTCTTTTTTTGTGTATTCATTCATGTGTTCACCAGCATTTGTGTGTGTTGAGCAGGCAGCAGCCTGGTGCTGAAGGCCTTGTGTGGGAGAATGACAGTGTAGGGATGAAAATGAAGTCAGGAGGTATCAACTACAAGGAGAGTCCCTTTCCATGAAAACAGTAATATTTAGGATTTGATTTTGGCGGGGGAACAAAATGGGGCTAAGAGTAACAACTACCAAAAAGCTGATTAAAAGGCAAATAGAAGTTAGATGCAAATAAGGTAAGAAAAGCAGAAGCAGATTGACCAATGTCAAAGGTTTTCCAGTAAAAGACGTTAAGAGCTATGAGATCATGAGAATCAATAGGGAATGTTTATTTTCTGAAACGTCTGCCACACGCTCACACTCATCTTGCCATTATGGAGCACAAAGGAAGTAAGTGTGGTTCTTTCTGCAAAAGAGTTTAAAATCTAGCTGAGCAGTCAACCTAGGACAGTAAAGCAGTGAAACAAAACGAAACACTGAGCTTGTATGTTGGCATAAGGTATTTTAGTATAATATTACACAAACACATATTATACTTTTGCATTAGATTATAAAATAGGACAATATAGTCTAATGATCAGTAGGGTCACAGAAGTTGCAGGAGGGAAATAAATATATGGTCTAGGCTCCCTGCCTTCAGAGAGGAACTATTTTAGGACATTGCTTTGTGTGATTTAAATTCTTCTGTCCTTCTGTCCAGAAAAAAAATACATATATATATATGTTTTATATATGTTTTATATAATGTATTATATATATGAAATATATATATTATATATGTAATATATATGTGAAATATATATATGTAATATATATATGAAATATATATATATATATATATATATATATATATATATTTCACTCTCTGACAAGCATGTTTCAAAAATTAGACCTTTGAGTAAAGACAAAGTTGAGGCATGAGGCATAGCTCCTTGAAACCATCTGGGATGGGTCTCAAAGCCTAAAGCCCTTTCAGGTTGGGCTAAATGAACAGGTTGGCTACAACACAGCCGGAGAAGGTGGGCCTTTGGTGGGATGGAAGTGATATCCAAGGTGAATCTTGTAGGCCTGCTGATGTGTGTGTCCTATTATTTTTTTTTCTCACCACAGGAAGCAAATGTCAGCAAAAAACAATGTCCCTCTTATGCAAAGAGAAACATATTCTAGACTGAAGAAGAACATAGCACCCTTTGCTATGAGAAACCTGTAATAGTGATGTAAACATGGGGGCTGCGGAGTAGGACTGCCTGCTAGTGATCCCCAGCTCCCCACATACAAGCACTGTGACATCAGACAAATTAATTAACCTCTCTGTGCCCTAGTGCTTTTGTTTATAAAATGACAAGTGATTGGTCCATTTTCTTAACTATAAAATAGGGATAAGGGATTATGAGGGTTAAATGATATAAGCCACTTAAAGTGCTGACCAGAATGCCTGACATCCCACTCATAAACATTTGCTGTAACATCTTCCAGAAATAATGAGCAAGTGTTGGGGGCAGATATTAACCAAAATTAAAGGTAGAGATTGGTGATTACTGAAAATAACAACATGGAGTTATTTTAAAGGCAGGGGTCCTCCAGGCGACATGAACCGAGTCACTGAAAAGCAGAAAAGGCTGCAGAAGCTTGACCATTATCTTCCAAAGAGGAATAATCAATTTTTGAAAATCTGGCTTAAAAAATACCCTTGGCTTATATATGATGAGATACTAAATCTTATGTTCTGTGGCCTGTGTCGTAAGCATGGAGTAAAGTCAAGGGGAAATCAAGTGAGTTTTTTTTATGGCACTGACAACTTTAGGACTGAATTTCTCAATGCACATCATCTCAGTGAGGCCCATGCCAAGGCTTCACTAATGGAAGCAACAAGTGGTTCTCCAGTGAACCGAGCCACCACAGAGTTCATGGTGACGACCATGAGCAAAGTCACCCTCGGGAGAATAGAGAACTTATTCAGATCATGCCATGCTATCGCCAAGACGGGACGCCCCCTCAAAGACTTTATCTGGATGTGCAAGTTGGATGATATGAAGGGTGTCGATATCGGCCCAGTATTCAGAACTAACAAATCAGCAAGAACGTTCACGTATTTTATCGCTGAAGTGGAACGGAGAAATCTAAGAGAGAAACTAGAACAAAGTAAATTTTTCTCTGTCCTCAGTGACGGAATCACAGACAGCTCAACGGAGGAAGCTGAACTTGTCTACGTGCAGTTTGCATGTGCAGGAAAAGTGCATTGCCAAATTGTTGGGGTACAGACAGTAGAAAAGAAGGATCCTTTGGAAATAAGAAATGCCATCGAGAAAACTCTAGAGCGAAATCTTCAACTTAAGCTATCGAACCAAGACTGGGCGAAGAAACTGGTTGGTTTTGGAAGTGATGGTGCCCCTGGCTCAGAGGGAGAAAACAACGGGGTGGCCATGCTCTTCAGAGAAATCCAGCCACGAGCACTGACTGTGTACTGCTTTGCACATCATCTTGAACTGTCTTACAGGGCGGTCTTCCAGAGCGTTCCCCTGTACAATGATGTCAGAGGCCTTCTTCACAGCATCTACTACTTCTACCACAGTTCTCCTGTCCACAAGAGTTCTCTGATAACTGCTTTCAAAGGCCTTCACCTTCGCCCTGTGCTGCCTTCTCGCGTAGGGAGCAGGAGGTGGCTTCAGGGATTACAGGCAGCCCTCCAGAACTTTCTCAGGGGATATCCTGCGATAGTCCAGCAACTACATTCAGTAAGTCATTTTGAAATACCACACTATTTTAGTTTGCCAGACTGACAGAGAATATTTTTATTGAGAAATTTGAAAGAATAATCTTGAGAAAGATAAACGGCTATTCTCTTCCCGATCTATGTTACAGGCAGTTGAGGGCAGAAATGACACTAGTCACCAGAAAGCCAACGAACTCCTGGAGTTCCTTCTCCAAGCAGACATTGTTAAATTCGTCCATTTCTTAGTGGATGTCATTAATGTCCTTAGCATTCTTTCCCGTGTCAATCAGAACAGAAACTCTTCCATTGCTGATGTATTTGCCTCATTAGAGTCAACACTGGAAATGCTCAGAATGTATAAAACAAGGTGAGGAATTGGGGAATGGTCTGAGGGTCTGTCAAACTAGACAGTTTGATTGGGGACACTGTTTGTCAGGTGCTTTTTCATTTAATTGTTTATCTGGGGGATTTGTCTTTTCCTCCCCAGACCAGGACCAAAGGAACGTCAGGTAGATTCAGCCACACACTTTCATGGTAACCGCCTGGGAGGAAAGGGAAACATTTCTGATGTGAGAAGCACGGTCTTAACACATCTTGTCAAGAGGCTGCAAGGTTGTTTCAGAGATGCCAGCCAAGATGTGGTGAAGGCTACTGTGATTGGAAGCTTTAAACTGTGGCCCACAAAGATAAATCAAGGTACCCTATATGCACCAACTTCTAACTGTTGTTCTTTGTAGGTTTCTTTCATGTATGTGACTTTTTCTCTCATATATTGATGGCAGAATTTGGAGAAAAAGAGGTATCCATCTTGACTGCCCACTATGAACCACTACTGGAAGCTGCCAATGTGGAAATCGATGAAGTGGACACTGAATGGAGCATGTTGAAATTAGAGATTTATGCTAGGTAAGCATAGTTGGTATTTTATAAATATTTGAATGAAACTTGAGAGTCTCAATTTTTTACACTTTTCATTCTTCCCCCTAGATTTCAGAACATCTGCAAATTGACCTGGGATTTTGTGAATTCTGTTTACTTGCACAAATATCCAAATATCCTGACATTAGTGGACCTAGTACTGACGCTCCCTGCAAGTTCTGCAGAAGCAGAACGTGGCTTTAGTCAGATGAAACGTGCCAAATCACAAATGCGTGCCACGATCAAGGCTGAAAGTATGACGGATCTCTTGATAATTCAGTTGAACTCTCCAGACATTAATAACTTTGACCCTAGGAAAGCTATCCACTTATGGAATACAAGAACACGATCTTCAAATGGTGACACAAGACCTAATTCCTCTTGTTCATCAAACTCGGAAAGCCATTATGAAAGTGATTAGTAATATGACAAATGTGGACTTCGTCATTCATCAGAGCAAAAACAAATTCTTTTTAATCTGAAATTTAAAAGTAACACAGTAACCAGTCTTCACATCAAATGTAAAAGGCATTTGGCATCTTACCAGACAAACAAAGCCAAAATCCAAAGATTGGTTTTCCTGTACCTTTCTACATCCACACATTTGTTCACATTCTATGGATGGAGGAGATCCTTCTAAGCAATGGTGTCATTTTGATGTCATATTTTGCAGAGTTATTACAAAGGGTGTCTAGGCGATGATTATGATCTGAATTCCTTTAGGCCTGGCATACAATTAACATCTTTCCTGCATAATTCTAAATGACAGTTGCTTTAGATAACTAACTTAGAGCCAAATTGAAAAAGGGTATTTCTTAAATCAATGAACACAATTTCTTTTTTTTTTTTAATTTATTTTGAAAGAGAGAGAGAGAGAGAGCATGCGTGTAAGCAGGGGAGAGGCAAAGAGAGGGGAGAGAGAATCCTAAGCAGGCTCCGAGCTGTGAGTATGGAGCTCAACTTTGGGCCCAAAATCTGAGCTGAAATCAAGAGTCAGATGCTTAACCGAATGATCCATCCAGGCACCCCCCATGAATAAAATTTCTAAGTTTATGTTTGTGTTATCCCGTTTTATGTGAAGATCATATTGCCATATGCCTTGGGGCATATGTAATGGACAAGGTTAAATATTAAAATAGTTTCACCTTTTGCACTACGGTCACCAGATCAATTCCTATGTAAGCTGGAACTAATATCTTACAACACTTTACTTGCACCATAGCTATTAAAGACAGTGGAAATATATTGCATATCTACCAGAATTTTTAAATACTTAGAGACTCTTCATGGTTTCATAAAATAGATTTTATTTACAGTTTCATATTGAGGAACATGAATGATTTCTTTCCTTTTTATTTTGAGAGAAAGAGTGTGTGTGTGTGCATGCACATGTGAGCAGAGAAGGGGCAGAGGGAGAGGAAGAGAGAATCCCAAGCAGGCTCCAAACCCAGCACAGAGCCGGACATGGGGCTCAGTCCCACAACCACTTTAAGATAATGACCTGAGCTGAAATCAAGAGTTGGATGCTTAATGGACTGAGCCATCCAGGCACCTCATGAATGATTCATTTTTAACTTATCTGAAAACCAATGTGTTTTTTACTGAAAATAAAGCTCATTTTACTGAAAATTGTACTACCTGGGAAAAATTTCTCATTTCTATAAAACTGGATACTCAGGTTTGATCAAAAAGGATAGAGAATTTATTTCTGAACAACTCATCAGATGTCCAGTCATATCAAAGAAAAAGTCTGCTCTTGCCACCCAGAAAACTAACTTCCAAATCTCAAAATTATGTATTTGGTCTGAGCCACTGATATTTTAAAAGGATTAATGCATTTTCTTAAAGGCTAGAAGAAATGATAAAGTTCACATTGGACTTTTATAAATACTAAAAATTCAGGTGCAAAAACAAAAATGTGAAATGCTACATCTATGTTCTACTCTTTGTATTTCTAAACAAGGAAGTATAGCTATTACTCTGGACCTGAAATATCCAAATACATGTAGGAGCCCTTCCTGACTCTAGAAGGTACTTCTGTCAGAGGGGTTAGACAGATATTTTTAAAGCAGATTTATTTATTTTGTTTTTCTATTTATTTTTTTTATTATATGAAAGTTATTGTCAAATTAGTTTCCATACAACACCCAGTTCTCATCCCAAAAGATGCCCTCTTCAATGCCCATCACCTACATTCCCCTCCCTCCCACCCCCCATCAACCCTCAGTTTGTTCTCAGTTTTTAAGAGTCTCTTATGCTTTGGCTCTCTCCCACTCTAACCTCTTTTTTTTCTTTTTTTTCCTTCCCCTCCCCCATGGGTTTCTGTTAAGTTTCTCAGGATCCACATAAGAGTGAAACCATATGGTATCTGTCTTTCTCTGTATGGCTTATTTCACTTAGCATCACACTCTCCAGTTCCATCCACGTTGCTACAAAGGGCCATATTTCATTCTTTCTCATTGCCACGTAGTACTCCATTGTGTATATAAACCACAATTTCCTTATCCATTCATCAGTTGATGGACATTTATGCTCTTTCCATAATTTGGCTATTGTTGAGAGTGCTGCTATAAACATTGGGGTACAAGTGCCCCCATGCATCAGTACTCCTGTATCCCTTGGGTAAATTCTTAGCAGTGCTATTGCTGCGTCATAGGGTAGATCTATTTTTAATTTTTTGAGGAACCTCCACACTGTTTTTCAGAGGGGCTGCACCAGTTTGCATTCCCACCAACAGTGCAAGAGGGTTCCCGTTTCTCCACATCCTCTCCAGCATCTGTAGTCTCCTGATTTGTTCATTTTGGCCACTCTGACTGGCGTGAGGCGATATCTGAGTGTGGTTTTGATTTGTATTTCCCTGATGAGGAGCGATGTTGATCATCTTTTCATGTGCCTATTGGCCATCCGGATGTCTTCTTTAGAGAAGTGTCTATTCATGTTTTCTGCTCATTTCTTCACTGGATTATTTGTTGTTTGGGTGTGGAGTTTGGTGAGCTCTTTATAGATTTTGGATACTAGCCCTTTGTCTGATATGTCATTTACAAATATCTTTTCCCATTCCGTCGGTTGCCTTTTAGTTTTGTTGATTGTTTCCTTTGCTGTGCAGAAGCTTTTTATCTTGATAAGGTCCCAATAGTTCACTTTTGCTTTTAACTCCCTTGCCTTTGGGGATGTGTCAAGTAAGAAATTGCTACGGCTAAGGTCAGAGAGGTGTTTTCCTGCTTTCTCCTCTAGGGTTTTGATGGTTTCCTATCTCACATTCAAGTCCTTTATCCATTTTGAGTTAATTTTTGTGAATGGTGTAAGAAAGTGGTCTAGTTTCAACCTTCTGCATGTTGCTGTCCAGTTCTCCCAGCACCATTTGTTAAAAAGACTGTCTTTTTTCCATTGGATATTCTTTCCTGCTTTGTCAAAGATTAGTTGGCCATACTTTTGTGGGTCTAGTTCTGGGGTTTCTATTCCATTCCATTGGTCTATGTGTCTGTTTTTATGCCAATACCATGCTGTCTTGATGATTACAGCTTTGTAGTAGAGGCTAAAGTTTGGGACTGTGATGCCTCCTGCTTTGGTCTTCTTCTTCAAAATTACTTTGGCTATTTGGGGCCTTTTGTGGTTCCATATGAATTTTAGGATGGCTCGTTCTAGCTTCGAGAAGAATGCTGGTGCAGTTTTGATTGGGATTGCATTGAATGTGTAGATAGCTTTGGGTAGTATTGACATTTTAACAATATTTATTCTTCCAACCCATGAGCACGGAATGTTTTTCCATTTCTTTATATCTTCTTCGATTTCCTTCATAAGCTTTCTATAGTTTTCAGCATACAGATCTTGTACATCTTTGGTTAGATTTATTCCTAGGTATTTTATGCTTCTTGGTGCAATTGTGAATAGGATCAGTTTCTTTATTTGTCTTTCTGTTGCTTCATTGTGAGTGTATAAGAATGCAACTGATTTCTGTACATTGATTTTGTATCCTGCAACTTTGCTGAATTCATGTATCAGTTCTAGCAGACTTTTGGTGGAGTCTATTGGACTTTCCATGTATAATATCATGTCATCTGCAAAAAGTGAAAGCTTGACTTCATCTTTGCCAATTTTGATCCCTTGATTTGCTTTTGTTGTCTAATTGCTGATGCTAGCACTTCCAACACTATGTTAGACAACAGCGGTGAGAGTGGACATCCCTGTCATGTTCCTGATCTCAGGGAAAAAGCTCTCAGTTTTTCCCCATTGAGGATTAGATTAGCTGTGGGCTTTTCATAAGTGGCTTTTATGATGTTTAAGTATGTTCCTTCTACCCCGACTTTCTTGAGGGTTTTTATTAAGAAAGGATGCTGAATTTTGTCAAATGCTTTTTCTGCATTCATTGACAGGATCGTATGGATCTTATCTTTTCTTTTATTAATGTGATGTATCACATTGATTGATTTGCAAATGTTGAACCAGCCCTGCATCCCAGGAATGAATCCCACTTGATCATGGTGAATAATTCTTTTTATATGCTGTTGAATTCGATTTGCTAGTATCTTATTGAGAATTTTTGCATCCATATTCATCAGGGATATTGGCCTGTAGTTCTCTTTTTTTTACTGGGTCTCTGTCTGGTTTAGGAATCAAAGTAATACTGGCTTCATAGAATGAGTCTGGAAGTTTTCCTTCCCTTTCTCTGTTTTGGAATAGCTTGAGAAGGATAGGTATTATCTCTGCTTTAAATGTCTGGTAGAATTCCCCAGGGAAGCCATCTGGTCCTGGACTCTTATTTGTTGGGATATTTTTGATAACCGATTCAATTTCTTCGCTGGTTTTGGGTCTGTTCAAGCTTTCTGTTTCCTCCTGTTTGAGTTTTGAAAGTGTGTGGGTGTTTAGGAATTTGTCCATTTCTTCCAGGTTGTCCAATTTGTTGGCATATAATTTTTCATAGTATTCCCTGATAATTGCTTTTATTTCTGAGGGATTGGTTGTAATAATTCCATTTTCATTCATGATTTTATCTATTTGGGTCCTCTCCCTTTTCTTTTTGAGAAGCATGGCTAGAGGTTTATCAATTTTGTTTATTTTTTCAAAAAACCAACTGTTGGTTTCGTTGATCTGCTCTACAGTTTTTTTAGATTCTATATTGTTTATTTCTGCTCTGATCTTTAATATTTCTCTTCTTCTGCTGGATTTGGGGTGTCTTTTCTGCTCTGCTTCTTTTTCCTTTAGGTGTGCTGTTAGATTTTGTATTTGGGATTTTTCTTGTTTCTTGAGATAGGCCTGGATTGCAATGTATTTTCCTCTCAGGACTGCCTTCGCTGCATCCCAAAGCGTTTGGATTGTTGTATTTTCATTTTCGTTTGTTTCCATATATTTTTTAATTTCTTCTCTAATTGCCTGGTTGACCCACTCATTCGTTAGTAGGGTGTTCTTTAACCTCCATGCTTTTGGAGGTTTTCCAGACTTTTTCCTGTGGTTGATTTCAAGCTTCATAGCATTGTGGTCTGAAAGTATGCATGGTATGATTTCAATTCTTATATACTTATGAAGGGCTGTTTTGTGACCCAATATGTGATCTATCTTGGAGAATGTTCCATGTGCACTCAAGAAGAAAGTATATTCTGTTGCTTTGGGATGCAGAGTTCTAAATGTATCTGTCAAGTCCATCTGATCTAATGTATCATTCAGGGCGCTTGTTTCTTTATTGACTGTGTGTCTAGATGATCTATCCATTGCTGTGAGTGGGGTGTTAAAGTCCCCTGCAATTACCACATTCTTATGAATAAGGTTGCTTATGTTTGTGAGTAATTGTTTTGTATATTTGGGGGCTCCCGTATTCAGTGCATAGACATTTATAATTGTTAGTTCTTCTTGATGGATAGACCCTGTAATTATTATATAATGCCCTTCTTCATCTCTTATTACAGCCTTTAATTTAAAGTCTACTTTGTCTGATATAAGTGTGGCTACTCCAGCTTTCTTTTGACTTCCAGTAGCATGATAAATACTTCTCCATCCCCTCACTCTCAATCTGAAGGTGTCCTCAGGTCTAAAATGAGTCTCTTGTAGACAGCAAATAGATGGGTCTTGCTTTTTTATCCATTCTGATACCCTATGTCTTTTGGCGCATTTAGTCCATTTACATTCAGTGTTATTATAGAAAGATATGGGTTTAGAGTCATTGTGATGTCTGTAGGTTTCATGCTTGTAGCGATGTCTCTGGTACTTTGTCTCACAGGATCCCCCTTAGGATCTCTTGTAGGGCTGGTTTAGTGGTGATGAATTCCTTCAGTTTTTGTTTGTTTTGGAAGACCTTTATCTCTCCTTCTATTCTAAATGACAGACTTGCTGGATAAAGGATTCTCAGCTGCATATTTTTTTTGTCTGTTCATCACATTGAAGATTTCCTGCCATTCCTTTCTGGCCTGCCAAGTTTCAGTAGAGAGATCGGTCACGAGTCTTTTAGGTCTCCCTTTATATGTTAGAGCACGTTTATCCCTAGCTGCTTTCAGAATTTTCTCTTTATCCTTGTATTTTGCCAGTTTCACTATGATACGTCATGCAGAAGATCGATTCAAGTTACGTCTGAAGGGAGTTCTCTGTGCCTCTTGGATTTCAATGCCTTTTTCCTTCCCCAGACCCGGGAAGTTCTCAGCTATTATTTCTTCAAGTACACCTTCAGCACCTTTCCCTCTCTCTTCCTCCTCTGGAATACCAATTATGCGTAGATTATTTCTCTTTAGTGCATCACTTAGTTCTCTAATTTTCCCCTCATACTCCTGGATTTTTTTATCTCTCTTTTTCTCAGCTTCTTCTTTTTCCATAACTTTATCTTCTAGTTCACCTATTCTCTCCTCTGCCTCTTCAATCCAAGCTGTGGTCATCTCCGTTTTATTTTGCAGCTCGTTAATAGCATTTTTTAGCTCCTCCTGGCTGTTCCTTAGTCCCTTGATTTCTGTAGCAAGAGATTCTCTGCTGTCCTTTATACTGTTTTCAAGCCCAGTGATTAATTTTATGACTATTATTCTAAATTCACTTTCCGTTATATTGTTTAAATCGTTTTTGATCCGTTCATTAGCTGTCATTATTTCCTGGATGTTTTTTTGAGAGGAATTATTCCGCTTTGTCATTTTGGATAGTCCGTGGAGTGGTGCAGGACTGCGGGGCACTTCCCCTGTGCTGTCTTGAATAACTCGCGTTGGTGGGTGGGGCCACAGTCATACCTGATGTCTGCCCCCAGCCCACCGCTGGGGCCACAGTCAGACTGGTGTGTACCTTCTCTTCCCCTCTCCTCGGGGCAGGATTCACTGTGGAATGGCGTGGCCCGTCCGGGCTACTTGCACATTGCCAGGCTTGTGGTGCTGGGGATCTGGCGTATTAGCTGGGGTGGATCGGCAAGGTGCACAAGGGCGGGAGGGGTAGGCTCAGCTCACTTTTCCTGCCACCGGAGGGATGGTTCCACAGAAACACAGCATTGGGTGTTTGCGCAGTGCAAGCAAGTTCCCTGGCAGGAACCAGTTCCCTTTGCGATTTTGGCTGGGGGATGGGCAAGGGAGATGGCACTGGCGAGCGCCTTTGTTCCCCACCAAGCTGCGCTCTGTTGTCCATGGCTCAACAACTCTCCCTCCAGTTGTCCTCCAGTCCTCCCACTCTCCGAGCAGAGCTGTTAACTTATAACCTTCCAGATGTTAAGTCCCGCTCACTGTCCAAACACACTCCGTCCAGCCCCTCCGCTTTTGCAAGCCAGACTCCGGGGCTCTGCTTGGCCAGCGGGCTGCCCCTCCACCCCGGCTCCCTCCTGCCAGTCCGTGTAGTGCGCACCACCTCTCCGCCCTTCCTACCCTCTTCCATGGGCCTCTCGTCTGCGCTTGGCTCTGGAGAATCCATTCTGCTAGTCTTCTGGCGATTTTCTGGGTTATTTAGGCAGGTGTGGGTGGAATCTAAGTGATCTGCAGGACGCGGTGAGCTTAGCGTCCTCCTACGCTGCCATCTTCCCAGAAGCCTCAAATCTCTATTTCTTTTTCAATGCATGTGCATGTGATTTGAAATTAGTGGCAGGCAAAACAGACTTCTCTTTTGGACAGAATAAAATGGATTAGTGTATAAGAGCAAAGCATTTAAAGTGTGGTGATCTTTTATGAAATACTTTGGAATAGTGAGCCAACCAGATGATTAAATTATAAATTCCAATCCAGTAGTTTAACAACTCAAGTGTCCCTGAGTTGACAAAAAAACAAATCTATTCTAACTAATTTGGATGCAAATTTTAAGAAGTAAAAAATAACATTAAAAAAATCTATGATTTGCATGTATTTGAGACATCTTTATCCCATACTCACCAAAATATTTTGCTCTTGTGCTCTACTGTATGTAGGAAAACCAAGAGTTGTTTTTCTTTTGTAATTCGACCTATTCTGAGCACAAAGTCGAAGGAAGTTTCCAAATTAAAGTATAAAGTCTCAGTATTTTGCCCAATCTGAAATGATTTATTACCTAGCCAAAAAAAGACATTTTGACTTTGCTGAGAAACAGTAATGAGAGCTTATCAGGAAATTGATTATAATTTTCATTTTAAAATGTCTTCTGTTTCTCTAAAGTTTACAGTTTTAAATAATATGAATAAAATGATTGTACAAATACCCATTTTGGTACTATTTTAGCAAAAGAAACAAAATCCCTGTCACACAATCTAATTGAAAAAATGTTTTTCATTGTATTGTAGGCATAATAGGACATAAATCATTTACTGACATTCTACTGGATTTGGTAACCCTGAACCTTGGAACAAACAACTTTCCTAGTATTTGGATGCACCTCACTCAAACTGAAGTAAGTTTCCATTTTGTTTGGGTTTCAAAACTCAGAATTCTTCTTATTTGATTAAGTCAATAGTTTAAAAATCACCAGTACGAGGGTGCCTGGGTGGCTCAGTCAGTTAAGCATCCGACTTCAGCTCAGGTCATGATCGCAGTTTGTGAGTTTGAGCCCTGCGTCGGGCTCTACGCTGACAGCTCAGAGCCTGGAGCCTGCTTCAGATTCCGTGTCTCCTTCTCTCTCTTCCCCTCCCCTGCTCATGCTCTGTCTCTCTCTGTCTCAAAAAATAAATAAGTAAATAAATATAAAATAATAAGAATAAGAATAAAAAACAGTAAAAATCACCAGTACTTGTACAGTGTCTGAAATTTAGTAGGCAATCGATAAAACTTGAATGAATATATAAATGAACTTGAATGTAAGATGTACCGTGTGCATGCTTAGCATTTAAAGAATGAATGACGATGTTAATAGTCAATGAAACATTATGGAGACTATAAGGCTCAGCCTGTGAATTTATATCTGTTACTTCAGGAAGGAATGATCCTAACCAGTAACAGTAGATGATTCTGACAGTTCTTGCCCTGTTCCTTAAGGATGTGTCAGAAAACAAAATGGCTATAGTATCTCCCTACTGGCTGTAGGGCCCTTTCCCAGCCACTTCTATAATCTTTATTCTTCCACTGTCAAAAAGGTACTATCACTGGAGTCAAGTCACATGTGTAAATTCGTTGTGTAACAGTAAGCAAAAAACCCAAATGTCAAGGAAGCAAAAAGTGAAACACTGTCTAGGGACTGTCTGGTGTGAGTTGGGGAACAAGCCTGAGAACTGGCTCTATTCACCAATATAAACTCCTCTTTGCTTCATCTGAATGCCTTAGAAAGAAACAGGAAGCAATAGAGCTTCAAGAGAGCATCATACAAATATTCCAATGGCATTTCCTGTTTTCTTCTAGTTGCAGGAGTTAGCATCTTTATTAATAATTAACTCAGCATTTGTGGACTGGCGGAAATTCCTATTAGTAATCTCGATGCCTTGGCCCATCCCCCTGGAGGAAGAGCTCCTTGAGACCCTGCAGAGGTTCAAGGCTGTGGATGAAGAGCAGTTGGGCACCATCACTTTCGAGCAGTATATGCAGGTTGCTACCAGCACATAGTGGCACTGATAATACCAGGGTGCTTTTGACCTAAGAAATGTATTACTCACTGATGTCACATTGCCAGGTTTTGGGCCAGTGTTCTGCCCTTTGACTGTCTATGTCTGGGTACCCGTTAGCAGCAGAGACACTGTCCAAGTCCCAGGTGGAAGTCTAGATTCCACCCCCCCCACCCCCCAGGGAAAGGATGTAGAAAAAACCAGAGATGCTTGGGGAACTGAGAGTTCTGAAAGAAGTCACATAAAGTCATTATCCTTCTTCCAACTCCTACACAGTGAACTTGGCTGTAAATTAGAATCACCTGCAGAGCTTTTAATATGTCTAATGCTCAATATCCAGTACTCTTGGAGTGACAACAGTACTATCCAGGAATATGAACACAGGGAAAGGGGAAGATTTTTTTTTCTTTTGGTGAATGATGAAATAGTTTTTGACAAGTTGAGTTTGAAATGTCTGTGGGAAATGCAGACAGAAACATCCAATCTGATAACAGCAGATGCAGGAGAGGTTGCAAGTCACTATCATGTAGGCAATTGTTAAGTTTATGAATGGATGAGACACCCAATGGAAGTATGGAAAATGATGGATAAGTCAGTAACATGATACCTGGTCATTGGGCTTGGCAGATGGTATTTATAACTGGTGGCCTTTACCAGAGTAATTTTGGGGAGTCCAGAATCCAGATTGCAGAGAATTGACTAAATGGTTTTCAGGAGGTGAAGATAAGAAAAGTCAATTCATTTTTTAGAAGTTTTAGTAATGAAGGAGAATAAAACCCTGTAACTAAGAGGGCCTGAATTACTTATTTTGTGTCGACTAATTGAAATCATCCTATTGCTCACCATTGCACATTGCTGGTGGACACAAAAGATGTAAATGTTTATAAGGTACTAATTCTGAAATAGGGTAATACTCTGTAGGTTCCTATATCTCATGTATATTTCAATCTTGAAAGAGCACATCCCTTCCTGGTTCTCTTTTTGACCTTAATTAACAGATGGCATGCTTATAGACAATCCTGGTGTTCCCACATTCATGCTGTTGAGCCAGAGGAAGTAACACTAGAATATGAGGAGGTTCCTTCAAGAGGAGGTTCCTGATCAAGACAGGTGCTCAGCTGATTGTGCTTTTTGATATATGTTCTTCCCAAGTAGAGCAATTTATGAATTCTATCACTGTGTTCAGCTTAAAACATGTGAAAAATGATTTTGTGAAAACAAAAACAGCAGAACAAAACTTACTCTCTTTTCATCATCGGGTTAAGATTTTTAAAAATGAGCACTTGCGAAATTACCAATCTTCACTATAGTCTGTGCCAATTAACACAGGATATCAATTTAAACATCCTTTTGTACAAAGTGAAGCGAACAAAGGATGTTGGCAATTTTTACCAAAATGCTGAGCGAAAACCAGAAAGCTCCTTTACCAAAAGTGTAAATTTCTTAGAGAAAGCTGGCTGCTGCATTTGAAAGAAACTCAGAAGTACTTATCTGAACACCTCCTGTGTCTGGGGAGCAGTTGATTTCCAAGGTTGGCATTCTCCCTGTCCACCCAGATCCCCCCACAGGCGCCCCAGGACAAGAAGACCCACTTGACCTTCACACATGACTTCCCCAGGTTTCCAACACTTGGCCAGCTTAAACATACAGCATATACACACACAACAAAAACAAAAACAAAACAAAACAAAACAAAAGTTATATGGGAAAAGTCAAAACCACTTCTGGAGCAAAATTTTATGAGATGTGTTAAAAATGCTACATTAGAACAGTAAAATAACATAACACGCATCACTGAAATGGAGTTCTCTAGCATAGAAGGGCTCTCTACTCGGCTTTTTGTTCTTTTTTCTTTTCTTTTGATGAACAGCAAGCTCGCCACAACAGCCACTTAAGAGTGTGCTGATTTCTCTAGCGTCTAAAATGGAATGAGAGAGTTAAAGTGGGTTGGGCTGTGTACCTGGGCTGGGCGCTGCAAGGATAAAAAGCCCCCAGCCATCCTGCAGCTGTCTCTCACATGCTTGCCTCCACCGCATGTGGAGACTGAGCCACACTGTGTAGGATTCTTTGATATTGAACTCCCAGCTCACCTTCTGTCTGTGAGGATGCATGTTATTGCAGGCTCAGTGAGCCAGATGTTCTGGGATCCAAACAATGCAGCACTCACTCTTTAAGAAAAAGTTTAAAAAAAAATACATTGGCCATGTCGTGGCAAGAAAGAGGGGGCACTTTCATCTTTTAAGGAGAAATCACCTAATAACCCAATGAGTCAGGACATGGGTGACAGAACCTTGTTGCATCAATGTAAACCCTCCTATACAAGTTCACATTTAACATTTCACATTGCTAAAATTTTCACAGATGACTTTTTTTAAAAATCTAATTTATTGTCAAATTGGCTAACATACAGTGTGTACAGTGTACTTTTGGTTTTGGGGGTAGATTCCTGTGGTTCATCGCATACGTACAACACCCAGTGCTCATCCCAGCAAGTGCCCTCCTCAATGCCCATCACCCACTTTCCCCTCTCCCCGCCCACCCATCTACCCTCATTTTATTCTCTGTACTTAAGAGTCTCTTATGGTTTGCCTCCTTCCGTCTAGGTTTGTAATTATTTTTCCCCTTCCCTTCCCCCATGGTTTTCTGTTAAGTTTCTCAGGTTCCACATATGAGTGAAAACATATGATATCTGTCTTTCTCTGACTGACTTATTTCACTTAGCATAATACCTTCCAGTTCTATCCATGTTGCTGCAAATAGCATGATTTCATTCTTTCTCATTGCCAAGTAGTAGTCCATTATATATATAAACCACATCTTTATCCATTCATCAATTGATGGACATTTAGGCTCTTTCCATAATTTGGCTATTGTTGAAAGTGCTGCTATAAACATTGGGGTATATGTGCCCCTATGAATCAGCACTCCTGTATCCTTTGGATAAACTCCTAGTAGTGCTATTGCTGGGTCGTAGGGTAGTTCTATTGTTTTTTGTTTTGTTTTGTTTTTTAAGGAACTTCCACACTTTTCCAGAGAAGCTGCACCAGTTTGCATTCCCAACAACAGTGCAAGAAGGTTCCCATTTCTCCACATCCTTGCCAGCATCTGTTGTTTCTTGATTTGTTAATTTTAGCCATTCTGACCAATGTGAGGTGGTATCTCAGTATGGTTTTGATTTGTACTTCCCTGATGATGAGTGATGCTGAGCATCTTCTCATGTGTATGTTGGCCATCTGGATGTCTTCTTTGGAAAAGTGTCTATTCATGTCTTCTGTCCGTTTCTTCACTGGATTATTTGTTTTTCAGGTGTTGAGTTTGGGAACTTCTTGGATACTAACCCTTTATCCAATATATCATTTGCAAATATCTTTTCCCATTCCTTCAGTTGCCTTTTAGTTTTGTTGATTGTTACCTTTGCAGTGCAGAAGCTTTTTATCTTGGTGAGGTCCCAATAGTTCATTTTTGCTTTTAATTCACTTGCCTTTGGAGATGTGTTGAGCAAGAAATTGCTGCGGCTGAGGTCAAAGAGGTTGTTGCCTGCTTTCTCCTCTAGGGTTTTGATGGTTTCCTGTCTCACATTTAGGTCTTTCATCCATTTTGAGTTTATTTTTGTGTGTGGTATAAGAAAGTGGTATAGTTTCATTATTCTGCATGTTGCTGTCCAGTCTCCCAGCACTATTTGCTAAAGAGACTTGTCTTTTTTCCATTGGATACTCTTTCCTGCTATGTCAAAGATTAGTTGGCTGTACCTTTGTGGGTCCAATTCTGGGTTCTCTATTCTATTCCATTGGTCTATGTGTCTGTTTTTGTGCCAGTACCATACTGTCTTGATGATTACAACTTTGTAGTAAAGGATAAAGTCTGGGATTGTCATGCCTCCCACTTTGGTTTTCTTCTTCAATATTACTTTGGCTATTCAGGTTTTTTTGTGGTTCCATACAAATTTTAGGATTATTTGTTCTAGCTTTGAGAAGAATGCTGGTGCAATTTTTATTGGATTGCATTGAATGTGTAGATTGCTTTGGGTAATATTGACATTTTAACAATATTTGTTCTTCCACTCCATGAGCATAGAATGCTTTTCTATTTCTTTGTGTCTTCTTCAATTTGTCATAAGTTTTCTATAGTTTTAAGCATATAGATCTTTTATATCTTTGGTTAGGTTTATTCCTAGGTATTTTTTGGTTCTTGGTGAAATTGTAAATGAGATCAGTTTCTTGATTTCTCTTTCTATTGCTTCATTATTGGTGTATAGAAATGCAACTGGTTTCTGTACAATGATTTTGTACCCTGAGACTTTATTGAATTCATGTATCAGTTCTAGCAGCCTTTTGGTGGAGTCTTTGGGTTTTCCATTTAGAGTATCATGTCATCTGACTTCTTTGCCAATTTTGATGCATTTTATTTCATTTTGTTGTCTGCTGATGCTAGGACTTCCAACACTATGTTAAACAACAGTGGTGAGAGTGGACATCCCTGTCGTGTTCCTGATCTCAGGGCGAAAGCTCTCATTTTTTCCCCATTGAGGATGATATTAGCTGTGGGCTTTTCATATATGGCTTTTAAGATGTTTATGTTATGTTCCTTCTATTCCCAACTTTCTTGAGGGTTTTTATTATGAAAAGATGCTATATTTTGTCAAATGCTTTTTCTGCATCTATTGACAGGATCATATGGTTCTTATCCATTCTTTTATTAATGTGATGTATCATATTGATTGATTTGCAAATATTGAACCAGCCCTGTAGCCTAGGAATGAATCCCACTTGATCATGGTGAATAATTCTTTTTATATGCTGTTGAATTCGATTTGCTAGTATCTTATTGAGAATTTTTTCATCTATATTCATCAGGGATATTTGCCTGTAGTTCTCTTTTTTTGCTGGGTCTCCGTCTGGTTTGGGAATCAAAATAATGCTGGATTCATACAATGAGTCTGGAAGCTTTCCATCCATTTCAATTTTTTGGAACAGCTTGAGAAGGATAGGTATTAACTCTGCTTTAAATGTTTGGTACAATTCTCCTGGGAAGACATCTGGTCCAGGACTCTTATTTGTTAGGAGATTTTTGATAACTGATTCAATTTCTTTACTAGTTATGGGTCTGCTCAAATTTTCTATTTCTTCCATTTGAGTTCTGGTAGTGTGTGAGTGTCTAGGAATTTGTCCATTTCCTTCAGGTTGTCTGGTTTGTTAGCATCTAATTTTTCATAGTATTCTCTGATAATTGTTTGTATTTCTGATGGATTAGTTGTGATAAGTCCTTTTTCATTCGTAATTTTATCTATTTGGGTCCTCTCTCTTCTTTTTGAGAAGTCTGGCTAGATGTTTATCAACTGTGTTTATTTTCTCAAAAAACAAGCTCTTAGTTTCATTAATCTGTTCTCCTGTTTTGTTTTGTTTTGTTTTGTTTGGATTATATGTTGTTTCTTTCTGCTCTGATCTTTATTATTTCTATTCTTCTGCTGGCCTTGGAGTTTCTGCTTCTAGTTCTTTCAGGTGTGTCATTAGATTTTGTATTTTGGATTTTTCTTGTTTGTTGATATAGGCCTGGATTGCCATGTATTTTCCTCTTAGAACTGCCTTTGCTGCATCTCAGAGGGTTTGGACTGTCATGTTTTCATTTTCGTTTGTTTCCATACATTTTTAAAGTTCTTCTTTAATTGCCTGATTGACCCATTCATTCTTTAGTAGGATGTTCTTTAACCTCTGTGCATTTTGAGGTTTTCCAAACTTTTTCCTGTGGTTGATTTCAAGTTTCATAGCATTGTGATCTCAAAATATGCACAGTATGATCTCAATTCTTTTGTGACCCAGTATGTGATCTATCTTGGAGAATGTTCCATGTGCACTTGAGAAGAATGTGTATTCTGCTTCTTTAGGATGAAAAGCTCTGAATATATCTGTCAAGTCCATCTGGTCCAGTGTATCATTCAGGGCCCTTGTTTCTTTATTGATTTTCTGCCTAGATGATCTGTCCATTGTTGTAAGTGAAGTATTAAAGTCCCCTACAATTACCACATTCTTATCAATAAAGTTGCTTATGTTTGTGACTAATTGTTTTATATATTTGGGTGCCTCTGAATTGGGTGCATAAACATTTGTAATGGTTAGCTCTTCTTGATGGATAGACCCCATAATTATGATATATGCTCTTCTTCATCTCTTGTTACAGCCTTTAGTTTAGAATCTAATTTGTCTGTTATAAGTACGGCTACTCTGGCTTCCTTTTGACTTCCAGTATCATGATAGATGGTTATCCATCCCCTCAGTTTCAATCTGAAGGTGCCCTCAGGTCTAAAATGAGTCTCTTGTAGACAGAAAATAGATGGGTCTTGTTTTTTTATCCATTCTTATACCTTATGTCTTTTTATTGGAGCATTTAGTCCATTTACATTGAATGTTATTATTTTAAAGGTATGGATTCAGAGTCATTGTGTTATCTGTAGGCTTCATGGTTGTAGTGATGTCTCTGGTCTTTGTGGTCTTTGCAACATTCCATTCACAGAGTCCTTCGGATATCTTGTAGGGCTGGTTTAGTTGGTGATGAACTCCTTTAGTTTTTGTTTGTCTGGGAAAACCTTTATCTCTCCTATTCTGAATGACAGCTTTGCTGGATAAAGAATCCTTGGCTGTATATTTTTCCTATTCAGCATATTGAATATTCCTTGCCACTCCCTTCTGGCCTGCCAAGTTTCAGGCTACTACCCTTATGTGCCTACCTTTGTAGGTTAAGGCCCGTTTGTCCCTAGCTGCTTTCAGAATTCCCTCTTTATCTTTGTATTTTGCCAGTTTCACTATGGTTTGTCATGCAGAAGATTGATTCCTGTTATGTCTGAAGGGTGTTCTCTGTGCCTTCCGGATTTCAGTGTCTGTTTCCTTCCCCAGATTGGGGAAGTTCTCAGCTATGATTTGTTCAAGTACACTTTCTGTCCCTTTCTCTCTCTCTTCCTCTTCTTCTGGAACTCCTATGATATAGATATTATTACATTTCATTGAATCACTTAGTTCTCTAATTCTCCCCTCGTGGTATAGAATTTTTTTATCTACCTTTTTTCAGCTTCATCTTTTTCCATAATTTTATCTTCTGTTTCACTTATTCTCCCCTCTGCCTCTTCAATCCTCGTGGTGACCACCTCTAGTTTATTTTGCACCTCATTTACAACATTATTTAATTCAACATGAGTATTTTTTAGTTCCTGATCTCTGCAGCAATAGATTCTCTGCTGTCTTCTATGCTTTTTTCAAGCCCAGATATTAATTTTATGACTATTATTCTAAATTCTTTTTTCAGTTATATTGTTTATATCTGTTTTGAGCAATTATTTAGCTGTCATTTCTTCCTGGAATTTCTTTTGAGGAGAATTCTTCTGTTTCATCATTTTGACTAGTTTTCTGTCCCTTATGTGTTTTAAATCTTGCTATTTGCCCTGCACCAGTGAGCACTACTTTGTTTTTTTAATGTTTATTTATTTTTCAGAGAGAGAGAGAGAAACAGTGTGTGAGTGGGGGAGGGGCAGAGAGAGAGGGAGACACAGAATCCAAAGCAGGTTCCAGGCTCTGAGCTGTCAGCACAGAGCCCAATGCAGGGCTCGAACTCATGAACCATGTGATCATGACCTGAGCCAAATTCGGACGCTTAACCAACTGAGCCACCCAGGCGCCCCAGCACTACTTTCTTAAAGAAGGGTCATGCACTGTCCAGGGCCTGGCCCTTCAGGCGTGTGTTATTTGCTCTCTGTTGTTATGACTTTGGTTGCTTTATCTCTGTACTCATAGTGATGTTTTGGACCCTCCACCAGGTGTGCTTTAATTTGTTCATTGAAGTAGCCCTGGAAAGGAAAACAAACAAAAAACAAAAAACAAAAACAAATGAAACAAAACACAAACAAAAACAAAAAACCAGAAACACCCTCTACAACTAAACCACGGTGGGAGCGGTGTTGATGGAAGAGGCCTTATTTCATACAAAGAGAGAAACGACAGGGGTGGGAAAAGAGAAAAGAAAAGAAAATTGACCAGAGAAACTGTATGGCTTAATCCAGAGAGAGAGAGAGAGGAAACTAAAGAAGGAGAGGTAGAACAGGTATAAAGAGAATAGATTAAATATGTCTGCTTAAACAAACCAACAACCAGAATAACCAGATTAGAGGAGGGAAGAAATAAAAAAGAGAAAAGGAAGAAAAAATTATATATATTATATATAAAATATATATATAATATATATAATATAAATTATATATAAAATTATATAATATAAAATATATATTATATATAAAATATATATATTATATATATAATATAAATTATATATAAAATTATATAATATAAAATATATATTATATATAAAATATATATTATATATAATATAAATTATATATAAAATTATATAATATAAAATATATATTATATATAAAATTATACATATTATATATAAAATATATATTATATATAATTTTTATATATTATATATTTAATATGTATTTATTTATATATAATTTATATTTAATACAGATTATATTATGTATAATATATTATACTATATTATATATTATATATTGTATATATTATATTATACATAATATAATAATATACATATATACATATATGTATAATATATTATACATAATATAATCTGTATTAAATATAAATATATTTAAATATATAAAATTATATATATATAATAAGAATTGTCCAAGAATTAAATCAGGAAATGCAAAACTACTGGATGCCTTGGAACCAATGGCAGCGCTGGTCTGGAGGAGGGACTGTGTGGTGACTCAGCCTCAATCCCGCTACGGTTACCAGGCACGCAGGGGCGTGGTTTGGTGTAGGCGGGTCCCACCTCCGCTGTGGGCCTGCTGTCCTTCCCTGAAGCCCCACCTTGTCAGTGACAGGGAGAAAAGTGGTGACACCACAGTCTCACCTCCCCAGACCTGGTAGCCCAAACCACTCTGTTCAGGCCATCCTTGCAGTGCCCCACTGGCGCCAATGAGGCAGTTTGTCCTGGTCCGATGACTCCCGTACCTTCCTGGCACTAAGCTGGGATTTAAACCCCAATGTCTTAAAGGGTCCCTCTCCCTGCACCCCAGTTCCAGGGAAATGCTGCTCCGCGCCGCCTATATATATGGCCCGTGGCTGGTTGGCGCAGGCAGTTTTTGCCCTTTGAACAGCTATATACCTTCTTCCGACAGCCATCCAGGGAAGGGGTTGCTTTCTCCCACTGCGGACTGTGCCTCTGAGCTAGTTACGGAGCCCAGGACTGACTCCCTTCCTTCCCAGGTGCGCTAACTGGGCAGCCCGCCCCAGTTCGGAGAAAACCCCGCAGTTAGAGATTCGATCTTTCTCCATCCCCATCCATGGTCTTTCTCTCGTCCAGATACAGTCCTACACTTTCCCAGCTTCTTTTTGTCTTCCCTTTGTCTCTCCGCAGAAGGGGATACCTCCCTTCCATGCCTATGCTGCCCGTTTCATCTCTCCCAGTTCACAATCACGCACCTATGGCCCACCACGTTGTCCCCGTGGGTCCCCAAAGACATCTCTTTCACTCAGCAGCCTGGACTCTTCGAATTCAAAGTCCTTTGGCCTCAACACTGCTGTGTTTAAGGGACAAGGGAATTTCAGGTTCTCCTACTTCTCTGCCATGTTGGATCTACCCACGGATGACTTTTTAGTAATTATAAGTTGTTCTCCAGTCAGGTTAGTTTTTTTTTTCCTTTCTAAAGTGGCCCTCTTGTGTGCATAATACACGATTTTTTCTTGATTTATGCAATAGCATATATTATTAGAAAACTAGTATGAATGATTCCTTGATTTTAAGGATCGGGGAAATTCCTGTGCATTGGAACAATTAAACATGGAATTGAGTGTTGGTTGAGCAATGGTAGGAGGGTTTGAGATCCTCTGTTTCCTTTTTTCCCCTCTAGCTTCATTTAATATTTCCTCTTCATCCCCAGTTTTCAGCAATGATTACTGTGTCGTTTGGTGCGGTTTTCTTCATGTTCCTTCTGCCTGGGGTTCACTGAGCTCTTGAAAATCTGTGGGTTTTGTAATTTTTGTCAGATTGGAAACTTTTGAGGATTTTTTTCTAAATTTTTTTTTCTGCACCCCCACCCCTTCTTAAAATCTAATCACGTATGTACTGTCCCAGAGGTCACTGAGGCTTGGTTCATTTTTTTCCCATTTTTTTTTCTCTATGCTTTACTTTGTATTCATTTCTATTCCTATGTCTTCAAGTTTACTGATGATTTCCTCTGCAGAACTGAATCTGTTATTATTAATACCATGTGGTGTATTTTTCATTTCAGTTATTAAATTTTTTGTCTCTAATAATTCAGGTTGGTTCTTAGTTGTATCTTCCATTTCTCTCAATATATGCATGTGTTTCTCTATCTCCTTGAACAAATGAAATGTATTTAGAATAGACAAATGAACATCTTTCTCTGTTCATTCTATCATCTGTGTCATTTTTGTGTTTGTTTTCTTTGATGTTTCTTCTGACTATGGGTCATATGTCATGGCTTTTCTGAATATCTAGTAACTTTATATTGGATACCAGATGTTGTGAATCTTATTTTGTTGGATGCCCAACTTTATATACGTTTAAATATTATTGGGCCTGCATCAGTGTTACTTGGAATCACTTCTATCCTCTCAAGGTTACAATAAAATTTGTGAGAATGGGTCCAGAGTGGCCAATCTGGCCCCACTGTTAAGGCAGTTATCTCCTGGGGGCTCTCTTCAATGCCTGTGTTTGAGGAGATCCTTCCACTCTGCCTGGTGGTAACATGGACTCTTCCCAGCCCTGTGTGTGTCTCAGGAATTGTTCAGCTTACTCCTTTCCTCTGGTTCTTTCTCCAGCTTCTGGTATCTTCCACAAACACACATCACAGATTGGCTATCACTCAAGACTTGCAGAGATCCCTCCGTGGACCTCTATGGCTTGTCCTCAGTGCATCTTTAGTAGTCCACTCTGAAAATTCTAGCCATCTCAGCCTGCCTCAATAATAGAGTCTGCCTTCTCAAATCAGGAAGGTCACCAGGCTCTATTTGGATGCCTCTCCTGGCACTGAAGCCTAGAAACTCCATCCAGGATGGAACACTAATAGGACTCTTTGGTAGCTTTCCTTAGTTCAGGAATTAATGTGCTGTATTGCCTGTTGTCTGATGTCTGGAAAATCATCTTTCATTTATGTTGTTTATTTTTCTTGTTGTTTAAGACAGGAGGGTAATTCTGAACTTTGGTGCCCCATCATGTCTCTTACCGATGTTCTTTACCTCTATTCTCCCATTGAGTGGTACTTACCCTCCACAGATTAGCTATTGGGCAAGGGTCTCCTCTTGGTCAGTACAAAAGCACATTCAAAGCCTGAGCTCATGCTGGACTTTAAGCTTCTCCTGGGTCTTCTCTCTCACAGGGTTCCACATGACCAGCATCTCCTTTGTTCCAAATTAAAAGAAACCCCAGGTCTCACCTTTGGGACCTGTATCCGCTGACAAGTTACCCAATGCCATTCCAGCCTTTTCTCAAAGCACAGGTGATCCTTGGAAGAGCATAGGCCAGAGTCAGATTAAGCAAGCCAATGCCTCTTGGAAATAGTGCTGAGAGTGGGTTGTCACTCTGGAAGATGGTAAGAAAGCTAGACCTAGGGACAAAATTCATATGAATATGAAGTGCTTACCATGTACAAAAATTAAGCATGACACGACATATCCTTTAAACCTAAGACATGTTCAACAGCAGGCATGAACAGCAACACCTAAAGGAATGGACCAAATATCCAGTGTGTGGTATAAACAAATCAAATTGGAGTTCAGAGGCAAGTTCAAGGAAGGTGTCTCTAGGGAAGTGTGATTGGAACAGAGAATGCAGAGATGTGCAGGTTTACATGGGTGGGCAGGAAGTCACATCAGGTAGGAGGGATGATGTGAACAACACAGCAAGAGTAGGAAATGTTTCTGAGCAGAGAATGATAAGACAAGGTTAAAGTTTTGAGGAAAGTGATATGGTTGCACACTACAAGCTAAAACAAGTAAAAGGGAGACTAGAAACCAAACCAACTCGGAGCTGACTGGGGTGGCCTGTGACAGAAGTAAAGAGGCTCTGCACCAAGGTGTCAGGAGTAGGGATGGAAGGAAGGAAGAGAGAGGCATTGCCAAATGGGAATCAGAGGATTCTGTGATTAGTATCACATAATGGGCTGAGAAAGAGGGATGTCATTAAAGAGTAGGCCATTGAGCTCTTGAGTCAGTCAGTCACTCAGCGAAAGTTTTTCCAACACTGTGCACTGGCAGCATCACACTGGACTCTGGGAATAGAGAGCAACATGAACAGAACATGAGGAATGTGAGCGAGGGTTATGAGTGCAGACCCCTCCAGAATATCGCCATGCAAGCAAGATCTAGGGCAGTGACCTCCAAACTTCATCACATGTTCTGATGGCTAAAATAGAGCTAGGACCCCCAAGATGTGGATTGTCATTTATAAATTATATGTGTGTACTACTGAACTAATACATTATTTACATTATCAAATTTTTTAAATAAAAATGACATAACAATGTTATCAAAATATGTGTAAGTGGAAGTTCTGGTATTTTCTCCTGCATCCCCTTGGTTTTTGCCCCCTATTTCGGAGACCAGTGCTCTAGACAGTTGAACAAGATGAGTTCAATCCCTATGGCTTTGAGAGTAACAATCCTTTAATAATTTTCATTTTTATTTTTTGTATAGGCTGGTCTGTGGTTTACGAGAGATGAAGATCTAAAAATTCCAGAAAATCCCCTTGAACCCCTGCCATTCAATAGAAACGAGCTTCTTATAGAGGTAATTGCTGAGATCCTTAAAAAAAAACCTCACTACTATAACACTGATAATTTCTTAATCTTTTCTTCCACTTGGTAATTTGTTTCAGACTCCAACCCCCACCCGACCCCCAGTTGTAGACTTTAATGTTCATAAGGTAGCAGCACAGAAAAGTTCTGGGGGAGGAGGCAGGGACCAAAGCCTTAAGACAGAGCCCCGCTGTTAACTCTCTGTGTGATCTTGAGCAATTTTCGTAATCCCTCGGGTCTCACTTTTCTCATCTGCCAGGTAAGCCATTACTCGACACATCTGTCTCTAAGTGTCCTTCCAATTCTAAAAGCTTAGGTTAAGAGCAATCATTTTATGAGCACAGTAACCACTCCACCTTGGGATACATCCCAAGACCACAAGTGTGTGCCTGAAATTGAGGATAGTATAGCACAAGCAGGGGAAGGGCAGAGGGAGAGAGGAAAGAGAATCTAATGCGTGCCCCATGCCCAGCACAGAGCCCAATGTAGGGTTCAATCTCATGACTGTAAGATCATGACCTGAGCTGAAATCAAGAGCTGGACACTTAACTGACTGAGCTACGCAGGCATCCCTTACACTGTTTTTTTCTATACATACATATGATAAAGTTTAACTTATAAATTAGGCACAGTAAGAGACTGACAGTAATAGCTAATAATAAAATAAAAATTCTAACAATATGCTGTAAGGAAAGTTATGTGACTATGGTCTCTCTCTCTCAAAATTTCTTATTGGACTATACTCACTTGTCATGATGTGAGATGATAAAATGCCTACATGATGAGATGAAGTACGGTGAATGATGTAGGCATTGTGAAGTAGTGTTAGGCTACTAGAGACCCTCTGATGATTTGTCAGAAGGAAGATCATCTGCTTCCGGACTGAGGTGGACCACAGTGGACCGTGGGTGACTGAAACCACAGAAAGCAAAACCACAGATAACGGGGACTACTGTATATGTTTTTGTTCATTTCTCTTTGATTTTGATTAACTTGTACAACATACCAAGGGTTGCATAAGTATTTCCCATGACCCATTAGATTATTATAAATAATATTATTATCAATATTATTATTATCAATAATATTATTAGCCTCTATCCCTGAGGCCACAATAGAAAACACGACCTTAATATATGTAAAGTACTCTGGTTTGAGTGTAAATGTTTAAAATATGAAAATATACCTAATACAACCAAATTCAATAGACTATGAGAAAAGTTGAGCTGTGGATTTAGACATCTCTGCAAAGTAGGTGTATTGATTGTCCAATTTCCAGGCAGCCATTTGCTCATAACTGCAGTATGAAACTGAACATGACTCTAATTACAAACTTCAAGTGAAAAGTTCCCTTCAATTGGATGCACAGTGTTCAAGCACCTCTCCCAGATGCTAGCAGGAGAGCAGATAAGAGAAAGGGGTCAAGGAGTTACCAAAGGCCAAGACCTGAGACTGGCAAGGGTGGGGACAGTTTTTTGTCTTGGTCATGGTGGGGGTTTTCAGTGTGAAACTGGAGGATGGAGACCAACCCTGTAAAGCCTTTGGAAGGCCATCTCTCTATGACTTTTTGAACAAGTCTGTGGGCAACATAAGCAGGTTCTTCTGCAAAGAACCTGGCCATCTGAATATGATGTCACGTGAAAGCACTTCGCTTTCCAACCAGAAATTTTTAGAAATGTCAACCGAGGGCAGAGCCCTTCAGTTGCTCACCCAGAAGCTAATGCCAGAAGGTAGACTGTGCCCTAAGACTGTGAGGCGGTGAAGCAGGGAAGGCCCTGTGGGTCCCTAGGGAGGGCATGGCTCCCACATATCGGTATCCAGACTGCTGGGAAGTGACATGGAGGAAAGGAACAAAGTCGGCAGCAGAGACAGGACCATGAAGCCTGAGAAAGAAGTGGGGCAGAGGATAGTTGACATGCGTGTGTGAGTGTGTGCATGTGAACGCGATGTCCAGAGGACAGAAAGGTGTGGTGTTTTCTGCCCCTCAGTGCGTCAGAGACTGAATGCTCAGTATTACATAAGTCTCAGTGCTCTTAAACTGGGATTAAAAGCACAGATTCCAATGCTCGCAAGCTTCAAGGTCTTGGTGACATTACCTAACCTCTCTGCACCTTGGTTTCTTTCAATCCCTCCCTGGCAGGGTTGTTGTGCAGAGTGAGTGATTGGCACAGAGTAGCCCTATGTAAGTGTTAGCTACACAGAAGCTAGCCTTGCTGACTCTGCTTGGTTGAAGAAGAACAGCTAATGGTTAACATCCTGAGGAAAGGTGTGCAAAGAAAAAAGATAAAACAACAGAACAAGTTTACGTCCTTGGCTGTAATTAGAATAGGAAAGACCAAATCAGTGAAGGGAAAATGCTCTGTGAAGAAGGAATTCTGAGAGTCAGGAGCCCTGGGCTCTGTCCCCAGTTCTGCCGTGACTCACTGGAGGATGTTGAGCAGGTCCCCTCACACCGAGGGCCTCTGTACCTTCTTAAGAAGAGGATTGGACTAGTCTTGGGTCCCACCCAGCTCTTCTGATTTGTTACTTATGCTCTCGGTGACCCAGGGCTTGCCTCTGAGTCACACTGGCAGGGCTCCTGCAGATAGGCCATCAGCAGTGTCTGTGGTCTTGGATGACCCCAGGGTCCCAGGCACTGGATGAAAGGCCACACTGCATCCAAGAAAGGAACCCTGAGACACGTCTGTGTTGCAATCACATTGTTGTCCTGTGACAGTGACAGCACACTTCATTATGACTGACAGGGTCCCATAGGCCATGTCCTGGCTTCCCAGCTTCCCACACGCTCAACACCAAGAGCAACTATTCCAGGATTTTAAAATCCTTAGAGATTTCCTGAGAAAAGACAATTTTTCCATATTCAAATTCACAGCTATTGTTTTAATTTCTCCACAGCTTCTGTTCATGTGAAATCCTTCTATTACTTTGGGCTGGTCATATTTGTTGAGGCCAGGATTGAAATACTACCTGATTATTAACGAATCCCGAATGCCTATTCCTACCTCAGACCTCTCTCGCAGACCTTCTACATGCAATTGCCCATTTGGCATCTCCACTTGAACATTCTAGTAGATATTTCAAGCTCACTGTGTCCACCCGAACCCCTGTCCCTGCCACCCCACCACTCCCATCTTCACCCAAAGCCCTCTTCCTCTCAGTTACTGGCAACTCTGATCTTCCAGTTGCCAAAACCCTAGGACTCATACCCAAATCTTCTCTCCTTTTTCAAACACCACGTCCAGTCCCTCAGGAAACCCTGGTAGTTCTATCTTCAACATATACTAAGGATCAGACCACTCCTTCTAAGCCCCATGGCCATCACTGGAACAAACCACAGTCAACCTCACCTGGATGATGGCAACAGCCTCATGATGGGTCTCCCTGTTCCTCCCTTGTCTTAGTTCAGATTACAGGCAGATCATGGCAGCCTCTCCTCAAAACCCCCCATGGTTCTGCATTCTACCCAAAGGAAAAGCCCAAGTCCTGAAGAAGCCAGCCTGGCCTTGGCCCTTATTCCTCTCTCCCTCATCTCCTTCTGTTCTGCCCCAGCCCATTCTGCTTCAGCTACACCTGCCTTCTTATGGTGTAACCATGCAAGGTGTATGCCTACCTTAGGACACTGGCCTCAGCAGTTCCCTCTGCCTATAATGCTCTTACCCCAGATGTGCTTCCTGGCTAACTCCCTCCAATCTTTGTTCAAACTTTACCTTCTCAACCGGGCAATCTGTTCCCCTCCCCACCTTCTACTCCTTATTCCTCTTTTCTTGGCCTACTTTTTTGTGTGTTCCCATAATCGCTATCTAATTTACCCAACTTTTATATATTTGGGGGCTCCGGTATTCGGCGCATAGACATTTATAATTGTTAGCTCTTCCTGATGGATAGACCCTGTAACTATTATATAATGTCCTTCTTCATCTCTTGTTACAGCCTTTAATTTAAAGTCTAGTTTGTCTGATATAAGTATGGCTACTCCAGCTTTCTTCTGGCTTCCAGTAGCATGATAAATAGTTCTCCATCCCCTCACTCTCAATCTAAAGGTGTCCTCAGGTCTAAAATGAGTCTCTTGTAGACAGCAAATAGATGGGTCTTGTTTTTTTATCCATTCTGATACCCTATGTCTTTTGGTTGGCGCATTTAATCCATTTACATTCAGTGTTATTATAGAAAGATACGGGTTTAGAGTCATTGTGATGTCTGTATGTTTTATGCTTGTAGTGATGTCTCTGGTACTTTGTCTCACAGGGTCCCCCTTAGGATCTCTTGTAGGGCTGGTTTAGTGGTGACAAATTCCTTCAGTTTTTGTTTGTTTGGGAAGACCTTTATCTCTCCTTCTATTCTAAATGACAGACTTGCTGGATAAAGGAGTCTTGGCTGCATATTTTTGCTGTCTAGCACCCTGAAAATCTCGTGCCAATTCTTTCTGGCCTGCCAAGTTTCAAAAGAGAGATCAGTCACGAGTCTTATAGGTCTCCCTTTATATGTGAGGGCACGTTTACCCCTTGCTGCTTTCAGAATTTTCTCTTTATCCTTGTATTTTGCCAGTTTCACTATGATATGTCGTGCAGAAGATCGATTCAAGTTACGTCTGAAGGGAGTTCTCTGTGCCTCTTGGATTTCAATGCCTTTTTCCTTCCCCAGTTCAGGGAAGTTCTCAGCTATGATTTCTTCAAGTACCCCTTCAGCACCTTTCCCTCTCTCTTCCTCCTCTGGGATACCAATTATGCGTAAATTATTTCTTTTTAGTGTATCACTTAGTTCTCTAATTTTCCCCTCATACTCCTGGATTTTTTTATCTCTCTTTTTCTCAGCTTCCTCTTTTTCCATAACTTTATCTTCTAGTTCACCTATTCTCTCCTCTGCCTCTTCCATCCGAGCTGTGGTGGTTTGCATTTTGTTTTCCATTTCCTTTAAAGCGTTTTTCAGCTCCTCGTGCCTGTTCATTAGTCCCCTGATGTCTGTAGCAAGAGATTCTCTGCTGTCCTGTATGCTGTTTTCCAGCCCAGCGATTAATTTTATGACTATTATTCTAAATTCACTTTCTGTTATATTATTTAAATCCTTTTTGATCAGCTCATTAGCTGTTGTTATTTCCTGGAGATTCTTCTGGGGGGAATTCTTCCGCTTGGTCATTTTGGATAGTCCCTGGTGTGGTGAGGGCCTGCAGGGCACTTCCCCTGTGCTGTGGTGTATAACTGGAGTTGGTGGGCGGGGCCGCAGTCCGACCTGATGTCTGCCCCCAGCCCACCGCTGGGGCCACAGTCAGACTGGTGTGTGCCTTCTCTTCCCCTCTCCTAGGGGCGGGATTCACTGTGGGGTGGCGTGTCCCGTCTGGCCTACTTGCACACTGCCAGGCTTGTGATGCTGGGGATCTGGCGTATTAGCTGGGGTGGGAAGGCAAGGTGCACGGCGGCAGGGGGGGCAGGCTTAGCTCGCTTCTCCTTAGGTGATCCACTTCAGGAGGGGCCCTGTGCAGCCGGAGGGAGTCAGATCGCTGCCGGAGGTTTGGCTCCGCAGAAGCACAGAGTTGGGTGTTCGCGCGGAGCGAGCAATTTCCCTGGCCAGAGCCGGTTCCCTTTGGGATTTTGGCTGGGGGATGGGCGGGGGAGATGGCGCTGGAGAGCGCCTTTGTTCCCCGCCAAACTGAGCTCTGTCGTCCGGGGGCTCCGCAGCTCACCCTCCCTTTGTCCTCCAGCCTTCCCGCTTTCTGAGCAGAGCTGTTAACTTATGACCTCCCAGACGCTAAGTCGCGCTTGCTGTCGGAACACAGTCCGTCAGGCCCCTCCGCTTTTGCAAGCCGTACTCGGGGGCTCTGCTTGGCCGGCGAGCCGCCCCTCCGCCCCGGCTCCCTCCCGCCAGTCCGTGGAGCGCGCACCGCCTCGCCGCCCTTCCTACCCTCTTCCGTGGGCCTCTCGTCTGCACTTGGGTCCGGTGACTCTGTTCTGCTAATCCTCTGGCGGTTTTCTGGGTTATTTAGGCAGGTGTAGGTGGAATCTAAGTGATCAGCAGGACGCGCGGTGAGCCCAGCGTCCTCCTACGCCGCCATCTCTCCTTCCCCAACTTTTAAAATGTATTCTTTATTGTCTGTCTTCCCCTTCTAGAAGGTAAGCTCTTCAAGAACAGGCATCTTTATCTCTTTCTTAGTGAATACATTTCAAGCACCTAGAATAGTCCATGCCTAGCACATCTTAGGTGTTCAATAAGTATATGCCAATACCCATTCATTAGCTCACAGCTTCCTTGAGTCAGAAGTCCAGGCATGGCTTAGATGAGTCCTCTGCTCGGGGTCTCATAAGGCAAAAATCAAGATATCAGCTGTGATTGCATTGTCATCTGAGGTCAACTCCAAGATTGGTTCCAAGACTGGCTTCTGAGATGGATCATTGATAGGATTCAGATCCATGCAGTTGTAGGACTGAGACTTTCAGCCCAAGAGGCTGCTTATTGTTCCCTGCCACATGACCTTCTCCACAACTGGACAGTCTGATTCATCATGGCCAGAAGGAGAGCATCTCTCTGGCTTCAAATCTCTCCTTAAGGCCTGGGTCCTTTTTCAAAGAGCTTACCTGATTAGGTCAGGCCCAGCATCAGGCTTCATTTTGATTATCTCAAAACCAATTGATTAAGGACCTTATTTACATCTACAAAATCTCTTTACCTTTGCTATATAAGGCTACCTACTCACGGGAGTGACTTTCCCATTACATTCACAAACCCAATCCACACTCAAGGAGAAGAGATTATACAAGATAAATATGCCAAGGAGTGGGAACCTTTGAAACTTTCTTAGAATTCTGCCTACTACAATATTTTAAATGATCTTAGGAACACAGCAAGCTTTACCTTTTATAAATATTCAATCCAATGACTTAAAATCAAGCCTGTGTAATTATAGAAAGAGTCTACATATCAGATTATTTCATTTTTTCACATCTATTTTTAAGATATAATATTTGGTTGCTTTGTTAATGAAGATAATGATGCACCTGCATAGCATTTATAAGTGCAATTCAGTGGAAGTCATAATGAAGTTCAACAATTCCTTTGAAAGAAATGGAAGATAAGCACTCAGGGACCCTGCCATGGTTCTCTGTTAGTGTCAGTCTCCCTTCTACTCTAAGCCCGGCTGGCCATCCCTGGAGTAACTCAGAGGCAAGAGGGCATGAAGAAAACACAAAGTCCTGAAGGAACCCACCAGCTGGATCATGAAAAAGGTGCCCCTACTGTCAGAGAGTGGTTTTAAGCATCTCAGGATAGTTTAGCGCCTGGCTTACAGCAGACGTACCACTCGGTTAACTTTGATAAAAGTGACTGAACAAATGAACTTGCAGACTCCATTGACCTCTGAGATTCTTTCCTGCTCTGTAACATGAAGACTTTATGCAGTTCCCTATCAAAGTTATTTTTATTTAAATTTTTATTGGATTTGTCAAGTGTCAGAAACTTACTCTTCTGACTGTCTAATTAAATGTGTGTCCATAGTTGTAAGTATTGTGGGTAGCCAAGAATAACATGGTATCTATGGATCTAGGCACTTGCTTCTCAAAGTCTAGGCCAGGACCATCAGTGTTAGAATCATCTAGGAGCTTGCCATATGTGCAAAGCTCATATAGCTCATAGTCTAAACCTTAGACCATTCAAGAATCATCTACTTTATCAAAATTTAAATTAAAAAAAGAAGATTCTCCAGGCCACTAACTGTACATATACGAGAAGAGCTCACTGAGGAAAGGAGTCTTCTCTACCAACAGGCCCATGTAGGTGCTTGGGTGTGACCTGAGTCCCAGGATTTGAGCTTCTTTGTGGGGGGGGCCTCAGGGGATATTGAGTTCCCACACACTAGCTTTTCTTGCTGCCAAATGCACAAAACACTGCATATAGAGCTGGCTTCCAGCTCAGTCATCTAGAATGAATGAGAGATTACCAAAAAAAACTGATATTCAGTGGTTAGCACACTTTCTCCTCCAGTGTAAACTCACAGTGGAAAGAGTCCACATTACTGTCAACAAATTAAGTATGAAGTTCAGAGCAGGATTGACCAGTTGAAAGATTTTAATGGCTAGAGTCCCAGTGGCTTTGGTTATCATTTCCCCCTCTTGCCACTCAGGGTAGGGAGATATACCAGAAGCTTCATATTTAGTAGTCAGGGCCCAGTTTGTCAGAATGGTGATAAGGATAGATAGATGGATGGGTCTTTGTTCTGTGGTTCCCTTTTCCTGCTTCACATGTCATCCCCACATGTTTTTTTATTATTATTATTATTATTAGCACATTCTTTCCTAAATATGTTGATACCATTAATTAGCATACAATTTTCTTTAAAATTAGAATATTGAGCCTTATTTATTCTGTGTTTTAACTTAGCATATTCTTCAGTTAATACTATTCATTATATATTACTTTTACTAATTCAATCCTCAGAAAGTGGCTATATTCCAAAGCTCCTGGAAGGATCTTTCATTGCCTGTCCATCTATTAACTACCAGTTTTCACCTTTTATGTTTGATCGGAATTCTTCTTGTGTGACAGTTTTTCTTTAGGCTATTTGCTGACTATGAGAAGGACCCACCTCAACTTGACTACACACAGATGCTGCTTTATTTTGCTTGTCATCCAGATGCTGTGGAAGGGGTCTACAGGGCCCTCAGTGTGGCCATTGGGACTCACGTCTTCCAACCAACCAAAACTCCTACTTTTATTGCAGCAAAGGTAATTGTGGTCCAGAAATGGACCAGCAATGGGGTCTGGAGGGGGCTACCAGAAGATCTTAAACTTCTAACAACAGAAGTTTTTTTCATCTCTGTATTTTTCTGGATACCTAACACAGTGCTTTACACACACTAGGTCTTCAATAAAGCTTTACTCAATTGGCTTAAGAACTAGAGACCCACTGTCAAACAAACAAACAAAAAACAAAAAACAAAAAACAAAACCTTTGTAGTAAAGTCAAAATTTGCTCAAAATTTGTTGGTGGAATCCAAGTTTGTTCTGTAAAGGACAGCCTTTATTTTACATGAAGTACTTATCCTGATAAGTGAATAAGTGGGTATCAACCCAATCTATCTGTCATACTGTGTGGAAAGTCTACGTGCAACAAGCCAGGCCTCAGACATCCCACATACATGTGACACTTGATAGTGTTTCAGGCCAAAGCCCAGTCTCCTGAAACCCACAAGTACTTTGTATATCCCAGATCTAAAGACAAAGAAGCTTAATAGCTAATTAAACCTCACATTCCCTTTTAGATTTCTAAAGGCTTGGCATTCCCTGGCTATCTTGGGTGGAAAAGCCTCAGAACAGAGTACAAACTAATGTACTTATTAGATGTTCTTCTGCATGACTTTTTAGTATCCCTCTGACATTTTGGGGACAGAGCTGTGATCCTTGTAATGGAATGTTTTTTCTCTCTTCGTTTATGGACACAAAGGACAGAGGGGTACTGCCCAGTCCAAATTCCTCAGATGTCCTAGGCACACTTGTTTGCCTTTCATACATGTTTGTCAAAATAGACTATGCTGGGTTCTCTTAGAAAGAAAGAAAGAAAGAAAGAAAGAAAGAAAGAAAGAAAGAAAGAAAAAGGAAGGAAGGAAGGAAGGAAGGAAGGAAGGAAGGAAGGAAGGAAGAAAGAAAAAAGGAAGTTTCTGTGACAGCTTTCATATCTAGGAAGAAATAGACTCTCTGAGATGCAACCCTAAATTTTGACCTGGGACAAATGGACAAGAGATGTCCTTCCTCTTCCATCAGGGTCAGAGTGAGGCCAGACAGGTGCCCAGTAAGCTGCCAACTCAAGGCTCTTCAACCTGATGTGCTGTAGATGCTACTTCAATACCTGCACAGTGACAGAAAGTGCAGCAATGAGTGTTTATTTCATTCAAGTATTCTGTCTTCTTAGATAGTAGAAGGCCAGTTTCAGTTTTCCCAAGTAAATAAGGAGTCAGATATGGACTGCCTTTGTTGGGACTGCATTTGCCGCTTCCCCAGGGATGCTTCTGTACCCTCCCCCCATAGATTGGGCCTCCCTAAGCTAACTCTGGCATGGATCGTGGCCTGCCAGGAGATCTTAGTCACAAGTCTGTCCTCCAGGAGACTTTCCCTGACCTCAGGTGATGTCAGGCAGCCCCTGCCATATGTTTCCATAGAGTTCTATGTTTCTCCCTTCACGATCCTCCTCACAGTCACTTCTTCAGGTCAGTTCTTTGCTAGACTCTAAGCACCCAGGGGGCAGGAAGGTGCCATCTGTCTTGTTCTGAACCTGTCACAACCCTGAACCCGAATTACTGGCACAGAGCTCAGTAAAGATTTCATTGAGTGGGTCAGTTAATTATGTAATTCACTTTGTAAATAGCCCTGTGGTCTGCAAGGGATACAGAAGAAGGCTGATTTGCTCCCCTAAAGAGACTCCATCTAATTGCCCCCATCCATGCAGAAAACAATGGGTGAACAATGTGCCAGACATGGAAGGAACACAGCGAAAAGGACAGATTAACATAGGGTCTTACTGATCAGAAGAGGTGTTTGTCTTTTCCTTTTTCCCACCTCCCTATCATTGTTTTTGCTATTGCCTCCACCTGGTGTCCCCTTCATCTCATTCTGAAGGGCTCAAGGCCTCACCAGTATCCAGGGCCCATTTCAACTACCAGATGATTCACAAAGTTTCCCCCGACACTCAAGAGCAACACTGAGAGGTCTCAAGAGCAATTCTGAGAGGGGCCCCCTTAGAATCAGATCCTCTCTGGTAGGGCTGGGCACCACTTCATGCATACATGCATTTATTCAACAAATATTTTCCCAGCTTCTCTATGTACTGGGAACCACCCTTGGTGTGAGGAATAAAGTAAGTAACATATAGACTACATCATATGATAATAAATGCTACAGGAAAATAATAATATAGGGAAAAATACAGGAGCTGGGGTAGGTTGCAACAGTGGGAAGAACAGCAAGGTAGTTGCAATTGTAAGTAAAGACAGCAGCAGATGCCAAAGCCAGACAGTGGTGGGGGGGTGGGCGGGGGGGGGGAGGGGGTGTTGGGTGTATTCCAAAGACCAGCCATTATAGTTGGAGAGGAATGAGCTGGAGGAGAGTAGTAAGAAAAATAAATGAGGGGGAGAAGGCCCCAAGAGCCACTGTAGGGACCTTGGCTTTGACTTTGCTGAGAGATGAGATGAGAAGTTATTGGAATATGGCCATCTGACTTTAAATGTATGGAGATCTCTCTGGCTGCTGTGTTAGAGCATACTGTAGGGGAACAAAGGAGGGAAGTAAGAAGAGCTAGTATTTCAGGCAGCTGTTTGTCTATTGAATCCTTCTAATAAGTTATTTCTACCTTGAATTGGGGAACAACCTGTTACCCACCTTCATGTTCACCACAGTAGTTGCCACATAACAAATGTTCAATTAATGTTTATAAACATGGAGGGAAAGATGAGAAGAGGAGAGAGCGAGGAGGAATGGAATTCTGTTTCTAAGGTAGAGAGGAGGAGAGCAGGCATTCCCATCAGAGGCAATAGTGAATCCAGGAGGCTGCAATGAGCTAGAAAGTCCAGGAAAAAGGAAGCCTGTGCTAGAATTGTTCCTATAGCAACATACAGCTGTCTGGGTGAGTAGCAGCCAGGCCAGCTAGCACAGGAGGGCTCTGCATCCCCTCTGTCCCTAAACCACTCATTCAAGGAAGCTAATGCCCCACCAAGAAGCAATGCCCCTGGAGTGCTTCTCCTCAAAGCTCTTCTAAAGTCCAAGCACACTGCGCAGGAACTGCTCCACAACACCACAGGGATGGAACAGGCCTGAGGGGCAGGAGGCAGAGAGCGTGCCTGTGACATACCACACACAGGCCTGTTCCTGGCTTCGGGTGAACCCAAGGTGCTTGAGCTTTTGAAATACAGAATCCGCCCACCCCCTTCATTCTTGCTCACCTCTTGTTCTTAGCATCCTGCCTCCAATTATGCCACTCTGTTTCTGTGCCCTTTCCAGCTGTGTTTGTTTCCTGGGCAACCTCATCCCAGGAAGCCATAATGAGTTTACTCAGAAATAACACCTCCAACAGATCCATATTCACTCCCAAGACATTAAATCAGATCTCTGCTTTTGCTTTCCACATGAATGACTGGAAACATCCACAATATTTTATTCTTCCTTACTCTATTTCAGTGACTCATGCTGTTTTATTCAATGTGGCACAGACTTTCTGTTCAAATCCATAGTTTCTTGGGTAACTTAAAAGAATCCCAAGAGCAAAGCATTCATGAGTATGTGCTGGTCCTAGTGAAGCTTTAAATAAGTTGACATTTGGAAAAATGGTTCATTCTGGCCTATGTGGTGTGGGGTTGTGATGTTGGAATTCAGTAAATTGTGAGTTTGAAACTCCCACATTTTAAAAATCTTGTTAAAGCATCTTGGGAGAGCATTTGAAGTGCTGGGGTTCAAAACATCTAAATTTTAATTCCATCTTACTCTTTTGACATTTTACCCATATTAGTCCCAAGGACTGACCTTCTGTTCTGCCTCTGAGTTGTGGGACTGAACTGATTGAATGAAGGAAATTCATGGCCAGGCACTGTTCTGGGGACTGTTACCAAAAGGCAACAATTCATTTATCCCATGATGATTCTATCAGGCCTCTGAATAGTTAGTCTGTCTCTAACTATGAAAATAGGGCAGAGAGACAAGGCTCTTTCTCTCTTTTATTTAGGTATCACCTGCTCATCTAATCTGACTAATTATTTATTCACCCACAGGCTTTGTATTTATTGTGTCCTTGTAACATTTATATTGCAGTCTAAATAGAAATCCATTCATCCTACACTACCTGTGTGATGATCTCCAAGCGTCTTAGGTGGGCACAAAAAGGCCAGTTTCACATTTCTGCAATATAATATTTCAGTTGTTTAAAATAGAGAAGAGTTTGAATAGGTAGATAGATGGGTAATAGGCAGGTAGATAGATAGGAAGATAGATCTATACTTAATTCCAAAATCTTCACCTGATAATGCATTCTCTCTCTGTCTTAGATTAGATTAAATTCCCAGTTTACCAAAGGATATAGAAACCCAACCCACACAGAACTAGAACAAATGAAACCTGTCTTCATTACACTGTTCACAGCCCCTACAAATCTCCTAAAGGGACTTACCACTATCACAGGCTTCATTTCCTGCTGTATCATAATTTTTTATATATAGGGCTTTCATACCTGTTTGGAAAGAACTTTCATGACTAATTAACTTGCACTTAATGCTTATACTGAACTGAATATTTATAAACATTGAAACCCTCCTTTTATTTTAAGCCTAAGTTTATCATTTTTCCTTTCTTGGGATAAAGGAGAGTCGGTATTCAGGTGTGTTATGGCATCTAATCAGTCAACATTCCAAAAACACCCATTTTTCTGTGGCAAGTCATCAAATATCAACAATCTTATCATGAAAAACTCACACACATATATGCGTTTATTACAGTGAATACAATAAATACAAATATGTAGAGTATGTGGAAAGTACAACGAGTGAAAAAAATATCATCCATTCCCTAACCAGAGGTAAACATTTGTTAACTCTTTACTGTAACTTTCTTTTCTCTTTTCTTTTCTTTTTTTTTAAATTTGTATATGTTTTTATTTATTTTTGAGAGAGAGATAGAGACAGACAGAGTGTGAGCAGGGGAGGGGCAGAGAGAGGGAGACACAGAATCCGAAGCAGACTCCAGGCTCTGAGATATTAGCACAGAGCCTGATGCAGAACTCAAACTTGTAAACCACAAGATCATGACCTGAGCCAAAGTCGGATGCTTAACCAACTGAGCCACCCAGGTGCCCCTTTCTTTTTTTCACTAATAAGCATAGATATATAAGAAAATGAGGATCCTAGTGTATTTATCATTTTATGGATTTTTTTTCATTTACCTCTATGAGTGTTTTCTCAAGTCACTAGGTACTCTTCTAAACCACAGTTTTTATGGCAGTATAGTATTCCATCACAGAAATATACTATAATTTATGTCACCACTCTCTGATTTGGGAATTGCAGATTTTCTGTGTTTGCTGTAACACTGAACAAACATCCATATATAGAAGTCTTTGTACAAATGAATGGGTTTTTTAGAATCAATTCCTAGATCTATAATTACAAGGTCAACAGGCAGGAATGTTTTTCAGGTTTTTGAAACACAAGAAATTACTTCAGAAATACTGTACTCTTTACCATACTCATGAGGCCGACCCACTTCACGGCTCTTGGCCGTGTTTCAATGAGCAGCCGTAAAAATCCCACCTGACTTTCTATGTTCAATTTGTTTTCTATTTTGCCATCTGAATGTTTAGTTGGGTTTAACCTCTGGTATGCGAACAAATGTTTCGGAAGCTCTTAGAATCTATCAAGCTTGAGAAATTAACTTGCCATAACCTCTCGGCTACAGTCAGTTTCCAAAGCAAATCCTTTAAAAATCTATATTCATGTGCAGAAGCCAGACATCAGGCACACTAATTCACTCCAGTGTCCACTTACAGAGGAATCCGAAGTGCCTGGCAGTGCAGTGAGCTGAAGCATCTATGGAGGTAAGACACACCCCACAATGAGGTGTCTGTATCCACAGGCAGAATTGGTCTAGAATCTCGATGTGATCTCCAGTGCAGTTAGTATGCTCTCTTCGGTACTTTGTTTGGCTAGGTTGTGGGAGGCACCATCGCTTCATTGCGTGAAAAGTGTGTGACAACATTGGTGTGTTTAAATGTCTCCATTACTGGAAACTCTTCAGTCTGACTTCATATTGTCTTTATTAAATCATGCAGACCTCCTCTTTTACTGATATGAGTCCAATTGAGGAATATCCTGAACATGAGGGAAACTTCATGAGTGAGGAAAGGGAATTAAGAGAAGAAAAGGAGGAAAAGGAAGAAGATATCCCTGAGAACGCAAACACTGAAAAGATTTCTTTGGAAAGACTACTCAAAGTGTTCCGAGGGGGAAAAGAAGCGCAGGACGCTAACAGATTTGCCAGCCACCTACAGATAGAGAACGCTGACTCAGAGGTTGGTTAGACTCCTTCAGAAAAGGGGTAACTTGTACATAAGAAAACTCACCCTCAAGTCTTAGCATAGTTTCATGGAATTGCTCTCAAATGTATCATTGTATAGAAATTATGGCAAATTCCTCTATTAAGTAAAACAAGTTTTTAACATCTGCAGGATTGTGAAGTTAACTTCACTTTTTTTTTTCTTCTTTAAAGAACTTCATAAAAGTATTTCAAGACCTAGGTGCCAAGAATCTGGAACCAGTCAGAGTTGCTGTTCTTTTGAAGCATCCTTTTATTCAAGACCTGATTTCAAGTTATTCAGACTATAAAATCCCTGTGAGTATTACCCCAAGGTGTCCTAATTCAGTCAAGCTCAGGATCAGGGCATGGTGGGACGTTTCCAGTGCGGACTACAGAGACAGGGGAGAAGCTGGTGCTGGCCAAACCAGGGCCAGAGAAGCTAAGCTGGTAAAAGCATCAGGTTAGAGAAGCCAGCCTGTGATACCCAGCGGGCAGCAAGGCCAGGAACAGTAGAGGTAGCTATCTGCACTATGAATGACACTGTTAACATTATGGAGCTGCCTCATTAGGAAGGGGACTATCTTGGATCTATGACAGAAGGCTGGAGTGAATGAGACGAAAGCTGGATGAGAGGCAGTATTAGTGTTCCAGATCGTTCCAGCCGGCTAATAACTAGCCTGTGACTGAAGAGTATGGAGAATAGAATCCCCCCTTCCCAAAAAGAACTAAGGAGACCATGATCCCCAAACAAGTGCTGACGTAGTTGTTCTCTCTAATCATGGCACCCATTGTCTATGTAGCGCATACAGTGTGAGTGCACACAGGAGACTGGATGTCAGTTCCATCAGGGAAACACTGTGCAAGATGGAGAAACTGAGGACAAAACCCATAGAGACTAGGCCGCCACAGAAGGAGAGAAGGAAGAAAGGGAGGGCTGCAGTTCAGAGATCACAGTGACCCAGCGAGTCTCTACCGCATGTGCTGAATGTGTGTCCCCCCTGGCAATGCCAGGTCTTCAGTGACAAGGGACAAGGCAGGCAGAGACACGCCCCAATCACAGTGGGGCGGGTGTACAGCCTCCTCACGTACCGGTTCAACCGTATGAGGTCTCTTTATTTGGCTCCTGCTAGTTGTTTCTTGGACAATTAAGGGTGTGCTGAGTTTAAGATAAAAGCACTTTCACTTGGATAAAATGAAGGTGATTCTAAGACACATTTCTCCTGACTTGTCAGTGATAACCTTCTATGCCCAGAAATGAGACCATTCAGATGTGAATATCTTCAGACCTTAATTTGTTTGTTTTAGATTGCTGATCTTTTTGCTTATAAATTGTATCTCCTCTGTTGGTAATAACTGAAATCAATTTCTAACAAGCTAGCAGACACTCATCTGGTAGTGAAGTATGATGATAGCATTTAGGAACACAGGCTCAAGGATCAGGAAGTCATGGGACTGAATCTCAGGTAGACTACTTACTAGAGACCTGACTTAAACTTTCTCTTCATCCTGGCTCCCTCATCTGTTAAATGGGAATAACAGTCATTCCGACAGAGACGGTTGCAGTGAGAATGAAATGAGCTCAGGCATTGCTCAGGCACATGGTGGGGTTTCTGACACTCGGCAAGGACTTCTGAAATGGTGGCTGCTATACTTACTCTTGGCCGCTGAGCACTGACCACCAAGGCTAGCGATCCAAGACTTCGTGGGAGACAAAATGAGTATGAACCTCAGTTGCTGCTCTCAACCAAACTCCACTTGTGTGTGTAAGACAATTTTTACATGCAAGAATTACAAGAGAGTGATATGAGGTAGACCACCCAAGAACAACATTACAGGAATTCAAAACATAGGACGTTTTTTGTTCTAGAAGCTGAGTCTTCAAAGACGGCCAGGAGTTTTTGAAAGTGGAGGGAGAGGAGAGGAGGTCTACACGGATTCTGCCATTGGGGTGGAGAGAGGACAGCATTGTAGGGAAAAGGAAAGGTCTGTGCAAAGGCGTGGACACAGGACCGCATGGGGGAAGGGGAGCCAGTAGGCGTCTGAGCAGGGATGTGATGTGATAGCAACTTCTTCATCTCTAAGTGTTTCTTTGTCTCTTAACCATATCATTGTGTCTCTAACATTTAATTGGCCTCTTTTAAAACAAAGTTGTGTCTCTTTATATAAATAGGCCAAAATATCTGGAAACATTGTTGGCAATTATTCCAAGCTGCTGTGCTCATACATTCCACAAACATTTACTGTTTGCATCAAAACTGATATGTTACATGTTCCTTTTCAGTTTTTTCTATCTCATATTTTCATTAATGAAGACTAGCTTCTTCCCCACATAGGAGGAGGAGGGCATAGGTCAGTGTGACCCTAGAATTAGTTGGGGGGGGAACAGAGCACACAAGAACTAGACCACAGGTTGGAGACAGGAGGGGAGAGAGGACAGAGGAGTGTCCCCAGCTGTGGGAATCAACCCCCTTTTGCTTTCTTCTGGGTAGATATCATCCTGTATAAGTTCCAGAGGCACATCACCTTTGACTGCATTTCATCTTACATGGCTGTCCTATGTTTTAGGGAATGGCCCTCTCATTTTGAACCAGTAAAATAATTTTCAAACTCCCTTGGAATTATGTATATTAGAATTTATCTTGTATTACCAGGGACCAGTAGAAACATAAAATGATGCCATAATTATTTCCTCCCCTAAAGGGAAGAAAACTGTACAAAGTCAGATGATTTGGAAACATCTTGACTCTGGCCAGAGTAAATATGATTAACTTGCTGAGAAGATTCTATTCAGCATTTTCCTAAGAAAACAGCCAGTGGATGACTGCCTTTGAGAGTCAGCCACTTGAAAAGGTGTCCTGACTCCTAGGCATAGCAGGAGTCCATGGGGCTGTTTTTAATGTACATATTTCTCTCTTTTTGGAAGGAGTTTGATCAACTTGCTCTACACCTTGCTAGTGATGTTGTAGACAGTGCGGTTTCTCTACACAGGACTATCTCCAGCAGGGCAGGATTCTGGGCCACTGCCCGCTCTATCCCAGGAGTGCTTGGACATACTGACTACCAATGCCATTTTTGCACATTCCCCAAATTTCCCTGGCTTGCAGCACCCCTCTGACCTAGAGCCTACCAGCACAGGACATCTGACCTTCTGTGAGTCAGTTTCCCCGGTGCTCCAACAGCAGAAAGAGAGTAAGCCTGTCTGTCACCAGTCTGTCCGTGCTTTCCTTCGTGGCCAGAGTGCTTCTGCAGAGTCAGCTTCTTCAGCTCCCTGTTTCCTCGCCCCCACCCTGTCCTTCCTGGCCCTCCACCTCAAAGCCATGAGAGGACAGAGGACTGCATAATTGGGACTCATTCATATGACTGTGAATTAGAGACTTGAGCCCGTGACCTAAAAAGCCTAAACTCTGATATTCTAGAACGAAAGAGCTTCTCTTTCCAGTAAGATGTTCCATTCTCATTTTCATTGTGCAAAAAAAGAAAAGAAAGAAGAGAAATGAAGGAAAAGAAAAAAAAAAATCTCTGAAGATTCAGTTTCTACCAAACCCATCCTGTCACCATTTCTGCTCCAGATATCCATGTAGAAGTAAATAGATCACATTTTAAAATGAACTTTAACCACAGTGATGTTATTTGAAGATCTTTCAAGATAAGTAGAGCAAAAGCTAGAATGTGGTTTTTCAGGTTAAAATGTTGTTTGCTGTTATAAACAGTGGGAAGTGAAGGTTGTTGCCTGATAGCTCTGTTTACAAGGTTTGTGTTTGGAAGCAGCAGCATTTTGAAATATATATTTGAAAAAACTGAGTATTCATAGTCATTTTGGCGTGTTTAATTCTTGCTCCTACTGGGAGGCATCCTGGCTTTGTGGTTGAGAGAGCGGCCCAAGAGCCACACTGATTGGGTTCACATCTATGCACTGGGTGACCTTGGCCAAGTGACCTCACGGTGCCTTAGTTTCCCCATCTGTAAAATAGGTTACCATACATACCTCATGGGGTTCTTGTGTGGATTTAATGACTTAGTACATATAAAGTGCTTAGCTTAGGGCTTGGCAGATAGCATGCACCCAAAAATAAATGTTAAACATTATAATTATTGCTACTCTTATTACTATTGAGGGTTTGTTGGTAATTGCGGTGCCCAGGAAACATTTCTGAGCCATGTGACATTGTATGTGGATAAATAAATAAGCTGGCACTTCATCTCCTGAATTCAGTGTCTGCTCTTTGGAAAGAAAGAAAAGGCTTTCCTTGTTGCAGTGCCATGATGACAGAGGGTCCAAACTCATGTCCCAGAAATCCCCACGCGGGCAATACCTAGGTGCAAATTCCAGATTTGGTGTTGGATCTTATAGTTATTCAGTTAAAGTCATTTGTTTAACTTCTTTCATAGATCTTATACAAAGAGGTAATTTCAAGTAATATTCCTAAATTATTAAGAAAATGCTTTGGTTAAATAAATGTAACAAGATCAATGCAGATATCGTAGCTGAGTTGTTAGTGAGGAAAATCAATGAGTTTCCTATGACCAATATATCCACAAATGTGAACACCTGGTTTTCTATACCAACCTAACGAGTGTAGTTTCTTATAACAAACACATACCGAATCAACGTAAATTATTTTTCAGCAAACCTGCAAATCAAGCATATATGCTTCAAGTTAAGGTTTCCATTCAATAGGAGATAACAAAAAATCTTTTAGCATTAAAATCTGAATATCACAGGAGAATTCTTATAAGCAAATGAGTCAGGACCCAATTACATGAGGACAAAATACGAATTATTAAGAGTGACTTGAAGGGATTTTCATCCCACTGTGCCTTCAGGGAATCTGACTTTAAGGTTTTCTCCAATCCTCTCATTTGTAACAAAACATGATGGCTGCTATGGTGCATTGTGTTTCCAAAGCACCCAAGTCAAACATTTCCAAACTCTCTCAGCTTTCCTCCATTAACTGCTAGTGAAAATTATGGCCTCTGACTTCAACTGCAAACTTAGCCAGGGCTGATTTAAACATCTGAAGCTGATGATGTTCTCCATGCTGCAGAGTGTCAGGTGATCACAGGGCAGCTCTCACTCTTTAATCCCCAAGTGAACAGTCAGCAGTCAGTATTAGTGTAAATACTCTCTAGTCAAAGAACACGTAGTATTAACAATGGGGAGCGGCTGTTCTTTTTCACTTCACTTGAGTTTGACCTCTGTCTGTAGGAAATCTGCATTTTCAAAAAACAAGGTCTCACCAGAAAATGATTCACTATGATTCCTGGCAGTGACTGAAAATAAGCAGTATGTGTGTCACTCAGCAGGGGTCAGCTCAGATAGTGAACTAACTCCTGTCTTCTTGAGTAAAATGACCTCAGTCAAATTGAAACCTTTGGAACTCAGCTCTGGAGAAAAGAAAGTTACATTCTTAGAACATTTCCCTAAATCTGTGAGGGAAAGAAAAGAAACTGCATAAATATAACTCTACATTTTTCACACGTGTTTGTATCCCTTCTACATTTTGATAGTATTTTACATTTATTTTTTTCAATGACTGTGATCTAAAATGTAAGTCACTGCTATTTTAAATGGACAAAAAACAGATCGATTTATTCCTAATATTAAAAAAAAACACGGAGAAATGTAAAAGTCTCCCCTCAAAATAATCCACTCGTCTAAAATTCTGTAAATCTGTAGATATGGTTGATCTGGCATTAGAATTTTTCATTAATAGTAAATGAATATGTTTTTTTCATGAATAAGGAAGTAACACTTAGGCTTGTTCATTAGGTGCCAAACTGTGTAAATTACCTTTTAGAAATGTTACTTAATCTAATGTGACAATTCCAGTCATTATTAGATTAGGAAACAGAGGCTCCAAGATCTTTGATATCTTTCCAAGGGTACAACCAGCAAGTTGCAGGGTGAGATTTAAACTAAATAGAGAACCATTTTCTTAAAGAAAAATATCGAAATAAAAACAACTTACTGTTTAAGCACTGCCATATATTACATGATCTTTAATCCTAAATCACTTATTAATGTCTCTTACTTCTCTTTTAATCTCTTCCCTTAGGATATTAAAATAATTCTCCAAAGGAGTGAGCATGTACAAGGAAGTGATGGAGAGAGGTCTCCTTCGAGACCTACAGAGGAAAAGAAATGAAAACAAGAGTGTGATTTTTATTACTTGGCAATGAATCTTCCAAACATAAAATGTAAACATGGTGTTTGTCATATATGTTGTCATTGTAAGTATAGAAATGACTTAGACCTGGTTATTAGGGGCAATGAAAAGGGGGCCTTCCTTAACTGGGAGAATATTCTATAATAAACCTTAAGTACAGAGCAAAAATACAAAGTAAGAAGGAATGCATTTTGATGTGATTCTGAAAATAGAAGACACCAGAACAATGTGTTCAAAAATAAACACACACATAAGTCATGAAAAATCACTGTAAGAAGTATGTACATTAGGCAAATATAGTGGAAATTCCCCTGAATCTCCACATCAGGGAAGTTCTGATGTGTACATTTTGTGGTTCTGGGTCCACGTGCAGTAAAATTCCAAGGTTCATCCCACACAAGCTGAAGAGATGGCTGCATCATCAGCTGCTGGTACAGCCATGCTACTCGCATCTATTTCTAATCCTTTCCTAATAGAATATAATATTTCCTATATAGATGAATCTACTCGCACCATTATATCTTTTTCCTTGTATATATTAGTGACTCAAATTCAATGATACTTATCTCAAGAAAATGTTTTCTTTTTAAGTGAGTGATGGCGTCTTCTCAGTGGTGAGCCTTCTCTGAAACCCCTTCTTGGTCTTTGTCCCCCCTGACTGCTCCTTCTGAGCCTCTGTGGCTGCTGGACACTCCTCTTTTACTCAACCTCCAAATGTTGAAGGGCCTCAGAGCTCTGCCTTCTCCATCTAAAGTCAGTCCCTGAATGACTCATCCATTTCCATTACTTTGCGGGTATTACAGAGACTAACACAGAAATTTCTATTCTTCTCACCGGTGCCCTGGAATCCAAACTTTGCTCTTACTGTCCATTTGATTACCATATTGATCACTCACAGTCGTCACAAATTCCACATGTCCAAGCCAACAGAGGGAACCTTTCATGATGCGGGTGAGGTCGTGTCACCCCTCACTCCAACCCTCTGTCAGCATCCCATTTCGTGCAGCATCCAGCCCAAGTCCTCACCCTGAGCTTACCCCTTGCTACCTCTCTGATCTCATCTCTTGCTATTTTGCCCCTTGCCCACTCTACTTAAGTGGAGTGGAGCACTTAAGTGAAAAATCCACCTCGTTGATCCTAGAACACACCAGAACACTTCTGTCTCAGGACTTTTGCATGTACTTTTTTCGCTGCCTAGAATGACTTTCTCCCAACCTGTGTGGCTTGTCCCCTCACTTCCTTTAGGTGCCTATTTAAATGACACTTTGTCACTAAGGCCTTCCCTCAACAGGTAATACAAAATAGAAATAAGCCACATCCCAACACAACATAATTTTTTTTCCATTGTACTTATTTACATCTGACAAACTACATGTTTACTCTTTTGTTTGCCTGTCACTCCACTAGGCTGTAAGTTCAATGAAGCCAGAGATTTCTCCTGTATTCTTTATTGCTATGCTCCAGAACCTAAGACTAAAATTATAGCCAACTTTAAGTTGTATTGATATATTTGTGCAAAATGGGTGGAAATATCACATTTAGATTGATCACCATGAATGGTGAGCAAGCCGAAGACAATTTCTATTGTTAGTAAGATTTATATTCTATTTCTGGACAGTGACATGTTTCCTTAATTTCCTTCTTGTGGGCTCCAATACCAGAATCTTTAAATTAAAACCCAGAAGTACAGAGATGTGGTAGAAACTCTGCCAGAGATTTCCAAATTTCAACTTAGCCAGTTCACATCCAGTTTTGGTTATTACCAGATAATTCTAGTTTTTCTAGAGAAGGAAGGAGAGGAATATCTGAAAATTGAGCTCAAATAAATAAAATATCATGATGAGGTCACAGGCAGTAAACTAATCTACATTTAGTCAAGGATTGAACAAGACAAGGCAGCACTATTTTCCAATAGAAAAAAATTAAAAGCAGAGCTGACACTATCCCTTGCTGTCCTAATGTTCTTGCACAGCATTGTTAAATAAGGAAATTGCAGAATCTCCCTCCTGAGGCCCATTGACTCATCTAAGCAGTAGGCAGGACAACCACCACATGAAAGGTCTCCCTGGTGGGTATTTGCTACCATGTCACAATCTGTTAACCATCATCAAGACTAAGCAGATGTTGTGACTGGGCATGACCCAGAGCCGAAAAAGGAGCTCTCCCACACAGGTCCTGGAGCAGGCAAGGCATGCAACTTCACGCTGAAACAAGAGGTTGCATGGGATTCTCCCAGACAAAGGAAGAATGTTCTAGAACTCATCCACTCAAGGGCCTTTCAAGTCTTATAATTTTAGGGAATGCCTCACTATCTTGAAATCATTTTGATTGCACTGAATATTACCGTGACCTCCAGCTATTGCCTTTGTGACATGGAAGTCTCTTATCCTAGGGCTCTCTTCTGGGTATCATGTGATGTTTACAGGATTATTCATGATTTCCTTGGGAACAAAGGAAACAAATATGTACTAAATGCAAGGACAACTGAGTCTGGAACCAGTGGAGGGGCACAAAAGATTCGTCACACAAATTATTCATTACCTCTCTCCTCAAGAGATTGTTAGCTTTGGGAACTAATGCCCATGTCTGTCTTACTGATCTCTGTGATACAAAACATCAACAAAGAAATTCAAACAGGGATGTAGGATCCAGGCGACCTAGAATTATGGTTGATGCAATGTTGGAAGAGATTTGAATTAAATTATGTTTGATAAAAGAGGACCCAATAACAAGGTTGAGGTACTAATAATAGGTGACTATACACAATAATAGCTGCTCTTTTTGAGGGTTTACTATGAGGCAGGCACTGTGCTGAGAGCTTTATAAGCACTGTCTCAGTGTTTACAACTCTGAGTTAGGTACTCTTAGTATTGCCATTTCCATATAGTGAAGATGGCATTTAAAGAGAAGATTAACTTGCCTGAAGTCACACAGCTGGTAAATAACAGACAGACTAGGAACTCAATATTAACACCAAAAGCCATCCTCTTCCCCAGTTTGCTCAACTTGTGTACAAAATCACCCATTGCACAAGCACAGGATGGAGGAAGTATGGCTTAGCTGTATTTAAAAATAAAAACAAAGGGTTTTGTTCAAAGTAAATTTGACTCTAATTTGCTGTGTAATGTGGCCCCTGAAGAATCCAGTGCCCTTAGGGCATCAGTGATTGTAAGGGAGATGCTGATTTTCCTCTGATCTGTGGTGGTCAGACCTCAGCTGCAATTCTGTGTGCAGTTCCCGGCCACACGCTTGAATATATGCATACTTTATATATGCAGAGGAACTGATTTTTTTTTATTCATAAGTGAGGAAATTCAAACCCCTTAGCCTTAAGCTTGAGTAGAGAAGCTTCCAACCTATGGGACAGAGGAGTGCTCTCTACAGTCCCCAGGGGTAAACCAACACCAGTAAACATTGCAGCATGACGGAAGATACAGGCTCCCTGTTGCCAGAAGTATTCTGACAGAGGCAGAGTGCCATGTGGCAGGACAGTTGGCTGCCACGACGGGACTTCAGAACTTTACCCCTTGTCCTGCTCCTACTGCAATTCTGTCTCTACTGAATCAGCTTGTCAGCTCTGCTACCCCAACTTCCATTCTCCTGAAAGGGCCTTTTCAGCTTGGTCTTCATCGTGTATGGGTCTCATCTTTCTTTAGGGCACACGTGCACTAGAAGCCCTACCTGCGGAGCCCAATACCATACTCCAGCCACTTAGCTGTTACCCTGTCCAAACCAGCCAATTGCTCCCTAAAGGAGGATTACAGCGGGAGAAGACGAGATACAGACATGCGGCATTTGGCAGGATGGCTTTATGGCCCCATCCATCTCTGAGGTTCTCTGAGAAGAGAACTTCCCATTCTCCATCAATGGCAACACCTGCAGTTCTGTCTCTGACACTCTGACACTTGGACCAAGTCCTTGCTTCCTCATGATCTCTCTCCCTTTACACCCAAATCTCATTACTCCTTATAAACGTCTCTCAGATCTGTCCTCTCCTTTCAGTTTCAACAGCCACCCAATTTCAAAAGCCCTGAAAATCTTTCTAGACTCTTGAATAGCTCTCAGTTGATCCCCTACTTTCTGTACCTTCCACATCTTCCCTTTTTCTACCCCAACCCAGCCTCTGCACTACTCCCAAAATAATCTTCCTGAAACTGCTTAAGCAGGTCACACTTTTGCTTTAAAAACCTTCCCTCTGACTCATTGCTTTCAAATAAATTCCACACCTCTTAGAATGTTCTTTAGAACTTGACTCTATACTAATCATCTTTTTCTCACATTCGGCTTCATACAGCTTCACTCAACATAGCCTCTGATACTTACTAGACACTAAATAAAAATGGAATGGAGTAAGGAGTGAAGAGGGATGTCTTTTACTAGAAATCCTAAAAGGTGAGGGCAACTTTTTAGAATACAGGTGTTCCTATAATCATATTCACCCCTTACTGGATCTGTTGAAAGAATTGATCTCATCTTTTTAGGATTATTTGTGTGTGAGAGAGAGTGTGTGTAGGGAAGTGGTAAGAGTGTCATTTTCCTCCTCCCCAAAAGGTTCTCTGCAGCTCTGGAGAAGACAGGTTGAGTGACATCAGGGTACAACTGCTAGAGGCTGACTGACACATAGACGCTAATGAGAAACAAGAATTCTGTCTTAATCAGTTCCTCTGAGGGTCCAGATCCTGGTGTAACCCTGAACAGGTTAGCCCAGCAACCCCACTGGCGGGGCTCCATCTAAACCCCTCCCCCACACCCTACCCATCTTATCTAAACAAAGGGCCCTAACTGTGCCCCAACACCTTTTTCAACTCAGTCTGTCTCCTCTCCTATTTTACTGGCATATTTGACTTAATAATGAATTTATATTGCTTACTGGAGTAGCTCCTTCAACCCATAATAGTTCTCATGTTCTCTAACACAGACTTAAGAGGGCATCCTCTGTTACTAGAGGCGTCACCAAAGATTCTGTTGAGCCACAGATAAACAAATGGATGAGCACATTCACTCTCAGATTCTTAGCATAAGAACGGCATGAAATTTTGTTTTTAAGCCTGTGTGAAAACAAATCTGGAAAGAGATGCCACTAGAGTCTTGTGGCTGCATTTTAAAGCCCCAAAAGGGCCACCCTGGGCTCAAAGCAGCGCCCTGAGTGCTTGAGCTCCAAGCAAACGCTGTTTTGTCTTTGCTCATTTCATGCTAACCACAGGGAGACAGCGACACTGAGCACTGTCTGAAACAGCCTCACCTTGCTGTGTCCCACAAACCAGGCTGAAACCACAACATCCTTCTCGCACGCGGCAGACCTCACTATGCGCTCGAAGGCTGAGGGCTTACTTCTCTCCCACTAGTTTCACCGTTTGAGCCCATTTCATGGTATAGTCCCTGTAAGTCAAGGAGAGCCTTTGCCACCAGGCTCCTTGCAAAAGAATCTACAGGAAGAGGGCCCTGCATCGGAAGACCTCTCTTAGCTTTCTCATGCTACAGGAGACCTTTATGATTTCTTCCTGAATTTAGCTGCCCGTTGAGGGCAGTTTACCCACTATGCCAGTGGGATTGTTTGGAAGGTTCCTTTACAATTTGCTAAGGTGCCACTTATAAAACTGTGCTTCTGTTACTTCTTATAGAGAGCAATTTCCTCCAAGCTGATAACCACATTTCTAAATATTGCATTTTCCTAAGGTAGGAGGGAGAGCTAGCAAGCAGGTAGTAATAAATGCTTCCTGGGTATTGGACACCTGCTGGCCACTGTCTAAGCACTTTATATGAACTGACTCATTTAATTTTCATCTACAGACAACTCCTAAGTTAGATCTATTGCTATTCTCACTGCTGAGGTGTGAAGGGTTAAAGAGCTCTCCCAACTCACATGGCTGCTAAGAAGCGAGGATTTCTACCAGGGAAGGAAGGGATCTGCCTCCAGAGTCTTTGCCCCTAACCCTCCAACTGTGCTGCTTCTCTCTGGCCTGTGGATCACGTACAGGAATCATAAGATATAGTCATGTGATTAAGTCCCTCGGAGCTTCCTTCAGCTAAGAATTGGGCTCTTGAACTCTCTGCCCTTGCACATTGCCTCCCGACTAAAGGAATTTTGACATCAGGGGCCTTGGCTTATGAAAGGTGACTCCACCCATTTACATACCTGACATTTTTGTGGCCTCCTGGCTTGCCTTGCCTATGTCACCAATTTCACTGTCTTTCCTCCCCCGCATTCGGATCTCCATAAATCTGATTATAACATCTTGACCTGAGGCGTGGTCCACTGACCGTCTACTGCCGCTCCCCCCACCCCACCCCCAACTCAGCGGGAAGGGTTGAAACCCTTTCTCCTGACAAACACTTTAGACCAAGGACAGTGAAAGGAATGAACCTCCAGAACACTCTTCCCCTCCTGAGCCCTCTCCTGTAGAGGCATCATGATAAATCAAGGCTCTTCTGTCAGCCGAATAGCTTAATTTCATGGCCAAATGAAGGAGCATGTGCTCTAACTGAATTTCTCCAGTTTCCTTGACTGCATGATGCTGAGACAATCTGACATGAGAATACAGGCTGCAAACACAAATGCTAGAGGACCTTGGCAGACATTTGAAAAATGTGGTACCAGATCAGATTTCTTGAAAAAATTGGCTTCTCAGTCGATCTTTAATTTTCTCACTTTTAAAAGAGCACACACTGGGGCGCCTGGATGGCTCAGTTAAGTGTCCGACCTCCGCTCAGGTCATGATCTCATGGTTCGTGGGTCCAAGCCCCACGTCAGGCTCTGTGCTGACAGCTCGGAGCCTGGATGGAGCCTGCTTTGGATTCTGTGTCTCCCTCTCTTTCTGCCTCTTCCCCACTCATGCTCTGTCTCTCTCGGTCTCTCAAAAATGAAGAAACGTTAAAAATTAAAATTAAAAAAAAAGAGCAAAGGATAGATTTCACTTTCTCTTAATTCTACTACAAGAAAATAGAGCACATGGACTATGACAAACACAACCTTCATCGCCAGTGGTAGAAAGGCCAGAGGGCTCGCTGAGGACTGTCCCACATGACCTGGCTGCTGCCCAATGTTACCCGACAGTACTGTGGAAAGCCAGAAATTCTGATCCTTATGCAAACTTAAACTGGAAATATTGACAACTAATTCAAACATTTTAAAACGTGTGGGCCGGTTCTGCAAATACCAAACAAATAATATTCATGGGCCTTATATGTGGCCCACTGCCTATCCACTTTCCACAGTCAGGTTTCCCAAAGCGGGTCATTCCAAGCAAGTCAGAGGGTGGTTGTGGCAGCAAGAGTAGAGGCTGCCAAATCCAAACCCATTGCTTCACAGTTTAAACCATGTATACAGGGCCACAACTAGCTCATACGACATCTTGTGTGACTCCCATCAAGACACCCCCTCTGGGAGACGTCCCTTCCTTCAGACTCACACAGCACATGGCAGGACACAACAGATTAGTGAATACAGTTCAGCCCCCATTTCCCTCTCAACTGATTGCATTTTTGCAGTGCACAAACTGCCCAATCATGTTCAGACGATTTGATGTGGCTTCACTCAGCATATCTGAACATTCAAACCATGTGGATGAAAAAATAAAATAATCTGAAGAAGGAAGGCAATCTGTGGTCCGCATTCTCCAGCCATTGCTCTGCAATTCCTGGGCTGCCAAGCATTTGAGCCCCCCACCATGGCGCTGGGGGTACACAGCTTGACCAAGATCAGAGGTACAACCCCCTCTACAGCCTGTTGTCTTATTGCCTGCATCTCCCACCCATGCTAGACATGGGAGGGTAGAAGAGAGATATTAAACACATGCATGGGATGAGGCTAAGCCTTGAAGAAACCTGGAAGTGGTAACCTAGGACAGGTCTAAAAATAAGCACACAAACATCACACAACCTGTCAATGTATTTGTCCACACATTCCTTTGCATTAGGTGGTTGTCTAACAATGGAAATTTCGCCTCTCAATTTCACCGGCAAGGCTAAGTTGAAATTGAAAAGTCGGCATAACTTCCTGTAGCCATCCCATCCTCTATGACTAAGAACATGGCAAGGCCACTGAAAATGTGATTACTAGCAACTCACATATCAGTTGTGATCAAACTATTGTTCTGGAAACCACAGCTGATGGATCTATTTTCAAATTGGTTGTGAGCTCACTTTATAAGGTTCTCCCTTCTTCTAATAGGAATTCCCAGAGACAGAAGAACATGGTGAGAAGATATATCCCCATGCCCACACTGTTCCCTTTTATGGCTACCATCACATTCCCTTTATTCTTGGGGGAAATAAAATTATACTTAGGAAAATAAATGTACCTTTGAAAACCATTGTTACGCTTTCTAGGGGTGCTCTGGGTGAAGGCACTCCCCTTGTTCCTCCCATCCTCTAGTTCCCCAACCCTGCCCACCAGCACCAAACAACCTCACAGCTGAGCTGCACATGGGCCACAGTTCTGGGGCATCATGGGACCTGAGAATGGAAAACAATCTCCTTCAACTTCCCTGTGAGGCAAAGTGTGCTGCTGTCTCCTGCATAGGATACAACTGATCTGTTTCCACACTAGAGACAGCAAGAAATGGCTAAAAACTAGGTAGGACTAGCCTTACCATGGGGCAAATAACCAAACAACTGGCTGGGCCTCTGTCCCCGGAAGCCCCTCAAGAGTTGAGTAGATGATATCCGCTTAACCATGAAATGCTTTTGTTTAGGTAATAGGGCCCAGAGAAGTCCTGTCAATAAGTTATTTCTTATGACCCTAAAGTTTCTGCTGAGAGTGTAGCAGGGACCCCCAACAGAAACTTTATCTGGAAGTCAGAATCCCCAGATTCCCCAGATTCCCCAGAATCCTGAGATAAAATGTATCTTGAGTCTAGGAGCAAGAATAGCTAGATTCAGTAACAATGACATGGCCACAATGTGCATTCGGACACTTGGATTTGTCATCTGGCAAAGCCCTCTAGTGCCTATGGCCTCAGGAAAGAGAGGACTGTAAGTAAATGCTAAAAGGGTTGTTTCACTAAAACCCTGGGACACGGAGCCTCTAAAAGACAATGCTACCAGGGGCACCTGAGTGGCTCAGTTAAGTGTCCAACTTCAGCTCAGATCACGATCTCACTGTTCGTGGGTTAGAGCCCCGCGTTGGGCTCTGTGCTGATGGCTCAGAGCCTGGATCCTGCTTCAGATTCTGTGTCTCCCTCTCTCTCTGCCCCTCCCCTACTTGTGCTCTCTCATTCTCTCAAAAATAAGTAAACCTTATTTTTTTAAAAAAAATTAATAAAAGAGAATGCCACCAAAAGAAAAAGTTCTTTCCTCCTGTCTAAAATGCCACATGGCTTCAATCTCCTCTACCACCTCTCCACATACACCCTAGGACTCCAGAGTCCCAGATGCAGCTGGTGACAGATATCCCCTAGGAGAAAGATACTCTGTGGAGGAAAAACATTCCTGGAAGGAGCAGTGATATGCAGAGGTAAGGGGCAAAGCTCGTGAAAAGTAAGAAATGGCAGATTCTTTGCTGGGTGGCCTCATTTGTTTGTGAGCACATATAAGAACTATCTCAATATTCCCAAAGACCCCCTCAAATAATTGTGCAACATTTTTCAGGAGGCCAGTGATCCTGAGGGAGTGGGTAGGTTCAGGGGCCAAAGAACATAACATAAAGTCCTTTGGACCCTATAAGGTGGTGATACCTGGAGAAATCAGATTTAAAAGATTCATGGGGGTGCCTGGGTGGCTCAGTCAGGGAGGTGTCTGGCTCTTGATCTCAGTTCAGGTCATAGTATCATGATTCGTGGGTTCATGATTCATGGGTTCATGATTCATCTGCCTTCAGCACAGAGCCTGCCTGGGATTCTCTCTTTCCCTCTCTCTCTCTGCCCCTCCCTAGCTTATGTGCACACGCTCTTTCTCCCCCTCAAAATATGTAAATATACTTCAAAATCGAAAGAACAAAAACATTTATGTATTTTAACCTTCAGAGCCTGTGTAGAACTTCCATATATTTTCAATTTCGCCTGCGTGAAATGTTTCCTACGATTGGCACACTTGAGTGGCTCAGGTGGTGATGTCGCAGTGGTGAGACTGAGCCCCATGTAGGGCTCTGTGCTGAGCATGGAGCCTGCTTGGGACTCTTTCTCTCCCTCTCTCTCAGCCCCACCTCTGCTCTCTCTCCCTCTCTCTCTCTGTCTCAACATAAATACATAAACTTAAAAAAATATGTTTCCTATGATTAAGTTGCATATGCAATGGATCACCGAGGTAGAGGGGGATTCTTGCCCCAGGAAGATTTCCAGGACCATCACAGTCGTGGGGAGCCTCCATTTTCAACTTTAGAAGTCAGAGCTGGCTACTCTCCTCCTTCAATCTCTCCTCTCTTGGTATCAGCAGATCCAGCATATACCCTGAAACACCTGCTTGTTAGCTCTCTGATTCACAAGAAACCGGGGAACTCTCATATACGAAGAAGTTGAATCAGTTGTAACATTTTTAATGCAGTGTTCTCGTGTTGGGAAATCATATATCATTGCAAAATTAACACTGGGATGATGATCACAGTTCCAACTAGGGGGATTTGCAGAAAAAGCGTGAAGGTGCTATGACACTGACTCACTCTACCTGCTCTGTCAAATGCTCCCTCCGCAGAGAAACCCCAGTGACATCATTACATTCTCATATCCTCAAAAAACAAGCTATGTGGCTCGGAGAATTTTCCTTTCCCACCATGCTTCTTAAACCAGAGTACATCAACAGGACGAAATCAGCAGTAGTGTGTGTGGAGTACCCATGGAGTCACAGAGCTGCTATCTCCCTGGAGATTTGAGAATGCAAAGGAATTGTTATCTTTGCAAGAAGTTGCTCTCAAGATTTGTCTAAGTAGATAGTACATGCACATGGAGAAGCTCCAAGATTGCACAAATGTATGGTGAAAAGCAAGTTTCCATCCCAGTCCTGTCTGCCAGTCCCATCGGGCTACACTCAACAGTCAACTACTATTACTTTCTTAATTATCCTCCCAAAGAAAATATTTGTAAACAGATACCCCTTCCAATTTAACACAGATTGCAAGTGATTTAAAACTGTGATTTTCAGGGGTGCCTGGGTGGCTCAGTCGGTTAAGCATCTGACTCTTGATTTTGGCTCAGGTCATGTTTCACGGGTTTGAGCCCCACGTCAGAATCCTGCTTGGAATTCTCCCTCTCCCTTTCTGTCTGCCCATCACTCCCTCAAAAATAAATAAATGAACATTAAAAAAATCTGTGATTTTCAGATGGTAAAATATGTATGAATCACCTGGGATGTTATTAAGATGCAGATTCTGATTCAGTAAATCTGAGGAAGACTAAGGTTCTGCATTTCTAACAAGCTCCCAGGTGATGCCAAAGCTTCTGGTCCATGGGTCCCACAATGAAGTGCAAGTATTTAGAACTTTATATCTACTCTAATGTAAATTAATGAACTAAAACATGCCTTAAAATTGTAAACATGTAAAATTGTGAACTGAAACATGCTTTTTTGGAAAGTAATCTTAAACCACTTATTAAAATTAAAAATATTTGAAGTTTCCAACCCAGCAATCCATCTAGCCCAGAGGAAAGCATCGCTTATCATTTTATATATACATATCTATACATCTATATATATGTCTATATACATATATATATATATATATATATACATTCACTCATTCATTTATTGCCATGAAAATCATGGGGGAAAAGAACCACCAATAGGGAATGGTTGACTTAACTGTGATATATCCATATCATGAAACATTGTGCAGCCATTTAAAAAAAAAGAATAAGAAGAAGAGATGGGATGCCTGGGTCGCTCAGTCAATTAACTTTTGATCTCAGCTACAGGTCATGATCTCTCAGTTCATGGGTTTGAACCCCACATCAGACTCTGCATTGACAGCATGCAGCCTGCTTGGGATTCTCTCTCTTGCACTCTCTCTCTCTCTCTCAACTTCCTTACAAAGACTTTAGTATGAATATATGAAAGTCCTTGCTTAGTTCTTTTGTGTCTACATGGTACCTCCTAGTTCAGTTGCTTTCATCTGAAAAAAAAAAAAATGAGAGTGAATGCTGATGTCTCAATAATGGCCAGGGAGGACACAATTTGGGATTCCCCAAATCAATTGCTCATAGGGGGAGCCACCATAACTGTGATTAAATCTCCTTGAGGTCTTTATTGAGAGTTATCAATTTCTCTTCGCACAGCTCCGACATTACCACCTATCTGTAGCAGCATTCTCTTCAAAGTTTGTTTTCCCCCAAGAAATAAACACCAAATTAGCAGTATCTAGCCCACATCATGCTGTAGAATGTGGGGCAGATTACCAAAGTATGTGAGATGCACGTAATTTGAAGTCTTTTTATCCACAGAGTAAAGAAACATTATTTTTTCCTCCCCGCTGCTTACCCACATCTGAGCACAATCAGACAGACACTAAAATACATGTACGGCAGATCAGCTAAAAAAAAAAAAAAAAATACGGCCACACTTGCATTTTGTTTTGAAGATTTTAAGATAATATCAAAGATTGTTTCCAAACCACGGTCCTGGTTTTATGGTCCAGAGCAATGTTTTAACCATTTCAGAAATAGATCAGAATATAGGTTTTTAGCTCTTTCTCCTTGTAAAATACAGAATAGATTTTAATTTGACTTCAGTGGCAAAGCTATTAGACCTACACAAATATGTAATCTAATATGTTTAGTTACTATCACCCAAAATGTTTATTTTATTACACAAAATGGTAAACTGAAAGGTGCTAAGACATCTAGTCATATAGACATCCAAAACATTGGCTCTCTGCTTCCTTCCTAAGAAATTTCCTTCCTAAAGGAAAGCTCTAGCCACGGAATAAGACAAAGACAGTCTTACTTGTCTCGTCTTTCTTATCCATATGCATTAACTTTTTCAGAATAGTGTTGACAGGTAGTGTACTGTGTACTTATTATGGTTTGTTAAGAAGAGTCTGAAAAAGTTGGTGTTCTAAGGTCTACATGTCCCAACCAGGTATAAACATTTAGTCTTTCTAGCTCAGTGTCCCTCTCACCTCCATCTGTGGGAACTAAATGCCAATCACCAAGTAGACAAGGAGTCCCCAAGCTTATATGAATAAAATGGTGGAGGCCATCACAGAGGCAATTAGGAGAACCAGAGCATCTGATCCATTATAATTTCTCATTCCAACCAAACACTGAACTCCCACTGAGCAGTAAGTGTCCAGGTCCCCTCCCTGACAAGGCATTAACCTCTATGGGTTAAGAAGACACCAGGGAGACAGTCCCACTTTGTCTCTTCCCCAACCTTACGATGCTAAAGTTGATTGGAAACTCAGGATTCTAGATCTGTTGCTGGTTCCTGGAAATGTAGCCAATCAGTATTACAGAAGGAAAGAGAGTGATCCATGGACTGGGAAGGACCCATCCCCCCACTGGTGAGGCATAATACTTTATACACAAGTCATGTGCTTTGCAACTTTTGATCGCCCCTGACTCAGCTTCATAGCATGGTCCATACAATTTGTATGATCTCATAAGGAATGCTTTCTGAATTAAGGACAAGAATAAGCAAAATAGCATTCTCCAAGCAGTATAATTCTATTGTTTATAATATCAAAGACAGGTGTTTACAGGGGCCAGGATGACAAAAGTGCCTCCTGATCAAAGGACATTTTTCATAAGATGGACTTTTTTTCCCTATCAGCTAACATCTCTGAAATTGGAATGAACCTTACAACTGATGTCACCTAGATTTGGTGAATTTCAGTAAATAAGAATATCAAATTCACATATCAATGTTGTTGGTTCTAAAGCAATTGTAAGTACTTGCCAAGTAGGTTGTTGTCTTTATTATACCCTCTCAGCTTTTTTGTGTTTTTTTTAACCATACATTGCCCTAAGGAAGCGTTTTATTTATAGCACCTAATTAAGCATCTCTCTACGTTACCTAATTCACTAGACTTTTGAAGTATTTGATGCCACAGTAATGATATTCTGCTTTAAAGGCAATTTTAAACAGTTACTGTCTATTGGTTTCTATCCCAGCTTGAAGTCCAACTGGCTAGTCTCATAATTATACCCAAACCCACCGAATGAATGGATTGCAACTCTATTTCATCACTTTGGAAAGAAGTCAATGTGACCTCCACTTTTTTCCTCGTTGTGTTCACATGACACATAGATGTGCATTGTGAGAGCTGAGCTCCTTACACAAGTGGAATCGTGCTTAGCAGGACACTGACCTGAATTACTTTGCTGAGCATGTGCTCCACAATTGTAAATCACTCACTAACACTGGCTGACCTATTTCCAATTATATAAGCCTTCTCTGCAACACTAACTGAGAGGGAACATGAATTAAAATCATTATGAAATTTCCTCTTCAATCAGATTTGGAGCAAATTACCAAAAATACTACTACAAAATCCTATTCTATTCTGTTATTCAGATAGTAACATCTTTTTCTGTGTTCTTCTTTTCTACTCCTTGAAGATTCTTAATTCATTAAGAATCATCCTTAAGAACAAAACTGCTTGTTTAGTTAATTCTTACCTTCTTTTCAGTGACCAGCTTAATTCATCTTACTAGAATAACGACTCATATCTGAATAAAAATTTTTAAATCTCTGAAATAAAAAGCTGTCTTCAGGACTTGATCAAATTATCTGGGAAATTTTTCTTTTTCTTTTCTTGCTTTCTTTTTCTTTCCTTTTTCTTTCTTTCCTTTTTTTTTTTTTTTTTTGAGTACCATGTAAAACATTGCCTAGATATCACATTTTTGATAGTGAATACTACTGAACCTAAAATATTTTTTACTCTGGACACATGGAAATACAACTCAAAATGGTAGTAGATAAGCTTTTGGAGGGTCTAATGTTTTTAAGTTCCAGAATTACCCACAGAAACAATCCATCCATTCATTTTTATTTTACAATTGCCAAAGTGCTAATGACATGTATTTTGGGTGTTCCCTTATTGGGGAAAATGTTTTTAACACCTATAAACCACAAACAGAGTGTCAGATTAAACAAAGCCCTTTGTTCCCACAATTTGTTCAAGAACAATTTGTATCCGTAAGCAAAATTTTATATCAACATGCTTCTGGCCTAAAATGCTGACTGAGACCATAAGTTGGCTAACAGCTCAAAAAGGTAACAGGTCAATAGATATAAAGGGGTTTATATTGGGCCTCAGAAACCAAGCAGAAGAAGAGTGTGGGGAGGATCCTTTTAACTTCAATTCAAAATAAGGTCATGATTTTTATTGTGTTTCTATTGCCTGGGGAAAAAAAAGATCAAATCCTACTCATTTGAACTGTCTCATAGCACACCAGTACTTCTAGGTGACTAAAATAAAATCCACTTCTGGTGCGTTACCAAAACAAAAGTCAGCATGTCAAGATAGAACTATTGCCTAAACTATGTAAACAGGAAAACCTAATCTCTCTAAAATTTCCTACCTGAACACCTTTTTGTTGTTGTTCAGCAAGCATGTTGGTGAATCATTGGGAAACATTCAGATGCTTGCCTGCAATGGTTAAGATATTGCTTAACATAGTAACTGTGAGATAACAAGGACAGGAATTGCTGTAGCCACCCAGAAAGAAAGCCAATTGTCTGTTATCTGCAACAAAAACAGGGAAGGGACCAGAAAAGGAAAAAAGGGAAAAAAACACATTTCAGGTGCACCCGGGTGACTCAGTCCATTAAGTGACCGTTTCCAGATTTTGGTCCAGATCATGATCTCACAGTTCATGAGTTCAAGCCCTGGATTGGGCTCTGCGCTGACTGCAGAGCCTGTGTCCCTCTCTCTCTGTCCCTCTCTCTCATTCTCTGCCTCTCAAAAATAAATAAAAGCAGCAGCAACAACAACAGCGTGTTTAGGACTACAGCTTGCTTTCACTGAGAATTGATCTTAACTAAGCAGGAGCAGAAAAACAGAGAGAGACATCTGAAGAACCATTTCAGATAGCCAAAGGGCTGGGAGATAGTGCAGCAATAAAAACATGATGGATTTAAGATTTGCATGTATTTTAGTAACATTCTTCATGTTTGTAAAGGTTTTTCTGAAAACCCATGAGTAGCAATTCTTGATGTTTGTTGACCTCAGCAAAAGAAAATGAGTCTAAACTACTACATGAATTAATTTAATTTTCAAGCTTTCTTTATTCAGCAGATTTAGAGAGGCACAGATCACATCAGAGAGGAGTTGTAGGTTGGTGGAGAGAAACTGTGCAAGCCACTCCTCTGAGTGTCAGGTTTCTAATTTTAGAAATGCATATAATAATGTTTTGCAAAGATAAGAGCCTTAAAGCATTTAGCAGGAACCTGGTCTAGAACCATTCAGCAAATGGTGGCTATTATTGATGGCTGGGCCCTCAGATCTGCTGTCTCTGTTGTCTTCTGCACCAAAAGTTGATTCTGTTACTTGGCTTCCTCTTTTGATTCCATGCAAACCTAGACTCATTCTATTAAATCCCCAGAGTCAGGCGATTTAAAATAAAGGCTGGGGCACCTGGGTGGCTCAGTTGGTTAAATGTCTGACTCTTGACTTCAGCTCAGGTCATGATCGCACAGCCTGCTTAGAATTCCCTCTCCCTCTCCCTCTGTCCCTCCCTGTGCACCCTCTTTCTCTCATAAATAAAATAAAATAAAATAAAATAAAATAAAATAAAATAAAATAAAATATAAAACCAGGCAAATTAATCTTTGGAGGTCAGTCACACAGTGTGTTGAGACTTTCCCCTTGCAGCCTCCTATTCTATTGCTGTGTAGATGCAGACCTTGAGCATTATGTCCCAACAGGAGATAGGTAAGGAGGTGGAGGATGGAAGAGATAAGTATCTATCAAAGAAGAAACAAAGCTGCCCACTCCCTAGAATGATTTAAAAAACTCCCCTTACTGATGGAAGGAGGTTATGAAGGAAGCAGTCCTCACTACAGTCTGCATTTATTCCAAATTTATGGTAGACAAATATTCCTTACATCTATCTTTCCTCCTTACTTTATGTGAATTTTTATTTGTCCTTCACTTAGCAAAAAAAAATAAATTAATTAATAATAATAATTATTATTATTATAAATGTTTTTCATGGTCATTTCCTTGTCCATAGATATAAGTTGTGGTTTTCCTCCCTGCCCCCCCTCTGCATTCCCATTGATTTTGGTTCACTGCAGCATAGCATTTTTTCTCCTATTTGGTCATCAAGATGATAATTCATCACTGTGTTTCACATTCCCAAATGAACTGAAAAATGGATCCAAAAGTATATTTTACAGTGTTTAAAGTTATTGTAACCTGGAAATTTTTAATTTCATCACTTGGAAAATGAAATTTTTAGTCAAGATAATGGAAAAAAATGTTGGCAGTTTGTACTTAATGCTAACCCACCAACTTCAGACAAAGACTTCATCAGCATGAATTCTTTTCATTTCTCATTTCTTCAAAAGTTAGTCATAAGGCATCACTTTCAGTCTTTCTCTGATTAACACTGAAAAAAGAAACTACCCCTTTCCCTCAACTTTCTAGGTAGATGTTTTACAATTACAAGAAATGTTTGTTTAGGAATCAATTGAGGGAATGAATGATGCAAAGTAAGAGTACTTTATGAATACCAGCAGATAATTAGGAATTGATATGACCATAATGAGGGGTGGGGGGAAGAAGGAATTATGAGTACTCTGATCCAAAGAAAAGTCTGAAAGTTCTGAATGGTGAGTGGAAAAAATCCCAGGTAGGACAGCAAAATAAAGCTCATAGTAGGAAAGCTATGGGCAAAAAGCAGTCGACTGAAGGGCTGCAGTTCAGTCAGGGAAGGTAATAGGCTTGAAATTAGCAACATCTCCTGAAAGAGCCAAGTGAGTAAGTGCATATGCATGGAGTTCACTACCCTATATCGTCATCATCACTGTCATCATCGTCATCTTCAGCACCACCATCACCACTAATACGTGCTGAACATCTAGATGCTTTATCTCATTTAATTATGACAACAATCTATTCAGTAGGAAACTCAGACTTTCAGTTGTTGAATAACCTCTCTAGGGTCACACTGCTATTTTTAACAATGCAGATCTGTAAAGATTCCAAACCCATCCTCTTAACTGCTATACCAATCTGCCCCCAAAGAACCCAACTTAAAGATGATATACCTTGAAAGGAGCCAAACTCTACACATCTAACCACCATTCATTAAGCCACACATTAATCTTTTCCAGTCTCTCAGACCTGAAGAGACCACCTCAGTGTCCTATTAGTCAAAAAATGCTTTCCACAACACTTATAGCTACCATGAAATAAAATGCAGTTTCAAAGAAAGAGATTTATGTCCCCTGTGCACATCTGTGAGCTTATCACTTAATGTGAAATAAGAGATTTTTCAATAAGTCTCACTGGAATCCCACAAGCAACATATAATTCTTTAAATCACATCATCTGAACTATGATTCATCTCTTCCTGTATTTGTGCTGTGATTCTAGCTAATCATACTATAATACTAAAGTATGACTCCTTTGTTAGTAATACTTTCCCTAATCAGATATGGGACTATAAGGGATAGTCTCAAAAGATATTGCCCTCTCCTTTTCTCTCCTCTCTATGATTTTCTTAAAAATGGTAAGTCAGACATTTGAAAAGATCAACGAAATCTACATAAACCTTTAACTAGACTGACTAAGAAAGAAAAAGATTCAAAGTGCTAAAATCAGAAATGAAAGAGGAGACATCACTATTGATCCTACAAGAATAGGATTGTAAGGGAATACTATAAACAGCTGTATGCCAACAAATTAGCTAACTGAGATGATAAACAAATTCCTAGGAAGACAAAGACTACCAAAAATAACTCAAGAAGAAATAGAAAATCTGAATAACCCTAAACCAATAAAGATATTGAATTAATAATTTTAAAACTTCCAACAATGAAAAGGCCTACATGGCTTCACTGATAAATCCCATCAAACATTTAGAGAAAGTTTAAAGCTAATCCTTCACAAATTCTAGCAAACAAATTAAAGAGCTTGGGAGACTTCCGAACTTATTCCCACTATTACCCTATACCAAAACCAAACAAAGATATCACAAGAAAAAACTACAGATCAATGTCCTGTATGAATATGGATGCAAAAATCCTCAACTAGCAAAACTGAATCCGGTAACATAACAAGGTTATGACCAAGGAATAGATGATTGGTTTAACATTTAAAAATTATAAAAGTGATACAACCTATTAAAAAACAAACACACATAATCTCCTCAATAGATGCAAAAAAGCATTTGACAAAATACAACACCTTTTCATGATTAAAATACTCATCAAAGTAGAGATAGGAAGAAACTTCCTCAACCTGAGGTGAGAGAATTAAGAAAAACTTGTATTCTATATCTCCCTCTCTCTGCCTCTCCCCCACCTGCTCTCTCTGTCTTAAAAATAAGTAAACATTTAAAGAGAGAAGAAAATTTATGAGGATATAAGAACCATATTCTAAAAGCAGTTGTATTATTATACCCAAGCAATTAACATGAAAAGGAAATTAAGATGACAAGACCATTTATAGGAGCATCAAAGAGATTTAAATACTTAGGAATAAGTTAAACAAAAAAGAATATGAGACTTGTATATTGAAATGCACAAAACACTGTTCAAGAAATTAGTTAAAACCTTAAAAATGGAAAAGTACTCTGCATTAATGAATTGGAAGACTTAATATTGTTTATATATCAATACTCCCCAAATCAATTTTTAGATTTCATGTAATCCTATCAAATTTCAGTTACCTTATCTGAAGAAATTGGCAACCTGATCCTAAAACTCGTGGAAATGCCTGACACTCAAAATAGCCAAAACATTCTTGTGGAAAAGAACAAAGTTGGAGAACTCACATTTCCTGATTTTAAAACTTAACTACAAAGCTATAGCAATAAAGGCAGTGTAGTACTGGCACAAGGAGAGACATATAGAATGGAAGAGAACTTAGATCCTAAAAAATAACCTCATATTTTTTAATACGAAATTTATTGTCAAATTGGTTTCCATCCAACACCCAGTGCTCATCCCAACAGGTGCCCTCCTCTATACCCATCACCCACCCTCCTCTTCCTCCCCCCCTCCAACAACCCTCAGTTTATTCTCAGTTTTTAAGAGTCTCTTATGGTTTGCCTCCCTCCCTCTCTAACTTTTTTTTTCCTTCCCCTCCCCTATGGTCTTCTGTTAAGTTTCTCAGGATCCACATAAGAATGAAAACATATGGTATCTGTCTTTCTCTGTATGGCTTATTTCACTTAGCATCACACTCTCCAGTTCCATCTACGTTGCTACAAAGGGCCAGATTTCATTCTTTCTCATTGCAAGTAGTATTCCATTGTGTATATAAACCACAATTTCTTTATCCATTCATCAGTTGATGGACATTTAGGCTCTTTCCATAATTTGGCTATTGTTGAGAGTGCTGCTATAAACATTGGGGTACAAGTGCCCCTATGCATCAGTACTCCTGTATCCCTTGGGTAAATTCCTAGCAGTGCTATTGCTGGGTCATAGGGTAGGTCTATTTTTAATTTTCTGAGGAACCTCCACACTGCTTTCCAGAGCGGCTGCACCAATTTGCATTCCCACCAACAGTGCAAGAGGGTTCCCGTTTCTCCACATCCTCTCCAGCATCTATAGTCTCCTGATTTGTTCATTTTGGCCACTCTGACTGGTGTGAGGTGATATCTGAGTGTGGTTTTGATTTGTATTTCCCTGATGAGGAGCGACGTTGAGCATCTTTTCATGTGCCTGTTGGCCATCTGGATGTCTTCTTTAGAGAAGTGTCTATTCATGTTTTCTGCCCATTTCTTCACTGGATTATTTGTTTTTCAGGTGTAGAGTTTGGTGAGTTCTTTATAGATTTTGGATACCAACCCTTTGTCCGATATGTCATTTGCAAATATCTTTTCCCATTCCGTTGGTTGCCTTTTAGTTTTATTGATTGTTTCCTTTGCAGTGCAGAAGCTTTTTATCTTGATGACGTCCCAATAGTTCATTTTTTCTTTTAATTCCCTTGCCTTTGGAGATGTGTCAAGTAAGAAATTGCTGTGGCTGAGGTCAGAGGTTTTTTCCTGCTTTCTCCTCTAGGGTTTTGATGGTTAGTTGATTCTAGAAAGGAGTGCCAACACAAATGAAATGAGAAATAGCCTTTCTGACAAACAGCCTTTCCAATGACTGGATATATACATGCAAAAGAATAAGGTTATTTTACTCAATCTGCAGCAATGAGACTTTTCAGTAAGAGTCAGAGGCTGCCACCAGCCTGGCCTGGCAGGAGGATGGGAATGGTAAGAAGGTGATGGAAACAGATGAAGAAGGTGCCTATCCAGGCATGGATCAGAGCACGAGAGAGTATACAGATGATTGTCAGTAGTGAGGAACATTCCGTTATTCTTCAACCAAGCTCTGGGTGAGTTTCCATGACTGCTTCCAGAGAAAGTGCCAAGTTAGGCATTTATCTATGTTTTAAAAGAATCCAGTGCCTTCCATAATATTTACCTTTCTTTATATACACCCAACTCCTAAAACTCAAACCATTCTTAAGCATGGTACCCAACCATCATTCAATCAAATGCATTTTATTCAGCATTAGCAAGATCAAGTTGTTTACCTCCAGTAGAATAGGGACCGAAGGTAAAAATAAAGTTGAGCTACAGGAATAAGGAATCACACTTCTTTTTAAAGTTTTTTTTTTTAATGTTTATTCATTTTTGAGAGAGAGAGAGACAGAGCGTGAGTCAGGGAGGGGCAGAGAGAGACACACACACAGAATCCAAAGCAGCTCTAGGCTCTGAGCTGTCAGCACAGAGCATGATGCAGAGATCGAACCTATGGACTGCGAGATCATGACCTGAGCCAAAGTCAGCCGCCCAACTGACTGAGCCACCCAGGAGCCCCAGGAATTACACTTCTTGCACAACTGAGCATTCTTTGCAGCTAGAAAAAATAGTGCAATATTCACACGGACAGGGACAAAAGCAAGTTGCAGCAAAGTGGGCTGGGTATTCAGGGCTCAACTGAATGTACCAGGAATCTCTTGTTTTACAAAGGCTCTCACAGACCAAGTGATTTTAAGTAACATCTTAGCTCAGCTACCTGTAAAACTGCCATGACTTCTGAAACCAAGTCTGTGCGCAGTTAAACTTCTCTTGGGCTCAGTCTACTTGTCTCTAGTAAGAAAGAATCCAGATAAACAACCTCCTAAGCAACCCCCCCCCATTCCAGTTTTGTTTTTTTTTTTTAACAATTTCAACGGTTATTCATTTTTGGGACAGAGAGAGACAGAGCATGAACGGGGGAGGGGCAGAGAGAGAGGGAGACACAGAATCGGAAACAGGCTCCAGGCTCTGAGCCATCAGCCCAGAGCCCGACGCGGGGCTCGAACTCGTGGACCGCGAGATCGTGACCTGGCTGAAGTCGGACGCCTAACCGACTGCGCCACCCAGGCGCCCCTCCAGTTTTAAAATTGTGTGATTCTTGGGGGTTGACTACATTAATTAATTTGGGATTTTCTTCTTTCCCCATTCTTTTTCCATGGTTGACTTTTAGTTTTGTCTGGGGTTTGACACGAGTGGTGGTTTCATGATGTCATGTCACTAGAGGAATAGTGTGGCCCTTGAACCCATAGTCTTCCAAAAGTGTTTCATTCTTCCCTGGCATCTTCTGAAATAAGCTATTTTATCCAGACCTCACACATGTTACATCCCCAGGCATCTTCTGAGGCATCTGAGGCTCCAGCTGGTCCCCTACACCTCCAGCATATGGGATTTGTTGACAGTGGCCCCTAACCCATAGGATCTTGGTGTCATATCCACACAACTCTCTGGGATGCAGAAAAACAAACAAACAAACAAACAAACAAAAACATCAGGCTTCTCCGTGGGGCCTGGAGGCATGCAGGGACTTTGTGAGACCAGCTCAAGACTTTGTGCCCAACCACCCTTGGCAGCCATCTCTACTCTGTTCTCCAGTGCTCTAGAGGCTTGGGGACACCTGTGGGATGGTCACTTCAGCATGTTGGTGAGAAATGAAGCACATGTCCCTTCTTTCTTGCATCCCCCAAGCCTATTGAGGGACCTTCTCCTTCACCTTGGACTTATATCCTAGTGTAGGGAGGTTTTAGGATTCTGGGCTCCGTGTCATGAGTGCTCTCTCTTTTCTACTCACTTTCTGTCCCTTTCTCTCCCTCAGTTATAAGCTCTGTATCTAGTTATGAGAGAAAGAGAGGGAGGGGAGGGAGGGAGGGGTGTGGGTGAGAATGGGTGTGTGTATTGAATTGGCTTCATATGATGCAGAGAAAGGAGGACATGTCTTACCTAAAAAAAATTGCTCTAAATTTTTCCCACCTTATAGAGTGTGCCTTTGAAATTGAAAACAAAAAATTGAAGTCTCTGTTTTCTAGTATGATAATTTTCACTTGGGGCAGTAGAGACCTGTTGGAGGAGGGTCATGGGGTAAAAGTTAATAAAAGGGGAGATACATGGTGTAACATTTTACAACATCATCTGCTACTTTTGTTTCCCTCTTGATGAATGCAGATGGTGGAGAAAACTTGCAGGCACTAAATACCTATGTGACAGTCACTGAAGCATGTACTTCAACCACAGAATGGTCCTCAGAATTAAATATCATTCCCCCATTTTGCTGATGAGAGGCACTAGCCAGAGTTGAATAGCAGCCCAGGTGTCATTCCAAATCCATGCCCTCTCAAATAGAATCTAGAGATTTAAAATTTTTAAGACGTGGACCTCATTCATTTTCCAAACAAAATCTAACACAGAAAACTACACTATAAATTAGGTTTTAAGCAGTAGGAATGTTACTGTTCTCCTGGCTCTGAGTATTCTCACATTGTTTCCTTCAGTCCCTCAAGTACAGTCTCTCCATAGTGGAAGAACAAGGAGAAGGATTTCTTTTCCCTATTTCCAGCCCCATCTGAATGGCCGTTCTCCTCCAGGACTTAAGAATTACCTGACACTTTGATGGGGAGAAAGCCAGACTGTGTTAGAATCTTGTCCTTGTTGGGAAGTTGTAGCAGAAATTGATGTCTGTGGTGAAGTGAAGCCCTCGCCATTTCCTGCGGGAAGGATGGCTGGTGGAGCTCTGAATTATGGCATTGTGTAGGGTCCCCCAGAGTGAAGAGAAGGGAATCTGACTCACTTTGCAAGGAGATCCCAGGTGTTGGCATATGGTTTGCAGTTGTGGGTTCCATTCTTTTCCACCTGAGCTCTCCCACTTGGTCCCTGTCAGCCTGGGAACATTCCCTCTTTCCCTGCCCCTTCTCTCCATTTTTTCTCCCTCAAAGTGGACACTTGTTTAGTCTGAGGGATAGAGGAAGTGATATTTGAGGGGGCAAAGGAGTTGAGAATCCTCTCCTTTGTGACCCTATATACCCCACTCTTCTCTTCGACTCTGGCTTTTGAATTCAAAAGCCAGGAAAGAACTCTCTTTTTAAATGTTTTCAACTGCCACCTTTCTCTCCTGAGTGAAAAGTTCAGAATGTGTGAGGAGTGGGGCATGAGAAGAGCAAAACAGGAAAGGAAAACCCATGGGTAGGAGTAGGGAGGGAGCAATGATTCATATTTCCCAAACATCACCATGCTGGAGATAGACTTACAGCATGCTGGTTCAGCTTCCTCCTTTCCTGCCTACATCCTCTGTTACCCCTAAGGCCTTGGATGAAGGACCTCTGAAAACTTGGGCACACAACACTGCCCAGAACCATCTGAGACTTTACTTAAAATAAGATTTTGCCTTGCTGAAAGACATTGTAAAATAACCAGTGCAGGCAAAACCCAGCTTCCCATGATAAACTGGAAAAAAGATGAGTCCTTTCAGTGAAAACACAAGTACAAGATATACTCTGTACAAATTTAAAATTCCCTGCCTGCTGCCGCCACCTTTATTACTTTGCATTTACCCAAAATAAATGCCCTCCTTTCTGCTTCTAGTAGTGGAACACAGTTCAGCCAGAGAAAGCACACAACCTGGCTAAAGTCAAGAAATAGACTGTGCTGTTTGTAGGGAGGAGGAGAGTTGCTTTAGAAAGTGCACACGCAGTTCTGAGACAGAAGAAAATGATGAGAAGCCTCCTCGGGAGTAAGGCCAGCCTCCTTCCAGTCAGTGTTAGTAGAATAAGAAAGGACAGCCTTTTCTCATCTGCCCAGAGTAGGGAAGGTGGTGACCAGCACAAATACTTGATGCTTGAGTTGTATCGTGTCGGACATAAACTCCCGTCACCTGCCAAGAATTAAGAGAACTAACCAGGAAACTCAAATCAAGAGTCTCAGACACAGCCGCTCAGGTCTTGTATAGTCCGTGGTCCCCATGAGGACAGCTCAGGTGCTTTATCATGGTGTCTCCCCCGAGTCAATGTATTGGAATTTAAATATTTTTGTCACAGTCCCATCTGAGGTTCTAAGAAAAGAAAAATCTTTTATCTCCATGTATTGTTTGGAGTTTCAGGAGATGCATGGAGTACCCAAATTTGGAACCCTAGCTCTGGAGTTTTACTGTTCTTTAAAGCCTCTTGGGATCAGAGACCTGCGATCAGAGAAAATGGGCCTGGTCTGAACTGTTTGTCTGTTGGTAAGGGTCTGAAGGGACAGAGAGACCCACGCTGTGTTCCAGCTGTCGGCAAAAGCAACCAGACCTGGAGCCATTGCCAAAAGGCATACCACTTTCCTCAAGGACTGGCATTCTGGTTCACACTTTTACCAAAATTTGCGCGTGTATTGACATCAAAACACTCTCTGTCTAGCAGAAATGAGCAAAGAGTGAAAAATTAGCAAAGACTCCATTTTTGTTGCATTCAAAGACAGAGACTAAAATCTTGTCAAGGCGAAAATAGCTCTTCAAACTCTGCCCAGAAAGAACTCGTTGCACGACATGACAGCAAGGCCGGGGGCTGAAGATGCAGGGTAAGGAGGAAAGGGAAATGAAAGAAGAGCCACAACAAGGAAAATGCTGTGCTCCTGGAAATGAAACTTCGTGATGCCGGGACTCCCCCTTAGGGCCCTAGGGACTGACTCAGCACACACTGGTAAAATGCTAAAGACAATTCATTTAAGACTAGAGCAAGATTAGGGCTCCCGACTGCCACCCTCACCTACTTGACAGCCTTGGGTGTTTTTATTCCTCCTTTTATGCCCTATAGTCCTTGGGGGTCCCCAGTCATTCCACTAAGCTGGCCTCGATTTCTTTTTCCCAGCATGTAGGTGCTCAAGATTGTTTCCCATCTCATGGGTAATATCTGTTAATTAAGGATTAGATAAGTGACAGGGATGGGGGGAACTTATACAGATTTCACAGAACATATTTTGGAACTTTCTGAGTATTTTTTCAAATATCAGATTTTTCCCAGGATATTTCCATAGCAACATAATACTGCTTATTATTACTATTGTAGCTGTTGTTGTTTCACTTTATTGTCCTTCAGTCTTCAGTCACAAGGTGAGTGACTTTTAAATCTTTCTCACTTAGGACAAATTACTAACTGTTAATGGCTGTTTTATAAGCTTCATATAAAAACTGACTCTGAGAAGTGCTTTTGCCCTTGAAACAGTTTGTTTCCCAAGGGTGCTGAAAGAGATAATGCATTGGTGCCTGTCCCACTAAATTTATAATTTCTGTCAAGGATGGAAATGAAATTTCTGGTCCTAAGAGATGAGTCCAGATAATGAAGATTAGTAGTAAAGATTCTCAGCCTGAATTTGCCCAGGAAAATCTTTGTCCTCACTGACTGGGAAAAAGAGAGGAACCTGGAACTTCTGGGAGAGGACTTCTACCAAGAAAACAAAAAAACAAAAATCGAATAAAGGGTGCACACACTCTTCCAATGCCACCCCCCCACCCCTTCCTGGAATCCCAAATCTAGCTAAAAGGTATGTTCTCTGAGTTCTTCAGGACTCTACCTATTATATACACAAAGGGCATGTAACATTACAGTAGGAAAATGAAAGAAAAGCATTCTATGCTTTCTCTGTTTAATAAATAGTCTGAATGATCACACACACACACACACACACAGCCTCACACACAAAGGAAGAAAGGAAAGTTATGACCAACTGATACTGGGAGCCTTACAAGGTTATTGAATTCTGCTTGTGTATGAGAAACAATACAATGGCTTTCCTCTTCTATGATCCACCACATCATAGGAGGACAACATAGCAGAGAGGGAAGAGAGAAGATAGTGATGAAAGGAAATGATGGGAAAAGAGGAGGGAAGGATGTGTGCTCCAACCAGTTTGCTGTGTCCAAGGATCTGTCTTGTCCTCTGTCCACTGCTGGGATCCTGGCTTCTCAGCTGGAGGCTCTGGTGCCCTGAGCGTCTTTCCTGATCTGCTTTTCTTAGCTCTCCACTTCTCTCAGGGACAATAATGACAAAGCAACAAGGTGAATGTCTCTCATTTGGGGGAATGGGTGGAGCAAGGCAGTTCTTCCTCAGCCTTCCTAAGTTTCAAAAGACTAGCAAGACTGGTGAAGAAAACAGAGAAAGCACCATTGTTCCCCAAGAATCTCTAGAAGGACTGACTAATGAGCCTTCACGTTTCTTTGAGCTCCCCACGCTATATCTAGGTTTCTCTCTAGGTCCTTCAGCATCTCCTGCCCCACCCAAAAAGAGTAAGTACACCAGTGGAAATCCCCTGAGCAAACTAGCACATGCTGTACCAAAATATTGTGTCTTGGCTTTGTTCTTTTACATCTTCACAACTAAAGGAAAGAGATACAATCAAAATGATAGTCCACTTAAATGATAAACAAGAGAATTTAAAGAGACACAACCCAATTACTCACCCATAGAGTGAAAATCTGAACAATTCATGACACCTGGGTTGGTGGATATATATATAATTCATGGTTCCTCCTCTAACACTTATTTAGCTTATGAGAATTTATAGTTGTATCTTTCTTGGAAGGATATTCAGCTCAATGCACAAAATATACCAATTGTTGTGAATCAGACTCATGATTTTCTAACCAAGCATTCTAGACAAGATTAGAAATGAGGGCAGAAATTATTATCTGATGCACAAAATTGTCACTCTTTATTTGGCTTGAAATATGTTTGAAAATGCCAAAAGTAGGCCTTAGCAGATGGAGGATATAGATTATGCCCGTTCAGTTGGCTTCTTGCAGAGAAATATCCCTTGAGTTTGCAGTCCAGGGTGTGATCTTCTGAACAGGGCATCCCATCTCTATCGCTGGATCTGCCTCAACACTGAAGACAGGCTTCTAGAGACTGGTACAGATGCCTTACTTCTTCTTTTCTTATTTTATGAGATTGTCACAATAACTGTAATGGTGAGTTAAGTGAACTCATGCAGCTTTCAAAGACTCTCTGTTTTATGCACGGGAGGGTGTTGCTCATCTTTGCTAATTTAGCCATTTTTATAGTCCTGTAGGGCCAATTCTACCCAATATCTATGAATCAAACAGTTAAGTACACACTGCCTACTCATCATTTCGGTACTCATCACCTAATAATTGCAGTCTTGTGGCTTTTTTCTAAAAGAGAGGTGAGTGGTGTTTCCTAGCTTGAATCCAGGTGATTAGCCAGTGGAAGACCTGAGCAGACCTCTGTCTTCCAGAAGGCTTCCTCTGCCTGTTGATAACAATGATTGCTACAAACCGTCATTTGAATACTAATAGCAGTTTAAAGAAAAAGATCCAACAATTCCCGGAAGTCAGTTAGGCTTCACAAGTGTCACTACTTTAACCCTGAGGCCGTGTTGGGAATAGTTTTGATTGACACACAAGTTTAGAGAGAGACTGAAGTATCTTTGTCATTGTCTCAGGCTTCTGCCCCTTATATACATTGTATGTACTAGTTTGGTTTGCAAATGCCATATGTTCCTGAAATGTGTGGAAATCACATTGTCAGAAATAGAATCCTATTACAAATACACTGAGAAAATAACTGTTTATCTATTAAACAAGGGATCAACAGTTTTTTTCTGTGAAGGACCAGAGAGTAAAGATTTTACGGTTTGTGTGCCATACAGTTTCTGCCACAAGTCCTCAGCTCTGCTGCTGTAGCACAAAAGCAACCGTGTTTCAATAAAACTTTATTTGCAAAAATAGGTGGTGGGCCAAATTTTGCCCTTTGGCCGTAGTTTGCCAACTTCTAAACTAAATAAATAATTCTTGAATGCCTACTTTGATCAGTGAAGTATAAGTATTGGGATACACAGAAAACAAAATGAATTTCTTGCGAAATTCTCTAGTGTATATGTTCAGAAATTGGAGATGATCTATTTTAAAATAATCTGCAATAAAGTACTTAATAAAGTGCAGAATCTTTCCTTAAAGCAAAACTTACCCCAATCAATTGATTAGCTCTGTAAGTTTACAGTTTTGTTTTGTGATTATTTTTTGAACTGAGCCTTATTCACACTCTATAGTCTCAGGTATCTTGGACTATATTTGAATGTACTACCTTATTCTGGAATAAACACAATAAGTTTGGGGACTTACAGGAATACCAAAGAGGTACAATAATTCAAATGCTCTATCCCTTCATTTCCTCTACCTCTGCTTACAACAGCAATACTTTTACTCAGACTTCCTGTTTCTGGCACTTGCCTTCTTTTTTGCTGTGTTTATACTTCCCCCTGTCTGTGGTTAAATAAGTATAAAGTGCTAAAGCTGTAGATTGGTGCCTCTCTCTCTCTCTCTCACTGGTGCTCTGTCTCTCATTCATTCCTACACACAGGCTCACACACCTCCCCTCTCTTCTCTTTCTCTCTCTCAGAATGATGATTCTAGGTACAGCTTTTGGTATGGTTTTCTATTTACTTCAAGTCGTTTCTGGAGAAAGTGGCTATGCACAGAATGGTGAGTCATTTCTAACTTTTCTTTAGGATTTCAGGTTATCTCTAGCATATGCTTCGGGTTACTTAGATCCCCAAAGACCTGATCTGGACACTGGGTTAGAATGGAGTTGGAGAATTACCATATATTCTGTCATTTTTCTGTCATTTGTAAGTTCTAACCACGGGGACAGGAGGCCAGGAAACAATACTGTGGGTGGTATAAAGTCTTAGAATTGTCTAGAAAGAATGCATTTAACTCTATAAATGTGGATCTTAAATGTTGGTCAATGTTTCTACTCTTACAAAAGGAATACCCATATAGGTGCAATGGTTGTGCTTGTTGGAGAATCTCCAAGGTAATTTAACCTTGTTAAAAAAATCAAACTAGATTTATTTTGTTTAGTTTTTTAAGAGGTTCCAAAAGCATAACTCTCATGATAAAATAGTTTCCAGAAACAACAGCTTTGTCTGCACTTACCATCACCATATCTCCAGCACCTAAAAGCGTCTAGAACATAGTAAACATTCAATATTTGAACTGAATATTTGAAAATTCCTTCAAAATACTTCAGTTTTGATATTTATGTGAGATTCTTACTTAGTGAATAATTGAACAGAGAAAGATCTGTATTAGTTGTCTCCTAAAAATATATTTAATTGCCTTCATACCAACACATTTATCATCATATAGTAATTCCCTTTGGGATCCTTGAAATACTTAGCACCTACAAGCCAATGCTATCTACTTAGGAACTAGGTCATAATGACAACACAATTGTAAACAAAGACAAAATGGCAACAAGAGGAGCCACCTGGGAATTTGAACCACCCATTTGCTCCCGATAATTAAGCTCTTTGGCTCTAAGAGTTGAAAAGCATTTTCCTATCAAAGATACCAAAGACATCAGCTTAATGATTCAATTTAGATATGTTAAGTCATGTAATTACTAAGGGTGGAAATCCCTAGAATATTTTCACTAAGGGAATTGTCAGAAAGCTGACATTTTTCAGTGTGACTGTATATGAATCACTTTGTGGGGATGATCATAATTCCTTGGTACATGTCCCCTTATATTTGCACAGATAGCTGCTTGGCAGGTAACACCTACTTTTTACTCTTTGGAGTATAATATTTTCCTTCTATTTCTCCCTGATGGCCATACTTTTTAAAAAAAGAAATAAGAATCCTAACTGAAAGCTGAGTTTCACTTCAACTTTTCAAATTTCAGTTTTATTTAGGATATCTATAACCACCCATCCACATTGATCACCTCAAAATACTTTTCAGTTTGGGGTGTATAATAATCCACTGCTCTTTGTTGAAAGATTAGTTTGTTGATAACCACAAGGATGATAAAGAGAAGAAAGGGATATTTTTTAATAATCCAAACCATGTATGTTTTTGATCAACTAATTCCTTTCAACAGAAAGACTTCCAAACCACACGGCCTTGTCAATAATGCATATTTTAAAAAACTAAATTTTTATAGACAAATATGCTTAGATAGTATTGAAAGAATAGTAAGTTAACTCACTGTTGAAAAGTTCTATGTAATTTCAAAATCATAGTAATAATACCTTTGACATAGAACTCTTTCAAAGGATCCCCAAAGGTTTCATGTAGATTCTTAGAATTAGAATTCTTGTGTTACCGTTTCATTACTTATTTCTCAAAAACAGAAAAATGATAATAATCATAGCTAACCCTTATTCGGTGCTTACTATGTTTTTTTAAAATTTTTTTAATGTTTATTTATTGTTCAGAGACAGAGACAGAGACAGAGTGAGAGTGGGGGAAGGGCAGAGAGAGAGAGACACAGAATCCAAAGCAGGCTCCAGGCTCTGAGCCCGATGCAGGGCTCGAACTCACAAACCACAAGATCATGACCTGAGCTGAAGTCAGATGCTTAACTGACTGAGCCACCCAGGCGCCCCAAGGTGCTTACTATGTTCTAAGCTAACTCTTTGCATATATTTGTTCAATGATTTCTCATATAATGTGAATTTCCATATCAAAACACTGAGGTGTAGAGAGGTTGAGTAACCTGACAGGGACCACAGTTACAAAGTAAAATAGGAAGAATTTAAACCCACATCTGTCCAGCTCTGGTGTTGGAGGTTTTAACCACTGTGTATAATACTCTAAGAATTTTTCAGCTTAGGTCAGGTAGAACATTCTCTTTGTAAAATGCCATGCAATTTTGCAAGTTGTTGAGGGGAATTTTTCTCGGTTACAAAGCAATTTTGCCCAGTAACATCTCCTAAAGAGCCAGTAAGCTGCTTCTCAAAACATAGCCACTTTAATTGTATGACTAGTGTTTTGTATATTGTATAAGCATATACATCAGACACACTTCACCAGACTGGATGGCTAAGGGTGGTAGGAATGCCTCGTTCTGCTGGTGCTCAGCATCTGCTAGTCTATGCTCTCCGGTTTATCTTGTATATTGTATTATATTGTATATTGAAGAATTTTGGACACAAAACTGATCCACAGAAGTCTGAATCCAAATAGTAATGTAGGTTCTGTTGTACAGGATTGGTGGAAGATTTAAAGAAGAGAAAACCTCAAAACAGAATGAGGACTGCTGTGTAAAGGCAGGCTACAACCACCACTGTTCCACTGAGAAAAGGTTTTAGGAGACGAGGTTTTAATACTATCAGATTAGGAATGAACATGGTTTAAAGTGTGAGCCCTAAATAGTGGGTTGCCCCTCATTATTTAAAACTGTCATCAGGGAGCACCTGGGTAGCTCAGTCAGTTGATCGTCTGACTTTTGATTTTAGCTCAGGTCATGATCTCACGGTCATGAGATCAAGCCCCATGGCAGGCTCTGTGCAAAGCATGGAACCTGCTTAAGATTCTCTGTCTCTCTGTCTCTTTCTCTCTCTCTCTCAAGAAACAAACAAAAACCTGACTGTCATCAGGAAGGGGTCTATACCCTACTGAAATTACATAAGGAGTCTTTGCTTGTGGCAGAATTGTAAGCCTATGGATTCTAGGAACGGTCAGATAGAGCAGCACCCACAGCTTTTTATCTTGATGTAGTTTTTCAAGATTTGTGGCTTTGACTGAACCAACCTGTCACTCATCTAGTTGGTCCACTCCACTCACAACCAGCTTTACTAATTTTCCCACAGAACTACTTGGTAATTTAAGTAAAAAGGACCTTCAGGATACTCAACGGGTTTGATTTTAGTATATTCTGTATCCTATTTGAAGCTCTAGAAGCTTCTAATTTCTAGCATTGATGGGCCAAAGTGATTTTTAGTAACAATGGACCTAGAAGCCATCATAAGCTCACACTTGATTACTCTGAGAATGGCTTCGGTTATTCTGGATTTTCTCAGGTCTCAGTCCAAGTATATTTACTGATACATTTTTTTCTATTAAATATTATGAAATATAGATACAAAATGTCTATTGAATCTTAAGGGCCTCAACCCAGTTTAAAAAATCGAATACAATCTATGACAAATTGTACTTACCAAAAGTGACTGACAAAAGATTCTGGCTCACTACATACTTTCAGAATTCTGATAATATCTTAAGATACAGTATCTATAGAAGAAGGATCTATAAGCACTGAAGTAATACCTATAGGATTTGTAGGAAAGTCCACCAGATCTGAGTCCCAGCAGATCTAATCTAATCACATTTGCCTTAGTAGCTTAAGACAAATTGCTTTAAATAAATATTCACACAATGGAGATAATCAATTGTACTTTTAGTTGGAATTCCTATTCAGGTAAGGGAAATCTATCCCTTAAAAAAGTGAACTTCTGACTGTATGATAGCTCTCATCTTCCTTCATTCAAAAAATACTTGCGAGGGAATAAATGAAGATTAGTAATAGTCAAAGGCTAGGTAGCATTTGAATAATAGAGATAGAGTATCTCTTATTTGAAATTCACTAATTAACAGAAGAAATTATAGTGTAAAAAGGAAAGTGTATGTTTAGTATTTTACTCTAGATCTCTAATGCACTAACCCAGTGTCAGAGGTATTTAGAAATATTTGGAGATAGGAGCACTGGGGTGGCTCAGTGTGTTGAGTGTCCAACTCTCCATTTTGGCTTACATCATGATCTCATGATTCATGGGTTCCAGCCCGGCATTGGGCTCTGCGTTGACAGCTTGGAGCCTGGAGTCTGCTTCCAATTCTGTGTCTCCCTTTCTCTCTCTCTCTCTCTCTCTCTTTCTCAGAAATAAACATTTTTTAAAAAGAAAAAGAGTATAATGTATTTAAAAATGAATATTTGGAAGTTATTTATTAATTTTTATGATTTAGAAAAATCATTATGATTCTAGAAAAATCTGTGCTCTTTAGGTATTATTTTGGTTTGGATTTGGGATCTTTTCTGCTTTGGTTTTAGTTTTTCTGTCTTTTGTCTTGGGCTTTTCTTCTTGAGATAAACTTATAACAGCTCCCTCATGTCTGCCCCCAAAGGCTGCCATTTCATTAATGTCACTCCAGATTTCAAAAGGATGCACATATTTGCCCCATTAACAACTACAGGTTTGTTCCTCCCCAGGAGACTTTGATGATGCCGAACTGGATGACTATCCATTCTCGTGTTACAGTCAGTTGGAAGTGGATGAATCCCAGCACTTGCTGACCTGTACTTTTGACGACCCAGATGTCAACAGCACCAATCTGGAATTTGAAATATGGTGAGGAATATTGGCTCCTACGGGTGCCTGGAAATCCTGTCTCTCTTTTCATGTACTACGCAGCAAAGGAAAGAGTATGGAGCATAATTGTCAAGTACTAAAATCGAATGAATTCCCAAAACTTCCTGAAACCCCTTGTTCTTCACCAAAATACTCCAGCAAAGATACTTTCATAGGTTCTCCTGTCAGTCAGTCCTTGCTGGTACAGCAAGCTGATGGTATGGAACTTGGAGATCTCCCAACCCTCCTGACTTCATAGCAGACTTTAGCATTTATTTTCTTTTAATATTTTATTTAGTTTTGAGAGCAAGAAAGACAGGGCACAAACAGGGGAGGGGCAGAGAGAGAGGGGGGAGACACAGAATCCAAAACAGGCTCCAGGCTCTGAGATGTCAGCACAGAGCCCGACGCGGGGCTTGAATTCACAGACCATGAGATCATGACCTGAGCCGAAGTCGGACACTTAACCAACTGATTCACCCAGGCGCCCCCTTCATAGCAGACTTTAAATCTTGCTTTCTTAGAACACTCCTCCCCCAAAATTTATCTGCCTGAGACAATCTAGTGTCTTGCTGCACTCTGGAGGGCTGTTGCCTGTTTTCTAATCCCAATACCAGCAACGTCTTAGCTTTTCAACCTAAAGCAAGCTATGGGGGACGCCTGGGTGGCGCAGTCGGTTAAGCGTCCGACTTCAGCCAGGTCACGATCTTGCGGTCCGTGAGTTCGAGCCCCGCGTCAGGCTCTGGGCTGATGGCTCGGAGCCTGGAGCCTGTTTCCGATTCTGTGTCTCCCTCTCTCTCTGCCCCTCCCCCGTTCATGCTCTGTCTCTCTCTGTCCCAAAAATAAATAAACGTTGAAGAAAAAAAAATTTAAAAAAAAATTAAAGCAAGCTATGGAACTCATGTAGGCCTCAAGTTCTTCACCTGTTAAATGAGTTGTACAAATTCATAGGGAGGTTTGGATAAATAAATAATGTAATACTTTAATAATTGAATTAAAGGGGTGCCTGGGTGGCTAAGTTGGTTGAGCATCCAACTCTCCATTTTGGCTGAGGTTAGGATCTCATGGTTTGTGAGTTCGAGCCACACACAGGGCTCTGCGCTGCCAGCATAGGGCCTGCTTGGGATTTTCTCTCTCCTTCCTTGTCTGCTCCTCTCCCACTCACTCTCTCTCTTTCTCTCTCAAAATAAATAAACTTAAAAAAATAATAACTTAATTGGAAGACATATCCATATATAATTATTGGGAAAGAGGCATTAAAATAAAAAAATCTATGAATACAGACCTAACTTCCACCTTCTTGGCACAGTTTGACTCTAGATGGTACCCTTAGTATCAATTTTCCAAAAATCAGCAGGAATAATCTGGCTCTTGTTTTCATAAGGCCTCAGGGAAAAGGCAAAGAAAAAAAGTAAGTCTCTCTCTGGTTTGAAAGTTTGGTGAAAAACTCAGAGAGTTTTCTTCTCCCTCCATAAACCATCTCATTGCTTTGGGTTACTGTCTCTGATGACTTGAAAAAGATACTCCAACATGAAATTCTAACTTAGGGCTATTTCCAAATTCATAGCAAATGCCCTAAGTAGGTTCTTACCAAGAAAAGGGAGTCAAGACCCACTAGTAGTAAAAGAGGGCTTCTTAAATTCAGTAGACTCTCACCAATCCCCCTAATATATGGTCTAGACAAGCCCTAAATTCCATGCCTTACATTAAATTACAGGAGCTTCCTGAATGTGCTCATGCAATGCTTCCTGATGCAGTCGTTCAAGAACACAATCTTGGACTTGAATTCCATTGTGTGTTCTCAGTCTGCTTCTTGGTTCACTTCTATAACACACTTTCCAGGAATAAAATCTGTCAGGAGAATAGGAATCTACGATGTCCAGAATCTATACTGCAACTAAACTACACTAAAACAGGCAAACAGCTTATTCCAGCCATGTGCTCCTTTTTATGGACAAAATCCCCTCCAACAGTTATGTGACTTTGGGTTCTCCACCACGCTATTTGGTGGACAGCAGCGTTCATATAGTTTCTCCTCAGGAGGCTGAGGCTGACCTTTCTGTCCACTTTCACTCACACCACTTCCTTGACCACTTGAACAAACTTGCCCACTTCCTTTTGCAAGTCTTTTGATTACTTCTGTCATATTATAATCTATCTGCAGCATCCAATGGGGGTTTACAATTGGGTTTATGTATTTTGGCTGGAAAGGGATTGTCTTAAGACATGTTTTCAGTGTGAAACACTAAGTATGAGGAGGTTAAGGTGATTCTGGAGAGCATCTGTGTTTGTGAAGGTATCCACACTTTGAGGGGGACTTTCATGCAACTCCTAATCCCAGGAGGAACATTGTTTCTCAAGTCAAAGTCATTTGGAGTGCTGTATTTGCCTACGAGGCTAGGTTGCTTTGCCAATGTAACTAGCTTCATTGGAGCTTTCTGTTCCTTTAACATGTTTATAAAGAAGAAATTGGAAATTATTGAAAAATGTACTTTCTTCTGAAGTCTTTTCACAGGTGGAATTGTTGACAGAAACCAGATGCTGTTTCCCAGCAGGCTTGTTAGGGGCATATTCCTAGAAGAGTTTACCACCTGCCTGATCTGGTCACCAGTCTCCCGGGGTTAGAAACCAAATTACTTGGTGTTCAATGAAAGGATCCATTTCCCAGGAATGGACTTGGATTAGCCAAAATCACAGAGTTATATTACCAATATGCCAATTGAAGATTTCACACTAATAGATACAATTATTATAGATACCAAATATTCACACTGGGCTCAGGACCAATAGGAGTGGGTGTTTGGGGAGAAGAGGAACAGAGTAGACCAATGGAGTATATGTCCATATAAATCCACTCTTACTGAGGGATCTGAAAATTTTTTATTCACCAGAAACTTAACCACCTCTCAGGTACCTGGAATAACACAACAGAGGCACTAAAAGCAAGCACCTAGGTTAGAATCCCCATAGTAACACTTAAGGAGCTCTGTGACCAAGGAGTTGCTACTTAAGCTCTCTGATCATAACAACCACATTGCATTGGGGTGGTTGGCATATGGTCAATACCTGTAAATAGTACTTAATTCTCAATGTAGATTGATTTTTATTAAAAATGACATCAAAAGGTTGTTCAGTAAATATAGAAGCAAAACAAAGGAAATTTATTTGTTGGTTTTATGACTAGAGTTAGTTGGGGCACCTGGGTGGCTCAGTCAGTTAAACATCTGACGTCAGTTCAGGTCATGATCTCGCGGTTTCTGAGTTTGAGCCCCACATTGGGCTCTCTACTGGCAGCTCGGAGCCTGGAGCCTGCTTCAGATTCTGTGTCTCCCTCTCTCTCTGCCCCTCTGCTGCTCATGCTCTGTCTCTCTCTGTCTCTCAAAAATAAATAAATATTTTAAAAAAATTTTTAAAGTTTAAAGTTATTTGGTTCAGATCTCAAAGTGCTTAATGTTTTAAGACTAGCTACCAGCACTTAAACATCTAGGTATCTCTTTAAAAATCAGATTTGATAATAACAGGCCCATCCAGCAAAAGGGCCTGAACAGAATTCCTGCTGCTTCTGTGGATGAACAATTAAATCTCAGCCCTGAACGTAAGCCCACTTTTCGCATTTATGTTACTTTCGTAGACACTGTGGGCACTTGACTTTGGGACCCTGCTTTCTAGGTGCTTATATAAGGTCCATGGTCAGCTCTCAAAGGCAACTGATTTTTTTGTTTCCACATTCTTGGGAGCATCACAGTCATCTCCATGTGCCACCTACAGATAGCATTTCCTATATCTCATTTTTAGTTTCTATGATTTACCACCAATGTCACAGGCACCCTGCCAAATTTATCTCATATTCTAGAGTTACCTAGCAATATCTGCCAGGGGTTATTAATTTAGTCCTTCTCCAGTAAACCATGCTAACTTTCAAAGTTGCTAAATATTTTTGAGATAGATTCTGTCTTTAGAGGCCAAATGAGGAACAAAGGCTACAGTTTTTGTTTCTGTTTTTTAATGTTTCCATGTAGGTATCTGTCTGCCCCATCAGGAGAAATGCATTTATCAAGCTAAACCAGACAAGATTGAAAGAGATTTAGGAGGCTGGAGCTAAATTGAAGAAGTAGGCACTATGGTCTCCCCAGGAGTCTCTCCCTATTTTCAGAACAAGAGGGTTTGTGTGAGTGGGTTACTGTTGATGCCCTCTGGGAAGGTCATATAGGCCCAAATTTGTTGGCCTATAGTACTACTGGGGTCAAAAGTACATGAAAAAAAGCCACCCCAGAAGTAAAGCCAGTAAATCACTGAAATAGTAATTTCTAAAAGTTTATTGAGCATGTGCCAAAAAGACAGTTTGCAAACCAGCTGTGCTCAAACTAAAATATAGAATGAGGCTCAGAGGTATATTGTTATAAAGCAACTTATATAGTGTAAAGACAATGAGTGTCTATTCTTTACAATGATTGGCTATAATATTAGAATTTTCTTAACCAAAAGGAAATTGGTTGGTGGTTACCTCATATCAATTTTGGCAAATGGTTTAAGTTTTGCTTATGATTTTCAGCGGCATAAAAAGAAGTGACCCAGGTTAAGTTAATCTTGCTTGTCTTGTAAAGTAAGCTAAAATGATATTTGCAGATATGACGAACTTGTTTTGTCTGCTCAGGGAATTTTCAAGTGCGGTCTCTGTGTTTAATTTTAACATTGGATACTTGTGGTGCTTTTTTCTGCCCCCAAAATACCCTAGAATTTTGGGTATTTCCAACAGAAATATAGTGTGATCCATAAATGTGTGAGCCACATATATAATTCTAAGTTTTCTAGTAGCAACATTTTAAGAAATAAAATATAAATAGGTGACATTAATTTAATTTAATATATCTGATTTAACAATACACTTTAATATACTATATCCAAGATATTATCACTTCAACATGTAATCAATATAAACACAAACATTAATGAGATATTTTACATTACTTTTTGCATCTTCAAAATCTGTTGTATATTTTATAGTTAGAGCACATCACATGTGATATTTCAAGTGTTCAATAACCACATATTGGGAGGTGGTTATTGTGTTGGACAGTGTCATTCTAGAATACGTCTAACCTTAACAATACATATTTAGTAACCAAGGAAATTGTTTCAAATTAGGTAAGTGAGTTGAAATGAATTACATTGAATTGAGTTGAGCTCATGGGGAATACACTAAGTTTCTTCCATTTGCCTGAAGCCAGTGTCATTGGCACAAAGAAGATTATCTATTCCAGGCCATAGGTTCTTCTCAGCAACAAACATGGCTTCCCCTCCACATAGGGTGGCTCCTGGAATTCAGACCCCTTAAAGGATGCCCAAGCTCAAAAGTCAGCCATAGGGTGATCCTTTATTTATTTACTTTTTTTTTGCTCATTTATCTTATTTTCCAAAAAGTGGGAATAAACCAAGAATGCCATTTTAGGTTCTTTTTAAATTTCTAACAATACGAAAAACTTGCTACCTGTTAAGGATTTATAATTGAATATTGTACTATGCTTCACTTAAAAATATATTGCAAACTCATTGACTGAACTAAAAGGCATTGCCTTTCTAATTTCTCCACATCATATGTGTACCTAAAATTCAGAAATGGGATCATGCTCTAATTCTCCCCCTCTATCTTTATCAAATTATGAAATGTAGGCTATCTTCAGAACTGTCCATATGACATTCCTCCCAAGTTTGTTCCCTGGTATCCATCTGGCCCAACTTAAAAATTTGCTTTTAATATTTACTCTACTCCAAGGGGGAAAACCCAGTTAGCCCAATGAGGGACACACTCACTAGAAACTCCAACACACTCACGTGCACACACATACACACACACACACACACACACACATTTAAAGCCACACAACTGCATACCCTGAAAGATTAACAGTTAACAAAAAAACTATAATTGGGGGAAGGTGGCAATTTTAAGGGATGTCCCACAAATAGTAAATATATTTAGCCAATTAATAAACTTAAAATTTCTTGACCCATCTCTGTCTTTGTTTGAATACAGGAATGTAACTAGTCACTCAAAGACCACAGCAGCCTAGAACAGGGAGATTGTGCACCTACAGCTGAGCCATCCTCCTCAGATTTTAACCCCACACCCACCTCACCTCAAGCCACACAGACATGTTCTTTCTGCTCAGAATCCAGCACAATCCTGGAAAGGGCTCACTTGAGCACATGTTGAGGAAAGTGTACACACATCTAATTTACCAAAGAAAACCAACACATTCTGTACCGTAGGTAGCAAAGGACATTTTTAGAATATATTCCCTGTGATATTTTTAAAAATATCTGGTTAATGAAAAGAATTCTTTTCATGTAAGCAAACTCATTTTCTTTTTTTTTTCTTTTTTTTTTTTCTTGCTACAATCCCCACTTCCAATTTGAGCCAGCTATCCCTCTTTTCAGGGCTATTTGGCTGGAAGAGCATATAGGAAAACAAATTGGTAATCATGTTTATCACAGGAGATGGAAATTAAATTGACAATTGGAAAAGAAAGAGAAATGAGTACTTTTATTTTTATTTTGCATTGTTTAATTATTGTTTCAATAGGTGTGCATACTTTTCATTCTTTCTTTCATACAAACCATTTCTTTTACCCTTCTGTCCCCTTCTAGCCACCCATCCCCTGTGAACAATCCATCACCCTTTGGGTTTGCCAGTTTCCAATACTTCTTATAAGTGGAGTAACACACTGTTTACTCTTTTCTTTTTGAGATTTATCCACATTGATGCATGTTTCAGATCTCATCTTTTCAATTGTTGAGTTTTCATTCCACTGAATGAATATATCACAAATTTTAATCCTTTCTCCTTTACATGGATATTCGAGGTTTTTTCTTTCCAAATTTGAGACTATTAATTTTTAAGTTGCCGTTAAAATTTTTGTACAAATTAGTTTGTTCATTTCTCTGCAGTAAAAACCTCAGCGTGGAATTACTATATCATAGGCTCGGTGTGTATTTAACCGTAAGAAACTATCCAGCAGTTTTCCAAAGTGGTTATACCATTCTACTCTCCCACCAACAGAGTGTGAGAGCTAAAGTCATCTCCAACATTTGGCTTTGAAATAGTACCTTGTGATTTTTATTTATGTATTTCAAGTAACAAATCATGTTGACCATCATTTTGCATACTTGCTGGCCATTTGCATGTCTTCTTGTAGCAAGTGCCTGTTAAAGCCTTTTGTCCTTTTCACCCAATTATTTATCCTTTTATTGTTGATGAGTATGAATTCTTTATATGTTCTGGATACAATTCCTTTGTCGGATGTCTTCATTACAACTATTTTCTGCCAGTGTGTAGCTTGCCATTTCATTTTCTTAAGGTGTACTTTAATAGGCAGAAAGTTTTCATTTTGATGAAAGTCCAATGTCTTTTTTTTCTTGTAAAGGTGCAGCAGATTTTTTTTAAGTTTATTTATTTATTTTTGATAGAGAAAATGTGAGCTGGGGAAAGGCAAAGAGAGAGAGGAAGACACAGAAATCTGAAGCAGACTCAAGCTTCAAGCTGTCAGTGCAGAAGCCTGACTTGGGGCTCAAACTCATGAACTGTGAGGTCATGACCTGAGCTGAAGTCCAAGGCTTAACCCACTGAGCCACTCAGGTGCCCCTTAAGTTTGTTTGGTTTTTTATTGAGAGAGAATGAGAGAGACAGAGAGAAGGAGAGCACATGCGTGTGTGTGCATGAATTTATGTCTGTGGACAAGCATGGGAGGGGCAGAGAGGGAGAGAAAGAATCCCAAGCAGGCTGTTAGTAAAGAGCCCCACCCAGCCTCAAACCCAAGAACTGTGAGAGCATGATCTGAGCCAAAAGCAAGTAAAGAGCCCCACCCAGCGCTCAAACCCAAGAACCATGAGATCATGACCTGAGCCAAAAGTGAGAGTACAACGCTTAACCCACTGAGCCACCCAGGCACCCTTTTTTTCCCCCTCTTTTATGTTTCAGTGCTTTGTGTGTCATTACTCCCTTTGTCCCCTCATAAAGTCAAAAAGATATTTTCTTATGTTTTCTTCTAGATATTTTGTAGTTTGAGCCTTTACATTTAGGTCTATAATCCATATCTAATTAATTTTGCATGAGATTAAGGGTCATATTTTCCCTACATTTGTTTACTTGTTCCAGGACAATTTGCTGAAATGATTTTCTATTTCCCATTGAATTGATAGAGTACTTGTATTAAAAATCAGTTAACCTTCTATGTGTGAGCCTATTTCTGAACTCTTTATACTTTCTATTGATCCTTTTATTTATTCTTACACCAGTGCTAAGACTGCCCAATTATCATAGCTTTATAGTAAATTTGAAATCAACTGCTCTGAATCTTACATATTTGTTCTACTTTTTCAGTGTGATTTTGGCTTTTCTGAGTTTTTTGTATTTCCACATAAATTTTAGAATCAGCTTGTCAATTTTTTTAAAATCCTGCTGAGATTTTAATATTACATACACCAAGTTAGGGGATATTCCCATCTTCTTACTACTAAATTTGCTAATCCATGAATGTATGTCTTCATTTATTTAGATCTCCTTTAATAGCTCTGAGGAATGTTTTATAATTTCTAAGGCCTTGAACATCCTTTATTAATTTTATCTCTAAGCATTTTATGTTTTCATTGGTGTCATAAATGGAGCTGTTGGTTTTAAAATTTATTTTCTAATTGTTTGATACTAGTCTGTAGAAATATAATTGTTCTTTATATTCTTACTTTGATGAATTCAACTTACTAGTTCCTGTAATTTTGTTGGAGAGTCTATATAATGTTGTCCGCTAATAAAGAAAGGCTTTTTTTCTCTTCCTTTACAACCTGGATGTGTTTTTGTTTGCTTGTTTGTCATGTTTTACACACTGGCTAGAACCTCCAGTAAATTGTTGAGTAAAAATGGGGAAAGTGCATATTCCTGTTTTGTCTGTATCTTAGGGGAAAATGTTCAAAATTTCACCATTAAGTATGATGTTAATTGTAGACTCTTCCTAAATTTCCTGTTTCAGGTTGAGGAAGTGTTCTTCTATTAATAGTCTTGATATCATCCTACAGGTCACTGAGATTTTGTTTTTTCAGACTGAATATTTCTATTGATCTATCTTCAAGTTCAACAACCCTTTCTTCTGCCATCTTCAATCTGTTATTAAGTCCTTCCAATACACTCAGTACATTTTAAAAAAAAATTTTTTTTTCTTAAGTTTATTTATTTTTGAGACAGAGAGAGACAGAGCATGAACAGGGGAGGGGCAGAGAGAGAGGGAGACACAGAATCGGAAGCAGGCTCCAGGCTCTGAGCCATCAGCCCAGAGCTCGACGCGGGGCTCGAACTCATGGACCGCGAGATTGTGACCTGAGCTGAAGTCAGACACTTAACCGACTGAGCCACCCAGGTGCCCCAACGCTCAGTACATTTTTAAAGATTTTAGATTTACTTGTCAGTTATAGCATTTTCATTTTGTTTTCTTTTATAGTTTCCATTTCACCACTAACATTATGTATCTATTCAATCATTATGACCATATCCTTTTTTCAGCCCTTAAACATATTTACAAAAGCTGCTTTAAGGTCTTTTTCTGCTAATTCTAACATCTGGTCACATTAGGGTCAGTTTCCATTGACTGTTTTTTGTCTTGACTATGGGTCTCATTTTTCTTTTCTTAAGTCATTTGTAGTAGCTTTTGACTATAGGAAAGACATTATTGACAACAAGTTTTCTGGATTCTGTTAACTTACTCTGCCAACTGTTGATTTGAACTCTGTTAGTTAACTTGACTGGATTAATCTTTAAATTCTCTTTTCTTTTGAGATAATACCTAAAATCTCAGCTCAGTTATTTCTAGTGTCATCTAGCTATTCCTTTCCCATGGTTTCCTTAGAGTTTCCTTCATACTTGACAATTAAAGGGACATATAATGATATGAGCAGAGGTTATATGCAGATCTCTCCATAGCTTCCTCATTTCTAGGCCTTTCCCCATTAAAAATATCCATCCACACAAGAAGTCCTCTAACTTCTCAAGACAATAAAACTGTGGCTTTTTGTTAGATTCTAGATGCCTGTCACAGTGTGACCTGAGGAGTGCTATCAAACAAAGAAAAAGAAAAAAGCAGGAACAAGGAGCTCATCTACCCTTTTATAAAGGATAAAATTCCCTCTCAGAGTGCATGGGTGGCTCAGTTGGTGAAGACTCAAACTCTTGATTTGGGCTCAGGTCATCATCCAGCAGTTCATGGGTTGAAGCCCCACACTGGACTCCACACTGACAGCATGGAGCCTGCTTGGGATTCTCTGTCTCCGTCTCTCTCTGCCCCTCTCCTGCTCCCTCTCTATCTCTCTCTCAAATTAAATAAGTTAACATTTTTTAAAAATTCCCTGTAATTTCTGCATACTTTTGATTACTCTTTAAAACTTTTAAAAAGGATTTTCAAAAATATCTTGTCCAAGGTTGATAATAGTTATATATTGGAAGGTTAGTATGATACAAGTTGTTCTGCTATTACTGGACCTAATAGTTATACTTTTTATTGAAAAAAGTGCAATGTGAAGCTTTTGATGTTAGTTGTACAATAAGCAACAATCTCTCTTCCTCAGTTTATTGGAAGACTGAGCTTAGTTGGGAAGAGGAAAGGGAACATGGGAATAAGCGTTGATTTTAAAGTTTGTTGATGAGGTAAAAGTGGAGCACAGTCAAAATTACCTTTGAAAGTCCCCAAATTACTCATTAAGTGTATATGGTTTTATGTATATAATCCTCTAGACTATTGTATCATTTCCTTTAACTTTGTTTTGGTCAATGTTCCTTTACAGGCTTTATTTCCTGAATTTATTTCTGCAAAACATCAAAAAGAGCAATTATCTAACCACCTACAAAACATTTTTGTTTTTCAATGATCAATTATTTAAAAATAGGAATTTTCCAGGTTTTTCATGAACAGGCTTTGACAGTTTCATATTCAGTTGCATGTAACGCCAGAGTATATCATCATTATACCATTGTGATGGTACCAAGAAGCCACATTATTTAATTTCTCTCTCTCTCTCTCTCTCTCTCTCTCTCTCACACACACACACACACACATACACACACACACAAGCACCTATACATCCACATACCAGTGGACAGAGTTGAAGTCACAAAACTGAAATGTACATGTAATGCTATTCCATTGTATACAGAAACTCTTACTTGAATTAAGATAGATTCCTTTTTTGTTTCTACAGTGGGGCTCTTTTGGATGTGAAATGCCTGACTTTTAATAAAATGCAAGAGATGTATTTCATCAGGACAAAGAAATTCTTACTGATTGGAGACAGCGAAATATGTGTGAAGCTTAAAGGAAAAAAGATAACTTGCAGGAAAATGAATGTAGTCAAGATAGGTAAGAAATTGTATATGGGAGTAGGCTTGCCATTCGGACATATATGAAGGCACTGATTGTGTCTGGACTTTCTGCATGTTAAAAGTAGACAAATCATGAAAGCTCTTTGCAATAGAGAATAGCAAAGTCCTTAATGGAAGGAATTTTTTTTAAATCTGGAAGTTTTGAAGCATGTGACACTAATTCTTAATATGAGAGAATTCTGAGGGGGATGCATGGGTGGCTCAGCGGGTTAAGTGTGCGACTTTGGCTAGGGTCATGATCTCAAAGTTTGTGAGTTTGAGCCCTGCATTGGGCTCTGTGCTGACAGCTCGGAGCCTGGAGCCTGCTTCTGATTCTGTGTCTCCCTTTCTCTCTGCCCCTTCTCTGCTCACACTATCTCTCTCTCAAAAATAAACATTTTTTAAAAGTTTTTTAAAAAGAATTTTGAGGGTCTTCAAACTCAGCCATGAAAGATAGTGATTGGCACCTACAGACTGCAGGAAGAGTTCTACATGAAGTCACTAGAGCTGGACCTCTGATGCCCTTTCCCTCTTCATCTTTCCTTCTCCTGAATTCCTTGTATTCTTCTTCCCATATATCCACCATATTCAGAGTATGTTTAGTTAAATTATCAAGTTATTTTGAAAAGTTAATATCAATTAATATTTGGCCTAGAATATTCATATTACATTTGGTCAAAAAATATTTCAAACAAAATTATAATCGAAATTGGTAAATTCACCTACATGTTTCCTTTTGATCTATATAATATTCATATACATAGTAATATGAATCAGTAAATCCATTCAATTATCTGACTATAAGTCAATATTAATTACCAATTCATCATTTAGTTGCCAGGCAAGTAAATCAAAATAATCAGAAAGATTGAGAATATAGACCCAAGAAATTTTCTTTTCTATTACTTACAGATTATAACCCTAGGGTGAATAAAGTTACATTCAAAACCTCAGAGAGACTCTGATATAGGAGAATGTCTAAGCCAATTATGACGCATTAGTGCAATGGAATAATGACTACTTGTGTTTATTATACCTATGGAGATTTACAAATGAAATAATATATGTAGGAGGGAAACTGGTCAAAGTGATAGAAGAGGTACATTCATTCTTTTGCTGGTTTTAAGTACTATGGCTCACTCTCTCTCCTTATTTTCAACCCCTTCTTCACCATCCCAAAAGAAAATTAAAGGTAAAAGAATAATACTCATTAGAGACAATAAAGAGGTGAGAAACTTTGAATCTAGTCTCAGCTTTGCCTCACTAAGTTGGTAAAATAAAGAATGAAAACAAAAGTTCCATGTGTGAATAATTACCCTATAAAAGTTCAGATAGTGAAAAAGAGACATTAGGCAAATGGTTTGTACATATTGAACACACAGCAACATAGGCCACAACCAATGTAACTGCAAGGTAATTCTGAATATAGGACACAAGCAAAGTAGGTTTTGGTCATTTGGAGACTGGGCTGTTATGGATGGATGGTCAGTTTGTGCACTGCACAAGAGCACCATATCTAAATGTTTACATTGGGGTTGCAAATCTATATTCACTACTCTAAAATCAGGTAGGGAAGACAGAGATTCTCAGTCCTCTGACAGCATCATGGCATTTTACAGAGCGAGCATGTGACTACTCAAGACTCCAGGTAGCACCCTGCTGATCTGAATCCCCAGATCTCACATATCCAGTGCTCTCAGAAGCCTATTTTCTATATCTCAGCAGAAGCAAACCTACCAAGCCACATCTGAGAGGCCAAGGAAGAAAGGTAGTTGTGCTCACAGCTGGTAGCCTGGGCCCTTGTGAACTGGGTGTGGTGAGCCCCTTCAGGCTTTGAAAAGCACCCTTAAGCAACCAGATGAGAGGTAATGGAGGTATGTCGCTCAGCAGCACCTTCTTCTGATTCCTAAGGTGACATTTGATTAGCAGAACTGTCATTTAATTGAATTTAAATTGGAAGTTCCTGATTGAGCCCTAGACCAGAGCTACCCTGCAACCACCTGCCCCTCACTCCCCCTTCTTTAGATATGGGCCCTCTGATAAGGCTAGAGGGTCAGCTTCCTGCCTTCCCATTTGTCTTGGTAGAGTGAGTCTGTGTAATTGTTCAGTTTGCTCACAGAATAAACTAAGCTATAAAAATGTTGCTTGAGAAATGAGCAACTTTTTCTGATGTGCTCAGAGACACTCTTTGAACCAGAGACAGCACTATTTGGAAGACACCTGGACAAGCCAGAGTGAGATAATGGAGTACAGAAAGAAAAGCTAAATGAAGAAGAGTGAGCTTCAGAATCAGACAGAATTGGATTTAAATCATATCAAACTATTTTATAGGAACCCGAACTTAAGTTAATTAACCTCTCTGAGACTCAGTTTCTTCATCAATGTAGTGATGATAGAGATTATTGGTGGAAGCTGGCATAAGTGCTTAGTAGGTGTATAATCAATATCAGTCTGTTCTTTGCTTAATTCTTCCATTATTATGAGACCTTGAGAGATGGGGATGAGGCAAGGAATTTAGCATCAGAGGTTTCACTGAAAATGTGAATCTTAATTAGTCCTTGAATGAAGAGTAGGAACTGGCTTGGCAGGGGTTCTCTGTTGGTCTGTTTCTCTACACTCACCACCCTTTCCTCCTGTTCCCCCAGGGTATCTCCCCTTTCTAAAGTGAATCTAAAAGTAAAGAAGGATAAACTTCCCCTTTTATAAGACATCCAAGGGCAAAGGAGACACTTCCTCTTTTTCAGGATCTCTGGGGCAATGCAGGAGAAACTTAGGTGGTCACCACTATGAGCAAGTGACTACAGTAAGTGAGCCAAACTCCATTACATGAGTTCACTTTACTGGGTCAACAAGTCTGCCATAAAGCCCAGTGCAGAGAGCCTAGAATTCAGCTCAATCTAGAGGGTAAGAGTTTAATGAACACATACTCTCTCATTAACAATAGGTTTAGATTAGATTTTAGTCTATGTGCTCTCATTCTCTGAGACCAGCCATGCAAAAAAGTGGCTGCCCCATCTTTAGAAAACAAACGTCCCAGGCTTTGGTGATAGAGCAGCTAAGAACCCAAGACAGGAAAACCCCTGGTCAATGATGGGGAGGCTGCTTGACATGCATGCTTTTCAAAGAATTCAGTACCTTTCTCAGGGTAGGTTCTGCCTGAAATAAAACCTATTTCCCTCCAACAGCATTTCATATATGGTGCCTGTGATCCTAAGAGTAAGTTTGCTCAGCAGGCAGACAGAAGAAAGAGACTAGAGAGGAATTCAGAGCCAATACCAACCAGACTAAAGTCACACTAAAAATTATGAGCTTAGGGACAGAATGCAGACCCTCAGCTTCTATATAGCTGAGATGAGGTACAAGGCTCCCAGCTTAAAACCCAATTTATTGGAATAATGAAGACTCAAAGTTTAAACACTCCTGCTTTGAGGCTACTTAGTAACAAATTCTGTAGTATTCAAAAGGCAAAGTGAATGTGTTTTAGTGTAGAATTAGCACTAGCTGCTATAACAAATAAGCCCTAAAACATGATATCTCAAACACCGTAAGTTTATTTCTTGCTCACATAAAAGCCAAAATGGGTATTTCTAATGTGTGCATAGTGCTCTTTCAAACAATATTCAGGCTTCTTTCATCCTGTGGTTCCACTGTCTTCAACATATGACTCCAAATGGTGGAAAGGGAACAAACATAAGGTCACACATGTAAGCTTTCTGGGCCAGGTGGGAGGTGGTGCACATTTCCACTCACGTTGTTCACAAGGCTACATTCTACTGCAGAGGAGGCTGAAAAGTCTAGTCAAGCTTTGAACCAGGAAGAATAAATGTTTTCTGATTTGTTGCTTGATTACTGACCCAGAAAAAGAATGTGATTTTCAGAATGGATGAACTTCAAAAAGTATAATTATTTTCTTGACTGCCCTATAGACTGACCTCCTTTCTTTTTCTTTTCCAGTTAAACCTGAGGCTCCTTTTGACGTAAGAGTCATCTATCGTGAGGGAGCAAATGACTTTCTGGTGACATTTAACACATCTCACTTACAAAAGAAGTATGTGAAAGAATTATTGCATGAGGTAGCCTATCGCCAGGAAAAACATGAAAATGACTGGATGGTATGTAGATCAACTACATTTATACATTTAAAAATGCATAAAGATGACTGCATAAGTATATTGAATAAGTAAATTTCTATAAAATACATAAAATTATAATATATGTATATAAAATCATAAAATAAAAACTTCTTAATGTTATAAATTTTTTCATCCCAGAGGTACATTCACCTGGGGAGGGCCCCTTGCAATTTTGTGTTCAAAATATACCTTTTACTGAAAGAAGTTCCCCAAAGTATAAGAAATTCAGGTTTCACAAAACCTGGATCTTCTCTGGGCCATCCTGTTATAGCTCTCATTGTCATTGGAATGGTCTGGCCATCCCTGCAATCTATCTTGAAGAGAAGGTGGGAGAAAAGTAAAGTGTCCCAGGTTTTTAGGCTCCTCTGGGCTCACTGGCTTAAATTCTGTCCTATTTGTAACACATGGACAAAAACCAGATGATGGCTTATCTTTCTCACAGTGAAAAGAATGCCTATTTATACCCATGCTGTTCTCTTTTCTTAGGCCAGGATCAGCCTTCTTTGTTTGCAATATGCTGCTGTATAGTACTTACATAAGTGTAATGTCTACCCTAAAACAGTTCTACCCTCCTTCTACCACACAAACGAGGGTACCTTGGTCCTGTTCTCTTGAGTCTTCATTTGAAAATTGCACCAATGGAAAAGCAACTATAGTGGAGAAAGGAAGCATTAAAAAAAAAAAAAAAAAAAATATATATATATATATATATATATATATATTGTGGGGCTCAAACTCATCACCCCAGATCAAGAGTTGCACACTCCTCCAACTGAGCCAGCCCAGAGCCCCAAGAAAAGAATTTTGAATAAATGATACCAGGACAGTTAGCTGTTTGGGGAAATAATTAAGTTAAATGCCTAACTTAAAAAATAGAATAAAAAGATGATTTAAATAAATTATGTAAAAGTGAAAACACTAAACAAGGTAGAAAAAATATAGGTAAATGCTTATGTAATCTTGAGATGAAGAAAAATATTCTAAGCATAAAAGCAGTAAAGAGAGAAAAAGATGGATACATATGAATATATAAAAATAAAGGCTTATAAATGTCAGCACACATGACAATCAAAATTGTAAGGCAAATTAGATATTAGGATTAAATTGCCATACATACAACTGACAGATGGTTAATATCCTTCATATATAAAGAGGCCTTATAAATCATTAAGAAAAGGACAAATGTAACAACAGAAAAAATTAGCAAGAAACTTGGAAATGTCTCATAAAATAAGATACATGTAAATGCAATAAATATATGAAAACTAATAATCAAATAAGTATAAATGTAAATAACAGTGGAATATTAACTTTTTATCCATCAAATTGATAGTTTTTGCTTAAGGATAATGCACATTGCTGAAGAGACTTTTGTTCTCTATATTGCTATTTGCAATGTAGAATTGAATCTTTCTAGAGAGAAATTATTCCTGCTCACTTACCTTACCATTCCCTTGTATTTTCCTTTGGGATGTGAAAGAGGAGAAAAAGAGAAAAAAAAGAGAGAGAGAGAAATCGAAGTGTGGAAAAGAAGGTGGGGGCCTGGGAGTGATTTATATCCTCCTGGTATTGAAGAGTCCAGCTCACCTAAACAAAGACCCATGGTACTGTTGCCCTCCTTGACCACTGGTAGCATCATTTATGAGCTCACACATCCTCCTCTCCATGTCATATCTCCTTTTCCTAACAAGAGTACCCACATGACTAAAGTCACTTAACCTGAAATGATTTGGGGGATCTAGGCAACACGTCTTTTTTGACCCTAAAAATATAATGGCATGTTTTGCTCTTTAGCATGTGAACTTATCCAGTACAAAGCTGGCACTCCTACAGAGAAAGCTACAACCTGATGCAATGTATGAGATTAAAGTCCGGTCCATTCCTAATCATGACTATTTTGAAGGCTTCTGGAGTGAATGGAGTCCAAGCTTCCACTTCAGAACTCCAGAGATCACAGGTGGGAAGTGACAGCAGAATCTTTGTCCCCTGCAAAGTGCTTTGCATGTTAAGGTGTGTGAACAAGAGTGAGAGGCAGAAAGGTGAAAGGAACCCACATGTTAGGACTCCCCTGAGGGTATGTTTACACTGTCTTTGGAGAATGACCTGCCATATTTGGCCCTCTTGTGAAGAATAAGGAAGTAGTGGGAATAGAACCCATAGTCATTGATCAAATGATATAGGCTGCCCTGGATTCCACTGACCCAGGTGTTCTTGGGAGCTGATAATAATTCTGAATAAAGTCCCCACCTACTACCTCCACTCTACCAATTTAGACTGGAATCCCAATGGCTGGTCTCTCAAAAGCTCCTCTAGGGGAACACCTTTGGTGATAGAAGATGAGCAGGTTAGTGCTGCTCATTCATGCCTCCTTTTCCAGAATAACAAAAGTATCCACATGGTCTAGAAAGTGAGAATGGCCAGAAAAGCCAAAGAACACGGCTCACTCCACATATACCTTCTCTTTGAAGTATGAGGGGAACTATTCTTGACATACCAACATCCCATTCTCAGACTGGAACTTGATGAACCTGTGAGGTAGAGCATCCCCCTCCTGATTCCCCTGCTAGGTTTACTTCTCTTGATGGTAGATGTTGGGGAAAGAGTACTGCTATCCTTACTGCTGGGCCACTTTTACATTTCAAATGACAGATGTTCTACACCTGGTCACTCACGTGAGTGCCACTTACTGAAGCCAAAATTCTTTGTGCATAAAGCTAGTACATTATCCTGTTCACTGAAGGGTGACTTTGAAGAAATAGTAAATGGTCTCGAGTTACTAAATAAACTCAAAGCATACTGAAAGCTTCCCCAACTCCATGTTTAATGATTACTAACCAAGATCTTTCCTTGCATTCCAGGGAGGATGGATCCTATTTTACTAACTATTAGCATTCTGAGTTTCTTCTCTGTGTCTCTGATGGTCATCTTGGCCTGTGCATTATGGAAAAAAAGGTGAACTTTAATCAATAGGATGGTTACATGGGGTCCCAGACAGTTGGAGCTCTAGCCTATTTATTGATGAGAAAACTACAAAGGGAAAAAGACATTTCAGGAATTGTAGTGCCCAACATCCCTCCCCACCCTAAGGCACTGGTGAATTTCCACATTTAATTTCATAAGGGGTGAAAATACATAAATTAGACATAGGGCAAACCCTGCCCCCAAACTTTTTCTTCTAAAATAGTGGGAACCATGCCTCCAAAATGTCTGGGCAGCTGGGGGTACCCATGGAAAATACAGAATGTATTTGAAGTCTTGAATTTCAGCACACAAATTCATGGGACTTTTGCATTCTACCTCATGACAGAGCCCTGTCTGTTTCATTATGAAAATGATGCTTTTGACACATACCATCAAGTTATTAATGTTCTAGGAAGATGCCTTCAGCACAGTGCCACATGCTCTCATGATACTTCAATTTGTCTTTTTGTCTTTTTTAATGTTTATTTATTTTTGAGAGAGAGAGAGAGAGCAAGTGGGTGAGGGGCAGAGACAGGGGGGGACAGAGGATCTGAAGCAGGTTCTGTGCTGATAGCACAGAACCTGATGCAGGGCTCCAACTCACAAACCATGAGATTATGACCTGACTGAAGTCGGATGCTCAACCAACTGAACCATTGAGGTGCCCCATGATACTCTAATTTCCCTGGGTGGTTTAGAAAATATTCCTCACTTCCACAAAAATCAGAGCAGAGGAGTTGCTATCAGTTAAGAGAAGGAGTAGGATGACAACACCTATATTAAGAGTAGAAGAGCCGGGGGAATGTTGGTTTCATAGCCACACCCTTGCCAAGCCTCTTGAGGGTGAAGAGTTGTGGCTGACCCAAGACTAGAAATCTGCTCTTCTGATTTCTGGCTCAGAATGGGTGGAAAGACCTATTGTGCATGCATGCTCCCTCACTGTTCATTTCATCTTTCTCAATGTCCTCTTATTTCAGAATTAAACCTATTGTGTGGCCCAGTCTCCCAGATCATAAGAAGACTCTGGAACAACTTTGCAAGAAACCAAAAAAGGTAAGTGCTTCTGGTGATTCTATCATAATGTTGGAGGCATTCCAAAAGCCAAGAATAATATTGCAGGATAGGGAACAGTTGAACCACAAGTGTTGGTCTTTTGTGCATCCCATAACTGCAAGATCCTAGCTGCAGCTCCCTGGATATAGAAAACTAAAATGAGATACAAGTCTCAGAAGTCTCCTGGGCTTTCATGGGGCTGGAGGGCATGGCCAGTCCCTTCAGACTGACATGTCAGAGTGCATCCAGTGGTAGAGTCAACTAGAACATGTGGGTAATTCTCTGACATTCTCTGGTAAACCCCTGTCAGAAAGTTTGTTACATCTTTCCCTGAACTGAACCTTTGCTGGTGTGTCTCTTTGGAGCACTCTCAATGCCTTCTCTCTTTTTTTGGTGTAGAATTTGAATGTGAGTTTCAATCCTGAAAGTTTCCTGGACTGCCAGATTCATAAGGTGGATGGCATTCAAGCTAGAGATGAAGCCGAAGGCTTTCTGCAAGACACTTCTCTGCCACAACCAGAGGAGTCTGAAAAGCAGAGGCTTGTAGGGGGTGTGCAGAGCCCCACCTGGCCATCTGAGCATGCAGTCATCACCCCAAAAACGTTCAGAGGAGATTCACCCCTCGGATGCCTGGCTGGGAATGTCAGTATGTGTGAGGCTCTTGTGCTCCCATCTTCCAGACCCCCAGACTTCAGGGATGGTGGCAAGAATGGGCCTCATGTGTACCAGGGCCTGCTGCTTGTCCCTGGAACTACAAATGGCCCTGGGCCCACTCCATTTCCTTTCCAATCAGGAATCCTGACATTGAACCCAGCTGCCCAGGGACAACCCATTCTCACTTCCTTGGGATCGAGCCAGGAAGAAGCCTATGTCACCATGTCCAGTTTCTACCAAAACCAGTGAATTTTCAGAAACCCAGGACTGGAACCATGATGACTGACAAAGATGACTGAGCTCTGCCTACTCTTCCTCGAAGCACAAAGAAGACAGAATTAAGGCAAGCCCTCTGTATCATCTACAGGATTCAGAAGCATGGCTTGGATCACTCCTTTTCACTCCAGGGGCATTTGTCTTGAGGCAGGAGCACTCTGCTTCAGGCAACCCAAATTATTCCATTATTTCAGGGAAAAAAAACAGGAAAGAATGAAAGAAAGGATGGAGGAGAGAAGGGAGGGGGTAGGAAGGCAGGAAGAGGGCAAGGAAAGAAAGAGGAAAAGGAGAACAAGGATGATAGCCATCATTGTTAAGACTTACTATATACCAGTGGGCTCTACATAGCTTGTCTCCCTACATCCTCATAGTAATCCCAGGCATTGGTACAATTATTATCATCATTATTATTATTCTCTTTTTTAATAGATGATGGAATGGAGACTTGGAAGTATGAAGTAACTTGTCCATTTTGCTCCCCCCTCAGTGTGGGGTTTGATGGTCGGGAGTCTAACCATGGTTCCCCCCAAAGCATGTGCCTTCTCCTTGACTAGGGACTATCCTATTCTTGAGTGACAAACCCCACTAATAACAAATGGAGTGACTATGTCATTTATTGTCCAAACTGGGTCATTTTTGAAAGTGAAAGGAGGAGTTATAAATACTCATTCCAGGACAACAAGCATAAACCAGGAGTGTCCCAGACAGAGACATGGCCACCAAACTAAAAACACTGAGAAAGAAAGGGTCACGTGATGTATGAACTACCATGGCCAGCCATGTCTACGAAAACTGAAGTTTGTTCCCCACACATCCCATTCGATTCTGTTTTTCTGAAAAAGTAGAAGCCCAGAATTTCTGTTGTTAGTTATCGAGAGCATGATTGTCTTGCTAATACCACCCGGCTGCATCCATCTGAAATAGAAGAACCTGTTGCCAACTCCAGACACAGGTGCATTTGAGCAATGAGCCAGGAATAACACTTCTCTGTGTGTAGAGACTGCCCCAATCCAAATGCATCCACAAATTGTCCTGAGTTTTATACCTGTGGATGTTGCCACAAGCTTCAGGGAGAAGAGTTATAAGCACATGCAGTGAGTGAGCCGACTGGGGCCATGTTCTTGAAGGTAAAGAACATGCATTTCTTGGTCTAGATGAATTTTTAGTGACGAGCTCAAACCAAGTCAAGGCAGCTGAGAAATCTCAGCTCAGAGGAGTGCTGCCAACACCCATCCCACAGCCCCCCAGACCATGGACAGATGCAGAACCACACAGAGCAGCAGAGGCACAGGAAGTAATGAAGGGCATAGTTCAGAGTTTTGTTTTGTTCAAGGGGTTGTTTCCGTTGTTTTTGTTTACATTTCACACCTTTTTGTCCTGCTTTTAGTTTTTGGAGGGCTAAGTGTTTTTAAATTTTCAATTTTCTTGTTTGTTTTGTTTTGTGATATCTGTAAAGGGGGTTTTAAATTTTGGACTAAAATCATATCTGTTGGCTTTGAGGCCTAATGATAATAAGATCATTTACTCCTCTGTTGGCCATCGTACTTTCCAAATCCTTTTCTCTGAATCAGTAGTGATGAATATAATCTCTTATTCCCTTAGAGTTGTTAGTGCTTTTGTGATTTTCAAAGCATTTCCCTAAGCATTATCCCTTTCATTTCCTTGGCAAGTATTCATGGAAAGCCTGCTATGTGCCAGCCACAGGGTTAGGTGAATAAAGTTGGGGACCCTGCCCTCATAAGGTGGAAAATCTGATAAAAGTGGCAACTTTGTAAACAAATGATCCAATAACACAAAGTGCTATAATAGAGGCATGTTCAGGGTGCCCAATTGCAGACAGTCAGGGAAAATGCCAGACAAGTGATATACATCTGTGTGGCGGGAAAGCAGAACCTACCTGGTGTGTCAGCCCTAGAAGACATTTTCCACCAGGTGGACGTGTGTTCTTTACCTTTTGTAGAAATGGGAACTAGGTCTCAAAGAGGAGGTTATCACAGGAAATCCCATGCCAACCTGGGTGTCCTATACCTTATTCACAGAGGTCCTATGAGGTGTGTTGTTGTCATCTTTAACTTCTAGGGAAATTGGAACACAGAAACCTTACATGTTAATTCAGGACTGGAAGCCATAAGTTTGTTCCCCTGATATAATAGACAATCTCTTGAAGAAATAAGGAGATAAGTCTCGATAAAGATCAAAGCCACCCCCGCTCTAAAATCCCATGTTTCAGTATTTTGGGGCACAGGTTATTATTTGAATTTAGTGTGTGAACGTCTATCTGTTACTGGAGGGATTTAAAATCCATGTATTATACTCTTATAATCATAATTGCTGCTAATGATTGATTTTATACTCAAGGACAAGGTATAATGTCAGATTGCAAGTTTGTTCCCACCAACCTCCTTTTGCATTTCATTAGGAAAGAAAAATTGGTCTCAGACACAATGCATAAGTCAGAAGCGTTAACTGCTAGTTCTGTAGAGCATGAAATGAGAACCGGTAAACAGGCAGCTGATTTGGGCAATTAAACAATCTTGGCTGGGTCTAGGGAGCCCTTGGATTATTCGACTGATTTTCCACTAGCCTTTGCCTCTCCTGTCATTCTAGTTTCCACGCAAATTTCCTTCAGAAAAGCCAAGTAGAGGCTATTTCAGATGTGCATATTGTGTTTCCATAGCACTTCTGGAGAGGCTACAAGACGGAACCAGCAGGAAGGTGGTGAGAATATGTGGTCAAGACATCTGGAATGGTGCAGATCAGATGGCCTTTGTGTCAGCTCAGTGGTTTTTTTCTGGGGTTTTTCTAAAAACTACCCATCATTCACTACAGTGAAGGTCTCTGATTTGACCATGTACCTCCCATATGCGTTACAAACATTTTGCAGAGCTGCTAAGTATACAACTATCCAACGTGTGTCACCATCTCATATTTAATTAAATGCTATGGAACTCTCTGTGCCTGTGCTTGTCTTCTGTGAAGAATAAGGACAGAATAGGCCACAGACCTCCTCAACCACTGAAAACATTCTGGTGTCACTTGCTGTCATTTTATATTTGGATTTTCAGAGGAATGTCACTCATCGATTAAGTAATTAATTCACAAGTTAATGAATTAAACAGCAATTTGTTGAAGATCTGCCTTGCCTTACTTTGTTCTGTGCTAGGCACTGGAGTTACAGGGATGAAATGTACTGTTCCCAGCTCACTATCACAGGGGGACAGAGACACATAGGGATAGTTCCAATGTCGTATCACTGCTTGCAGGCAAAGCATTATCAGGATTCTCAGTGTAAGCAATGGACACAAATTTAGGCTGATTTGTGCAGAAAAGGAATTTAATAAAGGCTACTAGAGTGCTCCCAGAATACCTGAGAATCGAACATGGAGTTCACAGAGCCTCCCCTTATCTCTACCACTGGCACATCCAGAAACTGAAAAGAGCCTCCGCCGTTGTCACCACCAACCCCAGAGCAGAGCGGGCAGCAACGTCCAGCAGCTTCACCTACTGGCCACCAGTTTAGAGGTAGAGCTGGAGCCTGTGGTTGATCAGAACTATGCCGAGCTCATGTGCCTGGGCCCTAGCAATGGGAAGCAGAGAAGAATATAGGTGGCATTTACATCTTCTCCAGTAAGAGGCTGTGCCTCATAGATTGGGGTGGTCCCCAAATATAGGAAGGACATTCTGCCGCTGGCTGAGAAAACAAACAAACAAACAAACAAACAAGAAACAAACAAACCGGGAGAGGTAATGTGAAGGAAATCGCACTTGATGTGGCAAGACAGAGTAAGTAGGAATGTGCCAGATATAGGAGCCCAGAGGACATTTCCTAGCAGAGGAAACAATGAGCTCAAAGCCATGGAGCTGTGACAGAGCACTGGGGCATGTAAAGAGTTACAGCTACAATAGGTGATGTCTCCTTGTCAGCCTCAGTCGGGAACAGTAGGGCATTGGTGGTTATTCCCAAAAGTCAGACACAGGGCACTTGTATAAAAAAATAATACATATATGCCTGGAACATTTTATTTTAATTAAAAACATTTGTATGTCCATTCACCACCCTTTTGTAACAAGGCCAAACCTTCTCCTTTGGGTTGTGGGTTGCTGACCATAGTTTCACCTTATCTTTCTTTGGTAACACACTGCAAAACATCAACTACTTTGTCTAGTTTTGCTTTCTTTAAAATGGATAAGGACTTTCAAACACCTACAAAAAAATCTAAGTGTAAATGCTTAACTTTTTAAAGGTATCCCTCAGCCTAATCTTGCACCATCATGTTATCAAACATATGGGTAGCAATATTCTTTTTTTTTAATTTTTTTAATTTTTAATTTTTTTCAGTTAAAAAAAAATTTTTTTTAGTTTATTTATTTTTTGGGAGAGATTGAGAGACAGAGAGAGAGAAAGAATCCTAAGCAGGCTCCGCACTGTCAGCACAGAGCCTGATGCAGGGCTCGAACACACGAACCCTAAGATCATGACCTGAGCTGAAATCAAGAGTTGGATGCTTAACCAACTGAACCACCTAGGTGCCCCTAGCAATAGTCTTTCAACATGCCTTTGTCAAGTATTTTCAAACCATTGAAGGTAGTTCTTATAGATCAGCATCAGACTTTCTTTGCATACTCATACTTTATCAGCTTCATAATGTGATTACAGTAACAGGTTGAACTGGCCTAAATGAGTTTGGGACACGCAGGACTGACTTGGGTGAGTTTGTGGCTCACTTGGTGGGTACAGAGAGCACTGGAGGATAGCCTGTTGGCAGCCAAGTCTCAACATGGGTGTCAGTGTATCTCACAGAGAGAATGAATGAAGAGTGTTGCTGGTTCATTCAGCAGGTGGTCCACTGGAAGCCATCCACAGGCACAAAGTCTACTGAGCAGTGGCTGAGATGGCATGTGGCACAGTTGGTGGGGACCAGTGGTTAAGCATTTGACATGCCAGGCTTAGAAGTTTTGATTTAGCCTTCAGGGGGTGGGGGTACTTGGAAGGATTTCAATCAGGGGTGTGGCATAATAAATTTCATGTGTGTATCAGGGTTTATGGAGAAATCCTACAGTACCTTATGCTTACCCCTACTGTCACCACATTGATCTGCAATTACCTCATCTGACTCCCCTCTGGTCTTCTAAGCACTCTATGACTTATTGGGGTTTATGTCTGTTGTTAAACACAGCACCTAAGGTCTAGAAGGCACTTAACCATAAACATGGGATGAATGAATCAGCATGTTAGTGAATGATGCTATACTAGTGTGCTTCCTCACCATCATTCAGGATAGAATGATGCCAGGCTGGGATGCTCAGAGGCAGGCACTGCATCCCTGAGTGAGCGGCACATCTGGGCAGCCACGTGTAAGGAGTCAGTTGCCTTCCCCATCCACAGTTACCTCCCCAGCTGCACTATTAACCACTGTAACCACAGAAATGGGGAAACAATAGGGTGAAGGAATTTTCCAAAGCTTCATTTCTGTGATGAATATCTGCATTTAATCTTGTTTATTCATTTATTTAGTTTATTTTAGATGCACACTGAAGTCTAATCTAACTTCTACCTTTTATTTGCTTGTGGCATTCATGTGGGATTTGTGTATAGTTCACAAGGAGGCAGCTGTTCAGGCAAAGAAAGTATGATGAGTAAAATTTGGTGGGTGGGAGGAATACGTTAACACTCCAGAAGCTACTGGTGAAAACCAAATGTGAAGCAAATGACCCGGGAAGCCCCTGAGGTTTGAAAAATGAAATTTCAATGCTGAATTCTGCAGAAACACTTGAGTTGACCTGGTGGACTCCTCAACTGTAAATTATTAGGGTCACTCCCTTTCTACTCTGGGTAAAGGTTTCTCAACAAGGAGAAGAGAACTCGCAGAGGCTGAGGACTTTTTCTATGACAAATTAGTTGCTGCAAAGTATAAATTGGACTAGCTATTAAACAAAAAAGATAAATAATCAGAAAATGTTTTTTCTTTTTTTTTTTTTTTTCAACGTTTATTTATTTTTGGGACAGAGAGAGACAGAGCATGAACGGGGGAGGGGCAGAGAGAGAGGGAGACACAGAATCGGAAACAGGCTCCAGGCTCTGAGCCATCAGCCCAGAGCCTGACGCGGGGCTCGAACTCGCGGACCGCAAGATCGTGACCTGGCTGAAGTCGGACGCTTAACCGACTGCGCCACCCAGGCGCCCCCAGAAAATGTTTTAATATTAAGTTAAAGACACTTTTATCCACTGAGAAGAGTGAAATATTGTTTTTATAGCCTAAGGAATAATTTAATTAGATAAAAATCCAATAAATGCCCTATCACAAGACTGATAAATATGCTGTGAAGTCCCTTTTTTACATATTAATAAAATTTCATGAATTAAGATGTGACATTGGCAATGTAGATTTAAGTGATGCTTAGGATTTATTTTTTAATTAAAAAAAAACAACTTTAGTAAAATAAAATAGAATATAAGCCAGAGTCATGCTCAATGGTGAAATATTAAGTGCTCCATTAAACTTAGAGATAAAACAGCAGAAATTCCACTGTCACCACATTTAACATTGTTCTAGAAATGCTATCAAATGCAATTAGACAAGGAGAAAAAGAAAGAAACATAAAAATTAAACAGGGTTTTAATGTTTTATGAAACTAAATATTTATTATTGGCAGATGAAATCATTGCATATTGCAAAACCCAAAGAGACCAAGCATAAAAAAAAAATAACAAAAACAAAACACTAAAAGACACAAACACTTCATTAAGGTCTTTGATTATAATATTTACATATGCTGATATATTTCTTTAAATCTTCACTGAATATTTGTTACTAAGCTAATACTTGCTTGTTCCTCAAAATTCAAGAAACACAGACATCTATAATATAGCAAGTAAAAGACCTCATTCCTCAATCCCACTACTCAGAAATAGTCATATTTCATAAATGATGTGTAGTCTTCTACATCATATACATATATATATATATATATATGCTATTATTCTAAATATCATGTGGAAAAATATATGTTTAAGAAGAGCCTGCACAATTCTGGAGAAGAAAAGAATTGAGAAGAGCCTATATGGGTGGTTTTGACATTTTATTCATTTTTTAGAGGCAATATAAATTACTTTCGTTATACATTTACAAGTCACAAAATGATAATAATTATCAGCACAAAAATTTGCAAGGGTATTACTTGCCTAGAAGCTGCAGATATCCCTGGTTAGATTTTTCTTTTTTCTTTTAATTTTCTTTTTTCTTTTTTGTTTTGTTTTGTTTTGTTTTTTGACAATCAATGGAATAGATAGAAAACCTATGTGTCCAGATCCGTGTACTTAAAAAATTTTCATTTGCTTTTAATTAGTAGAGAAAGGTGCATTATTTAATAGAGATTAGAACAATACACTAGCCAATTTTAGATAAAGAGGAAAGAACTAACTGACTTCTTCTAAAATAAATCCAACGTAGATCAAAGATATAAATAATTTTTAGAATGAAAAATATGCTAGAAGACATGGGCAAATCATTTTATATTCTTTGGATGTAAAAAGCATTTCTAAAAAAGACATAAAACCCAGAAACCACAAAAGAAAAGGAGTGATACATTTGCATATGTAAAATATAGAATGTTGGTAATTTTTTATTGTATTAAAAAATCCACAACAAAAAGAAAAGATAAAAATAAACTGGAAAAATATAGTAACAATGTGACAAACTGCTAATAGCCTTAATATCTAAAGAGTCTTACGAATCCATAAGCAAAAAACAATCTAAGAGGAACATGAACAAGCACATGAGCTGCAGGTTCACAGAAGAAGTGAAATTTATTCTAAAAATATGAAAATATGCTGGATCTCCTTCAGAATAAAAAAATTCACATAACATAATGAGGTAAATTTTTTACCTATAAAATTGTGAAAATTAAAAATATTGCCAAACTTCAGTGCGGGGAAAGGCATTTTCATATACTTTTGGTGTGAGTATAAATTAGTGCAAACTTTTAAGAGGGTGATTTGGAAATACATAGAAAAATGTAAATGGGTATATTCCAAAATTCCACTTTTTAAATGTTTATTTATTTATTTTTGACACAGAGAGAGAGAGAGAGAGAGAAGAGAGAATCTCAAGCAGGCTCCACATCGTCAGCACAGAGCCCAACATAGGGCTTGATGTCACAAACCATGAGATCATGATCTGAGCTGAAATCAAGAGTCGGATGCTTAACCGACTGAACCACTCAGGCACTCCTCAAAATTCCACTTTTAAGAATTTTCTAAATAAATAATCACAGAAAGGGCTCAAAAATTATGCACAAAAAATATCTATGCAGTACTGCTTCTAATGGAGAAAAATTGTAAATATTCTAAATAAAATATGGTATATCTATAATATAGAATATTAACAAAATCACTAAAAGAAATACGGCACATTTTTAGATAACTGATAAAGAAAAACATCTATGCCATTTTGTCAATGTTTCTAGAAAGAGGAAATTCTGCAGAGGCTCCACCTCCCTCTTACTCCTTCCCCCTCTCATTCCCACAATGAGAAACTACCAGATTGATCTGTGTATCTGTTAGCTATTGCTATATGGGTGCTTAGTAACAATCCATGCCAAAACTGAATGGCTTCAAACAACATCATGTATTGTCACAAACTTTCCATTATGTGGGAGTTGAATGACCTAGGTTGGATTCTGCTGGGTGGTTCTACTAGTATTAGCTGGGAAGAGTTCAGCATCAGCAACAGAACAGAAGTCAGCTGATTTAGGCTGGGTTCAGCTGGGAATAACACTGATCCGTGACTTTCATATCTTTTTCTTGAGACAGAAAGGGAACTCAGGTTTATTCTTTTCATAGTAGAGGCACAAGAGAGCAAACAGAAACACAAAAACCTTTTGAGGCTTAAGCTCAGAATCAGCACACCTGTCACTTGCACCTCATCTTATTGGTCAAACAGGCCAAATGACCAAGCTCAAGGAGTGAAAGAATACTTTCTTTTGCGTGGGAACTCTGAAACATAAGGTAAAGCATGCAGATAGGAAAGGGATGAAGAGTTGAGTCATTAATGCACCTCCTTCAGTCAGATATGAAGACAGATATAAGGCCACATTTACAGGAGAACACAAATGGCATCCCTATCTGAAGAAGCTCCCCTGTCCCATCCATACAGCAGCAGACCCAAAGATACCTTCTCTCCAGTCCTTAATGAAATGGCTTTTGTCTATACGTGTACTGGGAATCTTTAGGGAAGGAAAAGTCGTTGGCCAATAAAAGGGTTTCAATATTTATAGATCCTTTAATCTAATAACAAAAAATATAGCCATTTCTCACATAAATTGTTAAGCAAGAGGAAAAAAACACACACTTCTCTCCTAAGCACAAAATGTAATTTCTTCCCTTCAGTATGACTGACCCAGCTAAAGTGATGTGCACATCCTTAGACCAGTGCCAGTCACTAGTGAATGCCATGCACTGACTGGCTTGGAAATGGCTCACTTTCTGGACCTGGGGATGAGATGGGAACCTGGACAAAATAGGGGTGAGAGGAAGGAAATAAAGGATGTTAAAGAAGCAAACAAAAGTGACTACTACAAAATATATTTTTAAAACAGTATATATAGACAGAGAAAGAAAATTAGAGTTAGAATATGCTTAGAAAAACTCTGAGGCAAAACTTTGAAGGCAAAGCTCCAAAATGTTTTCAGTGGTTATTAATAAGGAGAAAAATGGAATGATAGATTACTATATAAAAGTAAGGGATTTTCCAATTACTACCTTTGTCTTCTTTTCCTTTTGGAAGGGAGTATATATGTTTTATTATCATAATAAAAATAATTAAAAGAATAAAATGTTTCTTAATATAATTCTTACTTGGAATTAAAACTTCCATTTCTTTCTGTAATGTTTAATTTTCTAGAATAACATTGATACTGATTTATTCAAGAAAAAAAAAATGAGATTCTACTGTTCCATAGTCATCATCTGATTTCTTCCTTGTGTTATGGGTGACACAACAGTGAACTTCAAGATTTCCCTATCCTCCTATCTTTTAAATAATTACTGAATTCCAGTACAGTTCATTGAGCACCTCTTGTGTGCAAATTGCAGAGATAGATACTATGGAACAAGATGAAATTGCAACCAGGGCCCAAGGGTGCAAAAGAGCACCTGGCTCCAGGAATCCCAAATAGACCAGGTTTGGCCACTCATCACTGACAAAATCCAAAGGCAGAGAGATGAACAGTGGTGAAACAAGAAAGGAATTTATTTCAGTGAGGCCAGGAAGACAGAGGTCTGATATCCCCGAGGCTGTCTCCAAAGTAAAAAAAATACTTCTAGGTTTATATAAGGAAAATATGGAACAAAAGTTGGTGGGTACATGTAGGTGAGAAGTAAAGGTCAGGTCAATCACTGCTTTGGGGTCAGTTATGTGGGGTCTTGCTAGCATCAGGACAGTTATTGCTTGAAGATGTGGTTTTGGTTCCCATTATGGGATGCTTTTCCTGGCAGGTCTTTTGCCCGAGTTCAGAGATAAGCTGGAAAAAAAGAACCTAATTAGGTAGAAAGTACACATTGAGGTCAAAATGGAGGTAGCTAAAGTCCTATTTCAATATGACACATCTCTACGATTCACATCTCTTCTTTATCCTATCTGCTTTACTATCCTGGTTGAAAAATCTCATAATTCTGCCAAAATGGTGTCCACATAAATTTGTGCTTTCCTTTATTTGTGCTTGGCAGCATCTTTTCCCTTCCAATGACCTCCATGACTACTGCCAAATCTCCACCTCCCCAAGTCCCCCATTGAATCTCAGTCCTCCTCATTCCCAGCAGATGTTTTTGCCTTTGCTTTGAGAAAACTGGGCCATGACTCTTTTTCTTCTCTTTCTATTTCCATCTACAAGCTCCCAAATTCCCATAAATCCTTAACAACTGTTCTCCCAGTCAAAGGAGAAGATGCCCCTCTGTCAGTAGAAGACCAAATCAACCATTAAGTCCTTTATTCCATCTTTCCCTCCTACTCCAGAACTTTGCCCCTTCAGTCATCTGATATCTCTTGTACCTTTGCTTTTTTCATTACATTCACTGGCTCTTCAAGATTTTCCTATCCATCCAGACCAACACCCTGAACTTTAGAATCATGTCTAATAATTTGAACTTCCACAAGTAAATATATCATATGTCTTTTGTTCAAGGTTAAATCCCCAGCACCTAAGATATTACTCACTGATAATACTGAATATTTTCTCAGTAAATACTTGTTGGTTTAATGGATGAATATCCAACTTCCTGTTGGATTCCTCACTTAGATATCCACAGATCTCTCGAAAGTGAGTTCTTCATCTACCTCATTAGTAGCTTCTCAAAGTTGTCATTTCCCAAGTATGGTAGAGAAGCTGCCATAATTCAATGGACTTAAGAGACCTTGAAAAACAGTAGATGTCTCAAGGATAGCCTGTATGAGCTGAGATTATATCCTGCCCCTCCCCTGCATGCCAGATCTAAGAACCATAGAAAACCTTAAGTGGAAGTCCCAGGAAAGACTTAAGCTACATTTTCTGCCAGCCATCTTGAATGGAGGAATGCTCCAAGTCTGAAAGTCTATTAGAGAAAATAAAGTAAAATTTCTTATACATCTGACTGGCAGACTGTCATATAAAGACACATATATACTCAGTAAAAGAGGAATAGAATAATGAAAGAGGAAGTCAATCTGGTTGGAAGATTGTGGAAAGCTTTGTAAAGACTTTATCTTTTGAATTGGGCCTTGAGATTTGAGCCAGTTTAGCAAAAAATCACTCAGCTTGTTACGCTGCTTCAACCCCAACTGAGTGTACTGAAAATCAATTCTGGTACTAATCACTCAGAGTTAGGACAGGCCCCTCAAGTGATAGAGGACAGTCTCCAACAAGAATGCTCTTACTTCAGATGTTTACTTCTTACTTCAGGGCTGTTTGCACATCAGTATTAGTCAGAGTTCTCCAGAGAAACAGAACCAATAGTGTGTGTTAATGTAGGCTGGGGGAGGGGGGAGGGGGCGGTGGAGAGGAGACAAAGAGAGAGAGAGAGAGGGAACTATATATGGATTTACTTTAAGAAAGTGGTTCACATGATTGTGAGGGCTGGAAAGTCCATAGAGCAAGCTGGCAAGCTGGCATCAGGTAAGAGTTGATGAAGTCTTAAGTCTGAATTCTGTGGGGCAGGCTACAAATTCAGGCAGGATTTTTATATTACAGCCTTAAGTTTATACCCACTTGGTTCAAAATGCAGGTTCCTATGACACCCTCAGTTTCAGTAAGTCACTAGCATGACTCCAGAACTCAGAAAAGCATTATGCTTACTGACAATTACAGTTTCATTATAAAGAATGCAAATGAGGAGGATAAAGAGACATGTAAGGCAAAGTCTGAGAGGAAATGCAGAGTGCTCTCTTCTCTTCTTCTGAAATCATGGGATGTCACACTCCCAGCAAATCAATATGTTCACCAACCAGCAAGTGCCACTGAGACTCAGTATTAAGAGTTTTTATTGGAGTTCCTTATGTGGGCATGCTTGATTAAATCATTGTCTGTGAAACTGAACTCAGTCTCCAGAACCCCTCCCCTTTTCAGAGGTGGGCTGGCCCAAAGTTCTAACTCTTTCATCATATGGTACAGCTTTCTGGTGAGCAGTCTCCATCCTGAAACTGTCTAGGTGTTCACTCTGGGTCACCTTGTTAACATAACAAAGACATGCTCTCACTCAGGAAATTTTAGAAGCTCATGCTCCAAGAACCCAGGACAAACACCAGAGAAATTCTTTATGAGAACACACTGTATAACCAAAGCATGGAAAACATGAAGGATGTGATGGGACAGATGTCTGTAAATATATAGGTCAGGACAAATCAGGGAGGCCTTAAATGCCATGCCAAGATATCTTAACTTTTAAATGGGCTTGGGGAGTTACTGAACATCTTTAAGAAATGAAGTGATATGGGTGAACCTGAGGCTTAGGAAAAATCATCTTGGTATCAATGTGAAGGGTGGAGGAAAAGGTAAGAGACTGCAGGCAAGGACTTATCTGGGGACCATTCTGAGTTTGAGGTAAGAGGAACTGAACATGTACAGTGGAGAAGGAGAGAAGGGACACCCTAAAATATAATCAGATGACTCTAAAAAGTGATGCAAAATAATAACACACACTTCTACATAGCTTACTTACCTGGCATCAGGTAAAGTTCTAAGTGCTTTCCATACATTAACTCATTTAATCCTCATCCTGTGGTGTAGTTACTATTATCTCCACTTAACAGGTGAGGAAACTGAGGTTTGAGAAGTCAAGTAATTTGCCCAAGATTATACAGCTAGTAATCCACACAGAGTCAGATTTTAAACCATGCAGACTGGTTCTGGCATTTGAACTCTTAACCATCTTTATTCTGCCTCTTGGATAGAGAGGGAACAAAGATCCTGGGATTTCTTGCTCATGTAGCTGAAGACGCAGACTGAGATAGAAGCATCCTTGGTGTAAGTAGAAGATGGTGGGGGGAGGTTAATGGAGGGCATGGAAAGGAGTAATGAATTTTATTTTGGATCTGATAATTTCAAGTGAAAGTAAGGAACATGTGCAAACGTCTACTACCTGAACTCCTGCAACCAAAAAAAGTAAGATCTCCCCTCCTACCATTTTTAGCAGCTGGTATTATATGTTAGGGCTAATATCTTAATGATATCCTGATTTTTAACTCTACTTGATTCTAAAACTGTTCCCTACAATTTCTATCTGTAATAACAGTCCACTTTAATTATCAATATATAATACTTGCAAACCCCAAAACCTTCCCATGATTTATTAAATCAAGATGATTATTCTGCTGAATTATCTACAGATAAGATCATTCTCTTACGATTTAATTTTCCCCTCCAATATGAAACAAGAAAATTGCCTCAGTGTTGTCTTAGCATGAATTTCAAGGTCAGGAATAGAGCCATAAAAGCCCAAGTGACAAGACTCGCTAAGTGGGAAATCATTACCAGATACGGTTGTAGAAGTTGTTTTCTTGGTTGTTAACATGGTTAAAGACAGAAAGACCTCCATTCCATACTCCTTCAACCTGGAAAATATCTTATTCCACATGGGTTACTGAGACCACCAAGCATGCCTCCCTAAGAAAATGGAAGGCAATGGGGACTGCTGTTTTAAGTGGCAGAGACAGCTAGTAGTCCACTAAAATTTGTATTGACCTTATGTTAGATATATTTTCACCAGCAAGGAGATTCCCTGACCAGGACTACACTTCCCAGCCTCCCCTCCATTCTATGTAATCATGTGACTAGTTATCATCAAATGAAATGCCAGCAGAAGAGAGGGTGTCCCTTCCAGACCACAGCTTTTCAGAAAGTTGTTCAGTCTCCTCTAAACACTCTTGTTCTTCAGGCACATGAATATCATTGACTACAAAACCCTGGAAAAACAGCCGAACTACAAAATGGAGGAATCTTGCAACCCAGAATCACTACACAGAGGAAAGCTGTTCATCGACCACAAACAGCTGGTACATAATACTGCTTCATGAATGAAAACTAAATATCCATTGTTTGAACTTTTATAAATTTTAGGGTTGTTTTCCACATCAAACATTACCCTAACATGCCATAGTAGTTGAATGGCTTGGCATTCCAGTTTTAGCAACGATTGCTATGAGCTTGCTCAGTGTAGTCCCTCTTGAGCAACGACCTACTCTCGGTGGACTGACACATTCAGATCCTCGAAGCTGGAAGGCTGTGGGACTCAGCCCTGGGCTGTGAGAAATTCATTCTCCAATTAGAATGTCACCACACGAGGTCTCTTGGAAGTGCTATTTCTCTCCTACACATGCCTGCGAGGCACATACATTTTCTTGATGCTTCCTTCATATTTTCAGAACTTCAAGACAAAGAAAGGATGGCTCAGCAGTCAAAAATCACAAATTATGATGGCCAACTAGAGATGGAAAAATAATAAACCATAAGTACTGGAAATATACAGGCTGGTATCTCTATCCATTGTAACTTGAAGTGTTACCTGAAAACCAGAGGCATCAATATCACAGAGAAGCTTGTTAACAAGTTAAAGTTTGAACCCCAATCCAGCCTTCTGAAATAGCATTAGCATTTTAACAAGAGTCTCTGGTGATTTGGGTACTCATTAAAGTTCGAGAAGTGGGGCACCTGGGTAGTCAGTTGGTTGAGTGTCTGACTCTTGGTTTAGGCTTAGGTAGTGACCTCATGGTTTGTGAGTTTGAGCCCTATGTTGGTCTCTGTACTGACAGGGCAGAGCCTGCTTAGGATTCTTTCTCTCCCTCTCTCTCTCTCTCCCTCCCCCACTTGCACTCTCTCTTTCTCCCAAAATAAATAAGTATTTAAAAAAAATTTTTTTTTAAGTTTGAGAAGCACAGCATCAGCCTTTCCTCTCCTCTCCCACTTCATTTCTTCATCTTTTCAAGGTGAAGAGCCTGTGGTTATATGAGTAATCAATTCCCAGCCACTTTTGTTTCCCGAGAAGCAGACATTAGAGGAAGAGAAATGGGTCCGGAAACCTGGTATCACCTGCCTTGTGAAGGAGCCTAAATGTAGGTTCCAAAGATGAATTCCCAAAACATTTTCAAAGTCCTTCTCATCAATTTACCTTAAAGCTCCAGAAAGTATCCAAGGCTTCTTATAAGCCCATCGATTTCCCTGTGCACTGCTTTTCATCCTAATAGGCCAACCCAGGAAGTGATCCCACTCCATGAAAACCCAGCCTTCAACTAAGAGGGCCAACTGAGCTCACCCTCCTTTTGTCCCCAGAATCACTCATGTCCCCGTTCATTCATGTGTGGGAATTTGCTGACTTTAAATCCCTGGATCAAAATATGAAAATAGGGGGGTAAAAAAGCCACTAAATTTCAGAATAAAATAAATTTTATTTGCATTCACCAAGAGACACATTAAAATAAGTAAGCTCAGGATATTTTACACAGTCAGATGTTCCTCCAATCCTTTTATCATCACCTCCTGCTAAAGACTCCAAAGACAACAAATAAGTGAAAGTTGGGGAACCACCTACATGTACACCTATAAGAGAAACAACTATAACAAGAAATACATGATTTCACCTAAGAACCACTTTCCAGCCTCACTCCATGGCTTCCTTTCTTCCTTCTGTTCTTCCTTTCTTTCTGATTTAAATATATATCCTAGGCATTTAAGAATATGGATATGTTCCAGGCAATTAAGTAAGATGACTGAAGATCTATTGCTTTTCATAGGCTAGCTTTTTCAGAAACTTCAGTTTATATCTTATCAAAAATCTATAGCAATGGACTTCTTTCAAAGTCATTCCACTCTCTGAGAGTCCATGATTTCCAAAAGAATTAATAGACAGTGTCATAATCTCCAGGATTTTGTCATCATTAAAATGAAATAGGCGTCGGTGTCAATAGAAGCACTAACACCAGCGTAATAGTTCAAAAATTCTTCTTTTGAAACCTGGTTGGGGGTGGGGGATAAAGCAAGGGGACAAGAAGGAAATGGTGTCAAAACATGTGAGTCTTAGTAGAGCATTTTACATTCTCCCTGAAATGTTTTCTATTGAGTCTGAATTGCCATTGGCAATCAAGAAACTCAGGTAATTGGGGATCAGGGTACCTGGTTTTCCTTTCCCCTCTAAGGTGGGGCATTTGCAAGATTTGCCAGCCCACTGGCCATCTTTTTTTTTTTTTTTTTTTTGCATTAAGATAAAAAAATGTTTAGAACTGTGCTATCCAGTAGCCACTAGTCACATATGGCTTTTTAAATTTAAACTAGTTAAAATTAAACATAATGAAAAATTGAATTCCTCGGTTGAACTAGCCACATTTAAACTGCTCAGTAGCCATATGTGGCTAGTGGCTGACATCTTGGAGAGCACAGATGTAGAATATTTCCATCATCACAGAAGTTTCTATGAGAAAGCACTACTTTAGAGCATCCTTTGTATGATTGCACCTGTGATTATTATTAGTACATTAGGATAGAGAAATTTACAGCATAAATGCACAGATAAAAAGCTCTTTAGGGAAAGTTTAGACTGATCACATAAGTAAGGATAGAACTAGAGAGTGGGGGCACTTTCCAGGATCCTTGGTCACCCAGGAATCCATGATGCCTGGTGTTCAATAGCAGAGGGCAAGGAACTAGCCATATAAGAAGTGCTAGAAGGCCAATTTCTCAATTTGGTCAAGATACATGTTAGCATTTCATAGTTGGCCCTGTGCCTCCTACAATGGGAAACGAGAAAGTAAAAGAGCAGGAATCAGCCCCTAGGTTCCATTTCTCTCTCATCCCTCTTAACCACCCCCATTCCTCAATACCAACGCATAGAGTAATTCTATTGCCCACAGTCCTAGGGGCACCACTCAGAGGCTGAGCATTGTGGGAACTTGCTTGGCCCACTAGACAGAAGTAGTCCAAGCCTGCAAGAAAATGAATGTTAACATAAAATTTTCAAACTCTCATTCTTGGCTGTCAAAATAATGTGGTTTTTTTTTTTGGGGGGGAGGGATTACATTTTGTTCTTTTAAAAACATGAGCAAGTACAGTTTGAACAGGGCCTCATCATTTTCAAAGAATAAATTCCATAACCTGAAACTGAAATATCACACACATAACATTTTTAAATGATCCAAAAGCACCATCTAGGAAGTAAACTTTTAAAGAAGCATGATATGTAACATGTTAGCTAATTAAGAAGAAATAGATTTTAGAAAGACCTTAAAACAGAAATAAAAACTAGATGAACTCTTTTAGTACAAGGGTCGTTAATGTTTTCCAGCCTTAAATTGAAGAAATTCTATTAAATCAGAATCATGTTAATGGCAAGGCACGGTATGATAAAATAACAATGACAAAGTTGGTATTATATATTTAAACCATATCTAATTTTGTAACTCAAAAACTTCTCAATTTCTGGTTCCTTGAAGTAATATCCTAACTATTGCTTTTATGACAAATTCTTACTTTCAATGCATATGTAGCTTACTACCATAAGCATGTATAACTTTTTAAACAAAATATTTTAAAATTTATAGCATAAATGGCATGGAAATTGTGCCTTATAAAACATTGTTTTTTCAGCTTCAATTTCTATTTAAAATACAGTCAGGATAGGATTTACATATAGGAATGCCTCAATATCTAGAAAATAGTTTGTGTTACGTACAGTTGCATAAATAAAGCTTTGCCATCAAACAATTGGCCTAGGACGGTTTTGAGATATGTGGGAACTTTTTAGGACTAGCCTACTAATGGCATTCATATGCAAATAGATCTCTCCAAATACCTATAAAACACACATGAACGTAGGTAGGCACAGCTCCTATAATCTTTATATACTGACCTGCTCATTCTCTTTAGTATAGATGAAACAAAAGTAAATTTTCATTCAAACCCTATCTAATGAACTCAATTAGCAAAGTTAAATTAATGGTGATTTATGGTATTTACTGTGCAGCTTCAAAGATAATCTTAAATAAATGAATGCTGAATGATATTGCTAAATGAGATTTGAGGCATGACTAAGTATGCAATCTGTGGAACAGAATTTAATTTCCAGTCCCCCTTGGAAACTAAAAGAATGATCTGGGTCTCATTAAGTCAGTGCCTGACGTTTGGTAATGCCCTGCATTTCTGTTGCACTTTATCCCATCAAGGTGGAAGTGCTTTGGGGCTCCCTATAACCATGGCAAGAGCAAACTACTCTGCCATCTGTCATTTTCTCTCAATTATGGGTTCCTTTCCTGCTCTAAGGCTCTCTCCGAGCACTGATTGTCATCAGTTCTGCATGTGGCCTAAGTGTTTCCAGGAGACAAGCAACTCAAACCTTTCAAATTGAAGATCGAGATGTTCCCAGAATCAATACCAGTGTCTGAGCGCCAAATTTTAAGGTTGGTAAAAAAAAAAAAAAAAAAAAAGAAAGAAAAAGTAACTCAAGTCTTTCATGACAGGATTACAAGCTACATACTCAGGTCTGGCTTCAAATTTCAGGTGCTTGAGCTCTGAGTCACAGGGTCTATCTTAAATTTATTATGGGACCTAGAGCAGAATGAAACTGGAGATGAATGATAGTTACATGGGCAGCGTAATGGGTATGACCCTGTGCATATCTTGGGTATCTGCCACTTGACCCCATGTTGGGAGTGAGAGTGGGAACAGGAAACCCACGGCGCTCACAGGAACTTTGGTGAAACAGAAATTCCATCACCCGTGTTCAATGGCTGTTAGGATTTGTGTAACACTCCAGAGAAACCATAAATAAATTCCACTTATGAAGAGGAAGAAGAATCTAGGACAAAAGAAAATAGACCATTACATTAGGAGATTTTTCTTTCCCTGATACAATATACCTTTCTGGTAGTTACCAGGTCCATTATCAAAACCTCAGCTAATGGTTGGTGGCTCATAGTTTCAGTGTCTTGCACTCCTAACGAGCACCTTCCACTCTATTCTGCTGAGGGAAGATACTGGCTTTGGTGAAGCAGGTGTGAAAATAAAACAAGAAGGTCATGCTATTCTCAGAGAGGAAGAGCTGCTTCACCACAACCTCTCACCGCACCAACTGAGGTGGCAAAAGAACTCTTCTCACACAGCAGTGTTCTCAGAACCCCCATCAATCATTTGTTTATGTTTCTTCCAACAGATTTCACCCGTCATCTGTTTTACAAGACATAATTTTAGGGGATTCATTTAGTGAGCTTTTTTATGAGAAGAAAAGAACTGGCTGTCTCCATCAAGGTTATATAGTTTCCACATCAGCGACCTGGAAGAGTAGGATCATGCTTAGAGACATTGGCTTTCAAAAGGATCAATTATATGAAGATAACATTATATGACAACCTATCAGATCCTTGGCTCCTTTGTTTTTCCTTGAATCATAAGCATTTCTGAAATGTAAAACTTTGCTGCTTCTTTCAACAAGCTCTTGATTTAAAAGAACAGCCTATAATTTCCAAGAAAGCCATTCTATGGACTGAACTGAGAAATTGGAACTGCCATGATTCTCTATGGCCCAGAGAGTTGTGCATAAATCCAAAAGGGTATAGCGCTCAGAGGTGTTAGTAGAATTTCATGAAAGGGGAGCAGAAGGGCACCCACACACCAGCCAAAAATGCATTTGGTTAATTTCATCTCTCCACTTGATTAAACATCAGCAGAACAAATTCCATCTGTTGGGTGCCTAAAGAGGCTTGAATCATTACCTGCTTGTACTCTTGTGGCTCAGTGAGGCAATCCACACTGGCCAAGAGAAGTGAAAGGCAGACACAATGGTCTGCTTCCAAGAACAGAAAAGTATTTTCCTGACATTGTCTTGATAGATTGTCTACATTCACCAAATTTACTACATGCTCTGCAACACACTGCCATATAAAGGGCTGCAACTGTCTTGGCTTCAGTGCCTATGTTTCCTCTCTGATATCTTAGGTCTGGGCTATTAGTTTGGTTTGAAAGCCAGTGGTTTTATTTACATTCATTCTAGCTCCTTCCTCTATCCCCACAGCCTAGAACAGAATAGGGCACATAGCAGTGACTCAATACATATTTACCAGTGGGATGTATTCAATCTAACACTGTGATGTGACAAAGCCAATCGACAGCCTACTTGAGGGGGGCCCAGCTCTGCCTTAGAAAGCTGCTACTAGGGTATGAAGTGTTACTCCATGCTGCCACCAAACCACCAAGAGCCATACATCAGCCTCCAGGGTGCCATTTGGGTCTGGGAAGAAAAATTCTATCAAGGTTTGAATGTCTATGAATGTCAGAAAATTAGCCGTGCAGAATGACAGGAGGAATTCTTCCCTAGACTACGACACCAACGTTTCTTGAATTACTCACCTGTGCTTCTGAAGGGAACTCAGGCAGGATGTGAACCAGCCCTTGAAGAGAGGGTGAGTTAGGGTCACCCCTCCCTTCCTCCCTAGGGTTGTCTTTAGGGGGAGCTAGAACCCAGATACAGTACTGATATTGGCGGCTTATTCTGAGCACTCACGATTCTCAGAATATTCACATACACTTTTCTGTTTCAGGAGAAGCTACTAAATTCACCCTCTTATCTTTGGCTTGTATGTTTACTTGCTCTCTGGGGTTCAGACCCAACAGGTAAGGTGCTCCTACGAGTTATTTTGGAGATTTTTTTATTGTGTTTTATCTTCTGACCTCGGTACTTACTTTTTAATTTGCAAATGGAGTAAAATTTAAATTGTGAAAGTCAAATAAACAAAAACTACATCCAGAAAAGTATTAGCAAATGATTTTTCTTAAAAGACTCTTCTCTGTTCCTCCCACTGCTACCAGAAGGAATAGAGTTAAATAATGAGTTAAATTTATAATACAGTTAAATTTATAATAATCGAGTTAAATTTCTGACTAGGCCAGAAATCACAGAGAAGGCTCAAAATAGGAGTGGAGTGATCCTTGGTGAGCAACTTGCTAGATCTTGTTTACAGGGGTAGAGGGAGGAGGGGGGTAGGGGAGAGGCCCTTGGGGGAATCCTCACTTTTGGGCCCACAACCTGACCTGCTAGAAGAGAGATAACTGAATGTGACCAAACAGACTGTGAGGCACGTGTTATCTAAAATCTGAGAGCATGGCCTGTGCCCCATTTAGACAGGAAGTAAAAATATGACTGGGGGAGACGAAGCTGATAGCTATGGCCTAGTCCTTGTTCAGAATCACATGCTAACTCTATGTCCCCAGTTAAGCAGAGGTATGAGTCATTCCTAGAATCAAAGACACAGATCTATCTAGAGCAGTAGGCTTGAAACTGCCCATGGCCAGGAAACCAGGAACCTCTCCTTAGCCACGACTGGCAAAGTACAGGTTACAGAAAACATGGATATTTTTCTGATACAGCCCATCACAATTTCTACTGGATTTCTGCCTCATTTCTACATATTTCTTCATAATACTTGGCATCTTTCAGCCTTCCAATCTTTATATAAGCCTAGATAGTAAATCCAGTGGAAAACCAAACTTGTGTAATTAATTTCTGAAAAACTAGCTTCCCGAAATTTGGGGGTGCTCCCATCCTCAAGAAAAAGGTCACTTTTCCAGTCTGTCATCAGAGTCTGTGGGAGTTTAGCTTCTTGACAACAAGCAAACTGCCATGATTCTCATCTGGAAACACCTGCTCTAAACACAAATTTTAAATCAAAGTATATCTTGATCTAGACTTCCAAGTCTGTGAGATAAAAGTAAACAAGTGAATTAGTACAAAATATGGCAAGTGTGCTTGACCCTAATTCTAGAGCCACTTAAATACATGGGATCTTAACTATTATCCCAATGCATGCCCCCAAGCCAGGGGATGAGTAGAGCCAGGGACAGAGGAGACAAAAAAGGATGGCCCTGATAACAAGGCAGGTGGTTATTACCTCCAGCATCACAGCCAAAGGGCTGATCACTGTGTTTTTATCTCTGACCCCAGACACAGAACACATAGAAGGAGAGTGATCGTTTCAACATCTATTTCTAACAGCTGAAGCTGCCTTTGCTTTGAAGTCTTTCATGGGGAGATTCTTGCACATTGATGATATAAAGCCAAAGCTTAGAGCTGGAAGGAGAATACTTTGGGCCATAAAGTGTCAAGATGGAACACACTCTTTGGAATAGGCCTGTGACCCTTGTCTATGTCATACCCCACCCTCTTGTGATGGTGGGAATGTCAACATCATTGGCCCATGGCAGGGAGAGGGGAGATGAACATTCCACCGGACAAAGGTTTGATGATACAATCTGCTCACTCACTAAACAAGAGGTCCCCCATAAAATCTGAGAGCACAGCCCAGCCTCAAATTTTAACCACAGGGATGGTCCTAGCTCTACTGCTCAAGGAAATGGCCTCCCATCTCACAGAAGCTTTAGATGACCCAAAAATGTCATTCTAATCTATTCACCACACCAAGGCTTCCCTAAACCACAGGCAGAGAAACTCAAGATTCAGGTATAAAAATTGAGGCTAACGTGTGTTCTCTTCTGGTACCCAATTTGTAACTGAAGCTCTTAAAGTCAGGGGGGTGCCTGGGTGGCTCAGTCAGTTAGACATCTGACTCTTGGTTTCAGCTCAGGTCATGATCTCACAGTTCATGAGTTTGAGCCCCTCATCTGTCTCCTCTGCGATGATAGCATGGAGTCTGCTTGGGATTGTCTCTCTCTGCCCCTCCCCCATTCATGTGTGCTTGTGAGCTCTCTCTCTCTCCCTCTCTCTGTCTCTCTCTTGCCAAATAAATAAATAAACTTAAAGAAAATTTACGGTCAGTCATAAAAACAGATGAATTCTCACACCTAGAAATAGACCATCTAAAAGGATGTGGAGAAAGACTGTGGGTGTGTGGGTGGGAATTACAATTAAAATACTCAAACTTTTATTAATGGCCAAGGAAGGCACCTAATGTTTATTAGACACATGTATGTATCCTAGAGCCTGGCTCTAAGAGCTTTCCGAATCTTATTTTAATTAATTCCTATATTAGAGCTAAAGAAACAGTTTCAGAGAAGTTAAGTCACAGTTAACTACATAGTGTCATGCCTGCCCTAGAAAATGCAGTGTGTGTTGACAGGGAAGAATCACTGGGATGAACATGAAATCAAATGTGATCCTGGTTTGGGGCTGATGTTTAATCATTTGGAGCCATGTGGCTGCACCCAATGCCCTGGTCCCCAGATCCTACATTTAGAGCTTCCAGGCAGTTCTCATCATGATGATGAAATACACATCAGTGTCAATGGATGCGCTCACCCCTGCATAGTAGTTCATAAACTCCTCGGGGGTCACCTGCAGTGGAAAAGTCAGAAACAAAAACATAACTTTGCTTCCCACCACTTCAATGGAAGCATATTTCTAGTACCTGTAAATGGGAGGGGAACTTTGGTCAAGGAAGCTTTTTAATGACACAGATCAAGAATAGATCTCAGACAAGAGCAGAGTCAAGCTGAGGATGGCCTTGATGGGTGGCAGAGGGGAAGATGAATAGAAAATCTTGAAAATTTCCACACCAACCTAAATGGAAAGTGAAACATAGGTTCTCGCCTCTCTTTAAGAGCAGGAACCCATCTGTTCGGATCAGTGAGACTGAAATTCAGAGCAAGAAACAAGTTTCTTTAGCTGTAGTTAGTACAGGCTTTCTGTGACACGTCAGAAACAACACGGCATGCCCTGGGGTCGAGGCAAGTAATGTGTTACCTTTTAGAAAGTGGAATTCTGTCCTGTGGATAAAGAAATAGATTTATAGTTAAATCCTCCTTAACTTCATGCTTTTTTAAGATAGAAATTACTCATTCAAGGCACAAAGTGAGTGAAAAAAGACGCCCCTCCTCCATGCCCCCTCACACTAGCCTGGGTTCTCTCCATCCTGTTCTCAGAACTGTCTCTTTGATATAGCAACCAATGTGTTTTTCCAGGCTAGATTTTGTTATCACTTTACTGCTAGAAAGAAGAAACAGGTATCGATCTTATTTTTTAATAGCTGTCAGTGATATGTACACTGCAATTCAACCATAGTAGCTGACGGGATTAGTTGACTCAGAGAAGGAATTGTCTTCCTGTTGGAAGGATCTCTGTGAGCAATCAGTGTAACCCAAAGTACAGCCCTGCTTCCATGGGAGGACACAGACACAACAACAATGGCTGGGAAATTTGTTGTTCTCTAGTTAGCCCTCAATTAAAAATTTTTTTAACGTTTATTTATTTTTGAGAGAGAGAGCGCGCGCGTGCGAGCACAAGAGGGGGAGGGGCAGAGAGAGAGGGAGACACAGAATGCAAAGCAGGCTCCAGGCTCTGAGTTGTCAGCACAGAGCCCCATGAGGGGCTCAAATTCACAAGCCTTGAGATCATGACCTGAGCCAAAGTCGGCCCCTTAACCAACTGAGCCACTAAGGCACCCCTAGTCAGCCCTCAATTTTAAATGTCATGAAAGATTAAAAACATCAAAAAGTGAAATCCATAAATAATTCAAAACCCCCCTTCCAGAGTGCCTACTTATGTCTTCTAATAATCATATGAGCTGATCGACCCACTTGCCTTTTTTACTGTAATCATAAGTGAACAGAGAAAAAAAAAGTCAGGGGACGAAATTTCTCTCCCTGTACTTACCCCCCGCCCCACCACCCACAAAATAGTAAAAAGCAGAAGGAAGAAAGTCGTTGGACTGAACTAATAGTTGAGCTGGGCTTTTCGATGGTCTGGAAGTAGAAATAAATATGTGCATAGCTTTTGTTAAAATTAGGATACCATTAATGCTCTCCTTTCTTCAATTTCTTTACGTATGTCCTCCTTTGCATTTCCCAGTTATCCAGCATTAAACCTTCCAGAAGTCAGATTACATAAAACCAGACATCAGAGCTAATATAATTGATCATTTCAGAAAAGGCCATCAGTTATTCTTAGTGAAGTGTTTGCTTGTTTCCTGAGACTCAATTTATACTCAGAATAGCCTGAATGACAAATCCTATAATTTCCCCAAGTTTTCCCTCATTGTAGTAAATTAATTTTCAGTCATAATAACTACTCCTACTTAATTATTTTGTTTGACATTAGTAAAAAGGGATAGAATGGACACCTCTGCTTTTGATCAGCCTCTTGACTATGCTACTGTGAATTGACAGAATATTCGTTATATAATGGAGAAGGTCCTGAATGGGAGCATTGGAAATATTTGAGTCATGGTACAGAACACAGTACCTTTTTCTCTGTTTCAGACTGATTAGAAAAATCATAAAATAAATTTAAGTTATTTATATACACTCAGTAATGTATTTAAAATATTTTTAATTATTAAAAAATTTCTATATGAGAGAAGACTGTAAGACCCATATTTACTCAAAAGCTAATCTACTTCTGACATCTAAAAAATATATTTGTAATTATAAAATAACATATATAAATGAAAACTTCCAAACGTAGATATTAAAAAAAGGAAGAAGTGGAGCACCCCGGTGGCACAGTGGGTTAAGAGTCTCACTCTTGATTTTGACTCAGGTCATGATCTCACAGTTGGTGAGTTTGAGCCCCGTGTTGGGCTCTGCACTGCCAGTGCTTGGAATTCTCTGTCTTCTTCTCTCTCTGCCCCTCCTCTGCTCACACGCTCTCTCTTTCTCTCTCTGTCAAAGTAAATAAACATTTTAAAAAATTAAAAAATAAAAATAAAAAAGTAAGAAATGAAAATCTCACCCAACTAGGGTGGGTTTTAGGGATAGAATTAGAGTGAGGAAGGTTCACTTCATACATGATTTGGTTGCTTTCATACCTCTATCCACATGGCTTCTGGTGCACAGAGGGCTCTGAGGATGGGGTGTGAGGATTATTAACACAGGATCCATTACATCAAAATCCATGACTGCTACAAACTCAGGAGTTTTTATGACTACCTGAGAACTTAGCCCAAACTATTAAAAGTTCACAAATTTCAGCATCATAATGATATGCTAAATTTATTGGCTTATTCTAAATTCTGTCTTATTTGGATATCCGCTACATTTTTTAGCCATATATGAGTGCACTGGCTTCAAGCATAGCTAGCTATGCTTCACCATAAGAAATCTTAATGTATAAAACAACTCAATTTGGAAAAGCTCACTTAAGGACTAATTCTTCTCTTTATAAAAGAATTTATCGTGGAGTTTGTTTACATCAATAGTTCTTTGTGTGTTTAAAATATGATTCAATGAACAAAGGTTTGAATTCCACATCACTTTCCAAAAATATTTTCATTATGTATTTTAAGACGCTTAGTACTATACCCAGTAGATAAGTAGTCAATAAATGATCCAGCTCCCTAATTATGCCAAATGAGGTTCATGTGCATATTATATGTAGTAATTAAAAACTACTTCTGAATCTTTTAGAGACAACGATCTCAAATATGAATGTGAATAAGAGCCATCTGGGGTACTTACTAAAACTGTAAATCCTTGATCCCCACCCAGAAATAATCAGATTCTGTAGTTCTGCAGTACAGCCAGTAATGTACGTTATTAATACGTAGCCTGGATGATGATCATGCACAGTCAGCTGGATATTAACACAGTGTCTGTGATAGTCAGGTGATAGCAAATGCTGTAACTACTAAAAACCCCAATGACCTTTATGAGTATTTGAGAACTTAAGATGGCTTGTTAAAATAAATGTCAAAAGGGACAGAAGTGGGAACTTTAAATCAGCTGAATCATAACAACTGGCTACTTTGACTTGGGGTAGAGAAAAGAGCAGCTGAGGTTTCCCCTGGCAACGAGGAGAAGGAACCACCTGCAGAGAGGAGGCAAGTACACCCTGGGATCTCATGTAGAGGCGGGCTAATTTGGGGAAATGGCAGTTGACTATTTTTCCACTGCCATTTCAGAGATCAAAGACCAGCAATGTTGGAAGAAAACATATGGTTTGGTTCTGTTACTTCTGTCCCTAAGCATTAGGCTCCCTTGAGAATCTAGCCCCCACGCCCCCCCGCCCTTTTTTTAATCCACCTCTCTAATCCTTCAACTAAAATGAAGGGTATTTCTCTGTCCCCAACAGGAAAATGTCAGTAGGAAGGAAAGAAAGGTTGCCTTACTACTCCCCTAACCCCTTGCTAATTAGACTCACTATGAAGTTTTATGGAAAAAGTTGGGAGAAACTCCCTTAAGAAGAGGAAGCCTTGCTTCCTATTCCTATCATTAATATCTTTTCTTCCTGCCCAGTGCCCCACTACTCCTTCCTGTGTGACACAGGGGTTCCGAGTAACCCTCCCCAGGCATCTGCTGGTGCTGACTGTGGACCAAGTAGAACACTCCCTTCCCCATCATCAGGGCCTTTAGGACACCTAAGACCAGAACTGGTTCTGAGTTCAAAAGCCCACTTAAGCCTGTTGATAAAAGACAGATGACATTGTCATCTCAGCCTGGGGAGACAACATCACAGTTGCAGAGATGTAATTCCTTACCCTACCAAGCTATGTGTTCATAACTTGAAGATACCATTAATGGAGATCAGGTGTTTTTAAGTTCACTATAGTTTAGAAATGCAAGTTAATCTCAAGCCTACTCAAGACAAAATCAAAGTAAATTCTGTTATCTGGCATTCCCTTTACTGAAAGCTTCCCTTAAATGGCATTTCCACACAGCAAAGTGTGATAACAAATGATACTGTAAGGATGAGTGCGAAAAACACTTCAATATCTTGAAATACCTTGTGAATCATGTTCCAAAAAATTAAATCATGGTTTCATTTTGAAGTTAAATAGGCTTTACCCTAGTTGAGTTAGTTGGAATATGGCTGGCTAAGTATGGTAAACATAAGTAACCGTGCAATGGAGTGTTAAATCAAAATATTGTGTTCTTCAGATGATGGGTATTTAGCTATATGTGGACCTCTCACCAATATATATATCACATATATATCATATATCACACACACATATATCATCACTTTAGTTGCCAACTTTCTAAATAGTCTCTAAGGAGATATTTTACTCCTATTTATAATGAATATGCTATAAGTACTTTTTAAGGCTTTGGACCTATTTCCTAATTTCAATGACAAATTCAACAGAAGAAACTTCACTTAGGTTAAGCTCTTTTCCTTACCAATCCATCTTTGTCATAGGGTGAATCAAAGTTATCCAGAAACTTCCTGAATACTTGTTCTTCGGTCCATTCTCCATTTTGGTACTTAGGATGGTGCTTCGCATTATACACTTCACGAAGATCTTCAATTGTTATAACTCCATCTCCGGTCTTGTCTAACTTCCTAAAAGCTTGCATAATTACCTCTTTCCTGGCTCTAGACATCGGAGGCTAGATAAATAGAAAAAAAAAAAAAACACAAACACAGACAACACAAGCAAATGAGCTTTTTTTTTATAAGATATATGATGAAATATCTGATTCCTCTCAGTGGTATGAAATTGTGTGCTGTTAAATGACATGCATTATGGTTACTCCAAAAAGTCCCTAAACCTGTTGTCAATCTCCTTCCCATCTCTTCCACAGCACAGTAACAACTTCTGAAAACAAAACCTCAAAATAACCAACCCAAACCACGTGAAAGCCAAACTCAGAAGATACACTGATTCATGAGGCCACTTACTCTTAATGTGAGAAGAAATTCATTGAAGTCTATTGTTCCATTTCCATCTTTATCAAACCTCCGGAAGAGCTCTTCTGCCTCTTCCTTTTCCATGACCACAGCATAATCATTTAGTCCTTTCAAAAATTCTTTGAAATCAAGGGTCCGGTTGTTATTGTCATCCATAATTCGAAACACTCTGAAGAAAATGCACACACACATACACACACACACACACAGGAAAGAAAAGAGCATAGAATAAGATGTAAGCACAAAGATTTAAAAATAAACCACTCTCAACGTTATTCAAAGTAAAATACAGAAGCCCTAGATTCTTGTCTCTACTCTCCTTCCAAAATTGGAGAGCCTCTTCCCAGAATCTCATAAAAGGAAAACCTTAAAAGAAAATGTACTATGTGATTCTAATTCTGTGACATTCTGCAAAAGGCAAAACTATACATACAATAAAAAGAAAAAGGAAGGAAGGAAGAGAATAGGTGGAGCAACAGGGAATTTTTAGGACAGTGAAACTATTCTCTATGATGGTGGATACATGATATACTTGCTAAAGCCCAAACTATAATGGTGGATACATGATATACTTGCTAAAGCCCATAGAACTGTAGACTACAAAGAATAAAATTTAATGTATACAAATTTTAAAATAACTATTTAGGAGGTTAGGGGATCCCAGGAAGGAATGCACAGTGACAAGAGAACTCAACTGTATTACAAAAGTTTGAAACAACCTCACTGAAAGGGGGTGGGGGGGAGCTGTGGAGTATGAAGGTGCTGACTTAAGTAGTTGTGGAGATGGGAGTCTGTAGGACTAAAGGCAAAAGGAACTGCACATAAGCACTGGACTCTAGTTGATAATAATATTTCCCATGGAGATTTGAGTTAACAATTCTGACATTGCTATAAGGTATACTGGAATTGAACAATTAAGTAAATAGATGGCAGATGGTGGGAGCCAGATTTATCACTGTTGAAATGGGAATTTATAGATAAGCCAGGGGAGGAGGCTAAATGGTCGGATGCATGTGGTAATGGGCTAGAGTTGGAGACATTAGTATGAACTCATGCTTAGCTTAATATAAACACAGATGATTACATATAAAAATATCTATAGATTGTACATATATTTACACATATACTTTCTTCTTCTGTCAGCTAAGAGAACCTAGAAGTAACACCCCAGTAACAACAAGCACATCTAGAGCCTAGATCTTGATTTCTAATGCAATTATCCAATAAAAAGAATCGGGCTTCTTGGAGAAATGTCTGATTCTAGGACTGGGACACGAAATACTCAAGATGAACTTGGAGTATCTTGTACAGAAAGTAAGGAAGCACTCAAAACAAACAAACAAAGAAAAAAACTTAACAATGTTGGGGATATGTCAAAGGGACATAGGAGCCAACTGAAAGAGCTTCTAAAGCTCAATTTTCTAGAGTTTGAGCAATAAAATAGTGTTAAATTGTAACACAAAGTATAAAATAAATATCCATGAGTCCATATGGGTTTAAATAAATGATTAAATAAATAAATAAATATTATTTAGAAAAGACAAATTTCCCTTGAGTAGAATTCCAAATAAATTATGCACATACGCTCTGTCCTCAAGGAGGGAAGCATACTCCCCACTTCCTAAGTGTGGCTTTGCATGGAGACTTCCTTCCTTCCAGTCCAGTATGGAATGGGGTTGGGGAGGAATGGTAACTTTACATGGGAAAAGCCAGACAAACACTACCTCAGCCAGGTGATCAAGGTCAATACCAATACCGATAAATCACGTTGACAGTATGTATCCTTGACATCATGTGACAAAAATGGCACTTTACTTTTGTGGTCCCATAAAGAGGAAAACTAGGGAGCACCTTCCACTTGAGTTGAGGAGAGATTGAGGGAAGGGAAAAACTAGTAAAGGGGCCAAGGCAGAGCACACAGTGGAGCAAAAGGCCAAGGATGAGCCAATAGACTGGCTCACAGTGGAAGGGCTAGGAGGGGTTGGGGGGTGGGTAGGCAGCAAGAGGGACTCAACTGAGTGGGCCAGTGAGTGGGACAGAGGGCAGTGTTCCTGAGGGGTTTGCACCACGGACAATGACATGGCTCCAGGATGAAAGACGTGGAGGTTGTAGGTTGGGGTGATACAGTATTGAAGAGAAATGGGCTAGTCTTCTCACTGGACTGTGACTGCCTGGCCACCAGGGTCCACATACCCATAGCCTGGGCTTCTGACAGAGCCAGGCTTAGTCTGAGAATTTGAGACTATTAAAAGTGATGTCCCCAATGCTCAGTAAGTTCCTCGCTGTAAGTGAAGCTGTCTATAACCTCCACATGTGAGGTCGGATGCCCCTGCTGCGGTGCCCTGTATTTCTCTAACCTACAACATCACCACGGAGATTCTGGTTTTTGTGACAGTCCATTTCCTTAGTCTAAGTCCTGCCTGGGGCCTGGAGAAGCCTTGTTCACCCACAAACATACAAACACCTGGCCCATGGCAGGCATTCCATGCAGTCTGTTAAAAAGAGATCCTGCCAGTTGGAGGCTTACAATCTCTTTTTCCTTGGGTTTCCTGGTCCTGAGGACTTCTCACACTCTCAGAGGGCCAGAGGACAGGTCCTATGGAGTTGGGAGAAGCCCACCGGCAGTGAATATCCCACAGGCAATTCCAGTGCCCCCTGGAGGTCAGCAAGATGTGACTGCCTGAAAGCAACTTCCTCCCTCTTCCAAGCTCGCTTCCATTGTCAGTTTCTAGCAGAGTCCCTCTCCGCATCCTGCTAGGTGTCGCTGGGACCTGGGCACGCCTCTCTCTTCACTTCAAGTTGTCCCAGGGGCTGTGCTCTCATCTCAGACACAGCCTTGCTGAATCTGGGACTAAGAACCAAAAACGGTCACAAGATGCTTCAGAGATCAAGTCTTCCAAACTACATTTTACAAATAGGGAAGTGAGACCCTAGGAGAATAAGACTCGGTCAAGGTCACACAGCCAGTATTAGCCTCACCTGGCAGTGTCCTTCCTCCCCATGGCCGGGACCCTACCTGCCAAGACCTTTGATGCCCGCGGACCCCCTGGCCAGGCACTGCAGTCGGAGTCTTTCAATGGGATCGGTGGCCGTGGTGAGCTTCCTCTTGGACTGGATCGCCATCTCTCGGTCATGACGTGCCGTGCCCGCCATCTGACAGAAGAGTTCACAGCACATTAGCAGAGCTCGGCCTCTCACCTGCTTCTGGCCTACGGGGTGACAGCAGCCTCTCCAAGGAACAGCCTCGAACCTCTCAGAATTCCCAACTTTCATTTAGACCAACTATGTGCTCAGCATATTTCTTACTTACTTGTTTAGTCCAGAGAACATCTGATTTCTCCAGCCTGGACAACAGTTATAAATAAACAGCTTTTCCTAGATACACTTTCATATAGTTGAAACCCTCCTCCTGCCATAAAATAAAAAGTCTCACTTCCCTTTACTCTCCTTTTTGAGTCAACCCTATATGCTTTATTCTTTTATTTAGCATTCTACATGTTCCCCTTTGACTCCACATTTAATATTCTCGTCTTTGGTCTAAATATTAACTATTATTGTTTCTGTCTTGACTGAGATTCTCAACACTGAATGATCCCTGCCAGGAACCAGCATGTTTTGATTAACAGACTAGTGTCCATTAACACCTAGATTCTGAGGACAGAAAAGGGTAAATAGACACTAACTGTCTCCTGACAAATAGACATAATATTTATTTTTCTGCAGTTTGGCTTTTGTGATTTAAATATTCAGGAAGAGAAGAATGTGTGCAGTGAAGCATCCTCTCCTGAGAGGTCCCTGGCCACATACAAACTCCTGCAGTGGGGCTGGAGTTTTCAAAACCTGCACAAGAGTGGAAAGCATACTGGCCTGGGAGCCTGGAGACGCGGCCCCAGGGATGTCTGAGCAAATCTCAGGGTCTCTGGTTTCTCCTCCTCTGTCGAATGGAAGGATTGGATTAAATGATCTGAAAGTTCCTCCCTATTCCAAAAACAACTAATCATCTTACGAGCTCACTGACCAATGTAAATGAGGGACTCTAGAAACTACTTTTTTTTTAATGTGAATTGTGAATGAAGGAGCAAGATGGTTGAAGGCTATGCAAACACAGCATTCAAGATGCAGAAAGATGGTGTTAGAATGGATCTGCCCTTGGCTTAAGGGCCCCCCATCCCTGGCCAAGTGCTGATATTTCTCCTGAGCACCACGTTAGGAGGGGATTCTTGTCATCAGAGAAGACAACTCTCAGATTAACGCTCTCTAAAGCTCTTCCTCTCCAATACAAGCTATAAATTCTCCCCAACAAAGATCATATTGTTTCACTTTGGAGGGAGGGAAGCTCAGACTGAAAACAGACCAGAAGAGGTAAGTCAGGGATGCGCGTGCCTGACTGCCTCATTTCCTACAGCACCTCCTAAGAGCCATCTTCTGGGTTCCCTCCGCCTAGACCTGCATTCTAATTCACACTATATAAATGCAAATGTGAGTAATTATTCTCAGTTCCCTTGGACACCAGGGCAAGAAGGAGGCCTTTGCCTGTTAGGTCGTGGCCTCTCTATTCCACATTAAGAAGAAATTGCTCTGACCAAAGCTATGTGGATCCTTCTTTGCTCCCTCCAGCACCAGAGGTACAGGTGTGCCAGAATTCCAGATGACCACACGCCACACTTTTGGAGACCTCCCTCTCAGCTCCTGAGGAGATTTTACCCAGAGTGTTCAGACTCTACTCCAACAATCTCATCCACAGCCCAAATCAACTGCCTTCCTGGCAGCATTCGTGTTCCTCAAACCTGCATTTTCTTGTTACTATTTTGTCACCTGATGTCAAGCTGACGACCCCAGGAGCTTGTTCCCAGCTTCTGGTCCTAACGCCACCCCCACAGAGTGCTCCAGACACTACCAGAATCTCCTCTTTCTGTACAAAAACATCAGTTCACTCCAGCCACCTCCTGCTCCCTTGCACATCCTCTCCTGAGGTACCTCTTAGTCCTGACCAGAGGCTGCTGGTGGTACCGGCCCCAGCCTCACACCGCCTCCCTCCACTGGAGCAGGAAAGCAGCAACCCCGTGCCCTCCTCATTCTTAGACCCTCCTCAGGGTCTGCTATTTCCGGACCTGGTGTCCTTCCTGCCTCTGCCCCTTCCTCCGTACTACCTGCCCAGTGGTTCCCAGCCGCTCACCTCCCCCTCCGCATTTCCACTGCTTCTCCCCCGCCTCTTTCACCCTCCCCTCCCCTCCCTGGTTTGCCACACCAGCCACGGCAGCAGGCAGGAGGGGAATGGAGAGACGTACAGGCTACAAACCAGTAGTGGGAGAGAGCGAGATCCAGCTCCCGTGTGTGTGAGACGGCAAGAGAAAGAACCCACGTGGGGACCTATTTACACACCTTCAAGATAAAATTAATAACATCAGTGCTAACATTTATTCTGCCCCCACCATGTGATAAGCATGTGCCCAGTCCTCATGAAAACCCTAGGGGCTGAATTGAAAACAGAAACTCAAACAAATACGCATACGTCATATTCACAGCAGCATTATTCACAATAGCCAAAAGGTAGAAACAACCCAAATGTCCATCCACGAACAAACAGATAAACAAAAGGTGGTTCAACTTGTCCCAGGCCACCAAGTTTCAAATGCACTATTTCCACATGACCCCAGATTTAGGATCATAGTAACAGTGCATTATCATGAGCTGTTTCCACACTACTGCCTACTCCTTTTGTGTAATAAGTGTAAACTTGACAAATGTGAAAAGAATCTCCTCACTCACGAATTCAACAGATATCTGTTGGGTAGATAGTGTTGGTCAGGTCTGCTAGGTGCTACGAACCTGAAGATGAACAAAGTTCTGTCCCTGTTCCTAGGGAGTCCAGACTTCCCTAGTGGGTAGAGAAAGGGAGGTACACATGGATTATTATGGGACAGTGAGAAAAGTACAATATTAATGCCTAAACAGAGAGCCACAGGAATTGGGGAAGTAGCCTGAGATGTGGGCATCAGGGGGTGAATAGCAATTTGACAGGCAGAGAGTGGGACAAAGCCACTAATGAGAGAGGGGACTACGTACAAAGGCAAGAGAGTAAAAGCATACCACAGAATATTATTCAGTCTCAAAAAGGAATGAGGTACTGACACGTGCTACAATGTGGGGGAATGTCAAAAACAGCACACTAAGTGAAAGAAGCCAGATACAAAATGTCACACGATTGTACGATTCCATTCATTTGAAATATCCAGAATAGTCAAATGCGCAGAGACAGAACACCGACTGGTCGCGGCCAAGGCCTGGGGGAAGGCGGCAATGGGGAGTGACTGCTTAATAGGTATGGGCTTTAATGTTTTGGAAATCAATATGGGTGGTGGTTGCACAACATTATGAATGTACAGTATATTTTTAAATGACTAATTTCATGTTATGTAAATTTTATCTCAATTAAAAAAAAAACCCTATTAGCTAATCATAACTATGATTTCTATTTCACAGATAAAGCAAGTGGGGAGCAGTCGGTGTGGCTCCCAGGAATTCACACACCATGTGAGACCCTGAGTGACGGCCCCGGGTCCTGACCTCTGTCAGCAGACTAGGGAACTAAGGCGCGGGCTGGTAAAGCAACTTGGCCCAAAGTGCTGGCTCATACCCAAACATAGATCTTCTGACTTTCATGCAGACCTCTTTCAACTTCACCACCTTTGTGAAATAATATAAAAGAACCTCAAAGAACAGTTTGATGGAACCCACTCATAGGAGAGCAGGGTAGAGTCCAGGAAAACACCCTGCTGGTTCTATCTCCTGTGCCTAACTGGACACATTGACCATACTAACGGTTACCTCTGGAGTCGAATTTGATATATTCAGGAAAAAAAAAAAACCACAAATTCTCTCCTGCCATCATACTTGAAATACCCATATTAAGCATTCTCTTTCATCATTTATTTACACATTTCATGGACAGTTTAATAGGCTTTGTGTGCTGTTTTCAGGGCACCAGTGCTGTAAAGGAAGGATTACTCTGACAAGCAAGCCCTTGAATAGCACAGAATCCTAAATTTGAGTACTGAAGTCACGTAGTTAAGCAAGGCAGGAAACAGGTTTGGTAAGAACTGGGGGCTTTCAAAGAAGGCACGGATCGGGGAGGGTCTTGGGGAAGAAGAGAGACACTCAGGGCTTCCATAGGCCTGGGCCAGAGTCTGTCCCCAAACGTGTGTCACCAACATCACAGCGTGGCACAAAGCGTGTCCCTGACTGCAGGAGACCCTTACGGAGCCTCGAAAAGCAGGCATGGGGACAACAGAGGAGGCCCAGCCTTGCCAGGGCAACGTCAGGATCCCTCCTGATGCACGTGGCCGCAGCGCCACCTGGTGTTGGCCCTGCACACTTCCCTGGGCCAGGTACACTTGGTCTATTGTGCCACCAAATATTTAGTAAGGGCTTAGTTAAGAGTAGGGCACTGGGTTAGACTGTGGAACAGGGAGTAAGAAACACAGTGCTTCCGGGAGTGGGAATTGGCAGGGAGCAACCCAGTACTCAGCCACAACAAATCAGAAGAGGGTGCTAACCCTGAAGACTTCTCAGAGGAGGTGATGTTTAAGCTTTCATCCTAAAGGAAAGAGTAGTCATCCAGCCCAAGGTCGTACGGGGTGGAAGTAGGAAGGACACTGGGCATTTTCCAAGTACCAAGGCCAAAGCGAAAGAGAAAACGGTATAAATACAGAAACACAAGTATTGTAGTATGACTGATGAAGGGTGGGTGGGTGGTAAGGTGAAGCACTGTGGCAAAAGGGAGGGGATGTGGGAAGTGGAAAGTCGGAAAAAGAGGAAACTGGGCAAGTAAGCAGGCACCAGATCACAAGGAGCCTGGGACACCGTGCTGGGCGGTTTGGATCCTGTACTGAGAGCAACAGAAGATCACAAAGAGCTTCAATGAGGGGGTGACAGTTTGCAATGTCAAGGAGCTCTCTGGTTCAGTGTGGACAATGGATGGGAAGGTGGCACAGGCTGGGGATGATCAGGTGAGAGGTTATGCTGACTGGATGGAGATATTGGCAGCAGGGCAGAGAAAGGTAAAGAGATCTGAGATGGAGAGCACATGAATGTGCAGTCTGAAGGAGAGAGAGGGCTCAGCTGTGGCAGCCAGAGTGCCTGCTGACAGCTCCTCACCACCACCCCACCCCCACTGGCTGGTGAGGAGGAACACGCACAGAGCAAAAGGATACAGAGTCCTGGAGACATGGGGCACTGGCTGAGTGGAGCCACCAGCAGCAAAGCCAAAGGAGACTTTGCAGCAATGGTCACCAGGTCTTCTCACACTGTAACTAGTTAAGGCTCTTTCATCCCACTGTCCTGGTGCACAGCTGCCTGTCACTGCCAGAGCACTCTTCTTGGAATGCAAGAATCATTATGGGACAGGATGTGGAAAGGTAAAAATGCATGGAGGTCTGTCTCTTCATAATTCTCAATGAAAGTCTTCTTTCCTGAGTTCAGGGGCAGAGTTAAGTTGAACCTTTATGGGGGAAAAACAAAAAAACAACCGCCACCTCTCAAGCCCCAGACTGTGGTCTTTGGTGTCCTCTAGTGGCAATAAGCTGAATTACATCACCCTGTGTGTCTGTCTCTCTGTGTCTGTCTCTCTTTAGTGGCAATAAGCTGAATTACATATTTCTCTCACTTCTCTCTCTGTCTCATGAACCTGACCCCAACAATCTGCAACACAGAGGTAGATCTCAAAACCAAAGAGACAGCCCCAGGGATCACTTATTCAGACATCCATCAAGAGAAAGCACCAAGATCTTCCATATCCTCTGATGCAAAAATCCAAAGGAAATGTCTCACTCCACTCTCTAAAGAACACTATCCTCTCTGTTTTCTGTGACACTACACTTCTTGTTTTCATCTCTCGGGAAAAGGGTGGTTATATGAAGGAGCAGAGGGAGCTGAAGCAGGTTTAGTCAGCTTGGGTAAACTTTAGAGAGCAGAGTTAGCCTGTAAGAGTTGAGACAGAATTAGGGAAACAGGAAGGCCTTGTAAACACGGGAGGGGGAGCACAGGGGAGGTGGGCCACGTACTGAGGAGAAGGAACGGCAGCAGCCCGGCCTCTCCAGGCTAGGCAGGGATGTGCACTACGATGGATGGGCCTGGTTTTGCCTGGACAGTCCTTCTTTGCACCCTAGTGCTCGGGGTGCTGGGACAGGGGGACAGTGTGTGCCTTGAGAAAACCGTCCTACTGAGAAAGTCACACAAGCCCGCCCCGTGAGAACAGCAACTGCCAGCAAAGCCATCCAATCTTTCCAAAGACCTCTCCTGCCTCTTGTTGCTATCAAGCCCATTTTCCCCACAGCCAGGCCATGTGATGAGTTTTGCCTTAAAAGCATTTTTAGGAATTTATGTCACTGTTAAATACCTGTGCCATTACATTAACCATTTCAGTAGCAAGGGTCCTAGGGTTGCTATAATAGCTCCTTGTGATTTTAAACACTCTTCTATTCAGAGAAAAGAGTAAGGCAAAGAAAAGAGGAGGTAGCTGCTGCTAAAACATTAGGGCTCCAAGCTCATTCTTAAGACGTAGGAGTCATACTTTCCTTCTCTACAGCTCACATCCAAGCCAAACCTTTCCCCATCTGCCAGCTCAGATTTGACCCCGTACCTAAGGGCCATCCACATGGGGATGGAGGGCATGCAGTGGTTTTTACCCTTTCTCTACTTGGGAACAGGAAGTAAGACTGAAATTTTAATTTTGACTCAGTGCATCTTTTAATACTGGAAATGTCATCCAGGGGTGGAGTGAGACATACAACAGATCACGTTTGAAGGTCGTGGTTGGGAAAAATTAAACTATCTCTATTGACTCCAGTCCATTCAATAAATTAATTATTGCTGTGTGGTAGACAGCAAAAAGCTGTGGTCCCTCAAGAGGTTTTCCCCATAGAAAATGTTCCTCTGGAATAAACATTAGATCCCAGTGCTCAGAGCAGTGTAGCAGGTGGCTAGGATGTGCTTCCTCTGAGACTGAAATGAAAGACTCAGACGATATGAAGAAAGACATAGTTTTTGCAGTAGAATATTGGGAACCACCCCGCTCCAGGCATAATCACAGGTGTGTGTCAGTGTCATTGACATCCTGGGAGATCCTTCATTGAACCCATCTGAGCTCAATTCAACTAAACAGACCCTTGGCACCTCTGGCTATGCAAGGGACTGTGCTAATTCTGCAGGTGAGGTAGAGCTGTAGTTCCATTCAGGTATGATTTCACCCACCCTGCCAACCCAGCCCCTGACCCCAGGGACATTTGACAAGGTTTGGAGATGTTTTGGGTTGTCATAACAGGGGTGAGGGTACTACTGGCATCTCACGTGTGGAGGCCGGAGATGCTGCTAAATATCCTACGATGCACAGGAAAGCCCTCGACAACCAAGAATTCTCTAGTCCAGAATGCCAGTAGTACTGAGGCTGAGCAGCCCTGCTGTAGAGAAGGAACTGGGAGCATCAGGGACAAGGAGAGCCCCAGAAGTGTTGTTGAAAAATAAAGATGTCCACACCCCACCCCAAACACAGGAAGCTTGAATCTCTAGGTGTGAATGCCAGTTTCTGTATTTTAATGTTTTCCAGAGGTTTTGCATGTACATCAGAGTTTGAGAATCTAAGTGACAGGAGCTGTGAAGTTCTTCTGGTGGCAGGAGTGAGACCTTGAGGGGAAGGCCTGGAGGAAAGATGGGAACCTAACATAGGATCAGATCCAGGCAGGAAGAGAAGTGGTAATAACCACAATTGTAACCGCTCCGGTGGCCAGGCCTGTGGCTCAGTGCTTTACACACATGAGCACATGGCCTCATGCGGTGGGTTCTATCAAATATTGCTGCCCTATTCCAGGAAGTCAGCACATACCCCAGTCATGGGCTGAGAAAATGCCACAAGGCAGTGGCAGAGTCAGGGCTGACAGGTAGGAGTGTCCTGCCCAAGTCTCTGCTGTCAACAGCTATGCCATTGTGCTCATAAACTGCTTTGGGAATTCGGAGAAGGCCCATGAAATGAGAAGGAAAGCAAAAGCTTCAAGGAACAGACTGCCTCGGAACGCTGGAAGGATTTCACTGCCGAGGAGGGAAGGGGACAACAATGCACAGCAAACACAGGCCACACAGGGTCTTAAATGCGACCCCTTTCCCTCTCTCCTCAGGGTCCTTGCTCAGTTAGTAGAGTGATGTGCAAGAATGTTTTTTTTTTCTTCTGAAATCTAAGCGCAAAGCTACTGTGGTGATTATCTTCCATTATATTTACTCTTTTCCCACAAATTATGTTGACAATTATTCCACAACATATGAATATATGAAACAGCTGGGTTTTGTTTGGATTGCCAACTTCCTTGTAGATTTAAAGTAGGACAGTATGTAATCTATGCTTTAATGACACGGGCACACTGTGGAAATGAGATGGCAGTGAATTCTGGCATCTTATCAGATCCTCTCTGCCAAAATGCATTTTCTCAAGATGCTTAAAATTCATGCTTTAGCTCTTGTCAATAGGCAGTTTTCTCTAGAGCCCACCTCTACTTATAGTCTTTTATTCTTTCTGCTGATCTTGGGGGTGTGATTTAAATCCTCATTTTAGTGTTTATGATATGGCATGATTTGAGAATAATGTATAAATATCAGTGTTGTAAAGTGTCTACTTCATACATCTTCGTGAAATTTCATTTTATTAAGTTCAACCAGGGCTGGGATTCAGGTAAGTGTCTAGGGTGCAATGTTTGTTTGTTTATTTTTTAATGTTTATTTATTTTTGAGAGAGAGACAGAGAGAGAGAGAGAGAGAGAGAGAAAGAGAACGAGTGGTGGAGGGGCAGAGAGAAAGGGAGACACAGAATCCGAAGCAGTTTCCAGGCTCTGAGCTGTCAGCACAGAGCTCAACACGGGGCTCAAACTCACGAACCATGAGATCATGACCTGAGCCAAAGCAGGATGCCTAACCGACTGAGCTACCCAGACCCTCCTAGGGTGTAATGTTCAAGGAAGCGTTCTCAGAATTGTGCCAATGTCAACCTTGTACCTGCCTGAGCCTCAGAGTGAGTGCCTCCTTTTGCCTCACTCTAGTCCTGGTCCTAAAGCCAACTTATATTTATTGAACACCTATTACGTGCCACACAATAGTAATGAATGAGATAGCCAACGTCCCTTACAGGAGTTTACATTCCTCAGGGTAGTTTTAACTTGGTTGGATTTGAACTACAGCAGATTTTCCAGGCACTGTCAACTGGCTCTTCAAGGGTCATTCCAATCTCCTTTGTCTGCTACGTTCCACTTTCACTTGGGTGGCAGTGGGAATGAGTTCTGGCCAGAGACTCAGCTGAAAAGTACAGAGGGCTCTGGGAGAACTCTTCCATCTCCTTTGCCTCTTCCTGCCTTGAACGAGAAGGCACTGTCTGGAGATGTGACGGCCTTCGTGCAATCACAAGGGAAAAGCCAAGGGAATCACAGAGGTACCAACTTACAGCCCTACCATCACTGTGCCGCTGAACGAGTTCTGGCAATTGCCTGACTTCACATTCGCAGCTTGTGAGAAACAGAAGCCCCGATTTGCTTAATACACCTTTGGTCAGGTTCTCTATTACTTACAGCCAAATTACTAACTAATACAATCGGCAAAATCTTATTCCTACATGCTTGGGTTGACCCGACATATTCACCTTTACCTGGGAAAAATAACTAACAGTCCAGTGTGAGGAGAGACTCAGCTCCTCCTGAGAAGTGGGAGAAGAGATAAAGTAACTCCATTATAACCTGTTCTCTCAGCAGAATTTTTTTTTAAGTAGCTCTACACCCAGCATTGGGCCCAACATGGAGCCCAACATAGGGCTTGAAATCACAACCCTCAGATCAAGACCTGAGCTGAGATCATGTGTCAGATGCTTAACCAACTGAGCCACCCAGGCACCCCTCTCAGTAGAATTTTATCAGCATTTAGCAACCTCTGTAGCATTTTTGGCCATGAAGAGAGTGAGAAATACGGTTTAGTGTGATATTCAAGGGCCCATGTAGCTAACACAATGTGATACCAGGTTTTATAAAGCACAGAGGTCCCAGGGTTACAAGATCCTTATAATGAGCATCCCCTGGGAATCTCTGGAACCAGGAGCTTTCTTAATAACACTGTCCTTGCTGTCTCCTTCTCCATCTTGCTGTGACTTGAGTCTCTGGGGTTTTTACCAGGAAATTACTTACAATCTATTCTGGTCAGGCAGCCCGCCACATGAAAGATCTTAAAGAAGCAGACTAAAAAAAGGATCTAAGCTACACAAAAGTAAGCAAAGATTTGGCTAGATTCCTGTACAAAATGCAAAAAGAAAAGAAAAGAAAAGAAAAGAAGACAAAAGAAAAATAATTTTTTTCCAAACTCTCTGGCTTTAGTGACTATGCTCTTAGAACCAATCAGGCAACTTTCCAATACCCCGTTTCAAACTCACTGCAAGGACAAACCTCAACTGTGGATCTTCCACTGTTGTTAGATGGGAATAAAGGGAATAAAGTTATGATTACCATTTGTATTTTTGCAACATTAGAAACCAAAATCACTTACTTACTATTTTATCGTCACTTAAAATGTTTCCTTTGGAGTCAATTGTCTATTTAATGCTTATTTTGTAGCCACTTAGAAATCCAGCCAATTATTTGCATCTTACAGGTTCTTAACTGATAACTTCCAGAAAACCAAGAAGTGTTGATGGATAGAAATCCAATGTCAGAGTGTCAATATCAGTGCAGACTGGAATTTCAGACAGGAATTCTGTCTAGATACTCATGATAGAAACAGGTAATTATCTCTGAAAGTGATAGAGGTTTGTTTTCCTCTGGTATAAAGGAAGTCTGGAGGCATTTCAAAGAGTGAATGTCTCAAGGAACTTCTATCTTTCTACCTTACCATTGTTTTTATCCTCAGAGTTGCCTGAAGTTACAAAATCACCATAGTTGCTCCCACCATTACATCCACACCCCAGGCAGCAGAAAAGAACAGAGGGCAAGAAGAATGTACTTCCTAGCTGAGTCATCCCCTTTTAAGGGATCCCCAGAGACTCCACCCAACTCCTTCCACTTAAATTTCATTGACTCTTCCTGCAAAGGAGGCTGGTGCTGTGATCTGAATGTTTCTGTCCTTCTAAAATTCATAGGTTGAAATCCTAACTCCTGGTATTAGGAGGTAGGAACTTCCGGAGGTACTTAAATCATGAGAGTAGAGACTTCATGAAGGGGATTAGTGTCTTATAAAAGAGGCTCCAGTCTTCTATCAGGAAGAGGGCCCCACCATGCTGGTATTTTGATCCTGGACTTCCCAGCCTGTGGAACTGTGAGAAATAAATTTTTGTTTTTATAAGCTGCCCAGTCTGTGGTATTTTGCTATAGCAGCCCGAGCAGATTAAGACAGTTGAGAAACCTTTGGGGCGCCTGGGTGGCGCAGTCGGTTAAGCGTCCGACTTCAGCCAGGTCACGATCTCACGGTCCGTGAGTTCGAGCCCCGCGTCGGGCTCTGGGCTGATGGCTCAGAGCCTGGAGCCTGTTTCCGATTCTGTGTCTCCCTCTCTCTCTGCCCCTCCCCCGTTCATGCTCTGTCTCTCTCTGTCCCAAAAATAAATAAACGTGGAAAAAAAAAAATTAAAAAAAAAAAAAAAAAAGACAGTTGAGAAACCTAATTTTTGGCTGGGTACATTGCTATCCTTCAGGTTTCGTTTATAAAGAAGAGGAAACTGGCCATTGAGTGGGAAGCTGGCAGTTTCTGCCACAGTTGGCAGAAGAGATAGAATCCTTCTAGAAAGTATGTGTGAACACATTCAGATCCTTCTAGAAATTAAGTGTGTGAGCACATCCAGATCAGTTTATCCCATGCCATTATCTGGAGCAACTAGGTCACTCTGATGGAGAGTAATGTGAGTCCTGAAATCAGAAGTTAGCATGTTGATGATTTCAGGGTTCTCAACCTCTGTTCCCCTGAAGAAAATAAGATCCACCTTTCCCTGGGCACTTATCAAAAAGACCCTGAGTTCAGGCAAACATAACCTAAATGATCTAGACCTGGGTACATCAAATCATAGCCCATGGGCCAAATTTGCCTCTCCACCTAGCTTTGTAAATAAAGTTTTATTGGAAAACAGCCACACACATTTGTTAATATGTTACCTGTGGCTGCTTTCATGCTACAACAGCAAAGTTTAATAGTTGCCACAGAGACCTCTGGTCCACAAGGCCTGAATTCTGAGTGTCTGGTCTTATATAGAAATAGTTTGTTAACCCAGGACCATACAGAAGATAACATACAGACCATAACAAAAGCAACAGGAACACTTATTGATCATTTACTCTGTGTCAGGCTTTCTGTGGCCCGTGTTTTGCAAATTATTCACTATCCATTTGTTTAGAACAGAAAATGTGTCCGCTCTAAAGTAAGTTTGGATAATAACTCATAATTTACAAAGTACTCTTACATTAGAGGGGATGTGGCTGTTCCTATTTTACAAAATAAGGAAACTGAGGTACAAAGAGATTTAGAGTTTGTCCTAGTTCAGACGTAACTATCAGAGCCAAGATTATGAGCAGGTTCTTTTGTGCCTGCCACTTCCCCAGGGATCTTTTGTAAGCTGTCCACAACATCTCAAGAAATATTCGTTTTTTAAACCAGGAACCACTGTAGTCACCACAAATCATTCTTGTATAAAAATAGGGACAAGCTTATTAACAATAATGCACCTCCTCCTGCCCTGCCTCTCTATGGTGGCCCTCTGGTGTTCAATTACCCCTTACCTGCATCCCTTAGCTCTATCCAAATTATGCTATTACTACTTGTGAATGTGCCATCCATTCCCTCCCAAGGTGCTGACTGGTCTAATGTCTTTCTCATACCTGAGAACTGAATTTGTATAAGGAACTCTATTTCTGCAGTCTCCACAGATAAAGATACTTTTCACCCCAAATTCTAAGTACTATGGAATCTCACAGTCTCTAAGATGACCTATTCTCACATCTTTCTTTGAAGCACAGCACAGTTGGGAATCCCTGCCATGTCCCTCTTTGGCTCTGTCATTTTCTAAAACACTGAGACTTTGGATACTACCTCAGGGACCTCTTCCCCATCCCAGGTGCCCCCATCAACCTGGGCAACCTCACAACTCATCTAGACAATCCATTCAACATGCAGCCGTGAAGTTCCTGGAGCTGCTTGATTTCTGCCAATTTCATCTGCTCACTCTCCCAGCATCCTTTTCTAAGACCATCTCTTACTTTTATCACCAGCCAAATATGGCCTCCTCTGAAAACTCAAAATTCAATATCCACTTTCTCTCCACCTTTTAGTTTCTCTCTTCCAACCTTAGATACTTGTGACCACTAGTCTCTTGACTCTGCATTTCCGCTGTAGCCATTACCTACCGCATTCTCCCTTCTGGATCCATTTCCTCCCCTCTTCATCCTAGACACATCAGCATATCATTCTGACCACTTCTTACCAGAGCCTCTGTTCTCAACCCTTGTCAGCTTCCTATGCTCCCATATGGATGCCTAACTTGGCTTGATTTCTCCATGTGCCCTCTCTTTTAAGGCGGGCTGTGAAGTGCAACTGAACAAACCCACAGGCCAAGATGGACATATGCCACTGCACATTTATTCTTCAACCACAGCTGGGCCTTCTAAAACAGTCAACCATACTTTTATATGACATTGGTTAGATTCCTCTTTCAATCTTTTCAACCTATGCCACTCTCCTCCACACCTTACCTTGAAAATCACAGTACAAACAGAGATGAACTCACATCACCTCCTCCAAGTCTACAAAGGTATTTATCTCTGAAACTATCCTCCAGAGGAAGTTCAGAATTGCCTTCCACTTAAGGATAACCTCCACCCATGACATCAATTTCAGTCCCTCTTCAACCCTCCGCTGTGCCCCTTTCCTCTCCTCCACCAGCTCCTCTTTTTAGTTCCTGAATCTGCAGTGGTCCCTCCATCAGAGACTGCTTCTGTCAACCCCCCACCCCCTTCATAGTCCAACTACCTGAAAGAGTCTCTAGTTTCTCCACTTTGTCATGTTCCATTCATACTTCAGTCCACTGCAGTCTGGTCTCCTCTGTCCCTCCACTGAACATTCTCTCAGGAAGCACTGCCAACCTGATGGCCAACTTCAACGGTCACTTCTAGTTTCTATTTTACCTTGCCCAGCAGTTGGTTGTTTTGACCATTCTTCCTTCTTAAAACTTTTCTCTCAATGTTTATGAATCTACTTTCCTCTGTCTCCCTTCCTCTGGTTCTGACCTATTTTGCCTATCCCTTTTCTTCTGCCTGTTTTTTTAAATGCTGTTTCCCAGGATTTGGTTGTTTCCCCTCATCATGCTCTCACACCATCCCATGGCCATGTCTTAGCCACATCCACTGACAGAATGACAGCTCCCAAATCTTTATTCCAACTCATGCACTGTGCTAGCTTCAGAGCCACATTTCAAATTTCCCACAAAACATGCACACTTCAATGACCTACAGACACCTCAAGTTTAATGTTCCAGAGCCAAATTCATTATCTTTTCCTCCTTATTCTTTGCCTCAGGAAGTTACACCACCATTTCCACAGGTCATTCACTGAACATTACCCTAGACTCCTTCTCACCCTCTACATCAAATCAGCAGCCAAGTCCTATAGAATTTCACCATCTTGACACTCCTTGAATCTCTATTCCCTCCCCCACCTCCATGGCCAAGGATACCTCCTTAATCTAGGACCTGTTCATTTCCCATTTCCACTACTGCAATTGCCTCTTAGCTGGTTCCTTTTCTCTAGTCTTCCCCCTCCAACCATCCTTCAAATGACTGTCAAAGCGATCTTTACAAAATGGAAATGTGAACTTTACACTCTAATCAAAAACCCTTTGGTGGCCCCCCAATGTGTGCAGGTAAAGAGCAAACATCTTACCACCTGAAGTATACATTGGCCCTGACTGACTCTCCAGCCTTGTTTCTAGTAATTCTCCACTGCTTTAAAATCTATTCTGCATTTATACTCACTCACATTCCCCAAACACACTATGGTATTCTGTCTCTGTGCCTTTGTACATGCAGTCCCACGTTAAGGAACACCCTCCCTCGCTTGTTAGCCTAGAGAAGTCTTGTTCTTCCTTATATAATCACTATGGTGAAGCCTCACATAACCACCCTCACCAGAGCAATACAGCTTGCATCTTTCTTTGTATAATCTGTGAAAAACCCAAATAGCGTCCATGTTGAAGCCTGATGTAAGTCTGCTTTCAGAACTGCCTGTCCTACTAGACTATAAGGCCCTTAAGGACAAAGGTTGTAAACTTTGTGTCTTCTGTCTTCATCATCAGCACCTAGGACTATGCTACTAGATTGCTATTTGGAATTGATCACTGCTATGGTTATTAGACTACTGCTATTTGAATATAAATGAATGGCCATGATTTAAATCTCAATATTCAAAATGCACAATTACAAAATAAAGACATTTCTGTAGTTATAAGATTTTGAGGGAAAAAAAAAAAAGAGCTCTAAAACCAGGAAACAATTTCATCTACTTAGTATGGTTTACCTATACCCCAGACTGAAGTCAAGATATTGCTATTTACTAAGGCCCTTCTCAATTTTGTGATAAATCAAATCAACTCTACAAGTTTTAGCAAGTTATGCCAGCCCACTTTAATAAGAGTTCTGTTTCTTATCTGAGTCTATGTGGTCAGTTTGGCAAGGTATGGCAGAAATAGCACATCTGTGAATGTCAGAAAAACCATGGTCTGAATCAAAGTTCAATCTTTTAATTGCATATAACTTGGAGATATTTAATATTCTTGAAGGTCAATTTTTTTAATGGCCATACAAGCTAGTTGAAGCAATTCACCCAAACACTTCACCCATAGGTACCTAGTACAAAGTGATGCTCAGTGATGTTTATTTCCTTTCCCTTTATCAAATAATTTTTTTATTTTTATCTGAGCACCTCTTCATAAAGATGACAAAAGCCTCTCCCAGAACCAAGCTATTTCCTCCCTAGACTGACAACCAAGAATTCTCACCAAGTGTTGGTTTTCTCTTTAGAAAGTAATACCTTTCCTCTTTCTTCTCCCTGTCTTTCTTTCTCTGTTTAGCTAAATCTAAACAAAGTGATCAAATAAACATAATAGATCGAAAACACTCATTTACCTTAAATGCTAACCTGCTGCCACCGGTTGCTGGGATCTGAAACTAGGGACGCTCTCTCTGGCTCCCCTGGGAGGGCTCAGCTCCTCCATCCACCTCCCTCCCAGTTCCCTCCCCTCCTCAGACTTGCTGGCTGCCCTCTTCAGGATGATTGCACAGCTTGGCAATCATTGAAGCAGATTCACAGCCTGAGTGGCTAAGCTCACTGTCAATCCCTACCCTGGCTCTGCCTTTTCTCAAGTTTACACTTCTGTTGCCTAGGAAATCCAGTGGCTGTGAAAGCTCAAGTTGTTTGTCTTCTGAGGGAAGCCAGCAGGAAGTGTAGCTGGCAATTGTTTGGTTTAGAGGACAGCATCAAAATGTGCCTCATATGTTGTATAAGATAACCCCTTCCTGCTCTTCTGTTGTCTCTGAATAGCTTACTGCTAGGATGTCTCATCTATCCAGTAAGACTTAAAACCTCAGCACACAGGGGGAGCCATAGGTGTAATTGTAAGTGATTCAAAGCCCTCTCTCCTTCTCCACATCCTCACATTGATAGGATACCATTGCCTACTCTTTCCATCCTTGGTGTCTTCTTTTTTCCTTTCTTCTATTCTCTTCTCTTCTCACACTTGTTCCTTAGTAATGAGTTTGCCAGTTAAGAAGCAGTCTAGTGCCCTGTTTAGAAAACAGTACCTAACTCATTCTCTCCTTCAAGATATCCCAACCTACCTCATCATTTCCATCCCTTCTCTTGCTTCCACCAATAAGTACTACAAAGAAACTAGGACATGTATTCCATGTTCTGTTCTGCACTGTACATTAACCTGTATTCTCAGGCAAGTGTGGTCATTGATTTCTACAATCTCTAGAGAAGACATTATATTTGTATTGTCCACTTCTCAGCCTTGTCCTGGAGATCAAGGTGATATTCTCTGTGGATTTTAATAAATACTTGCCTATGTTGAGGGAATTTCCAGAGGAGTGTGATTTGAGGAACAAGAAAAAGCCACTTGCAAAATAAGTCCTTTGTCTCTCTTTTAGGGTTACATTCTGTTTTCAGAAGGTCCCTGTATATGGTACATGACACCCACCAAGCACTAAAAAGCTGTTGACACTGGCAGGGTATTTGATGTGCAACCAACGTCCACCCCAGGATAGTTCTGACTGTCTTCCCCACACACCATTAGCTTTTTATCCAGAAACATTCTTCCTTACTGCAGCTGAGCTCATGGTATTACACTGTGTTATTTCATTACACTAAGTAAAATTACTAAGCTAAACTCACCACTGAGACAAGATGCCCTGACAATGACAGATAGATCTACCTTTCAATTAATTCATCAGTAAGACTGTGGGAAGCCACTTGAGAGGACCAGGATACTCTGGTTCATCTTTGCATCTTCCAAATTGCTCCCCATGGTGCCTTGTACAGACATAAAATCAGTCAGTGTTGTCTGAATCAAATTGTTGAACGAGATAAAATGCATTCATATTAAGGGCATTCGAAATATGAAATCTGCTTTTCAGAAATAGTTCCTTGACTATGTTAAAGTTTAAGACAAATATTCCATTTACTTCCTTTTCATGGTTAATTGGTTGACAAATAAACACCTCACTAAGCCTGCAATCAGGATGTCATAAACCAAACAACAGAAGATTGACATGGGGGAAAATCACATCTACAGAGCATTTAGTGTAGCTAGGCAAACAAAGAATCAATATGTGATTGTGGTTGGTGGTAATGGTAGAAACACATAAGTGGAAGATAATGAAAGGAAACATAAATGACAGATTGAACTTCATTTCAACATCTTTAAACATACCTCCAGATACATGCATTTTATATGTAGATCCTTATTGTGTGTCATGCTCCATGCCCATTAAAGATCAAAACATTACATGTTTTGCCTGTGTTTGTCATTTTCCATGTGTTATTTTATAATTATGGAGAGACTCCTGGTCCCACTCACAAAATAAATTTGGATTACGTCTCAGTATGTAAACCTGATCCCTTAGTCTGTTTACCATAAGTCGTCTGATTCTCCAGGAAGTAACTCAAATTCTCATACACACATATCTCCTCCTTCATCAAAACTGTACTAGCTCTACCATTTTAGAAATTATTAAGATGTGTCTTCATTTCCAATAATACTCACATGCAATAATAATTCATGAATAGTACATTTTAAGGTGCATAATAAAAGACACTTAAAAACACATCTCACACACAGAGTTTTCAAGTTAATTTTAAAGTATAATTTGTATAAAGAAACTGCATTATTTGGATATAATACAAATGTCATTCCATTCACCTGTTGATGGGCATGTAGATTTTTCTTAATCTGGGGCTATTATAAATAAAGCTGCTATAAACATTTGTGTACAGATTTTCAAGTGGACATATGTGTTCATGAACTTGAGTAAATACCAAAAGTGAAATACTGGTTCACTTGGCAAGTGTGTGGCTTAACTGAAAATTGCAGAGTGATTTTCCTATATGGCTGCACCATTTCACATTCCCCTCAGCAATGGAATGGGTGTGAGTTCCAGTGGCTCTGTCTTCTTACTCACTATTGATATGATCAGTCCTTTTAATTCTAACAAGTCAGGGGCGCCTGGGTGGCGCAGTCGGTTAAGCGTCCGACTTCAGCCAGGTCACGATCTCGCGGTCCGTGAGTTCGAGCCCCGCGTCAGGCTCTGGGCTGATGGCTCAGAGCCTGGAGCCTGTTTCCAATTCTGTGTCTCCCTCTCTCTCTGCCCCTCCCCCGTTCATGCTCTGTCTCTCTCTGTCCCAAAAATAAATAAACGTTAATTCTAACAAGTCAGGTAGATGTGCTATGTTTTATTTTGCATTTCTCTAATGATTAATATGTCAAGTAACTGTTCATGTGATTACTGGCCATTTGCATATCTTCTTTTGTGAAGTGCCTGCTCAAACTTTTTGTCCATGTTAGTACTGATTATAAGATTTGTTTGGATATTCTAGATACAAGTTATGATAATGCAAAAGCAAATATGAGCATATAGTCATTTGAAAGTAAAATATATTACAAAGGAACCTACCAGAGAGGGAGCCTGGTGTCTAGTAAAGGATCTAAGAGTCAAAAAGAAGGAGGGGAGTGAGAGCTGCAGACAGTAGGATGGAGCCACCACACCAACCCTTATCAAAGAAACAAACAGCAAACAAAACAAAACAAAAAAAACCCCAGTGTTTAAGGCACACTTTCCCCGTGTATGTTGCTAGGAATTGAATGTAATTCCTATACACTGAGGGTTACTTTCTATTTCTGCCACATTAGGGTGGCAGAAAGATGTTTCCTAAATCAACAAAGTCCAGGGAGCTCCCATACTCACTGGACCTGAGGCCCCAGAGCCTTGTGCAGAGGTCTGGGATCTGACATGAGGTCACCATGACTACATTTTTAAGAGTGGGAAACATAAGAAGGGAATTTTAAGAAGTGAAAACCACAGCATCAGCTGTGGCCCAAAAACAGGCTCCAGGCCTGACCAGCAAAGAGAGTGCTCTTTGCAGGGGAGGACTCAGCACAGAGACCACGGGTGGAGTCCTGGGAGGGCCACCCCTGCCTAACTGCAGGACAGAGTCCAGGCTTCCTGAGCTTGAGGTGAGGTGAGAAGGAGACACAAGAGGAAGACCCAAAATGGAAACTGGCCAATATCCTTTGTCATATCATAAAAAGTGAGGATGGAGAAAGGTCAGAAAGCATGAGAAGTGTCCAGATAGCAAGGATGAAGTAAGCAGGGCCCTGTGTCTAGGAACAGGAAGTGCAGAGGAAGGCAGGGCTGTGTGCTGAAGGTCAGGGCCTGAGCGAGGAGTCTATTGATGAGGGGCAAGTCAAGAAGCCAAGATAAAATTCACACACACAAAAAGTAGAACAGGGACTGAGACTGTGGCGTGAGAGGTGGGGGCAAGGATATGAGGAATCACTGTTTGATCAGCATGAAGTTTTAATTTGGGTTGATGACAGCAGTTCAGAAATGAGTGACAGTGATGTTTGCACAATGATGTCAATGTGCTTAATGCCACTGACTGTACACTTAATGGTTAGAATGGCAAATTTTATAGAATATATTTTTTACCACAACTTGAAAAAAGAATCCCAAGATTACATCATAAGAATTTCTAAACAGATGCAGTAAATGGTGAGGAAATATTTGCGTGCCACCCTCAGGTGCCAATATGGGGAAGACACCAGGGCTGCCCTGTGCTGGGGAAAGCCTTCTAGAACCAGTGGCTCCCCAAACACCCATCAAGGCTGCACCCCCATCAGGCCTTCTTCAGCTTCCTGGCCCCACACAGCCACCTGGCCACCATGCCCAGCAGCTTCCCGCAGAGCCACAGGGTGCCCAGGGTGACCACCAGCAGGAACAAGAAGACGTCCAGCAGGTATTGCTCATGCCACGGCTGCTGCAGGGCGTGGGGCTTGAGGTGGGCCGCACCCCCTGTCTGGAGGATGTGGTCGATCCAGCCCACCAGCCTCTGGGAAGGGGTCAGGGGGTGGGAGCGCCTGATGATGCTGGCGGCCACCGCTGCTGACTTGTACCTGTTGGCAGACCCAGAGGTGGGGCGTTACTCATGTGGTCCCAGAAGTCTTAGAGACCTTGTATCACACACACTCTTCCCTCCACACACAGAAGACTCATTTTCAAGGAAAAGTTGTTGGCCTGGTCTTGCCATAGTCTAACTGGTTCCACTGAAAGGTTTAAACTGGTCCCTCCACGCAAAGTTCCTTGCCTAGTGCTAAAGGTGCTAAACTATAAAACAGTGACCAAGCTGCAAGGAGAAGTCTCTACCCAGGAGGCTTAAGGTCGCTAAAGGAAAAAATATATATGAATATATGGGATGTAACATACCCACGACTCAGGGTAGATGTCCCTGAAATCCTAATAAGTCAGTTAATCCTGGTTATCAGATCATTGTGCTGGATGGGAATTTACCTAAGACATCATGGGCCCTTTTACTGACTCAACAGAAATTCATCCCAACTTACTGTGTGGCAGGCCCTGTGTTAGGCCCTGGGGATGCAGGGGAAAGCAAGAGACACACTGGGCCATCCAGGGGAGCTTCCTCTCTACTTTCTAGTGTGAGTGATGCACAACAAATTAAAACGAAAGAAATGGGGTAGTTACTGATCCTGAGAAGTGTTAAGAAGGAAAAATGAATTATGATTGAAGGGGGTGAGAGAGAAGTGCATTTAGGACTGTCAGACAAAGATCACCTATCTGAGGAAAGGACATTGGACATGAGCCTGACTGCCATGAAGGAGCCAGTCCTGAGAGGAGAAGGAAGGATGTTCTAGGAAGCAGCACTGACAAAGCACCTGAGGCAGGAAACAATTTGGCATATTAGAGGACAGAAAGGCAACCTCTGCCTCAGTGCAATTCTACTATAAGCAGCCCCAAAATCCCCTCAGAATCTTCACAACCCTTTTGGTAGAAAATTGTTCTTGGCATATAACCTAAATGCCTAGTCTTGCTCTCAGAGGAAATAGGTTAGCTGTTAGTATCATACTAATATCATTCTGTGTCCTGGAAGTTTCACTTTTATTGCAAAAATGTGCCACACAGGGCCCTTCGTATTTCATATCTTCATTCAGCCTAAATGACGACAAGTTCAGAGAGCTCCATACCACTTGTCTTCCATGACTTTCTTCATCTTCAGAGCAAATGTCTTTGCCTTTATCTGCATAATCTGGATAGAGACACCAAACTTTTAGCTTCTACTCAGACCAAGTTTTCAGGCTGATCTCCAAGGATGGGAATCCCCACCATGGGCATACCATGTTGGATGGCCTCCATTATGCTATTCATTCCACCGTGGGTGACAAAAAAAAAGGATGCGTGGGTGAGCTGTTGTAAATCAGGAACAGATCAGAATATGTCAGGCTGAAATCTTTCAGAACACCAGGGAAAGCATCTCAACAATAAACGTGAAAATAATAAAATTAAATAAGGCAAAATAAAATAAGATAAAAGGACACAAATAAATGGAATAAAGCCCAGGCTTACTGGGCTCTAAGACTTAATACTTTAAAGATGTCATTACTATCCAAAATGATCTCAGATACCATACAATCTCTATCAATAGTGAATAACATTTTGTTGCAGAAATAACCTACTCTAAAATTCATATGGAACTTCAAAAGAACCTGAGTACACAAAACATCATTGACAAAAAGAAGAGTTGAAGGTCACACATTTCCAGATATCAAAATGTAATACAAAGCAACAATAATCAAAATAATGTGGTATTGGCATAAAGATAGATATATACATACGTGAATAAAAAACAAGATGTATATTTGGTCAAATAACTTATGACAGGGGCGCCTGGATAACTCAGTTGGTTAAGCATCTCACTCTTGATTTCGGTTCAGGTCATGATCTCACAGTCGTGAAACTGAGCCCCATGACAGACTCCACACTGGGCATGGAGCCTGCTTAAGATTTTCTCTCTCCTTCTCCCTCTCCCCCTCCCTCACTCATACTCTCTGTAGATGATAGATAGATAGATAGATAGATAGATAAATAACTTATGACAAATGTGCCAAGACCATTCATAAAATAAAAGACAGTGTTTTCAATAAATGGTGTTGGAACACTGGATATCCACATACTAAAGATTGAGTTTGAACCAGTTTTATTATACCATACTCTAAATCAGCATAAAATGGACTAGAGATCTAAAGGTATGAGTTAATAGTATAAAACTCTTAGCAAAAAATATAGGGAGAAATCTTCATGTCATTATATTTGGCAGTGATTTCTTCGATAAGACACCAATAGCACAGTCAACAAAATAAAAAATAGTGAAATTGTATTTCTTATAAAAATAAAAAATTTTATAAAAATTATACAATATTATACAATAAAAAATTGTATAAAAAATAAAAACTTTATGAACCAAAGGACACTATCAACATAGTAAAAGGGCAACCAAGGAAGTGGGAGAAATATTTGCAAGTCATATAGCTGATAAAGGATTGATATCCAGATTAAATTAAGAACTATAACTCTCTCCAACCCCCCCATCAAAATCCAAAAATTGGCAAAGACTTGAACAGATATTTTTTCAAAGAAGATATATAAATGTCTAATAAGTTTATGAAATGGTAAAATTCACTAATCAGGGAAATTTTAATCTAACCATAATGCGACACCAATTCCCACCCATTAGGATGGCGAATAACAAAACTAAAACACACACATGCACACACACACACACACACACACACACACACAAACAGAAAATGACAAGTGTTTGTGAAAGTATGGATAAATTGGAATCCTTGTGCGTTGTTGGTGGAAATGTAAATTTGTGCAGCCACTGTGAAAGACTATATGGCAGTTCCTCAAAAAATTAAATATTACAATTATATGCCTCAGAAACTCCATTTCTCAGTATATTCCCAAAAGAATTAAAAGCAGGGACTCAAACAAATATTTGTACGCTACTTTTCATAGCAACATTATTCACAATAGCCAAAATTGGAAGTAACCCAAGTGTCTATCAACAGATGAATAGATAAACAAATGTGGCATATACATACAATGAAATATTACTCAGCCTTAAAAAATAAAGAAATTTGGACACATGCTACAACATACCTGAATCTTGAAGATATTATGCAAAGTGAAACAAGCCATCACAGAAGAGCATTTATTGTATGGTTCCACCTGCATAAGACACCTAGAATTGTCAAATTCATACAGAAAAAAGGAGAATAGTAGTTGCCAAGGTCTGGATGCAGAGAGGAAACGAGGAGTCACTGTTGAGTGGGTATGAAGTTTCAGTTTGGGAAGAGAAAAATGTTCTAGAGATGGAGGCAGGTAATGGTTGCACAACAATATGAAAGTTCTTAATGCCCCTGAACTGTACCCTTCAAAATGGCTAAAGTGGTAAAATTTATACTATGTTTGGCCACAACAGAAAACTTGGGAAATAAGAGAAGAAAAACTGTACAAAGCCAAAATCTGTTATCTCAAAGTTTATACACCTTCACTTCCATTATTCTCTTCTTTAATAACTCCTGTCTCACTTCCAAGACTTGACCTACCATCATGTCAGGTAAGATCTGTGTTTTGGCCTAGTCTTATTTATGCAATTGAATCGACCACTCTGTGGTCTGGCCAGTGTCACCAAAGGAACCCAGCCTCATGGCCATCTTCCTTATATCTCCACACATGGGGCCCCCTGTTCTCTCAACTTGGTGTGTCTTCCTTCCCAGTTCTGTTTCTTCAGATTCACAGAGTGTAAAATATACAGCCCTTAATTTATTTTTCAGGGTTTCCAATAGACATTTCTTACTGACCCAAGGGTTAAATTCTCTATAACTCCATCTTAATATAATGTTGAAGAGTTTTTGCCAATTTATTCAACATTTATCACTTACTGTTAAGGGTCTACTTTGCTGTAGGTACAGTATTAAGTAGTGAATATTCAGCAGTAAGAAAATAGATATGGATCCTTCTCACATAGAGCAATCCAGCATTTAAACCAAAGTAAACATAAATATAATTTTTTTTTAAATGCCACCATGAACCAAAGTCCATTTTGCCCATGAACCATTCCCCCAACTTTTTCTGTTCACTCAGTGCAAGATCAGTAGGGAAAGAATAGAGACTTTAGTGCCTAGAAAGTCCAGGCCAGATATGGGCTTTTGCTGCTCTGAGATGAATCGTGTTGGAATATTATGTACATCACCTGAACATCTGTCCTCTCATTTATAAAACTGGAGATCATGACAGTTCTCCCAAGGTGGCACAATATACAATATATGAGATAATGTCCATATAATAGTAACCCAGTACCTACCTGCAGGCAACAGGCAACCACTAAACTTAGCTCTACTTCATTTTTATAACTATTAGAGCAGTGGTTATGAGTTCAGGCTCTGCATTCAGACCATCTGGGTAACATTTAAAACTTACAATACCTAGACCCACTCCCAGACCAATCAAATCAGAAAATCTAAGCTGAGTCAGGAACCAGGCCTCTATAAGAAGGAGACATTGGAGATAATGCCCACAGTTCTTGCTGTGAGTCGAAACAGTCCTAACCCGGTTATACTATGTCTTATTTTTTTAATATATCACATGGGTAACTTATCTCCACAAAAATTCATTCATGTGGTAGCCTCGCACTCCATGATTATTTACTGTGATAATAAAAAATGAAAATTAAAATATTGATTTATTGATGGGGTGCCTGGGTGGCTCAGTTTGTTAAGTGTCTGACTTCAGCTCAGGTCATGATCTCATGGTTTGTGAATTCAAGCCCTGCATTGGGCTCTGTGCTGATAGCTTGGAGCCTGGAGCCTGCCTCGGATTCTGTGTCTCCCTCTTTCTGCTCCTCCCCTGCTTGTGCTCTCTCTCCCTCTCTCTCTGTCTCTCTCTCTCTCTGCTCTCTCTCCCTCTCTCTCTCTCTCCAAAATGAATAAACATTAAAAAAATGATAGATGATAGATAGATAGATAGATAGATAGATAGATGGATTTATTGAAGCATTTTTACCACCAAGGCTAGGTCTATGGTAAGGCATAACAAGAGACCTGGGTATCATTATTTAAGAAGACCCTCAATCTCAGGGTCATGTGGGACCTAACAGTACTTCCATGACCATTGCAGGAAGTGTTTCCTTAAAAGTGGACCCTGGAATCAGCAAGATGGCAGAGTAGGAAGCCCTGGATGCTCCTTCCCCCTACAAACATGCCAGTTTAGCAACATTTCATGTTGAAATTTCCCTTGTAAGAAATCCAGAAACCAAATGAAAAGGTACTGCACCCAAGGAAAATGTTAACCAAACTCATGAGAGCTGGCAGATAGTTTTGAAAATACCCTATCACGAGAATCCCAGCGTATGGATATCCACATGAACAAGAATAAAATTGGACCTTTACCTTACAGCATACAAAAAACTCAAAATGGATTAGAGAATTAAACATAATACCTGAAATACAAAGCTCTTAGAAGAAAACACAGGAGGGAAAACTTTATGGTATTGGTCTTGGCAATGATTTCAATGATATAGGTCCATGAACAGGCATAAATAAATAAATAAATAAATAAATAAAACCAAAAAGCTCTACACAGCTAAAGGAACAGTCAACAGACTAAAACACCCCAGAGAATGGAAAATATTAAAAACCATATCCTGAAAAGAGGTTAATCTCCAAAGTATACAGCATGGTCCACAAATCAATAGCAAAAGTGTAAAAAAATCCTAATAAACCTATTAAAAAATGGGCTAAGTACTTGAATACACATTTATCCAAAGATAAAGTACAAATGACCAAAAGATATATGAAAAAATCCACAACCTAGTCATCAGGGAAATGCAAATCAAAACCACAATGAAGTGTCACTTCACACTTGTGGGTATGACTATTATCAAAAAGCATACAGACAAGGGTTGAGGATATGGAGAAATTGTGGACTTTATACATTGTTGTTGGAAATGCAAAATGGTGCAGCCATTATGGAAAACAGTGTGGACATTCCTCAAAAATTTAGAAATAAAACTACCTTATGATTTATCAAACTGATTTCTGTGCATATAGTCGTGAAAACAAAATCAGGATCTCAAAGAGATATCTGCACTCCCACATTCATTGTAGAACTATTTGTGATAGCTAAGATGAGAAAACCACCAAAATATCCATCAAAAGATGAATAAAGAAATTGTGGCGAGCGCGCACACACACACACACACACACACACACACACACACACATACACACAATGGAATACTATTTAATTTTTAAAAAGGAGGAAATTTTTTAGTATGTGAAACCATGGATGAACCTTTATCACTTTATGCTAAGTGATGTAAGCCAGAAAACAAACATTGCATGATTTCAATTATATAAGACATCTGAAAGTCAAATTCATAGAATTAAAAGTAGTCTTTCATTTCCAGGGGTTGGGGGAAGGGGTAATGACTACTTACTACTCAAAGGAAAAAGAGTTACAGGTAAGTGAGATGAATAAGATCTAGAGATCTGAGGTAAATATGGTACCTACAGTCAATAATTCTGTGTTGTATGGGGCTCCTGGGTGGATTAGTCAGTTGAGGGTCTGACTCTTCATTTTGGCTCATGTCACGATCTCATAGTTTGTGGGATCGAGCTCTGTGCCCAGCTCTGAACTGATAGCACAGAGCCTGCTTAGGATTCTCTCTCTCCCTCTCTTTCTACCCCTCCCCCATTCACAACCTTGCACCCACTCTCTTTTTCTCAAAGTAAATGGATAAACCTAAAATAATAATAATTATACTTAAATGTTGGGCTGTTAGAAATTTGTTCAGAGGGTAGATCTCATATTACCTATTTTGATCACAGTAAAATAAAAGATGATAGAATAGAAAAAATAAAAATAATAATTAAATTAAATTAAATTAAATTAAATTAGTATATCTTAGGTGTTTTGCTTGTCTCACTCTACTTCACTCTCAGTTCCCACTGGGAAGGGAACCACCAACTCTGCACTGAAGAGTTTTGCAAGAGGTCCACATTAAGAGCTAAGGTTTCATTTACTTGTGGTACTTGTAACAGGTCTGGCCATTAAGCCTCCAACATACACAGTGTTGGGAAGCAGGGGCCTAGCAAATTCAAGGGCAAAGTCAGAGTTAACAAATCACAGCTCTGCTTTCTTTAGAAGATGAGACAAAACCAGCCTAGAGCCTTCCGGAAATGTTCCTTGATGGTGTTGTCAAACGTAGTCTGGATTCTCCATTGTCTGATGAAGAAATCAAAGAACATCAGAAAATTCCTCACTCTGCCCCAGAAGTCCATGTGATCAGTTAGCAAGGAATGGAACACTAGAACATAAGACACAAACAAGGCTTTGTAGCCCATGGTTCACACTTCCAAACGGTGTGGGAAGAATTGACACAAATGACTTCCCAAGCATCTCAGCAACCAGGAAAGAACAGAAGTCAAATGCTTCAACAAATACCAGATCAAAGTTCTCATTTTTTTAAGGAACCCATGATATTGCCTCTCCTTAGCAATCAATGCATGGAATTTCCAGTTGTTCCATTAACTTTACAAAGCCGTCAAGTGCTTCTCTGTAAGGAAAAAAAATAATCATGACAAATATTCACTGGAGATGTTAATTTCACAATACTTAGGAGAATCTTTGACTCAAAGAAAATACTCCAGTTATGTCAGACCACATCTGGCAGCTGCCCACCTGTGTTACCAGTGTCCAATGAGTACTCTACTCTGGTCACTCTGCTCCAAGTGTTTCTGCTTCCTAAAATGTTTTCCCTTTTCCTCCTCCCCCTTCTCCACCAATCATTCACACCCACCATCCAGCCCATTCAAGAGCCTTCTGCTTTGGGAGTCATCTCTGACTGTAGCAGACCTCACAGTTCCATATCTATCTGACACATTCTGTGATGCTCTCTTTAATTTTCATCTGTATACTGACTGTTTATGAGTGACTGTCTTGTTTCCCAGCCTAACTGTGGAAGTAACTTGGTAGCAGAGTCTGTCAATGTTGATAATATAGCTCTTTTTTGTTCTTTAAATTTTGTACAGTCTACATTTGAAAGATTGCTTCACACAAGGAACTTTGTGATGATAATATTAGAATCCCAATTCTAAGCTGAATACAAGGTTTCTATCTTTCTAGTTTATGAGGTAAACAATTTAAAACAATAAATAAATAAATAAATAAATAAATAAATAAATACCTATTTGAAGCTTATCATTAACCTTTCTATTTCATGCTTGCTGGAGTAGTCAAAGTAGTTAATGCTAAAATTTTACTGATACCTAAATAAGATGCTGTCTATGGCCCTATTCTCCTTCAATGCTTTTGCAGCAGTGCCTCCAAAGAAAATGACCCTTTTTGCACAACATATGAGCAAAGAAAATGACCCTTTTTGTACAACATTTGAACAAGTAGATGAGAATGCTCCTGACCAGAGTTTACAGGGACAGGGGATTTGGAAACCCATGGGCCTCCTACTTGAATGAAGGACTGAGAGAATCAATGGCCCAGCAAACCTGTTACCTGTACAACACTGCACCATGTCAGCTCACTTAAGGAAGGCCCTTAGGTGAGAACTCATTAGCAATATGCAGATGTCTACCTGGGATTCAAATCAACTTCATGTGACAACAGATGATTAGCTGAAATTATTCTCTATTATATTTTTAAAATATTTTACATAATGAATGATTGCTACATATTGAGGATAAATTCAAAATATAAAGTACAAATTCCTCAAAGTAGAGCATTAATCTCATTTGAAATTAAGTTAATAAATTTAACAAAATATAGGAAAGCACTTTTCTCAGTGTATTGCACCATTTTTAACAAGAATGTACAGCTAGTCTTTGAAGTATCAAGCTGGGGAGCAGAGGCAAGACATACTTAAAAATTATGAATAACACAAGATGACAAAGACAAAGTTTCAAATGAATATTTTAGATCAGATCCCTTATAAACGAGAGAATATGGTCTTCTAGTAAGTAATAAAAAGTAAGGAAAAAGACTTTATGGAAAATGCCGAATATTAGAACCACCTTGACAATTGAATACAATTTTAAGGAAACAGGGGAGATAGGGTTAGGCTACTATAATTAATCAAAAAAGCATACATTTGTTTGTGTCTTTCCCCTCTAATGTCAAAGAAGAAGAACTTTCTATAGATCCCAGGCAATGATAACAACTCTCAGGCTAACCTCTCATTGTATATCATCAAGGTATTTGGTTTTTTAAATGAGCTTAAAAGACAATGGCTCAAGGTATAAAAAATCAGTGTTTATAAGATTTTTCCATTCTTGAATTTATGTAAGAAGAAGAGAAGAAAAGTAAGTAAAAAAAATGGTGGCTCTGATTTGCCTACCAACAATGGAAAATTAAGTTGTCTACCCCAACTTCTCCATTGGGGAGATTATATACACAAAGGCTATATAGGTGAAGTGTTGCCAAGAAGATCCAGAAGGAAGAATTCCCCACGCTATACAGAAATACCTTCATGCTTTCAGTGGAAGAGGCACAGTATACAGACTGAATGATTGGGAGTGCAAAACTCATCTACTTCATCCAATCACTGCCATCCATCATTGATCTCCCCATTGATCTCCTGGAGAAGGGAGGAAAGTCTCATCTCCAGATTTGACACACCATTAGATTCAATTTTTCATTTTTCAAAAAAAATCACAAGACACTCCAAGAAACTGGACACTAAGGCTTATTGAGAGGAAAATAATAAGTCAACAGAAACTGTCCCAGAGAAAGACCTGATGGCAGATATACTAGACAATGACTTTAAAATGACTGCCTTAAAGATTCTCAGATAACTAAAGCAAGATGTGGATAAAGTCAAGGGAAAAGTGTGTGCAAAATAAAAATGTCAATAAAAGGATAGAAAATCTAAATGGAAACCAAAAACAAATTCTAGAACTGAAAAATACAATAAATGAAATGAAAATTTCACTTCAGGGATTCAAAGGCAGATTCGAGCAAGTGAAAGAAATTATCAGTGAACCTGAAAAGAAAACGATGGAAATGATACAGGCTGAAGAAGAGAAAGTTAAAAGATTTAAGAAAAGAGAACATAGCCTAAGAGTCCAACATATACATTGTGGATGTTCAGAAGGAGAAGAGAGAAAGAAAGGGATAGAGAGAACATTTTAAGTAATGATGGTTGAAAGCCTCCCATATTGGATGAAAGATATGAATATAAATATCCAGGAAGCTCAACAAACTCCAAGCAAAATGAACTCAGACACTCACATCAAGACACATTATGATCAAAGTTTAGAAAGATAAAGAGAGAATATTAAAAGCAGCAAGAGGAAATTGACTCATCACGTACAAGTGATTATCAATAAGATTGTACGTGATTATCAATAAGATTATCAATAGATTGCTTTTTAAAATTTTTTTTTACATTTATTATTTTTGAGAGACAGAGACAGACCACTAGTCAGGGAGGGATAGAAAGAGAGGGAGACACAGAATCCAAAGCAGGCTCCAGGCTCTGAGCCATCAGCACAGAACCTGACGCGGGGCTCAAACTCACAAACCGTGAGATCATGACCTAAGCTGAAGTGAGACGCTTAACTGACTGAGCCACCCAGGTGCCCCTCAGTAGATTTATAATAAGAAATCAGAAATCAGAAGGCAGTGGGACAACATATTCAAATCACTAAAATCAAGACACATTATGGATCAAAATTTAGAAAGATAAAGAGAGAATATTAAAAGCAGCAAGAGGAAATTGACTCGTCACATACAAGTGATTATCAATGAGATTATCAATAGATTTCTAATCAGAAATCAGAAGTCAGAAGTTGGCAGTGGGCCAACATATTCAAAGCGCTAAGAGAAAAGAATGCATCTGGCATGTTGAATGCAACAAAAAATTCTGCATCTGGCAACACTGTCCTCCAAAAGTGAGGGAGAAATTAAAACATTTCCAGATAAACAACACCTAAGGAAATCTTTTGCCACTAGACCTATACTGAGAGAAAAGTTCAACGGAGTCCTCCAAGGGAAAATGAAAGGACACCGGATACTAACTCAAAGGTATCTGAAGATACAAAGATTTTAGCAGAGGTAAATGCATGGATAATTATAAAAACTAGTACTATTTTAACAATGGTTTTAACTGCACTTTTTGTTTTCTACATGATTTAAGAGACTGGTACATTAGAAACTACTATTAGGGTTTTTTAAATTTTTATTCAAATTCCAGTTAGTTAACATACATATAATATTAGTTTCAAGTACACAATATAGTGACTCAACATTTCCCAGGGCTCATCACAAGCGCATATTTCTGTCACATATTTAACCTACCCCCTGATCCACCTCCCCTGTGGTAACCATTAGCTTATTCTCTATAGCTAACCATCTATTTCTTAGTTTGCCTCTTTTTTTTCTCTTTTCTTATTTGTTTTGTTTCTTAAGTTCTACCTATGGGTGAAATTATATGGTATTTGTCCTTCTGTGACTGCCTTATTTCATTAAGCCTAATACTCTCTAGCTCCATCCATGTCATTCCAAATGGCAAGATTTCATTTTTTTCTATGGCTAAGTAACATTTCATTGTAGACACATACCATTTCTTCTTTATCCATTCATTTATTGATGGATACTTGGGCTGTTTCCATAATTTGGCTATTGTTGATAATGCTGTTATAAACATCGGGGTGCATGTATCCCTTTGAATTCATCTTTTTGTATATTTTGGGTAAATACCTAATAGTGCAATTGCTGAATATAGGGTAGTTATATTTTTAACTTTTTGAGGAGCTGTATATTGTTTTCCACAGTGGCTACACCAGTTTGCATTCCCACCAATAGTGCAAGAGAGTTCTTCTTATCCAAATCCAGGAGGCACAGAGAACTCCCATCAAAATCAACAAAAGCAGGCCAACATCGAGAAATATTATAACTAAATTTGCATAATATATAGCGATATAGAAAAAATCTTAAAATCAGCCAGACAAAAGACATCCTTAACTTACAAGGAAAGACCCATAAGCCTAGCTGGAGATTTCTCAACAGAAACTTGGAAGGCTAGAAGGGAGTGGCATGATATATTCAAAGTGCTGAATGGGAAAAATATGTAGCCAAGAATACCCTATCTGTCAAGGCTATCATTCAGAGTAGAAGGAGAGATAAAGAATTTCCCAGATGAACAAAAACTAAAAGAGTTCATGACCACTAAACCAACCCTGCAAGAAATATTAAAGGAGACCCTTTGAGTGCAAAGGAGAGACCAAAGGAGGTGAAGACAAGAAAGGATCAGAGAAAAATCTCCAGAAGCAATGACAAGTAATAAAATGACAATAAATACATATCTATCAACAATTAATTTAAGTATAAATGGACTAAATGCTCCAATCAAAAGACATAGGGTGTCATGCTGGATTAAAAAAAAAAAAAAAAGACCCACCTATATGCTGCCTACAAGAGACAATTTTAGACCTAAGATTGAAAGTGAGGGGATGGAGAAAATTTATCATGCAAATGGATGTCAAAAGAAACCCAGAGTAGTAATAATTATATAAGACAAACTAGATTTTAAAACAAAGACTATAACAAGATAAAGGAAGGCACTATATCATAATATAGGAGACAATCCAACAAGAAGATATAACAATTCTAAATTTTTATGCACACACCATGGCAGCACCCAAATATATAAAACAATAACAAACATAAAGGAACTATTGGATAAATAGGAGTTTTAAAACTAATAGTTTTTAAACTTTGCTTGTAACTCCAAGTTTTCTACATAATTTAAGATACTAATGCTTTGAGATGAAAGATAGATTATGTCTGGAAGCACACAATTTATAAAAATATAATTTTGTGACAACAGCAAAAAGGTGTGGGGCTAAAACTTTACAAGAGCAGAATTTTAAATGTAATTAAATGTAAGCTGATATAATGTAAAATGTGAGTGACATAGATTTAGCAGGTTAAATGAATCCCCACGGTAACCACATACCAAAAAAAAAAAAAAAAAAGCTATAGAATATACACAGAAAGAAATCAAAAAGAAATTTAAGCATTTCACAACAAAGATTCAACTAAATGCAAAGGAAACAGTATTGCAGAAAATGAGGGACAAAAAAAGCTGTAAGGCACATAGAAAACAAATAGCGAAATTACAGAAGTTAAGTCATTCCTTATGAGTAATAACTTTAACTGTAAACGGTTTAAACTCTCCATTAAAAAGACAGAAAATGGCAGAATGGACAAAAACACATGATTCCATTGTAATAGATTTGTATGGTGATAGATGGTAGCTACGTGTGTGAGCATAGTATAACATGTAGAGTTGTCCAACCACTATATCATACACTTGAAACTAATGTAACATTGTGTATCAACTACACTTCAATAAGAAATAATAAAAATAAATAAACATTAAAAAGATATTAAGAATAGGGGGAAAGGTGAGTGGTGTATGTAAACTTTCTCTACAATCTTAACAAGTTTTCTGAAAACCTAAAATTATTCCAAAATCAAGAAATGTATTAACTAAAGAAAGGCAAAAATCAAAAGGGCACACACACACACAAAGAAAAACATGATCCAACTATGCACTATCTACAAGAGACTCAATTTATATCCAATGACAGAGATAGACTGAAAGGGAAATGACAGAAAAAGATATCCCATGCAAATAATAACCAAAAGAAAGCAGATGAGCAAATATCAGCCAAATAGCCTTTAATAAAAAATATCCCATGAGACAAAAAGGACATTACAAACTAATAAAAGTTTCAATACATCAGGAAAATGTAACAATTTTAAATACACATGTGCCTAATGAGAGAACATCAATATATCTAAAGTAAAAACTTGCAGAATTGAGGGAGAAATACACAGTTATATAATAACCATTGGAGGTTTCAAAATCCACTCTCAATACTGGATAGAATAACAAGAAAGAAGATCAGTAAGGAAATAGAAGACTTGCACACATTGATCCACTAGATGTAACAGACACATACAGAACTCTCTACCCAACAACAGCAGCATATACATTCTTCTCAAGGGTACATGGGACATTCTCCAGCAGATGCCATATGTTCAGCCACAAAGAAGTCTGAATAGATTTTAAAATACAATTTTTGCAGGACATCTGAACACAACAGGATGAAGTTATAAATCAACAACAGAAGGAAAACCAGAAAATTCACAAATTATGGGTATTTAAAAACACCCTTTTAAAGAAGCAATGTAGGGGCGCCTGGGTGGCGCAGTCGGTTAAGCGTCCGACTTCAGCCAGGTCATGATCTCGCGGTCCGTGAGTTCGAGCCCCGCGTCAGGCTCTGGGCTGATGGCCTGTTTCCGATTCTGTGTCTCCCTCTCTCTCTGCCCCTCCCCCGTTCATGCTCTGTCTCTCTCTGTCCCAAAAATAAATAAACGTTAAAAAAAAAATACTTAAAAAAAAAAAAAAAGAAGCAATGTATCAAAAAGAAATCACGAGGGAAAAGAGAAAATACTTAGATATTATATGCACCAAAAGCAGTACTAGAAAGAAATTTAAAGCTGTAAATGCCTACATAAAGAATAAAGTTCTTGGGGAGCCAAGGTGGTTCAGTTGGTTGAGCAACTGACTTCAGCTCAGGCCATGATCTCCTAGCTTGTGGGTTTGAGCCCTGCGTCAGGCTCTGTGCTGACAGCTTGGAGCCTGGAGTCTGCTTCAGATTTTGTGTCTCCCACTCTCTTTGCCTTGCCCCTGCTTGTTAGTTCTCTCTATCCCTCTCTCTGTCTCTCTCTCAAAAATAAATAAACATTAACAAATTTAAAAAAGAAAGAAGAAAATTCTCAAATCAATAACATATTATGCCATCTTAAAACACTGGGAGAAAAACGTATACTAAACCTAAAACAAAAGGAGGTAGAATTAAAAGATTAGGGGAGAAATTACTAAAATGAGAAATAGAAAAACAATAGTGAATCAATGAAAACCAGTTCTTTGAAGAGATTAAGAAACTTAACAAACAAGACCGAAAGATACAAATTACTAGGACCAGAAATAAAAGAAGGAACACCACTAATGTTGACACAATAATTAAAAGGACTATTAAAAAAATCTATGAACTTTAGATGTCAATAAATTAGATAACACTGTTGAAATATCTAAATTCTTAGAAGATGTAAACTACTAAAGTTAATTTAAAGAAGAGAAATACATTCTGAGTAGACCTATAAAGAAGAAAGCTTGTCCCATTTGGGGTAAGAATCTCTTGCCTCATAAATACCCAAAATATAGGGGAAGGAGCCAAGATGGCGGAACAGCACGGAAGCTTTTTGTGTGTCTCGCATCCATGACATACAGCCAGACCAACACTAAACCATCCTACACACCTAGAAAACTGATTGGAAGATTAACACAACAATCTGCACAACCTGAACCACAGAATTCAGCAGGTACACGACACAAAGAGCTGAACTTGGGGAGCAAGAAGCCCCGAAAGGTAGGGAACCCCTTTTGCGGGCAGTGAGAGGACAGAGACTGGGGAGGGGGGAGCATACGGGAAAAGCACCCTTCCCCAAAAGCAGCTGCAGAGAAAGTGGAAAATTGGAAACAGCCGCAGGGACTAAGCTGAAAAGGGAGAGAGGGTTTAAATTCCATTAAGACTGTAAACAAGGGGAGCACAAAGGCTGCATCTCTGCAGCTCCATACCTGGCGGTGCTCTGGTGGGAAAGGTGAATCCCCAGGAAAAGAGTGGGGTCTGGGAGGTTCTCAGGCCGCACAGGGAAAAGCGGTTCCACTGCTGGAGGGACACTTGGTAGAGACTGTTGAAGCCGCCTGGTCCCAGCAGACCCCGGCCACATTGACTGGTGCTGGGGCAAGGTTGTTGAGGGTGAAGCCTGGTGCCAAATGTGTGTTGCGATTTTCCATGGTCCCCGAAACGCTGAGGCTACACTGTCTCGCGATCTTTTTTCAGGGTGGGCTGGCACCTGGCCGCAGTCTTGGGGCACCGGCAATAGCAGCATCCAGAAGGCGTTCCTGGGTGCAGCCGACATTCGGCACTGCTCATTCAGCCATTGCTCAGTGAGACCCTCCCGCAGAGGTGTGGAGCGGGTCAAAGCTGCAGTCCTTCGGAAGTAAGGGGCCGGGGAAAATAGCCGCATCTGAGACAAAACTCGGGAGAGAGGTAATGCCTGGGGCCTGGTCACAGAGAGTGAAGAAGCGGGGAGTGGAGGAGAGCTGAAGATGGAGGACTGGTGCATGATTGCTGATCCGGGAGAACAGACTGGTTGGCGCCGTTTTTCATCGCTCTCGCGCATGCGCATGTGCACCAAAACAATCCACCCCAGTAGTCTAGCAGCTCCATCTAGTGGAGAGCGGAGCTGTTACACCAAGCCCTGCCCAACTGGGCCAACTTCTCTCTTCAAGACAAACCTCAGGGCTGGTTTAATTTATGGACTATAAAGAGCTGCATGGACTGACCTCTAGGGGAAAGCAAACCAATTTCAGTCCTACTTCAATCTGTTAGCAGGTTCATCTATTCAATTTTCTTTTTCTCTCTCTTTTTCCTTTTTCTCTTTTACAATTCTTTTCTTTTTCTTAAATACAGAAAGAGAAAAAACTCATTTTTTATTTTCAATTTTTATTAAAAATATCTGTCTTTAATTTTTTACTATATTTTTTACTTTTGTGTAATTTTTTTCAAATTATGCTTTACTTCCATTATTTTATTTTAGTCTACTTCAGCATACTCACCTTTTCAAATTTTCAAACAATTTCCTTTTTTTATTTCTTTTTCTTTTTTCTCTTTTTCATTTCTTTTCTTTTTCTAGAATGCAGAAAGAGAAAAACTTCATTTTTACTTTTAATTTCTTTTAAAAATATTTTTTATTTAATTTTTATTACTATATTTTTTGCTTTTATGTAAATTTTTTGAAATTCTATCTTACTCGCATCATTTTATTTCACTCTACTACGGTGTATTCACGTTTTCAAACTTTCCAACGATTTCTTTTTTTTTTTGGTCTTATCTTTTCTTTTTTTCTTTTTTAATCTTTTTTTCTCTTTTTTGTTTCTTTTCTTTTTTCTTAAATACAGAAAACAAAAAAATTCATATTTTTAAATTTTTATTAAAAATATTTTTTTATATTTTTTTCTACTATATTCTCTAATTTTGTGTATTTTAGTCTACTTTAGTGTATTCATTATTTCAAATTCTCAATTTCTTTTTTCTTTCTCTCACCCCCTTTTTTGTTTTTTGTTTGTTTTTTGTTATTGTTTGTTTCTCTAATCTGTCAAACCACCTTCTACACCCAGACCAAAACATACCTAGGATCTAGCATCATTTATTCGATTTGTGTGTGTGTGTGTGTGTGTGTTTAATTTTTAATTTTAATATTTTTTAATTTTAATTTTTTTTCAATTTTTCTACCTCATTAATTCCTTTCTCCCTTCAAAATGACAAAAGGAAGGAATTCATCCCAAAAGAAAGAGCACAAAGAAACGACAGCCAGGGATTTAACCAACACATACAAAGCAAGATGTCTGAACCAGAATTTAGAATCACGATAATAAGAATACTAGCTGGACTCAAAAATAGATTAGAATCCCTTTCTGCATAGATAAAAGAAGTAAAAAATAGCCAGAATGAAATTAAAAATGCTATAACTAAGCTGCAATCATGGATGGATGCGGTGGCAGCAAGGATGGATGAGGCAGAACAGAGAATCAGTGATATAGAGGACAAACTTATAGATAATAATGAAGCACAAAAAGAGGGAGATTAAGGCAAAAGAGCACGATTTAAGAATTAGAGAAACCAGTGTCTCTTTAAAAAGGAACAACATCAGAATCATAGGCGTCCCAGAGGAAGAAGAGAGAGAAATGAGGGTAGAGGGTTATGTGAGCAACTCATAGCAGAAAACTTTCCTAATCTGGGGAAAGACACAGACATCAAAATCCAGGAAGCACAGAGGACTCCCATTAGATTCAACAAAAACCGACCATCAACAAGGCATATCGTAGTCAAATTCACAAAATACTCAGGCAAGGAGAGAATCATGAAAGCAGCAAGGGAAAAAAAGTCCCTAACCTACAAGGGAAGATAGATCAGGTTTGCAGCAGGCCTATCCACAGAAACTTGACAGACAAGAAAGGAGTGGCAGGATATATTCAGTGTGCTGAATCAGAAAAATATGCAGCCAAGAATTCTTTATCCAGCAAGGCTGTCATTCAAAATAGAAGCAATAAAGATTAGAAAGGACCAGAGAACACCACCAGAAACTCCAACTCTACAAGCATCATAATGACAATAAATTCATATCTTTCAGTACTCACTCTAAACATCAATGGACTCAATGCTCCAATCAAAAGACATAGGGTACAAATGACATATCGGACAAAGGGCTAGTATCTAAAATCTATAAAGAGCTCACCAAACTCCACACCCGAAAAACAAATAACCCAGTGAAGAAATGGGCAGAAAACATGAATAAACACTTCTCTAAAGAAGACATCCAGATGGCCAACAGGCACATGAAAAGATGTTCAGCGTCGCTCCTTATCAGGGAAATACAAATCAAAACCACACTCAGGTATCACCTCACGCCAGTCAGAGTGGCCAAAATGAACAAATCAGGAGACTATAGATGCTGGAGAGGATGTGGAGAAACGGGAACCCTCTTGCACTGTTGGTGGGAATGCAAATTGGTGCAGCCGCTCTGGAAAGCAGTGTGGAGGTTCCTCAGAAAATTAAAAATAGACCTACCCTATGACCCAGCAATAGCACTGCTAGGAATTTACCCAAGGGATACAGGAGTACTGATGCATAGGGGCACTTGTACCCCAATGTTCATAGCAGCACTCTCAACAATAGCCAAATTATGGAAAGAGCCTAAATGTCCATCAACTGATGAATGGATAAAGAAATTGTGGTTTATATACACAATGGAATACTACGTGGCAATGAGAAAAAATGAAATATGGCCTTTTGTAGCAACGTGGATGGAACTGGAGAGTATGATGCTAAGTGAAATAAGCCATACAGAGAAAGACAGATACCATATGGTTTCACTCTTATGTGGATCCTGAGAAACTCAACAGGAACCCATGGGGGAGGGGAAGGGAAAAAAAAAAAAAAGACGTTAGAGTGGGAGAGAGCCAAAGCATAAGAGACTGTTAAAAACTGAGAACAAACTGAGGGTTGATGGGGGGTGGGAGGGAGGGGAGGGTGGGTGATGGGTATTGAGGAGGGCACCTTTTGGGATGAGCACTGGGTGTTGTATGGAAACCAATTTGTCAATAAATTACATATATAAAAAAAAAAGACATAGGGTAACAGAATGGATAAGAAAACAAGATCCATCTATATGCTGTATACAAGAGACTCACTTTAGACCTAAAGACACCTACAGATTGAAAATAAGGGGATGGAGAACCATCTATCATGCTAATGGTGAACAAAAGGAAGCTGGAGTAGCCATACTTTTATCAGACAATTTAGACTTTAAAATAAAGACTGTATCAAGAGATGGCAGAAGGGTATTATGTCATAATCAAGCGGTCTATCCACCAAGAAGACCTAACAATTGTAAACATTTATGCGCCAAATGTGGAAGCACCCAAAAATATAAATCAATTAATCACAAACATAAAGTAACTCATCGATAGTAATACCATAATAGTAGGAGACTTCAATGCCCCACTCACAGCAATGGATAGATCAGTCTAATCAAAAAACCAACAAGGAAACAATGGCTTTGAATGACACATTGGACCAGGTGGACTTCACAGATATATTCAGAACATTTCATCCTAAAGCAGCTGAATATACATTCTTCTCCAGTGCACATGGAACGTTCTCCAGAATAGACCACATACTGGGACACAAAAGAGCCCTAAGTAAATACAAAAAGATTGAGATCATACCATGCATATTTTCAGACCACAATGCTATGAAACTCGAAATCAACCACAAGAAAAATTTGGAAAGGTAACAAATACTTGGAGACTGAAGAACAACCTACTAAAGAATGAATGGGCTAACCAAGAAGTTAAAGAAATTAAAAAATATATGTAAGTCAATGAAAATGATAGCACCACAACCCAAAACCTCTGGGACGCAGCAAAGGCAGTCATAAGAGGAAAGTATATAGCAATCCTAAATAAGGCCTTCCTAAAGAAGGAAGAAAGATCTCAAATATACAACCTAACCTTACACCTTAAGGAGCTGGAAAAAGAACAGCAAATAAAACCCAAAACCAGCAGAGGACAGGAAATAATAAAGATTAGAGCAGAAATTATTGCTATTGAAACCAAAAAACAAACAAACAAAAAAAAACAAAACAATAAAAAAAAACACAGTAGAACAGATCAATTAAACCAGAAACTGGTTCTTTGAAAGAATTAACAAAATTGATAAACCACTAGCCAGTTTGATCAAAAAGAAAAAGAAAAGGACCCAAATAAGTAAAATCAAGAATGAAAGAGGAGAGATCACAACCAACACAACAGAAATAAAAACCATAATAAGAGAATATTAAGAGCAATTATATGCCAATAAAATGGGCAATGTGGAAGAAATGGACAAATTCCTAGAAACATATACACTACCAAAGCTGAAACAGGAAGAAATAGAAAATGTGAACAGGCCCATAACCAGTAAGGAAATCGAATTAGTAATCAAAAATCTGCCAAAAAACAAGAGTCCAGGGCTGGATAGCTTTCCAGGGAAATTCTACCAAACATTTAAGGAAGAGTTAACACCTATTCTTTTGAAACTGTTCAAAAAAATAGAAATGGAAGGAAAACTTCCAAACTCTTTCTATGAAGCCAGCATTACCCTGATTCCAAAAACAGACAGAGACCCCACTAAAAAGGAGAACTATAGATCAATCTCCCTGATGAACATGGATGGATGCAAAAATCCTCAACAAGATATTAGCCAACTGGATCCAACAATACTTAAAAAAAGGATTCACCACAACCAAGTGGGATTTATACCTGGGATGCAGGGCTGGTTCAATATCTGCAAAACAATTAATGTGATTCATCACATCAATAAAAGAACGGACAAGAACCATATGATCCTCTCAATAGATGCAGACAATGCATTTAACAAAATACAGCATACATTCTTGATAAAAACCCTCAAGAAAGTAGGGATAGAAGTATCATACCTCAAGATGATAAAAGCCATATATGAGCAACCCAACGCTAATATCATCCTCAATGGGCAAAAACTGAGAGCTTTCCCCCAAGGTCAGGAACAAGACAGGGGTGTCCACTCTCGCCACTGTTATTCAACATACTATTGGAAGTCTGAGCCTCTGCAATCAGAGAACACAAAGAAATAAAAGGCATCCAAATCGGCCGGGAGGAGGTCAAATTTTCACTCTTCATAGACGACATGATATTCTAGATGGAAAACCCAAGAGATTCCACCAAAAAACTGCTAGAACTGATTCATGAATTCAGCAAAGTTGCAGGATTTAAAATCAATGCACAGAAATCGGTTGCATTCCTATACACCAACAATGAAGTGACAGAAAGAGAAATCAAGGAATCGATCCCATTTACAATTGCACAAAAAAAAAAAAAAACATAAAATACCTGGGAATAAATCTAACCAAAGAGGTGAAAAATCTATACACTGAAAACTATATAAAGCTTCTGAAAGAAATTGAAGAAGACACAAAGAAATGGAAAAAGATTCCATGCTCCTGGATAGGAAGAACAAATATTGTTAAAATGTCAATACTACCCAAAGCAATCTACATATTCAATGCAATCCCTATCAAAATAACACCAGCATTTTTCACAGAGCTAGAACAAATCATCCTAAAATTTGTATGGAACCAGAAAAGATCCCAAGTAGCCAAAGCAATCTTGAAAAAGAAAACCAAAGCAGGAGGCATCACAATCCCAGACTCCAAGCTATACTACAAAGCTGTAATCATCAAGACAGTATGGTAATGGCACAAGAACAGACACTCAGATCAATGGAATAGAATAGAGAACCCAGAAATGGACCCACAAATGTATGGCCAACTAATCTTTGACCAAGCAGGAAAGAATATCCAATGGAATAAAGACAGTCTCTTCAGTAAGTGGTGCTGGGAAAACTGGACAGCGACATGCAGAAGACTAAACCTGGACCACTTTCTTACACCATACACAAAAATAAACTCAAAATGGATGAAAGACCTCAATGTAAGACAGGAAGCCATGAAAATCCTCAAGGAGAAAGCAGGCAAAAACCTCTTTGATCTTGCCCGCAGCAATTGCTTACTGAACACGTCTCTGGAGGAAAGGGAAACAAAAGCAAAAATGAACTACTGGGACCTCATCAAAATAAAAAGCTTCTGCACAGAGAAGGAGACAATCAGCAAAACTAAAAGGCAACCGACAGAATGGGAGAAGATATTTGCAAATGACATATCAGATAAAGGGTTAGTATCCAAAACCTATAGAGAACTTATCAAACTCAACACCCAAAAAACAAATAATCCAGTGAAGAAATGGGCAAAAGACATGAATAGACACTTCTCCAAAGAAGACATCCAGATGGCCAACAGACATATGAAAAAATGCACAACATCACTCATCATCAGGGAAATACAAATCAAAACCACAATGAGATACCACCTTACTCCAATAAGAATGGCTAACATTAACAACTCAGACAACAACAGATGTTGGCGAGGATGCAGAGAAAGAGGATCTCTTTTGCATTGTTGGTGGCAATGCAAGCTGGGGCAGCCACTCTGGAAAATAGTATGGAGGTTTCTCAAAAAACTAAGAATAGAACTACCCTACAACCCAGCAATTGCACTACTAGGCATTTATCCAAGGGATACAGGTGTGCTGTTTTGAAGGGACACATGCATCCCCATGTTTATAGCAACACTATCAACAATAACCAAAGTACAGAAAGAGCCCAAATGTCCATCGATGGACGAATGGATAAAGAAGATGTGGTGTATATATATATACAATGGAGTATTCCTTGGCAATCAAAAAGAATGAAATCTTGCCATTTGCAACTGTGTGGATGGAACTGGAGGGTATTATGCTAAGTGAAATTAATCAGTCAGAGAAAGACAAAAATCATATCACTTCACTCACATGAGGACTTTAAGAGAAAAAACGGATGAACATAAGGGAAGGGAAACAAAAATAATATAAAAACAGGGAGGGGGACAAAACAGAAGAGACTCATAAATAAGGAGAACAAACTGAGGGTTGCTGGAGGGGTTGTGGGGGGGATGGGCTAAATGGGGAAGGGGCATTAAGGAATCTACTCCTGAAATCATTGTTTCACAATATACTAACTAATTTGGATACAAATTTTAAAAAATAAAAAGTAAAGTTAAATACATAAATAAATACCGAAAATATAAGTGAAGGTTACACATGTGTCTCCACACACTAAAGACATAGTACACAGCTTCAACCAAGACTGTCCTTATCCTCTTCACATATTCAAACATTACTGATCATGAACAAGGCACTAATTCACTTCCCTAAATGCACAATGCTGGTTTTTTGAGTAAGACATTCAGTGATACATTCAACTCCCTCACCAGCTTCAGGAAGCAGGTCTCATAAAATTCCATAATGACTTACTTACAAAGGTTCAAATCAAAATAAATGAAACATGGCACGTTCTGGTCATCAAATAAATGAAACATGAAGGTAAATGCCCATTCCAGCCGACCCGCTGGCCATCATAAAAGTCAAAAGCCACTCTCCTTTTCCTGTTCTCTCAATGGACTTTTGGACCAGCTTGGGAGTTGCCTTATTCTCCCCAGGAAGCCACATTATATTATTAAGGAACTGTTTTATAGCCTCCTGGTGTATATGAAAGACCGTAAGTTCCAATATCCAAACTTAACTTTGGGGTGAGGATAGACATCCTGTCTCTCAGAGTGGCTAAAACAACTTAAGAAGAGGTAACACTAATTCTACCCTAACTCTTCCAGAAAATTGAAAAAGGAACACAACCCAATTCATTCTATGAGACAAGCATTGCACTGATAGCACTGATAGCAATGCTAGGGGAAAAAAATCCCAAGAAAAAGCAACGTTCCATGTGAACACAGGTATAATTTTTTAAGCCAAAATTTAAGCAAACCCAAATATGAAAACAAAAATATCATGACCAGGTGGGGTGTGTTCCCAGATTATGAGGTTAGTTTAACATTTGAAATCAATTAGTAAATTCATCATATTAACAGAATCAATAAAAAACCATATATTCATACTAAGACATGTAGTAAAAACATGAACTACATTTTACAAATTAAATATTGTGGTCTTCAAAGGACATGACTAAAAGAATAAAAAGATGAGTCATGGACTTGTAAAGAATATTTGCAGAGCTTATATTTTTGTGATAAAATATATGTGATAAAATACTTCTATCAAGAATATATATCAAGAACTCTGAAGACTCAATAATAACAAAACAAATGACCCAACGTAGGGATGGGGAAAATCTGACAAACACCTTACCAGTGAAGATACATGGTTGACAAGTAAGCACATGAAAAAAGGCTTAACATCACTGAAATATGACTAAACACACAAGGAAGGCTAAAAGTAAAAAGACTAACCATACCAAGTACTGACAAGGATATGGTGTACATGAAACTTGCAGTCACTTCTGGTGAGATTCAGAATGTTACAGCCATTTTGGAAAACAGTATGGCCATTTCTTTAAAAGTTAAACATGCACTTAATATATGGTTCAGCCACTGCACTGCTACCAGTTAATCCAGAGAAAAGAAAGTACATGTTCATACAAAGGCTTGTACAAAAATCTTCACAGCAAGTGTATTAGTAATAGTTTGAAACTGGAAACATACCTAACGCCCATCAACAGCCAACTAAATAAATATACTGTGGTAGTCCATACCTAGAACATTATTCAGCAACAACTATTCATACACAAACTATGAATGAATCTAAAAATATTTATGCTGAGTACAATGAACAAAAATATGATCCCATTGATATAAAATCTGAATGACATAATCTAACACATAGGCACATATTAGGGATTGACTGGCAATGGTAGTAGAAAGGTGGGAGGCCCCAGACGGGAGATTGCAAAAGGGCATTGCAAATTGTCTGGTGTGGGGACAAATATATTTGTTGTCTTGATTATGTTGATGGTTTCACAGGTATATATACATACATATGTCAGCATATGTATATGTCCAAATATGCCAAATTATATATTTTAAATATATCCAGTTAATTATATGCCAATATTACTTCAATAGAATGGTTTAAATAATGAAGACAAGCAACTTCAGGCTGTGGCCACAAGAAAGTGACAGGACCATATTGACATTCCTACTGTATTTTCTTATATAACATTGTCAAATTGCCTAACATAAGTGTGTACAGTGTGCTCTTGGTTTTGGGGGTTGAGTCTCGTGGTTCATCACTTACATACAGCACCCAGTATACTCATCCCAACAAGTGCCATCCTCAACTTCACAGACTTAAAAAACCTGACCAAATATATATTAAAATGTTTTCTTTTAGACATTGGACACCATGTAGCACAGGACATTCATGACCAGCTGGAGAAAACTTCCAAGATACATCTCATGGAGGAGGTACCCACACCTGGCCTGGCCATCTCCCTGAGTGGAGCACTGCAGATTAGGGAAAGGACATGGCACCTAGAATCCACAGACCAGAGTACCAGAATACCAAAAGAGAGCCATAGGGAGAGAAAGCTTGGGGTTGGAGTCTTCCTGACAACGGTTCAGTGCAAATATGTGAGGAAACTACCCAAGGCACAATAAAGAATGAAATAGAGTAATACCCAGAGATTATACAGAGTCTTTTCAAACCACTACTCAGCCTTGATAGTTAATGAAGATCTAAAGGAGAGTTCCACAATCAGCTAGATAAAGGTGCATTTTGATCTAATTCCTGTAACTTTCTCTCAATTGATTCTAAAATTCAGAGAGAGAAGTGTTTGTATTTTATTAAACTTTATAAACCCCAGCAATAAGAAATTGACCTCAGCTTGCTAACAGCAGACTAAGATCCTGGGTTTTTAGCTCCCAGAGGTAGGGTGATCACTACTGGATAGATAAAAGGAGGAGCCCATGAGCCAAATCAAAAGCCTGAATTCCAAGAAAGGATTTCCTTAGTTAGCTGCTGATCTGCTCTCCTACCTCCTTACCCAAAGAAAGAAGAACCTAACTGGCTGAAAGAGGTAGAACTGTCTGGTCACAACAATGTCCCTCCAGGCAGAACTTCATTTAAGTATAAACAAGTTCCTCAGAATTAATGATGTAACTGCACAGTCCCCCCAGAATAAAGAAGATCTGTCACTTGGGGAATATCTACCTGATAGACACAGAGGTACAGCAAGCTATCTTAGGAAAAGGAAAAGAGTCAGAACTTCAGACAATTAAGTCCTCTGTAGGCTAGCATCTTATACTTGTGGGTACAGTTATGTTTGGAACAGTACTACATCTAAGCATTAAAAACACTTCCTACTTCAGTTTTCTAAGGTCATTTATTTATTAAAGTTGTAAATAAAAACCCTATAGAGAAGTTATCCAAGCAGGTAGTTAACATAGGTTCAAAAGTTTTAATACTGAGTATTGAACAGGTCAACAAAAATAATCCAATCATGTGTTTCCTTCTTTGCAAATCTCTAAGTCTATTGCTAAAGAGAAATATATATATTCCATTTCAAAATCTCTGAATTTCCAGTGAATGGTAAAATATCAAGAAACTCTGGACTATTAAAACTTGAAAACAAGAATAAAACTGAGGGAATCCATGAGTCCCCTGGATGGAACTGAGTGTATTATACTTAGCAAAATAAGTCAGAAAAAGACAGTTATCATATGATTTCACTCATATGAGGAATTTGAGAAATACAGCAGATGAACATAGAAGAAGGGAAGGAAGATAAAAACACAGAGAAAGGCAAACTATGAGACACACTTAAATACAGAGAACAAACTGAGGGTTGCCAGAGGGGTGGTAGGTGGGGAGATGAGTTAAATGGATGATGGGCATTAAGGAGGGCACTTTTTGGATTGAGCACTGGCTGTCATAACTTAGAAATGAATTACTGGGTTCTATTCCTGAAGCCAAGACCACACCGTATGTTAACTAACTGAAAGAAAGAAAGAAAGAAAGAAAGAAAGAAAGAAAGAAAGAAAGAAAGAAAGAAAGAAGGAAGGAAGGAAGGAAGGAAGGAAGGAAGGAAGGAAGGAAGGAAGAAACAGGAAGGAAGGAAAGAAGGAAGGAAGGAAGGAAGGAAGGAAGGAAGGAAGGAAGGAAGAAACAGGAAGGAAGGAAGGAAGGAAGGAAGGAAGGAAGGAAGGCAGGCAAGATGGATGGAAGGAAGGAATGGATGCATGAGAAAAGGCTTCCTGCAGAGACAGCCATTCCTGAAGGTGTTGGTGAGCCCAGTGTATTCTGGGGCAGAGGCAGGGGCAGGGCAGATCCCCTAGCCTGTCACAATGGATCCAAAAAAGTCTTCAGGAAACTCCATCTTCTGAAACCTTCTTCCTAATAAATGTTCCTGTTCCCCTTCTGTTCCCTTTGGGACAAAATAAAGGCATTACAACTGGGTTCACACAAAATTAACTGCTTCACAGTCCGTCAACACCTTCCAGCAGTAAGGGCAAAAGAGAGAGGGGCACCGAGAACTTGATCGTCCAGGGCCCCCTCCACTGCCCAGGCAGTTCTCCAGGTTTCCCATTAATGAAACATGCCCAGTTAGTGCTGCTGCCCCCAGGAGCCCCTGTCCTTAGCCTCCAAGAGCGTGAAACTGATTTCACTTTCCACTTTCTACTGTCCCACACTTTTCGCATGTGCCTCTGAAAGTCCCTGCCATGCCCTGTGGTGGGCAGCTCATGATTTCTAGCTCAGCACTGGCTCTACATTCTGGCCCCAGGAATGCAGAATGTGAAGCAGCTCCAGAGCAAATACAAAGAGAGGAAAGGAAACTGCTGGTAGCCCAAAACTAACTTCCCCATCGCAGCAGTAGGGATCCCATTCTACCGCACAGACCTCTCACGCCTCTCCCTCCTCTGGCCTGGGACCCTAGCCCTCTCTAGAACACCACATGGAATGATCCTCTGACCTAAGGCTGTGACTGAACCCTGGCACAGGGGCCTGGGATGGGCCCCTTTCTGATTCTCCAGCTAAGCACTCACCCAGTGCAAAAGAAGTCAGAATTTTTGCAGCCTCAGAGAGCAGGAACCCAGGCAAAAACAAGCCAGCTAGCAGTAGCGCCTGCTGCCCCACCATGCTTGCTCCTGTCCCAGCTGCAGATTCCAGCCTGGTGCCCAGAGCCCTATGCTCTGTGGCTCTGTGTCCTGCACAGTGACCTGTGTGCGTGCCCTGGGACACACGCTGCCCTGGCTGCCAAGGAAATGCGCTGGCAGGCAGCTTGGGAAGAGGTGAGAGGTGGATCCTGCCTGCCTTCTCTTCTGTTTGTCACTTCTGGCCCCTCTGCTCCGCCTCCTGGGTGCTTGCTCCACAGGCTATTGGGTCCTCACCCTCCCTAAGCTAAGGCAGCAGGAAGGAGGGGTTAGTGAGCTCTCCTTAACCCCTCTCTGTCCCTGTAATCACCACACTCTCCCCAGAGAAGATACTCTGAACCAGGAATGATAGAGACCTTAGGATGTCACTTCCAAGTGAGCTCCACCTCCAGGTGACTCAGACCCTTCTGCATTTTAGTGACTTTTCCCCAAATGTTCCCACCTCCTAACTGCACTATTGACCTCATACTGTCATCCCCGTGCCCCATTTCCCCAGGTACCTGCTTAAAATCTCCGCGAGTCTTCCAATCTCAAGATCCCAGAAGCTGATTCCAAGAAGAAAATGACCTACACTTAGTGCTCAGGGAGTTTCTTTGGAAAGTACCTACTGGTGAAAGTGCTAGGGTCCCCTACGTGTTAAATACCCCTGGAGGGCCAGGTCTTGACCTGAAGGACTGAACCTCTAAGGCTAAGTCTGTAATTCTGAATGCGCATGACAAAATAGGACTCGGTAGTGGGCACCAAGAAGTTCTATTCTTCTAAGTGTTTGAAATTTCTCATTAGAAACGTGTTAAAACTCTCCCAACCTATTACTCCACTTTCCCCTCATACTATATGATTACATGCATGCACATTCACAATTTTCATCTGTTCAGGTAGCATATCTTCCCAGTGACAATATTAATCTGCATTAGGGAGACACCATTTAATATTAATGTAATCACATTACTTTGTCTACAATCCTGATTTCAATCCCTCCAGTTGTGCACACAGTATCCTATGTTGTGACAGGAATTCTCTGGTGCAGGAGCCAATTCAGGATCACACATTGCATTTAGTTATCATGTGTATTTCATCTCCTTTAGTAAGGACTGGTTTCTCAACCCTTCTTTTTCTTTCACGTGATTGATATTTTAAGAGTACAAGCTGTTTATTTTCTATGATGGATCCCCAGTTGGGTTTGTTTGATGTTTTCTCAGAATACTTCAGGTTACTAGGGAGTTTGGTGGGAATACTACAAACGTGGTGTTGATTCCATCTCAGTGAATCTCAATGCGAAGCACATGATATTATTAGATGGTCCTCTATCATTAGAGATGATAACTCTATCCCTTATTTAAGGTGGTGTTCATCAAGATTCTTGACTGTAAAGCTGGTATTTTTTTTACCCTATAATTAGGAAATCAGATTTGGGGAGACATTTTGAAACTGTGTAAATATTCTGTTCCTATCAAATTTCACTCACTCATTTTATCAACTGTTTTGTTTCTTACTTAAAGCAGTTGTAGCTGTCATGGTGGCCAATTAGTGATTTCTAACTGCACTTTTCTTTGTTTTTTTTTTTTTTCCATGTGGCATTGTATTGTTACAAAACCTTTTCCTTTGTCCCTATCCACCTATCATCTATCTATTTTCTATCTGTATCAATCTATTATCATTATTTATTCATCTCTCTGTATTTATTCAGTGGGGTATTATCTCTTCCTATTATCATGTATTGGGTTGCTGCTGTTGAAACTCAACCATTTTGGAGCTTTTCCTTTCTTGCTTGCACACAATTTCCAGACTCCACTCGAATTTTTTTTGTTTCTGTCTTCAAATCTTCCATTTCTCAAAGACACCTAATGGTATTTTAAAAAATAGGTGTGGTTTGCAGAAGTGCTCATTGCTAATGAAGCACTGTTGTTCATAAATCCTTTTCAGTGGACAGTTATGAAATATATAGATACAGGATGGATGTAAATATTACATATCTATACCACCATGTTTACATATAATTTGTGGGAAAATGTGAATCCATACTGATAATACCTTCAATTCCAGCACCACCACAGAGGTGATTTTCATCTCCTCCATTTCCACGTTAGTAACTCTCCTTCTAAATTTAAGAAATCTACTTTCAAAATCCTTGGTATATTTACACATCTGCTCAATCATACTGAAAAAATGTTACCATGTACTAATCCATGAACTGTGAATATCCGTTCTACCCAATAGATGACTCAAAAAATAGATTAGTCTAAAAGTAGATTTTTGCAGTTCCTTTTTTCCTTAGATTGATGAGACATATATTCAAAGTACTGTGTTCAAAATGCAATTGTGTTCCCTCATTTTTTTTGGTACAGTGCAATTGTTACACATTTGAAAATATTTTGAATTCATTTGTTTCTGTTTGTATTCTATTTTAGAGTTTTCTCCTCCATTTTTTGTTATAAATAGAACTTTGTTATGAAAAATAATAACATGCCTACAAGGACCAAACTATGTAAACACAGAAATCTACAGACATGCCATTTGTTTCCTTGACCTTCACGCTATTCAAAAACAACTTTATAATCTATCACATGATTCTGATTTTTCATCCCTCTGCTTCTTTTTGCAACAGCATGTAGATATAATTATATTTTTTTCTCTCCCTTTTTCTCTTTACTTAAAAATAAAAGTGAGCTTACTATATTGTCTTTAGACTATGTTCTTTTACTTAACAGATTAGAATTCAATCCACATTAGTCTAAAATTGTCTTGTTCATTGTGGTTTATAGGTATCTATGATCCCACTGTGTCCTTGTAACAAGCTTCCTTCCTCAATTTTGACAGAGTTTTAAAATGTTAGGACTAGTAGTCATCTCACTGTGATGAAAATTATGAATACACTTATCCCACTTTTTTTTTTTTTCAACGTTTATTTATTTTTGGGACAGAGAGAGAGACAGAGCATGAACGGGGGAGGGCCAGAGAGAGAGGGAGACACAGAATGGGAAACAGGCTCCAGGCTCTGAGCCATCAGCCCAGAGCCCGACGCGGGGCTCGAACTCACGGACCGCGAGATCGTGACCTGGCTGAAGTCGGACGCTTAACCGACTGCGCCACCCAGGCGCCCCACTTATCCCACTTTTTTAATGGTATTTTTCTACTTGTGGTAATTTAGCTGTGTAAAAACATTTTACTATTGTCAAATTAAACTAGTTAACTTTTCTTTGTTGCTTCAGAATATTTAAGTCATATAAAAGATCATTCCATACACAGGGATCAGGGTCATTCCATAGTAATTCCATACACACACCTTATTTTTAGACTCAGTATGTTGTCATTTATTTATATTAAATATCTAATGTATTTAGAGTTTACTTTTAGATATGGTGTGAGATATGGATCAAATATTGTCTCTCTTCTAAAAGATTATCCTGTCATCTCAGCATTATTTGTTTGAACCACCATGCCATGTGCTATAAGCACAAGATAAACGGAACCCAGTCCCTGATCGTTAGGGTCTTATAGTTTCTAAATTGAGGGACATACATGTTAACAAGTGATTTCAACATATTAGGAAAAATGCTTCGAAAGAGGATATACAGGGAGCTCTGTTGTGAGGGTCAAAGTCAAGTGCAGCCACACTAATGTGAACACAATAAAGTTTGGTAGGAAGAACATGTAGAAGCTTTTTGTCCCAACAAGAGCAGAATGGCATTTCTGAGACAGGACACAGTGTGGTCACTGATACAGAAGTACAGCACAGCACAATGTGTTGGAGTGGGTGTGACAAGATTCCCTCCTTCACCAAATTTTAGTCAGGATCCTCTGAATCCTCTTCTAGACTAGGGTTCCACCCTGGCCTGCTGCCCTGCCCTTGGCCTGCTGAACCCACTTTCAGCTTAGAATCTGCATCTTCCAAAATGCCCAGTATGATGCCTTTTGACAAATATGAAAGCAGTCAGTGTTGGCTGAATCAAATTGTTGAACTGGGTAAAATGCATTCGTCCTAAGGACATTTACAATATGAAATCCGCTTTTCAGAAATAGCCAGTTCCTTGAGCTAAGTAGAAAGAAGTTTGCTTAAGACAACAAGTAATTCCATTTACCTCCTTTTGCATAGATAATTGGTTGACACTTCAACAAGTAATCATCTCACAGTGCCTGCAAGATGTGTTTATCACAATGTGATAAACCAAACAACAGAAGATTGACATGGGGGAAAATCACATCCATAGAGTATTTAGTGTAGCTAGGCAAACAAAGAATCAATATGTGATCATGGTTAGTGGTAATGGTAGAAACATGTCAGTGAAAGAATCACTACATAGTGAAAAGAAACATAAATGACAGATTGAACTTCATTTTGACATTCTAACACACACCTCCAAATATATGCATTTTATATGTAGATCCTTCATGTGTGTCATGTTCCATGCCCATTAGATGTCAACAAATTAAATATTTTGCCTGTCTTTATCATTTCTGAATGTTATTTTATAATTACAGAGAGACTACAGGTCTCACACACAAAATAAATTTGGATTAGGTCTGAGTATGTGAACTTGATTCCTTCCTTAGTCTGTTTACCATTAGTCCTCTGATTCTCTAAGAAGTAACTCCATTTCTTATACACACATCTCTCCTCCTTCATCAAAATTGTACTAGTTCTATTATTCTAGAAATTAAAATGTATTTGCATTTCCAATTATATGTAATGCAACAATAATTGGTGAACACTACATTTTAAAGTACACAAGAGGAAGACACTTAAAAACACATCTCATACAGGGGTGCCTGGGTAGCTCAGTCTGTTAAGCACTCAGGTCATGATCTCACAGTTGGTGGGATCGAGCCTCATCTCTTGTTCTGTCCTTCCAGCTTTGGATTCTCATCTCTGCCCCTCACCTGTGCTCTGTCTGTCTCTCAAAATGAATAAATAAACATCTTTAAAAAAACACATCTCACACATAGAGATTTTCAAATCAATTTTAAAGTGTAATTTGTATGCAACAAACTGCATTCATTACATGGATACAACACAATGTCATTTCATTCACCTATTGATGGGCATGTAATTTTTCTTAATCTGGGGCCATTATAAATAAAGCTGCTATGAACATTTGTGTATAGACTTTCAAGTGGACATATGTTTTCATGAACTTAAGTAAATACCTACAAGTAATGCTGGGTCATGTGGCAAGTATATGCTTAACTGAGAAACTACAGAGCGATTTTCCTATGTGGCTGCACCATTTCACGTTCTCCTCAGCAATGGAACGGGTATGAGTTCCAGTAGCTCTGTCTTCTTGCTCACTATTGATATGATCAGTCCTATTAATTTTAGCCGGCCTGGTAGATGTGTTGTGATATTGAGATTTTATTTTGCATTTCTCTAAATGACTACAGTATCCACTTTTTCATGTGATTATTGGCCATTTGCATATTTTCTTTTGTGAAGTGTCTGGTCAAGCTTTTTTTGTCCATGTTTGTACTGGTTGTAAGATTTGTTTGAATATTCTAGATACAAGTTCTCTGAGAAATGTGTTGCAATATTTTCTCCCAGTTTATGGCTTATATTTTTGTCTTCTTACGCATGTCTCTAGAAGAGTGAAGGTTGTTCATTTTGATAAAGTCCAATTTATCAAATGTCTTACTTTGCATACTGTATGGTATGCAGTAACAGTCAATGTTTTTCTGTGTGTGCCATTAAGTAAAAATCAAAGACCATTCAGATATCAGTTACTCCAGTAAAATTTGCTGAAGAGATTTGTCATAAATCAAGTAAACATGTCTGCGTGGGTCTATTTCCAAGTTTTCAAGATGCTCCTGGAGTGGTAGCCAGACACAAACCACAGAGGGCTTGTATTACATGCAATGAGAGCCAGGAAAGGATCTTAACCAGGAAATGATGAGATCAGATGTCCATACTGTCAAGACCATGCTGACACAGTCCAGTGGAGAAGGTTTCAATGGATCCAGACTAGAGGCATCATCCCCACTCACGGCTTCCTTTGATCAGATGTGCTGGATGAAAGCAGAGCCCAGGAAGCAGCAGGCAGAGAGTTGGCATCACTGAGTTACAAGTGTTCAAAGATGATGATGTGGTAGGAATGGAAAAGGGAATCAGCATCTGAAAGTCTGATCCTTATATCCGTTTGTTGATTATGAAGGTAAGAAATCTTGGCTTTTCTTTCTAATCACAACACAGAAAAAGCTTCAGGTCTGCCTTTCAAGGCACTATTACCAAAGACAAATTTTAGAGATTTCATTCATAAAAATTACAGAAATAGGGGCACCTGAGTGACTCAATCGGTTGAGCATCTGACTCTTGATTTCAGCTCAGGTCATGATCTAACAATTCATGAAATCAAACCCTAGGTTGGGCTCTGCACTGACAGCACACAGCCTGCTCAGGATTCTCTCTCTCCCTCTCTCTCTACCCCTCCCCTGCTCGCTCATATTCTCTCTCTCTCAAAATAAATAAATAAACACTTTTTTAAAAGAATTACAAAAATTAAACCTTGAATAACAGACACACACACACACACACACATCCTCATGTGATGTGCTTGGGACTATAAGTGACATCGTGCAGCATGAGAACTCACAGGACTCGGTAGACACCTGGCACCACTTCACATTCTACCCAGAAAATCCTATCCTGACCTTGGTAAGGATGGGCCTCTTTCCACATCTGCAAGAAGTATTGGTAGCAGCTGCTTCATCCTCTATTTGAATTATTTCAAGATGTGGGCACAACCCCAGAATTAAGCAGTCAAACTATGTTTTCTGGGACCATCCTGCATATCTACTATTTTCTTCACTGTGTTATAACCCACAAGATAGCATACATTTGAAACTTTAAAGGAGAAATATAATTCCATCTGTAAATGCAAAAGCAAATATCAGCACATAATCACTTGAAAGTAAAATATATTATGAAGGGAACCTACCAGAGTGGGAGCCTGATGTCTAGTAAAGAATATCAAAAAGTCAAAAAAAAAATGGAGCAAAATCTACAGACAATAAGATGGAGCCACCACACCAGTCCTTATCAAAGAAGCAAACAAGAAAACAAAAAATAACCCTGGTGGTTAATACACTCTTTTTCTGGTATATGTTGCTAGGAACTGAATGTAATTGCTATACATAGTGGGTTACTTCCTATTTACGCCACAGTAGGGTGGCAGAAAGATGTTTCCTAAATCAACAAAGTCCTGGGAATGGCCATGGTCACTGGACCTGGGCCCCAAAGCCTCACACAGAGGTCTGGGATCTGACTTGAGGTCACCATGACTACATTTTTAAGAGTGAGAAATGAGAAGGTAATTGTGACAAGTGAAAAACACAGCATCAGCTGTGGCCGAAAGGCAGGCTCCAGGTCTGAGAGCAAAGGAGATGCTCTTCATAGGAGGGGACTCAGCACAGAGACCACAAGTGGAGTCCAGGGAGGGCCACCCCTGCCTAACTGCAGGACAGACAGAGGAGAGGCTTCCTGAGCTTGGACGTGAGGTGAGAAGGAGACACAAGAGGAAAGAGACCCAAACTGGAACAACTGGCCAAGATCTTATGTCATGCCATAAAAGTGAGGATAGAGAAAGATCAGAGAGAGAAAAGTGTCCAGAGAGCAACAGTGAAGTAAGCAGGGCCCTGTGTCTAGGGACATGGAATGGGGAGGAAAGCAGGGTTGTCGGATGAAGGCCTGGATCTGAGTGAGGAGGCCATTGATGAGGGGCAAGTCAAGAAGCCAAGATAAAATTCACAGACACAGAGAGTAGAATGGGGGTTGGCAGGAGCCTGTGGGGTCATGGGGGTGGGGGCAGGGTTATGAGTATTTACTGTTTGATTAGCATGGAGTTTGAATTTGGGATGATGAAAACAGTTCTGGAATGAATGGTAGTGAGGTTTGCATGATAACATCAATGTGCTTAATGCCAACGACTGTACACATAATGGTTAAAATGGTAAATTTTAAATAATATAAATTTTACCACAATTTTAAAAAAGATCCCAAGATTACTTCATAAGAATTTCTAAGCAGAGGCAGATTATAATGAGGAGATATTTGTGTTCCACCCTAAAGTGCCAATATGGGGAAGACACCAGCAGTGTCCTGTGTTTGTTGGAAGCCTTGTACAACCAGTGGGTCCTGAGACAACCATCAACATTATATCCCCATCAGGCCTTCTTCAGCTTCCTGGCCCCACACAGCCACCTGGTCACCATGCCCAGCAGCTTCCTGCAGAGCCACAGGGTGCCCAGGGTGACCACCAGTAGGAACAAGAAGACGTCCAGCAGGTACTGCTCATGCCACGGCTGCTGCAGGGCATGGGGCTTGAGGTGGGCCGCACCCCCTGTCTGGAGGATGTGGTCGATCCAGCCCACCAGCCTCTGGGCAGGGGTCAGGGGGTGGGAGCGCCTGATGATGCTGGCGGCCACCGCTGCTGACTTGTACCTGTTGGCAGACACAGAGGCAGGGCATTACTTCCTGTGGTCTCAGAAGTCTTAGAGACCTTGTGTCACACATGCTTTCCTCTGCATGCACAGAAGACTCATTTTCAAGGAAAAGTTGTTGGCCTGGCCTTACCACCATCCAGTTGGTCCCACTGAAAAGCTCAAACTAGCGCCTCCATGCGAAGATACATGATTAGTGCTAAAAGTGCTAAACTATAAAACAGGGACTAAGTTGTAAAGTCAAATCTCTACCCAGGAAGCTTATGTTTGATAAAGGGAAGAGTAGATATGAATATATGGGATGTAACATATAACCCATTCAGTATAGATGTCCTGGAGACCCTAATAAGTTATTCAGTTCATCCTGGTTATCAGATCATTGTGCTGGATGGGAATTTACCTAGGATATCATGGGCCCTTTTACTGATTCACTTAACATAAATTCATCCTTACTTTGTAGCAGGCCCTTTACTAGGCCCTGGGAATATGGGAACACAAGAGACACACTTGGCCATCTAGGGGAGCTTACTCTCTATAGTGTGAGGGACACACAATAAATTAAAACAGAAAGAAATGGGGATGGGGTAGTTGCTGATCCTGAGAAGCGATAAGAAGGAAAAATGAAATTATGATCGAAGGGAATGGGAGAAGAGTGCAGTTAGGACTGTTAGATAAAGACTGCCTCTCTGAGGAGAGGGCATTGGAGATTAGTCGGACTGTCATGAAGGTGCCAGTCCTGAGAGGAGAAGGAAGGATGTTTTAGAGAGCAACACTGACAAAGGGCCTGAGGCAGGAAACAGTGTGGCATATTGGGGGACTGAAAGGCAACCTTCTGCCTTAAGTAATTCAATTATAAGCACCCTTAAAATATAACACCTCTCAGAAACCCTATATAAGTAGGTCACAGTCCTACTTATAGTTGAGTAGAACTCGTTCTCAATATCTAACCTAAATGCCTAGTCTTGCTCTCAAAGGTAACAGGTCAGATGTTAGCGTCACATACATATTCCGTGTCCTGGAAGTTCCAGCTGTTATTGCAAAAGTGTGCCACACAGCACCCTTCGTATTTGATGCCTTCATTCAGCCTAAGTGACCACAAGCCCAAAGAGCTCCATACCTCTTATCTTCTATGACTTCCTTCATCTTCAGAGCCAATGTCTCTGCCTTGATCTGCTTTAACTGGATAGAGACACCAAACTTTTTGGCTTCTACTCGGACCACGTTTTCAGCCTGTTCTTTAAGGACAGGAATCGCTACCATGGGTACACCATGTTGGATGGCCTCCATTATGCTATTCATCCCACCATGAGTGACAAAAAGACGGATGCGTGGGTGAGCTGTTGTAAATCAGGAACAGAGCAGAATATTTCAGGGTGAAAATTTTCAGAACATCTGATAAAGTAGCAAGGGCAGAAAAAAATACAAAGAGATCTCAAATTATGTTGGAGAAACTGATATATTGATTTAGCTTAGGACACACTCAAGGGTGCATATTCCAAGATACAAGATTCTGGCCTTGTCTCTGTACAGAGATTCCTTAAAACAATCCATGTGGGAATAAGAACCCAAGGAAATCTGCAGAGAACAGTGCTTAGCAAGAAATAATCCTCCTCCCATATCCATCCTTTCATCCATCCATTCTTTTCTCTCAATGATACATCTCTCTTGCGTCTCCCATCCCTGTTGTCTCTCTTGGTATCTCACTCTATCTCTGTTTCCATCTCTCCCTCTCCAGGTTTCACACTCTCTCTTTCACTGTCCATTCACTTCCCTGTTATCTGAAGTCTTAACACTTTCATTGACGACACATAATCATGTGACATTCATCAAACTTACACCTCATATGCTTTCTATTCAATTCCATAGGAAATCCTCTAAAGCAGAGAATGATGGACCACCCATCTCAGTATTTCCAGTTCCTGTGTGCTTACTCCACCCTTCTTTAGAGAAAACTAAAACAAGTGTTGATAACAAAGAGTTCATCTCCAACACTGCCTCTCAACGGGGATGTGCATCAGAATTTATTTGTGTTTCTTTGAAAATCAGAATCTTTTTACATACCCCATGCCTTCTGAAAAAAATGTGCAGAACCATCTAGCTCTCTGTTACCAGAGAATTTGTTGAACCAGGTAAAAACCTGAGAGGTTATTCAGCTTGACATTCAGATATTTTAGTACACTCTTCAGACAGTTAACAGAAACCTTGTGAAAGTATGAGTACATCTTTTGCAGCAAAGGAGGGTGAACCAGTAAGTGTGGGAGTGTGTTTCTACAATGGCATAAAGCCTAACAGGTGCTCAAGATGCCTGGAAAACACTGGTAGTATGGCCCTTGATATGTGTTCTCAGAGTCCGTAAACTGTCTTTGTATTTAGGCAATGTGGTTCAGTGCCAAATATGATAGGGTCAAAATAATGGCATGATAATATCACTTCTGACTGAAGGTATCAGGAATGGAAAGGAAGAAGAAAACATGGAAATTTTAGCCATTTGGGAAGTATACCTAATATCCCAAGAACTCCAACTGGCTGCTCCATTCCTACCCTCTGGACATTACCTTTAGCTACCATCTGCTCCTTCACAGGCTGCTGGGGTGCCTAGTAGAGCCCTAAAGTTACATAAATGGAAAGAGAGAAATAGATCTGGGTAGTCCTTACCCAAGAGGTCATTCTGAGGAAGCCAGTCCGCAATTTTCACATTTGCTGCCAATTTGACGTCTTTGGGCCACTTAGATAACTTACATTTCCATATCACACCTTGAGACAGATTAGCAAAGGCACTGTTCATCTCCATGAGAACTTCCTGGGACTGATAGTTGCTCACTATGGAGCCCAGGGCCACAAGGACAAAACCAGAGTCTCCAAACTTGCTGATGAAATTCTCAAATTCCTGGAGAGAAGTGAGAAAGGACAGGATGTGAACAAAGTTGTTTATGAAAGCCTAGACATTCATGAAATGAAAGTCAACTATTAACTGAATACGCCCTCCTGTCAATACCTAGAGCTCACTGTCTTGAAATTGTTCTCATAGCCCTGGGAACAGCTCAGTGCACTCTTCACTGTGCTCGTATCCATTGTGTCTGGTGGCTTTGAAGTCATTTTTCTGAGATCTCAGGACACGCCATACCATATGAATACCTTCAATAATCACAAATGGATGTGTGGAGAGCCTTAGGTGTCCAGCCACTATCACAATAGCCCACATTGCACGTAAGGCACTTAACACATACTGTAGCACCAACACCTAGATTCAGAATGTTGATTTAACAATGTTTTAAGAAGAGGAAAGTACAGGGGGTGGAAACTTCTTTCTTCATTAACATCCTAGTTCTAGGGATACATGGTCACTTAGGAGTGTTCCAATGTCAGACCAGGGTGCTAGTGCCTGGGAGAGTGCCACTTGATGTCCTAGACCAGTAGGGGGCAGTAGGCCTTCTGGAAACTGAGGTAATGCTGGGAAAATATCCGTCATGTGTCTCCTTCATATGCTTATGAGCCATCTGTGTTTTCTTTGTTGACAGTTCTGGTAAGGTGTTCGGTCCATTTTTAAAATACTGGCTTTAATTGTTAAATTTTAATAGTTCTTGGTATATTGTGTATATGTGTGTGTGTGTTTATTTGAATATTTTGAATAATAGTTTTTAACAGATCTGTTCCAAACATTTGGTTGTGTTCTGTTCCTCCCCCTTTCATTCTCTTGATAATTCCTGCCCAGAAGAGAAATTTTAATTTCAACTTAGCACACTTATCAACTCTTTCTTTCATAGATCATGACTTAGGTTTTGCATTTAAAAAGTTTTCACCAAACCCTAGGTCCTCTAGATTCTTTTCTGATATCATATTCTAAAAGTTTCATACTTTGCACTTGCTTTTTATATTAAGGTTTACGGTCTGCTTTGAGTTAATTTTTTTGAATGTGTAGGATCTGAGGCTAATTAATTTTCTATGTAGTCAGATCATTTTTCCAGCACTGTTGGTTTTTGAAAGTCTGCTTTCTCTATACTATTGTCTTTACTCCTTTATGACACATCAGCCCACTAAATTTATGTGGGTCTATTTTGGCTTCTCTATTCTGTTACATTGACTTCTAATCTTTTGCCAATATCATACCATTTTGATTATTGTAGCTTTATAGTAAGTCATGAAGTTGACAATATCACTCCTCAAACTTTGTTCTTCATCTTCAATATTGTGTTGGCTTTTTAGGGTTTTTGCCTCTCCATGCAAATTTTAAATTTTTTTTAATTAATATCCACAAAATAGTTGCAGAGGTTTTGATTGGGATTGCATTGAATGTATAGATCAATTTTCAAAGAACTAATATCTTGGCAATATTGAGTCTTCTTACCCATGAACATGGACTTACTCTCCATTTATTTAGTTCTTTAATTTCTTTCTTTCTTTAGAGTTTTATAGTTTTCCTCATTTAATCTTGTATATATACATATTTTTTATTTATTCCTAAGATCTCATTTTTGGTAGTGCTAATGTAAATAGTTTATTGTTTTTAATTTCATATTCCTCCATTCATTGCTGATATATAAGAAAAGGATGATTTTATACATTAAACTAGTATCCTGTGGCATTGCTCCAATTGCTTACTAATTCTAGGATTTTTTTATGACTTTTCAGATTTTCTAAATGGACCATCATGCCATCTGTGAACAAAACCACGTTATTTCCTCCTGTCTAATCTATATGCCTTTTACCTCCTTTTTTGTCTTATTGCTTTACTTAGGACCTCCAGTATGAGGCTAAAATGTGGCAGTGAGAAGACAAACTTGCATTCTACCTTGATACAGAGAAGTTTTTTATCCTGATGAAGTCCAATTTATGTATTTTTTTCCTTTGTTACTCATGCTTTGGTGTCACATCTACAAATTCATTGCCAAATCCAAGTCTTTGTAGATTTATCCCTTTCTTGTCTTCTAAGAATTTTATGGCTTTTAGCTCTTTATTTAGGCCATTGATCCATTTTGAGTTCATATTGGTATGTGGTGTGAGGAAGGCTCAAAATACATTCCCTTCAATGTGAACAAATATCCAATGGTCTCAGCACCATTTTCTGAAGAGAGTCTGAAGAGACTGCATTGGTTGTTTTTGGCATCCTTGTAAAAATGAATTAGTCACAGATGTATGAGTCATTCTTCTTTTTATTATTGCTTTGGTTATTCAGGGTCTCTTCATTTCCATATGCATTTGAAAACTGCCTTTTTCATCTTTAAAAAAGGCCATTAAACTATTGATAAGGATTAGATCAAATCTGTAGATAATTTTCAGTAGTATTGCTCTTTTAACAATATTAAGTATCATAACCCATGATCTAGAGATATCTTTTTATTTATTTAGGTCTTTGTTAATTTCTCTTAGGAAATTTGTAGTGTCCAGTGAACATACATGTCTTTCACCTCCTCCGTTTAATTGGATGCTGTTGTAAGCAGAATAATTTACTTGATTTCATTTTCAGGTTGTTCCTAGCCAGTGTATGGAAACACAAGTCCTATTTCCATGTTGATATTTTCCCTGCAACTTTGCTAGATTTGTTTAACATCTAGTAGTTTCTTTTTGGTGTGTGAAGTCTTTGGGATGTTCTATAGACAGACTTATGTCATATAAAAAAATGTAAGCTATTTTGACATTGTCCATTCCAATTTGGAATTTCTTTTTCTTGCCTACTTGCTCTGTCTATGGCATATTTAAGTAGCAGTGGGCATCTTAGACTACCGACCTGAGGCAGCACAATTTCTGTCTATCATAAAGAATATGATGTTAGCTGTGAGTGTTCCAGTAAATACTCTTTGTCATGTGAAGAAGTACCTTTTTTACCCTTAGTTTTGTTTTTATCATGAAAGGGTATTCATTTAGTCAAATATCTTTTCTGCATATATTGACATGATGTGTTTTTTTATTCCTTCCACTCTAATAATGTATTACATTGATTGATTTGTTATATTAAACCATTTATAAAATATTTTTACCTCCTGTGAACTTTTTGACTGAAGTCTATTTTGTGTGATATTAATTAGCATATATTATGCTATATAATATATAGCATATAATAATTCCTAGATTATTCTTAGGAAATTTTTTTTAATTTTTTTACGTTTATTTATTTTTGAAACAGAGAGACAGAGACAGAGTGCGAGCATAAGAGGGGCAGAAACAGAGAGACACAGAACCTGAAGCAGGCCCCAGGCTCTGAGCTGTCAGCACAGGGCCCAATGCGGGGCTCCAACTCACGAATGGTAAGATCATGACCTGAGCCGCAGTCACATGCTTAACCAAATGAGCCACCAGGCCCCCTAGGAAGTTTCTGATTTAATCCCCTAAAAATGAGCATGAATACAGTTTTGTCAATTCTTTATAACAGTTTCTCCATCCTCTTCATGGTTTGGTTGTTCCCAATTCCCAACCTATACCCCATTCTTCCATTGGGCTGTAATTGACTCCATCCAGCACTACACTGTTAGAACTACCATTCTGGGGGACCACTTAAAATCACCTTTACTATCTTTTGATAATTATAAGATTAATGTAAATCTATTATTTAAAACTGAAAAGAGCACAACATGACATTAGAATAGGAAGTTCCATGCTCTCATTCTGTACAGAAATATTTTAAAAATATTTTATTTGAAGTACTTAAAAGATAAAAATAACTAAAAACTGGGGCGCCTGGGTGACGCAGTCGGTTAAGCGTCCGACTTCAGCCAGGTCACCATCTCGCTGTCCGTGAGTTCGAGCCCCGCGTCAGGCTCTGGGCTGATGGCTCGGAGCCTGGAGCCTGTTTCCGAGTCTGTGTCTCCCTCTCTCTCTGCCCCTCCCCCGTTCATGCTCTGTCTCTCTCTGTCCCCAAAATAAATAAAAAACATTGAAAAAAAAATTAAAAAAAAAATAAATAAAAAAAAATAAAAATAACTAAAAACTAACTGTACCCCAGGCAATTGTATAACCAGTCTCACCAAAGTTGGCAGATAGTTATGAAAACAACCTCTCACCAGAGGTTGACTGGACCCTCACCTTACTCCATACAAAAAACTCAACTCAAAATTGATTAAAGACTTAATCCTAAGACGGAAACGACAAAGCTCTTAGAAAAAAAACACAGGGTGAAACTTCATGGTATTGGTCTTGCTATTGATTTCAAAAATATAGCACAATAAACTGGAAAATGAAATATCAAAATCAAAAGAAACAAACACCAAAACAAACAACAAAACAAGTGAGACTACATTAAACTACAAAGCTTCTGCACAGCAAAGAAACAATCAACAGAGTAACAGAAGACCTACAGAATAGAAAACATTTATAAACCATAATCCTAAGAGATTAATCGCCAAAATGTATAAGAAAGGCTTACAATTCAATGGAGAAGAAAAAAGTCTTATAACTCTATTAAAAATAGATGGAGGACTTGAATAGACATTTATCCAAAGAAAACATGCCAAATGGCAAACAGAAATATGAAAAAAGTGCTCAACAACACTAGCCATCAGAGAAATACACATCAAAACCACAATGAGTTATTAATTCACAAATATTGGTAGTTATTTTTAAAAATCAGAAGACAACTAGTGTTAAAGATATGGAGAAATAACAACCCTTACATACTGTGGTTGGGAATGAAAAATGTCAAAGGCACTAAGGACAATAGTATGGAAATTTCCCCACAAATTAAAAACAGAAAATGGAAATCAAGATCTCAAAGAGATGTCTGTATTCCCATATTCACGGAAGCACTATTCACAATAAGCAAGATATGGAAACAAACAAAATATTCATTAAAGATGAATGGTTGAAGAAATTGTGAGATATATATATGTATATATATATATTCCATTATATATATAATATATATATTCTTTAAAAAATACTACATATTTTTTAAAAGTTCTCTATATTCTTTAAAAAGCAATACTTATATTCTTTAAAAAAGAATACTATATGTTCTTTTAAGAAGAATATTATGTATTCTTTAAAAAAGAAGAAAATTTTGCAATATGGGAAAACATGGGTGAAACTTAAAGATATTATGATAAGTGACATAAGCCAGATAAGCAAATACTGCATGAGTTAACTTATCTGAAGCATTTAAAATATTCAAATTCATAAAATGAAAAGTGGCAGCTGGTTTCCAAGGTTTAGGGTTTAAGAGAAAAGGGTAGCTATTATTCAATGGAGAAAGAATTACAGATAAGTGAGATAAATAAGGTCTAGAGATCTGAGATCCAATATGGTACCTACAGTAAATAATTATGTATTGTATGGTTAAAATTTTGATAAGGGGCTAGATCTCATATTAAGTGTTTTTACCCAAATAATATAAAATTTAAAATAGAATAAATAGAATAGAAAAATAAAAATTAAAAAATTAAAAAAATAAAAATTTACATTTAGGTGTTTTGTTTGTCTCATCCTACTTCACTCCCAGTTCCCACTGGCAGGGAAGCCACCAACTCTGCACTGAAGAGCTCTGCATGAAGTCGCTATTGAACACTAAGGTTTTACTTACTTGTGGTACTGGTTTAACAGGTCTGGCCATTAAGCCTCCAACATACACAGTGTTGGGAAGCAGGGGCCTAGCAAATTCAAGGGCAAAGTCAGAGTTAACAAACCACAGCTCTGCTTTCTTTAAAAGATGAGACAAAACTGGCCTGGAGCCTTCCGGGAAATGTTCCTTGATGGTGTTCTCAATGGTAGAATGGATTTGCCTTTGCTTTATGGAGAAATCAAAGACCATCAGAAAATTCATCACTCTGTCCCAGAAGTCCATGTGGTCGGTGAGCAAGGAACGGAATAATGGAACATAAGACACAGGACTTGGTAGCCCATGGTCTACACTTCCAAATTGGGTAGGAAGAATTGACACAAATGGCTTCCCAAGCTTCTCAGCAATGAGGAAAGAACAGAAGTCAAATGCTTCAACAAATACCAAGTCAAAGTTCTCATTTTTTAAGAAATCCATGATATCACCTCTCCTTAGCAAATCACTGCATCGAATTCCCAGTTGTTTCATTAATGATACAAAGTTGCCAAATGCATCCCTGTAAAAACAAAAACAAACAAACAAACAAAAAACTAAAGACAAATATTCATTGGAGGTGTTAATTTCACAATATTTTACCACCCACCCATTTTACCAGTGTCCGATGAATACTCTGCTCTGATCACTCTGCTCCAGGTGTTTCTGCCTCCTGAAATGTTCTCACCTCCTCCCCTCCCCTTTCTCTGGCCAATCCATATGCACCCACTATCAGAGCTAATTCAAGATCCTTCTGCTTTGAAAGCATTCCCTACACTAGCAGATTTTAGAGTTTCATTTCTAGTTGATACATTCTTTTTTTTTTACTATGAAATTTATTGTCAAATTGGTTTCCATACAACACCCAGTGCTCATCCCAACAGGTGCCCTCCTCAATGCCCATCACCCACTTTCCCCTCCCCTCCACCCCCCATCAACCCTCAGTTTATTCTCAATATTTAAGAGTCTCTTATGGTTTTCCTCCTTCCCTCTCTGTAACTCTTTTTTTTCCCCTTCTCCTCCCTCCTGGTCTTCTGTTGAGTTTCTCAGGATCCACATATGAGTGAAAACATATGGTATCTGTCTTTCTCTGCCTGACTTATTTCACTTAGCATAACACTCTCCAATTCCATCCACGTTGCTACAAATGACCAGATTTCATTCTTTCTCATTGCCAATTCATATTCCATTGTATACATAAACCACATCTTCTTTATCCATTCGTCAGTTGATGGACATTTAGGCTCCTTCCATAATCTGGCTATTGTTGAAAGTGCTGCTATAAACAATGGGGTACAAGTACCCCTATGCATCATCACTCCTGTATCCCTTGGGTAAATTCCCAGCAGTGCTATCGCTGGGTCATAGGGTAGATCTATTTTTAATTTTTTGAGGAACCTCCACACTGTTTTCCAGATCAGCTGCACCAGTTTGCATTCCCACCAACAGTACAAGAGGGTTCCCATTGCTTCACATCCTCTCCAGCATCTATAGTCTCCTGATTTGTTCATTTTAGCCACTCTGACTGGCGTGAGGTGATATCTCAATGTGGTTTTGATTTGTATTTCCCTGATGAAGAGTGACATTGAGCATCGTTTCATGTGCCTGTTGGCCATCTGGATGTCTTTTATTTCTGATTTTATTTTTTATTTTTATTTATTTATTTTATTTTTTTACATATCGTTTCTTTCATTTAATATTATATATTAAACATTTTCTATAATTGTTTTAATTTTCTTCTTTATTTTTAAAAATTTACATCCAAATTAGTTAGCATATAGTGAAACAATGATTTCAGGAAGAGATTCCTTAGTGCCCCTTACCCATTTAGCCCACCTCCCCTCCCTCAACCCCTCCAGCAACCCTCAGTTTGTTCTCCATATTTATGAGTCTCTTCTGTTTGGATACTAGCCCTTTACCCAATATGTCATTTGCAAATATCTTTTACCATTCCATCGGTTGCCTTTTAGTTTTGTTGATTGTTTCCTTTGCAGTGCAGAAGCTTTTTATCTTGAATGAGGTCCCAATAGTTCATTTTTTCTTTTAATTCCCTTGCCTTTGGGGATGTGTAAAGTAAGAAATTGCTGCGGCTGAGGTCTGAGAGCTTTTTCTTGCTTTCATCTCTAGGGTTTTGATGGTTTCCTGTCTCACATTCAGGTCCTTCATCCATTTTGAATTTATTTTTCTGAATGATGTAAGAAAGTGGTCTAGTTTCATTCTTCTGCATGTTGCTGTCCAGATCTCCCAGCACCATTTGTTAAAGAGACTGTCTTTTATCCATTGGATATTCTTTCCTGTTTTGTCAAAGATTAGTTGGCCATACATTTGTGAGTCCAATTCTGGAGTCTCTATTCTATTCCATTGGTCTATGTGTTTGTTTTTGTGCCAATACCATGCTGTCTTAATGATGACAGCTTTGTAGTAGAGACTAAAGTCTGGGATTGTGATGCCTCCTGCTTTGGTTTTCTTTCTCAATATTATTTTGGCTATTTGGGGTCTTTTGTGGTTCCATACAAACTTTAGGATTGCTTGTTCTAGCTTCGAGAAGAACGCTGGTGCAATTTTGTTTCGGATTGCATTAGATGTGTAGATTGCTTTGGGTAGTGTTGACATTTTAACAATATTTACTCTCCAATCCATGAGAAAGGAATGTTTTTCCATTTCTTTATATCTTCTTCAATTTCCTTCATAAGCTTTCTATAGTTTTCAGCATACAGATCTTTTACATCTTTGGTTAGATTTATCCCTAGGTATTTTATGCTTCTTGGTGCAATTGTGAATGGGATCAGTTTCTTTATGTGTCTTTCTGTTGCTTCATTGTTAGTGTATAAGAATGCAACTAATTTCTGTACATTAATTTTGTATCCTGTGACTTTTCTGAATTCATGTATCAGTTCTAGCAGCTTTTTGGTGGAATCTTTCGGGTTTTCCATGTAGAGTAGCATGTCATCTGTGAAAAATGAAAGTTTGACTTCTTTACCGATTTGGATACTTATTTATTTCGTTTTTTTTTTTTTTGTCTGATTGCTGATGCCAGCACTTCCAACACTATGTTAAACAACAGTGGTGAAAGTAGACATCTCTGTCGTGTTCCTGAGGAAAGTTCTCATTTTTTCCCCATTGAGGATGATATTGGCTATGGGCTTTTCATAAATGGCTTTTATGATGCTTAAGTATGTTCCTTCTATCCCGACTTTCTCAAGGGTTTTTATTAAGAAAGGATGCTAAAGTTTTATCAAATGCTTCTTCTGCACTGATTGACAGGATCATACGGTTCTTTTCTTTTCTTTTATTAATGTGATGTATCACACTGATTTATTTGTGAATGTTGAACCCCCCCTGCAGCCCAGAAATGAATCCCACTTGATCATGGTGAATAATTCTTTTTATATACTGTTGAATTCGATTTGCTAGTATCTTATTGAGAATTTTTGCATCCATATTCATCAGGGATATTGGCCTATAGTTCTCTTTTTTTGCTGGGTCTCTGTCTGATTTAGGAATCAAAGTAATGCTGGCATCAAAGAATGAGTCTGGAAGCTTTCCTTCCCTTTCTATTTTTTGGAACAGCTTGAGAATAGGTATTATCTCTGCTTTAAATGTCTGGTAGAATTCCCCAGGGAAGCCATCTGGTCCTGGACTCTTATTTGTTGGGAGATTTTTGATAACTGATTCAATTTCTTTGCTGGTTATGGGTCTGTTCAAATTTTCTAGTTCTTCCTGTTTGAGTTTTGGAAGAGTGTGGGTGTTTAGGAATTTGTCCATTCCTTCCAGGTTGTCCAGTTTGTTGGCATATAGTTTTTCATAGTATTCCCTGATAATTTCTTGTATCTCTGAAGGATTGGTTGTAATAATTCCATTTTCATTCATGATTTTATCAATTTGGGTCATCTCCCTTTTCTTTTTGAGAAGCCTGGCTAGAGGTTTATCAATTTTGTTTATTTTTTCAAACAACCAACTCTTGGTTTCATTGATCTGCTCTACTGTTTTTTTAGATTCTATATTGTTTATTTCTGCTCTGATCTTTATTATTTCTCTTCTTCTGCTGGGTTTGGGGTGTCTTTGCTGTTCTGCTTCTATTTCCTTTAGGTGTGGTGCTCTCTTTAACTTTCATTTGTATACTGACTTTTTATCAGTGACTGTCCTGTTTCCTAAGTGAACTGTAGAAATAACTTCATGACATCAATATTCATGATATAGCCCTTTTAGTTGAAATTGAGAATAGCCTGAATTTGGTAGATTGCCTCACACAAGGAACTTTCTGATGGCAATATTTGAATTCTAATTCTAAGCTGAACATGAGATTTACGTCTTCCTACCAGAAAAGATTAACATTTAAAACAAACAAAAATAAAAGCCTTTGTGAAGCTAACTACTATCCTTTCCACTTCATACCCAGCTGGAGTATTCATAAAAGTTCATGCTAAAATTTTACCAATATCTATTAAGACTCTGGTCTATGGCACTGTTCCAGGAACCATTCTGCTTCAATGTTTTTGCATCAGTGTCTGCAAGGAAAATGATCCTTTTTATGCAGCATAGGGACAAATAGATGAGAATGTTCCTGACCAGAGGTTACAGGTACAAGTACTTTGGTGACCCATGGGCCTACCATTTGAATGAAGAACTAAGAGAATCAATGGCCTGGCCAACCTGTAACCTGTACAACACTACACTATGTCAGCCCACTGAAAGAAAGCCCACAGGTGAGAACTCATTGGCAATATGCAGATCTACACCTGGGGGTTAAAATCAACTTCATGTGATAACAGGTGATTAGCTGAAATTATTCTCTATTATATTTTAAGTGATTTTACCCGAACAGTGCTGCTAATTATTGGTGACAAATTTAAAATGTGAAGTACAAATTCCTTAAAAGTAGAACATTAATCATGTCAGAAATTAAGTTAATTAAAAAAATATAGGAAAGCACTGTGCTTGGTATATTATACCATATGTGACGTGTATATAAAACCAGCCTTCAGGGCGGCAGGGTGGCTCAGTCGGTTAAGCGTCCGACTTCAGCACAGGTCATGATCTCACGTTCTGTGAGTTGCAGCCCCGTGTCAGGCTCTGTGCTGACAGCTCAGAGCCTGGAGCCTGCTTCGGATTCTGTGTCTCCCTATCTCTCTGCTCCTCCCCTGCTCTCACTGTCTCTCTCTTTCTCAAAAATAAAATAAACATTAAAAAAAAAAAAACGGCCTTCAAGGTAATCAGTTTAAGGAAGAAGAGATGAGATACAGAATTTTAAAATGTATCAATAACAAGATAAGATGATATAGACAAAATTTCAAATCAGTACTTTAGATCAGATCTCTTATATATGAGAAAATTTGGAGTCTAGTTTGACTAAGGAAAATGACTTTATAAAAAAGCCATATTTTATGACCACCTACTAGCAAACAGAATTTCTAAGGAAGAAGGGGGATGGACATTAAGCCACTGTATTAAGCAAGTAAGGAATGAATTTGTGTCTTCCCCTCTGATGTCAAACATGAAGAACTTTCTATACATTCTAGGTAATGGCAAAGCTCTCAGGTTACTCACTCATTGTGTATCACCAAGATATTTGGTTTCTTAAACGAGTTTAAAAGACACTGGTTTGAGGTATAAGAAATCAATATTCATAAGCATTTTTCTATTCTTTTTTTTTTTAATTTTTTTTTCAACGTTTTTATTTATTTTTGGGACAGAGAGAGACAGAGCATGAACGGGGGAGGGGCAGAGAGAGAGGGAGACACAGAATCGGAAACAGGCTCCAGGCTCCGAGCCATCAGCCCAGAGCCCGACGCGGGGCTCGAACTCACGGACCGCGAGATCGTGACCTGGCTGAAGTCGGACGCTTAACCGACTGCGCCACCCAGGCGCCCCAGCATTTTTCTATTCTTGAATTTATGGGAGGAAGTGGGAGGAAAAATAAGTATAATATGGCGACTCCCATTTGCATACCAACAATGAGAAATTAAATTTCTATCCACCATCTGTGTGGTGGAGAATATGCAAACACTGTAGGTGAAGTGTTGCCAGGAAGATCCAAAAGGAACAATCCCCCTCATATACAGAAATGCATTCCTACTTTCAGTGGAAGAGGCACACTACACAGACTGAATAATTGCGAGTAAAAATTCATCTACTCCATTTATCCTCTGCCCCCTGTCATTGATCTCCCCATCTATCCATTCATCCATTCATCTATCCATTGCTCTTAAACTCACTCCAAGTATCTATGTATCCAACCATTCATTTAAATCACTAAAACGGTAAGTCTTTCAAGCAGAGAATAAAAGAAATTACCCGCCATGCAAAGTTTCTGTCACAAGGAAATCAAAACATTTCTTGAATTCTTTTTTATGATCTTCAGGTGGAAGCCAACTGATAACTTCATACGATGTTTCACCCTTTTCTTAAAAAAGAGGATAAAAAATAAAACACCAATAGGAAAATTTTTAATTATGCCATACAACCCAAATTAACATTCGCATGAGGATATCATGGTTTATTTATTCCAATTATTGTAAATATTTTCAAATGTTCCCTTACTGAACTTCTATTTTGTATGGTTTTTTTCTGCTTTCTCATTTCTTCAATCACACAACCTGCCAATATTTATTGATAACCTGTTAATAGGTTTAGACACTTTTATTCATTTTAAAGTACTTCAAGATTCTATTTAAAGTTTTCACATAAAGGTATAACTATTCATCATTTTATAGGTGAGAAAACAGAGATGAAAGGAGTGCCAGATAATTTGTCAGGATTGCACGTATAGTGAATGGCATACCTTATATTTAAATACAGACCTTATTTTATACCCGTTCCCCTGTCATTTATCACTTAGAAAAAGAAATCATTTTCATTAAAATTAAAAGTGAAACATGCAGAGGTTTTTCATTCTACCAAAAAATACCAATGCCTAAATTAAAAATTTAGTCTTCTAAATTAAAAATTGCAGTTAAAAATTGCAGTCTTCTGCAGCCCTACTTACCATCCTGGCATTTTCCCCATAACTCCTGTGTAATAAAAAGTCTAACACCATTTTTGAAGTTAGACTGCTGACAGCTTTCAAGCTTCATCTCTCCCTTAACCTTCCGTGACATATCCTGAAAAACTTAGAGGAAAGACTCAACATGCCCTCCCTTGTGTGACCAAGATTTTCAAGCCAAGCAGGCCAGACCCACGTTAGGGGGATCCTCACCTCCATCCCACTCAGAAGCTTCCACAATTGGCATTTAGAGACAAAAGTATGGGTTTAGTCTTTACATGGTCTTGATTATGTGTCTCACACAAACCTATTTTCTGTATCAGATTGGATTGTGTTTCTGGATTCCAGCATGAGCTGTGATTGACACTAGGCTAGGTAGAATTCTGTGACTGTGTGTCGCAGTCAGGTATTGCCCCCTTAAGAATGGTCCTCCAGAGTAGAACTGATAGCAATTTACAAGTGCACTGAATGATGTAAAGAAGGGTAGTTACCAAGTGGTATGATGAGATCGATACCTGCAAAAGTAGATGGTGTGCTAGAACCTTAGAAAATGACTTTTCTGCTGCTGCTGATTATCTTGCAGCTAGAGGAAAATCTTGATTAACACAGTAATAGAGAAAAAGACTGATAAAAGGCCCATGGAGTTATTTCAAGGAGTTAGTTCGAATTAATTTCACATGTCTCAAAATTATCCATGGGGAGACCCCTAACTTTGATGATACTAATGGGGATATTCTGAAGAAGAAGCTTATATATATATATATATATATATATATATATAGGCAGGTTATAACAGATACTTCCCCAAAATACATCTAATAACAACCAAAAGAAAGGAGATGGGCAGGGTGGGAGAGTCAGGAAAGAAAACAGAGTTCTGTTTTGATACGTGTGGGAATCTAACATTACTTTAAAAAATTTACAACTGATAAAGGGCACAAGTTGCTTTTGTACCTCTCTGTCAGAACTTCCAAATGAATTTTAACATTGGATGAGATGAAACAATGACAAAGATTAGTGAGATTAGTGTTCTTAATCAATACTGGGGCAAAAATAACAGATATAATGATTATATTTTCTATATTTATGTAGATATTCCTGTATTACTAGGAGTCAAAAGTATTAGATACAAGACAAATTTCCATGCCCTCTCTTAACTACTGGGATAAAATATCCCATAGTCATAGCAACCATCTTTTACATCATCTACTAATAGTTATTGTTGTCTTATGTAACATGTCATAAATTAAAATAATATTAGAGTTCTGGCACTTATAGTCAGCTTCACAAAAAAGGACGTGTTTGGATCTGTCCAACATATTAACCTTTAAATACAACCCAATACATATTGAAACAGTGGCTTTAAGGATGAAATCCCATTATAAAAGATCTATTAAGCAAAGGAGAGATTATCTACACTGCTTTTCCATTTAATAGCTTAATTTAGATTAATTCATAAACCTGAAAAGAATTTATGATACCTTGCAGAACATTACTATAACATTATTGCAGTGATGCATCATATTAAGCCTGCTCCCCATCTCCAATATTACTGAAATTGCTGACTCTATCTAAGTAGTAATAGATACTTTGCAAGCATAGATTTGTTAGTATGTTCTGATCCTATTTCAACAAGATCTCAGCTGCAGTTTCTCTTCTCCTTCATCTTTGAAGGATACAAATCACTTGTACTGACTTCTCATGGACTACCTCAACAGCCTTGCTCATAAGCCTTGCTGGCAAGATCTTAACCACATTCACCTTTCTCCAGGAGCACGTGTATGACACTATATTGTGGACAACTTTTGTAGAGATTCATTGAACACACTCATTCAAGACACAAAAATTCACATAGAGGCTCACAAAGAGGGATGTGCCGCTGCCTTACACAAAGCAGAAGCTACAGCACCTCAGGTGATTCCTAAGAAGAATTATTTGTTCAGTGGAAGACTTTCCAACCCTGACACTGTCAAGAAAGTACTCCTGTGGTCCACTTTGAGCACATATGTATAAAAAGCTTTCCTGGACACACATTCAAACAGAAACTGGTGAAAATTCTCTTTTATATTCACACACACACATATTCAACATCATATGTATATATATAATTTTGTAAAAAAAAAAAAAGGTCAAAAGATAGTAGGAAAATTTCTGGGAAGATGGTAGAGCAACAGGAATCTGCCTCCCCTAATTAAATAAAAATTGAACTAGAAGACTCGGTCTAGAGTATCTATTTTGAAGAGTTGCAGTAACTTCTAGGGCAGGTTTTCAATGTAAATTGCAGATAATTTTACTCAATTTCAGTTATTTCAGCTTTTATCACAGTAGCAACTATCCATCCCCTGTCCCCATCACATGGCAAGCACCTATACATGTGTTCACAAAGCAGCATGCACAGAGGTTTCAAGAACCAGAGTGGACCAAAAAAAAAAAAAAAAAAAAAAACCAAAATCCAAATATCATGTATCTGGGTTCTGATTGCTGCTTGCTGCTCTAATCACAGAAGTGCAGACAAAGAAGTAGGCAGCAAAGTCTTTGCTGTCCCTACACCTATTGTTGCAACCATCTCCCCCCTCTGGCTGAATGGACTTCAAGGGATCTTAAAAGGCTGATGACCTTTTTTTCTCCCTCATTTTTCTGTTTTTCCCTTATGCAAGACAGATATTAAAGGCTAGAACATTGGAAAACAACTACATAAACCAGGAACATTAGAAGAAAGTGTCCACTTATGACCAGGAAAAGGTCCAGAAAATACCTGAGGACATTGAAATCTACATCTTATATTGATCTTTTCCACAACAGCAGGATAAAACAATCAAAAAAATTAATAAACAAAACGAATAACAAAAATCTGCAGACCCTGGGGAAGGGAGGAAAGTCTCATCTCCAGATTCAACACATGGTTAGATTCAAATATTCAGTCTTCTACAAAAATCACAAGACACACCAAGAAGCTGAAAACAAAAGCCTATTCAGAGGAAAATAATAAATCAACAGAAACTGTTCTTGAGAAAAACCTGATGGTAGATATACCAGACAATGACTTTAAAATCACTGCCTTAAAGATTCTCAGAGAACTAAAGCAAGATGTGGGGAAGGTAGAAGAAAAAAAATGTGTGCAAAATAAAAATGTCAATAAAGGGATAGAAAATCAAAAAAGAAGCTAAAAATGAATTCTAGAAATGAAAAATACAACTAATGTGATGAAAATTTCACTAGAGGCATTCAAAGGCAGATTTGAGGCAAAAGAAATTAACAGTGAACCTAAAGAGAAGATAATGGAAATGATAGAGGCTGGAGAGCAGTAAAGTTAAGACTGAAAACAAGACAACATAGCCTAAGGATCCAACATATGCACTGTGGATGCTCAGAAGGAGAAGAAAGAAAGAAAGGGATAGAGAGAATATTTCAGCTATGATCTCCCAAATCTCCCAAATTGGATGAAAGATGTGAATATAAACATCCAAGCTCATCAACTCCAAGAAAAATGAGCTCAGACACATAGTCGAGACACATTATAATCAAATTTAGAAAGATAAAAAGAGAATATTAAAAGCAGCAAGAGAAAAGTGACTCATCACATACAAGTGATTGTCAATGAGATTATCAATAGATTTCTAATCAGAAACTTTAGAGACCAGAAGTCAGCAGGCCAATACATTCAAAGTCGTAAAATAAAAGAATGGCCAAAAAAAAAAATTCTGTATCTGGCAACACTGTCCCTCAAAAGTGAGGGGGAAAATCAAAACATTCCCAAATAAACAAAACCTAAGGAAACTTGCTACTACTAGGCCCACACTGAGAGAAATGCTCAAGGGAGTCCTCCAGGGAAAAAACAAAAGGACACCAGATACTAACTCAAAGGTGAATGAAAAATAAATATTTTAATAAAGGTAACTGCATAGAAAAATATAAACTTAGTATTATAGCAACAGTTTCTAACTACTTTTGGTTTCTACATGATTAAAGAAACTAGTCCGTTTTTTTAAAACAAATCATTGATTTAAAAACAAGTATTACTTAAACTTTGTAACGCCAATCAAGTTTTCTATATAATTTAATGTACTAATTCATTTAAATTAATGAAAGTTTATGTCTGGGGGCACACAATGTACAAAAAGATATTTTTGTGATGTCAACAACCCAAGAGGGTGACCATGAACAACACATTACAGGAGCAGAATTTTTGAATGTTATTAAACTTGAACTTCTATAAATTATAATGAATGACACAGATTTAGCAGGTTAAATGAAATCCCCAAGATAACACACGCAAAAAATAGCTATAGAATATACAAAAGGAAATGACAAAGGGATTTAAAATTTTCACAACAAAGAATCAACTAAACACAAAAGAAACAGTAATACAGAAAGTGAGGAACAAAAAACCTGCAAGGCATATAGAAAACAAATAGAAAAATGACAGAAGTCTCTCCTCATCAGTAAGTACTTCAAATGGACATGCATGAAACTCCCATATCAAAAGACAGACTTTGGGTAAAAACACATGATCCAATTGTAATAGCATTGTTTGGTGACAGGTGGTAGCTACACGTGTGGTGAGCGTAGCATAACATATACATATGCATTTGGCAAATCACTATGTCAGACATCTGAAACTAGTGTCACATTGTGTATCAACTATACTTCAATAAAAAATAATAGAGGAGCCAAGATGATGGAACAACAAGGAAGATTTTTGTGGGTCTCTCGTCTATGAAATACAGCCAGACCAACAGTAAACCATCTTACACACCTAGAGAACTGATTGGAAGATTAACACAACAATCTGCACAACCTGAACCACAGAATTCAGCAGGTACATGACACAAAGAGCTGAACTTGGAGAGCAAGAAGCCCCAAAAGGTAGGGAACCCCTTTTGCAGGCAGAGAGAGGATGGAGACTGGGACGGAGGGGAGATACAGGAAAAACACCCCTCTCCAAAAGCAGCTGGAGAGAAAGTGGAAAATTGGAAACAACCCCAGGGACTAAACTAAAAAGGGAGAAAGGAGAAAGGAAAGGATTTAAATTCCATTAAGACTGTAAACAAGGGGAGCACAAAGTCTGCAACTCCACAGCTTGATACCTGGCAGTGCTCTGGTGGGAAGGGCGAATCCCCAGGAACAGAGTGGGGTCCAGGAGGTTCTTGGGCCACATGAGGAAAAGCAGTTTCACTGCTAAAAGGACATTTTGTAGAAACTGTTGAGGCCACCTGTTCCCAGCAGACCCCAGAAAACGGCCACATTGGCTGGTGCTGGAACAAGGTTGTTAAGGGTGAAGCCTGGTGCCTGATGTGCACTGTGATTTTCCATAATCCCTGAATCACTGCTGCTACACTATCTCGAGAACTTTTTCTGAGGCAGGATGGCACCTGGCCGCAGTCTTTGGGCACAGGCAGCAGCAGGGTCCAGCAAGTATTCCTGGGTGCAGCTGACATTCGGCCGTTGTGAGGTGAGACCCTCCTGTAGAGGGGTGGAATGGGTCAAAGCCAAGGTCTTTCACAATAAGGGGCCAGGGAAAACAGCTGCATCTGAGATAAAACTCTGGAGAGAGATACTGCCTGGGGCTTGGTCATGGACAGTAAAGAAGCAGGCAGTGGACCAAAGCTGAAGACAGAGGATGGGTGCACGATTGCTGGCTGGGGAGAACAGAATTCCGATACTAGAGACTGGGTAATGGGGTGACACCATTTTCACTGCTCCCACGCATGTGCATATGCACCTATGAGTGCCACAACACTCCACCCCAGTAGGCTAGCAGCACCATTTAGTGGAAAATGAGGCCATTACACTAAGCCCCGCCCAACTGGGCCAACCTTGTTCTTGAAGAACACAAGTCTCACCGCCTGCTTAGTGTGTGGACTATAAAGTGCTTCATAGTCTGACTTCTAGCAGAAAACGAAGTAATTTCAGTCCTATTTCAGTCTGTTAGCACATCCATCTATTCAATTTTCTTTCCTTTTTTTTTCTTTTTCACTTCTTTTCTTTTTCTTGAATACAGAGAGAGAAAAATTCATTTTTAATTTTTATTAAACACATTTTTGTTTAACTTTTTTACTATATTTTTTACTTTTGTGTAAATTTTTTCAAATTCTATTTTACTTCCATCACATTACTTTACTCTACTTCAGTGTATTCACTTTATCAAATTTTCAAATGATTTCCTTTTTTCTTATTCTTTTTTCTCTTATTCATTTCTTTTCTTTCTCTTGAATACAGAAAGAGAAAAAATTCATTTTATTTTCAATCTCTATTAAAAATATTTTTCTTTAATTTTTTCACTATATTTTTTACTATTATGTAAATTTTTTCATTCTATTTTACTCCCAACATTTCATTTTAGTCTACTTCAGTGTATTCAATTTTTCAATTTCTCAAACGATTTCCTTTTTTCCTCCCCCACCTTTTTTCTCTAATCTATCAAACCACTTTCAACACCCAGACCAAACACACCTAGGATCTAGTATCATTTATTCAATTTTTGTGTGTGTGTTTTTTCAATTTTTTAATTTTAATATTTCTTTAATATTATATTTTTTTAATTTCAATTTTTCTGCCTCATTACTTCCTTTTCTCCCTTCAAAATGACGCAATGAAGGAATTCACCCCAAAAGAAAGAGCACAAAGAAACGACAGCCAGGGATTTAACCAACACAGACACAAGCAAGATGTCTGAACCAGAATTTAGAATCACCATAATAAGAATACTAGCTGGACTCAAAAATAGATTAGAATCCCTTCCTGCAGAGATAAAAGAAGTAAAAAATAGCCAGAATGAAATTAAAAATGCTATAAATGAGCTGCAAACACGGATGGATGCAGCAGCACCAAGGATGGATGAGGCAGAACAGAGAATCAGTGATACAGAGAACAAACTTATAGAGAATAATGAAGCAGAAAAAAAGAGGGAAATTAAGACAAAAGAGCACGATTTAAGAATTAGAGAAATCAGTGACTCATTAAAAAGGAACAACATCAGAATCATAGGAGTCCCAGAGGAGGAAGAGAGAGAAAAAGGGGTAGAAGGGTTATGTGAGCAAATAATAGCAGGAAACTTTCCTAACTTAGAGAAAGACACAGACATCAAAATCCAGGAAGCACAGAGGACTCCCATTAGATTCAACAAAAACCGACCATTAGTAAGGCATATCGTAGTCAAATTCACAAAATACTCAAGCAAGGAGAGAATCATGAAAGCAGCAAGGGAAAAAAAGTCCCTAACCTACAAGGGAAGACAGATCAGGTTTGCAGCAGACTTATCCACAGAAACTTGGCAGGCCAGAAAGGAGTGGCGGGTTATATTCAGTTTGCTGAATCAGAAACATGCAGCCAAGAATTCTTTATCCAGCAAGGCTGTCATTCAAAATAGAAGGAGAGATAAAAACTTTCCCAGACAAACAAAAATTAAAGGAGTTTGTGACCACTAAACCACCCTGCAAGAAATTTTAAGGGGGACTCTCTCAGGGGGAGAAAAGATGAAAATACATACACACACACACACACACACACACACACACACACAGAGCAGCAAAAGATTAGAAAGGACCAGAGAACACCACCAGAAACTCCAACTTTACAAGCATCATAATGGCAATAAATTCATACTTTCAGTACTCACTCTAAACGTCAATGGACTCAATGCTCCAATCAAAAGACATAGCGTAACAGAATGGATAAGAAAACAAGACCCGTCTCCCATCTATATGCTGTATACTAGAGACCCACTTTAGACCTAAAGACACCTACAGATTGAAAATAAGGGGATGGAGAAGCAGCTATCATGCTAATGGTCAACAAAAGAAAGCTGGAGTAGCCATACTTTTATCAGACAATCTAGACTTTAAATTTTTTTTTCAACATTTATTTATTTTTGGGACAGAGAGAGACAGAGCATGAACAGGGGAGGGGCAGAGAGAGAGGGAGACACAGAATCGGAAACAGGCTCCAGGCTCTGAGCCATCAGCCCAGAGCCTGACGCGGGGCTCGAACTCACGGACCGCGAGATCGTGACCTGGCTGAAGTCGGACGCGTAACCGACTGCGCCACCCAGGCGCCCCCAGACAATCTAGACTTTAAAATAAAGACTGTATCAAGAGATGGCAGAAGGGCATTATATCATAATCAAGGGGTCTATCCACCAAGAAGACCTAACAATTGTAAACATTTATGCGCCAAATGTGGCAGCACCCAAATATATAAATCAATTAATCACAAACATAAAGAAACTCATCGATAGTAATACCATAATAGTAGGAGACTTCAACGCCCCACTCACAGCAATGGACAAATCATCTAATCAAAAAATCAACAAGGAAACAATGCCTTTGAATGACACCCTGGACTAGATGGACTTCACAGATATATTCAGGACATTTCATCCTAAAGCAGAGGAATATACATTCTTCTCCAATGCACATGGAACATTCTCCAGAATAGACCACATACTGGGACACAAATAAGCCCTAAGTAAATACAAAAAGATCGACATCATACCATGCATATTTTCAGACCACAATGCTATGAAACTCGAAATCAACCACAACAAAAAATTTGGAAAAGTAACAAATACTTGGAAACTGAAGAACATGCTACTGAAGAATGAATGGGCTAACCACGAAGTTAAAGAGGAAATTGAAAAGTATATGGAAGCCAATTAAAATGATAACACCACAACCCCAAACCTCTGGGATGCAGCAAAGGCAGTCATAAGAGGAGAGTATATAGCAATCCAGGCCTTCCTAAAGAAGGAAGAAAGATCTCAGATACACAACCTAACCTTACACCTTAAAGAGCTGGAAAAAGAACAACAAATAAAACCCCAAACCAGAAGAAGACAGGAAATAATAAAGATTAGAGCAGAAATTAATGCTATCCAAACCAAAAAAACAGTAGGACAGATCAGTGAAACCAGAAGCTAGTTCTTTGAAAGAATTAACAAACTTGATAAACCACCAGCCAGTTTGATCAAAAAGAAAAAGGAAAGGACTCAAATAAATAAAATCAAGAATGAAAGAGGAGAGATCACAACCAACAAAACAGAAATAAAAACAACAATAAGAGAATATTATGAGCAATTATATGCCAATAAAATGGGCAATGTGGAAGAAATGGACAAATTCCTAGAAACATATACACTATCAAAACTGAAACAGAAAGAAATAGAAAATTTGAACAGACACATAACCAGTAAGGAAATCAAATTAGTAATCAAAAATCTGCCAAAAAACAAGAGTCCAGGGCTGGGTGGCTTTCCAGGGGAATTCTACCAAACATTTAAGGAAGAGTTAACACTTATTCTCTTGAAGCTGCTCCAAAATATAAAAAAGGAAGGAAAACTTCCAAACTCTTTTTATGAAGCCAGTATTACCTTGATTCCAAAACCAGACAGAGACCCCACTAAAAAGGAGAAATATAAACCAATTTCCCTGATGAACATGGATGCAAAAATCCTCAACAAGATATTAGCCAACCGGATCCAACAATACATTAACAAAAATTTCACCACAACCAAGTGGGATTTATACCTGGGATGCAGGGCTGGTTCAATATCCACAAAACAACTAACGTGATTCATCACATCAATAAAAGAAAGGACAAGAACCATATGATCCTCTCAATAGATGCAGAGAAAGCATTTGACAAAATACAGCATCCTTTCTTGATAAAAACCTCAAGACATTGGGGGTAGAAGGAGCATCCCTCGAGATCATAAAAGCCATATATGAACGACCCAATGCTAATGTCATCCTCAATGGGGAAAAGCTGAGACCTTTCCCCCTAAGGTCAGGAGCAAGACAGGGATGTCCACGCTCACAACTGTTATTCAACATACTATTGGAAGTCTGAGACTCTGCAATCAGACAACACAAAGAAATAAATGGCATCCAAATCGGCCGGGAGGAGGTCAAACTTTTACTCTTCACAGATGACATGATACTTTATCTGGAAAACCTAAAAGATTTCACTAAAAAACTGCTAGAATTGACTCATGAATTCAGCAAAGTTGCAGGATATAAAACCAACACACAGAAATCGGTTGCATTCCTGTACACCAACAATGAAGTGACAGAAAGAGAAATCAAGGAATCGATCCCATTTACAATTGCACAAAAAACCATAAAATACCTGGGAATAAATCTAACCAAAGAGGTAAAAAATCTATACACTGAAAACTATAGAAAGCTTCTGAAAGAAATTGAAGAAGACACACACACACACACACACACACACACACACACACACAAACAGAAAAAGATTCCATGCTCCTGGATAGGAAGAACAAATATTGTTAAAATGTTGACACTACCCAAAACAATCTGCATATTTAATGCAATACCTATCAAAGTAACACCAGTATTCTTCACAGAGCTAGAACAAATAATCCTAAAATTTGTATGCAACCAGAAAAGACCCCAAGTAGCCAAAGCAATCTTGAAAAAGAAAACCAAAGCAGGAGGCATCACAATCCCAGACTCCAAGCTATACTACAAAGCTGTAATCATCAAGACTGTATGCTACTGGCACAAAAATACACACTCCTATCAATGGAACAGAATAGAGAACCCAGAAATGGACCCACAAATGTATGGCCAACTAATCTCTGACAAAGCAGAAAAGAATATCTAATGGAATAAAGACAGTCTCTTCAGTAAGTGGTGCTGGGAAAACTGGATGGCGACATGCAGAAGAATAAACCTGGACCACTTTCTTACACCATATACAAAAATAAACTCAAAATGGATGAAAGACCTCAATGTAAGACAGGAAGCCATCAAAACCCTCGAGGAGAAAGCAGACAAAAACCTCCTTGATCTTGCCCGCAGCAACTTCTTACTCAACACATCTCCAGAGGAAAGGGAAACAAAAGCAAAAATGAACTACTGGGACCTCATCAAAATAAAAAGTTTCTGCACAGCAAAGGAAACTATCAGCAAAACTAAAAGGCAACTGACAGAATGGGAGAAGATATTTGCAAATGACATATCAGATAAAGGGTTAGTATCCAAAACCTATAAAGAACTTATCAAACTCCACACCCAGAAAACAAATAATCCAGTGAAGAAATGGGCAAAAGAACATGAATAGACACTTCTTCAAAGAAGACATCCAGATGGGCATCCAACACATAAAAAATGCTCAACTTCACTCATCATCAGGGAAATACAAATCAAAACCACAATGAGATACCACCTTACACCTGTCAAAATGGCTAACATTAACAACTCAGACAACAACAGATGTTGGCAAAGATGCGGAGAAAGAGGATCTCTTTTGCATTGTTGGTGGGAATACAAACTGGTGCAGCCACTCTGGAAAACAGTATGGAGGGTCCTAAAAAAATTAAAAATAGAACTACCCTACGACCCGCAATTGCACTACTAGGTATTTATCCAAGGGATACAGGTGTGCTGTTTTGAAGGGACACATGCATCCCCATGTTTATAGCAGCACTATCAACAATAGTCAAAGTATGGAAAGAGCCCAAATATCCATCAATGGATGAATGGATAAAGAAAATGTGAGATATATAGATATATAGATATATATATACACCCATATATCCATTGATGGATATTTGGGCTCTTTCCATATATACACACACACACACACACACATATATATACACACACACATATATATACACACACACACACATATATATATATATATATATATATATATATATACACACACACACAATGCAGTATTTCTCAGCAATCAAAAAGAATGAAATCTTGCCATTTGCAACTATGTGGATGGAACTAGAGGGTATTATGCTAAGTGAAATTAGTCAGTCAGAGAAAGACAAAATCATATGACTTCACTCATATGAAGACTTTAAGAGACAAAACAGATGAACATAAAGGAAGGGAAACAAACATAATATAAGAACAGGGAGGGGGCAAAACATAAGAGACTCATAAATATGGAGAATAACCTGAGAGTTACTGGAGGGCTTGTGGGAGGGGGGATGGGCTAAATGACTAAGGGGCACTAAGGAATCTACTCCTGAAATCACTGTTGCACTATATGCTAACTAATTTGGATGTAAATTTTAAAAAATTAAAAATAAAATTAAAATAATAATAACAATAATTAAAAAATTAAAAATTAAATGGGATTAACAATGGGGAGATGAAGATGTGAGTTGTATGGGAACTTTCTGTACCATCTTTGCAATTTTTATTCAAATACAAAATCATTCCAAAATGAAGAAATTATTTTTAAAAATAAATACAAAAATTAAAAGGCCACAAACACACACGCAAGGAAAAACATGATCCAACTATAAACTGTCTACAAGAGACTTTAGGTCCAATGATACAGGTACACAGAAAAAGATATTCCATACAAATAATAATCAAAGAAAGCAGATGAGCAAATATCAATCACAATAACCATAAATCAAAAAATATTACAAGACAAAGAAAGATATTATATATCAATAAAAGATTCACTACAGCAAGAAGATAAAACTATTATAAACACATATCATCTAATGAGAAACCACAAAATATCTAAAGCAAAAGCTGGCAGAATGGAGGGAGAAACAGATAGTTCCATAATAATCATTGGAGATTTCATACTCCACTCTCAATAATGGACAGAAAAACCAGAAAGATCAGTAAGGAAATAGAAGACTTGCACACAAGACTTGCACACATTGATCCACTAGATGTAACAGACATATACAGAACACTCTACCTAACGGTAACAGCATACTCATTCCTCTTAAAGGTACCTGAGACATTTTCCAGCAGAGACCATATGTTCAGTCACAAATAAGTCTCAATAGATTTTAAAACATAATTACCCCAGGACATCTGACCACAACAGGATGGAGGTAGAAATCAACAACAGAAGGAAAACTGGAAAATTTATCAATTATGGTAATTAAACAACATATTTTATATAAGCAATGTGTCAAATAGAAATCACAACAGAAATCAGAAAATACTTAGACAAAAATAAATTTGAAAATACAGCATACCAAAACTTATGGGTTGCAACAAAATTAGTACTCAGAAGAAAACTTACAGCTATGTTAACAAAGAAAGTTATCACATCAATAACCTATTCTGCCACCATAAGATATTGGGAAAGAAAGTGTATTAAATATAAAACAGAAGGTAGAATTAATAAAGATTAGGGGAGAAACTATTAATTTTGGAAATAAGAAAAAAACAAGAAGGAATCAATGGAACCAGAGCCAATTCGTTGAAATAATGAATAAAATTTACAGACAAGGAAGACACAAATTACTACAATCAGAATGAAATCTTGCCACTTGCAAGGACATGGATGAAGCTAGAGTGTATTACGCTAGGTGAAATAAGACAGTCAGAGAAAGACAAATACTGTATGATTTCACTCATATGTGGTATTTAAGAAGCAAAACAGATGAACATAAGGGAAGGAAAGAAAAAGAAAATAAGATAAAAACAAAGAGGCAAACCATAAGAGATTCGTAACTATGGAGAACAAACTGAGGGTTGCAGGAGGGGAGGTGGGAGGAGAGCTAAATGGGCAAAGGGCATTAAGGAGGCACTTGTGATAAGCACTGGGTGTTATATGTAACTGATGAATCACAAAATTAAGCTCTTAAAACCAATACTACACTATATGTTAACTAACCTGAATTTAAATAAAGTATTAGAAGAAAAAAAAATAAATGAAAGAAGTAACACCACTAATGACCACACAGAAATAAAAAGGACTATAAATGAATTCTATGAACTGCAGATGCTAAAAATTTAGACAACATTATATGGACAACTTCCTGGAAAGATATAAACTACCAAAGTTAACTGAAAGAAGAAAAAGACATTCTAAATAAACCTATAAAGAAGAACGGTTGTTTTATTTGGGTTAAGTACTCAGAATCTCCTGTGAAATGGATATCCAAAATATAAAAGAAGATTGCACATGTGTCTCTACACACTAAAGACACAATACACAGCCTTAAAGAAGACTGTCCTTATCCTCTAGATTTTCAGACATTACTGATCATGACCAAAGCACTAATTCACTTTTCTAAATGCACAAAGCTGGTCTTTTTTTTTTTTTAAGTTTATTTATTTTGAGAGAGAGAGAGAAAAAAAAAAACAAGTGGAGAAGGGGCAGAGAGAGAGAGTGACAGAGGATACTTACCTACAGGAAATATCCCAATGAGGGGCTCAAACTCACAAACCATGAGATCATGACCTGAGCCGAAGTCAGATGCTTAACCAACTGAACCATATAGTTAGTCTTTTAAACAAGACATTCAGTGATATTTTCAACTCTCTCATCAGTCTTAGGCAGCAAGGCTCATAAAATACCATAATGACTTACTTAAACATGTTCAAATTGAAATACATGAGACATGGCATGTTCTGGCCATCAGTCAAGCAAGAAGGGAAATGCCCATTCCAGTCCCACTGCTGACCGCCATAAAAGCCCAAAGCCACCCTCTTTTTCCTGTTCTCTCAATGTACTTTTGGACCACCTTGGGAGTTGCTTTACTCTCCCCTGAAAGTGTCATCATACTAATAATAAACCATTTTATAGCCTCTTGGTATATATGTAAGGCCATATGTCTTAACACCCAAACCTAACTTTGGGGTGGGGAGAGACATACTGACTCTCAGATTGGCTGAAACAATTAAGGAAGAAACAATACTAATTTTACCCAAACTCTTCCAGAAAACTGAAAAAGGAACACAACCCAATTCATTCTGAGATAAGAATTTCACCAATAGCAATTAAAGAAAGAAAAAAAAAACTCAAGAAAATCACAGAACGATGATCCTCATGGACAGAGATATAAAATATTAAACCAAAATTCAAACAAACAAAATATAAAATATATAAAAGAAAAATACAGGGGTGCCTGGGTGGCTCATTCAGTTATGTGTCTGACTTCGGCTCAGGTCATGATCTCACAGCTTGTGAGTTCCAGCTGTGCGTCAGGCTCTCAGCTGTCAGCACTGGAGCCTGCTTCAGATTCTGTGTCTCCCTCTCTCTGTGTCCCTCCCCTGCTTGCCTCTCTCTCTCTCTCTCTCTCTGTGTGTGTGTATTTATATATAAAATATATTTTGACCAAATGGAATTCGATCCCAGACTACAAGCTTAACTTAACATTTGAAAATCTATTACTGACATTCATCATTTTAACAGAATAAATAAAAAAATCATATTCATACTAATACATGTAGCAAAAGTATAAAATTACACTTCATCAAAGTAAAAATTGTGCTCTACAAAAAGCACTCCTGAGACAATGAAAAGATAAGTCACGAACTGGGAAAGAATATTTGCAGGGCTTATATCTGGTATTTTACCAGATATATATATATATATATATATCCAAAATATATATCCAAAGATATATATATATATATACAAAATATATATCAAGAGCACTGAAGACTCAATAATAACAAAACAAATGAACCAATGTAAAAATGGGCGAAATTTGACAAACACTTCACCAGTGAAGATATATAGTTGACAAATAAACACATGAAGAAAGGCTTAGCATCATTACTAACAAAGGAAATGCATGTAAACACCGCAATGAAATACAACTAAATACCTACACAAGGAAGGATAAAAGTAAAAAGGCTAACCAAGTACTGACAAGGGTGTGGTGTACATGAAACTTGCAGTCACTTCTGGTGAGATGCAGAATGTTACAGCAATTTTGGAAACCAGTTTGGCCATTTCTTAAAAACTTAAACAGCACCTAACCTATGGTTCAGTCACTGCTCTCCTACCAGTTAATTCAGAGAAAAGACACTACCTGTTCATACATAGGCATGCACACAAATCTACACAGCAGGTGTATTAACAATAGCTCAAAACTGGAGACAACACTAATGCCCAGCAACAGCAACTAAATAAACGCATTGTGTTAGTACACACATAGAACATTATTCAGCAAGAAAATGGAATGAACTACTCATACACACACTACGAATGCATCCAAAAATATTTATGCTGAGTACAATAAACTAAAATATAACACTAGATAATTATGATTCCCCTGATATAAAATCTACATGATGTAATCTAACACATAGGGACATGTTAGGGATTGACTGGCAACGGGAATAGAAAGGTGGGAGGCCCCAGAGGGGAGATTGCAAAAGGGCATTAGAAATCTTCTGGTGGGGGAACAAATATATTTGTCATCTTGATTATGTTGATGGTTTCATAGGTACATGTACAAATATATCAAATAATATATTTTAAATATATCCAGTTTATTATATGCCAATATTACTTCAATAGAATGGTTTAAATAATGAATATAAGCAACTTCAGTCTGTGGCTACAAGAAAGTGATAGGGCCATATGGAAATTCTTCCTTTAAACAACTAAAGAAAACCAGACCAAATATATGCTAAAATGGTTTTTTAGACGTTAGACACCAGGTGGCACAGGACATTCATGGATGGCTGAAGGAAGCTTCCAAGATACATCTCATGGAGGAGGCACCCACACCTGGCCTGGCCATCTCCCTGAGTGCAGCACAGTAGATTAGGGGAAGGACATGGCAGCTGGTATTCACAGGCCAGAATACCAGAAAACCAAAAGAGAGCTGTAGGGAAAGTTTCGGGTTGGAGTGTTCCTAAGAACAGTTCAGTTCAAACGTGAGGAAACTACCCAAGGCACAATAAAGAATGAAATAGAACAATACTCAGAGGTTTACAGAGCCTATTTTCAAGTCACTACTCAGGGCCTTGAGAGTTAATGAAGACCTAAAGGAAGTTCCCCAATCAACTAGATGAAGGTGCATTTTTACCTAACTCCTATAACTTTCTCTCTGTTGGTTCTGAAATTCAGAGGGAAAGGTGGTTGTGTTTTGTTAAACTCTATAAACCCTTAAAATGAGAAATTGACCCCACCTTGATAACAGCAGACTAAGATCCTGGGTTTTTTAGCTCCCAGGGGTAAGGTGAGCACTACTAGATAGATAAAGGGAGAAGACCTTCAGTCCATTCAAAAGTCTGAATTCAAGACAGAGCTTCCTTGCATTAGCGATTGACACGTTCTTCTACCTCCTTACCCAAAGAAAGCAGAACCTAACTGGTTGAAAGGGATGGAATTATCTGGTCATGGCAATGTCCCTCCAAGCAGAACTTCTCATGAGTGCAAGCAAGTCCCTCAGAATCAATGATGTAACTGCACAGTCCCCCCAGAAAAAAAGAAGAACCGTCATGTGGAGAATGTCTATGTGGTGGATAGAAAGGTATAGCAAGCTCACTTAGGAAAAGGAAAATCCTGTGTAGGCTGGCATCTTACACTTGTGACTTCAGTTATTGATCAGAACAACCCCCATGTAAGCATTAGAAATGGTTTCTACTTCAGTATTTCTGAAGTCATTTATTTAGTAAAGTTGTAAATAAAAACTCTATAAGGAAGTTATCCAAACAAGTAGTTAATACACGTTCAAAAGTTTCAATACTGAGTATTGAATCAGGTCAACAAAAATAATCCAATCACGTGTTTCCTTATTTGCAGATCTCTGCAAAGGTACTGCTGTAGTGAAAAATAAATAATCCGTTTCAAAACCTCCAGAATTTCCAGTAAATGGTAAATATTGCAAGAAACTCTGGACTCTTAAAACTTGGAACCAAGAATAAAACTAAGGGAACCCATGAGTCCCCTGAATTGTTGGTAGTTCTGAGTGTGGGTCTGTTTGTTAAAGAGGTAGAGGGTCTAAAGCTTTTAGCAGTTCCTCATTCCCAGAAACCACCAAAATGAAATGATCATGTGTTACAACTACCATGGTTGGCAGTCAAGGCAAATACACAATCAGACTGACAATTAAGGCAGATACAAAGGGACATATATGGAAAAGATATTCAGTGAACAATATAGAACCCAGCCTAAAAGGTGATTACACAATAACAGTCTTAAGTTCATCTTCAGAATTCCATACTTGCTCAGACTTGATTTTCATAAAAAAAATGCTTAATTTTGGATTTTTTTAAGCTAAAGCGGTAGCAATTCCAAATGAGAAAATCAGAGCTTTAAGTTCCAGATCCACCCAACTCTATTATTAAATTGCTGTGTGAACTTGAACAAATCTTTGCAGTTCTCTGGGCCTCTGTGTCCTTGTCTGTCAACAGAATCATTGACAAGATTGATGAGCTTCATCTTAGCTAAAATTCTTTGCATTCAGTGACTCATGAACTTGTGACATCACTATGCACAACTCATAGGCAGCCAGTAACTTCTCATGAATACAGGATCATCTCACTGATAGATTTTGATCCTAAGACATGAATAAAAGACATCCTTTTAAAAGCTTTCTTAAATTTTGAGCCTCAGAACAGGGTTAGAAAGTAACCTATGAAACAGAAAAAGCAGCTGTCCTTACATAATAGAAGCTATAAATTTGGCTGAAGACATCTGTTTAAACAAGTTAAAACCATACCACAGAGTAGTAGTTATCAAACTGATCAATAAATAATAATGTACAGAGGCCTGCCTGAGTTGAAGTGACACCTAGCTAAAGGGGTAAAACATGGAGATACAGCATGTGGAGGCCAGACATACAGAACTTAATATGATAGTCAGCAGGTATCATAAACATACACACACACACACGTTTTTCCCATTCTGTCAATACAACTAGATCCAGAAAGATTATGTGCTTCACAGTACTATACAAAACACATTATCTCCCTGGGATAAAAGAATTCAATGATTACTAAAAAACATACCTGGGGTTAAAAACTCTTCTCCGTAAAAAAGCATAGTGACATTATGACCATGATCTTGAAGAATCTCAGATACACGGTCCAGTAGTAGATAATGGCTTCCACCTAGGAACAACACAAAATTTCATTTTTGTAAAGCTGTGAACAGAGGCTCTGAAATTGATGTGGCAGTTGGGAAATCCATGGTAAGGGGGCAGAAAGTTGATGGTGAGCACAGGAAGATGAGTTTCTTCAGCCCCACTGTCTCACTTAAGGTAAGCCCCAGCTGAGGGCTTCCCAAATTTTGACCTGTGGTAATCCTCCATCAAAAATTTCCTTGTGGCTCATGGCCTCCATGTCAGTGTGATGAACTTCTCTGCTTAGTCCTCAAGTGGTTCCTGATCCTAGCGACATGCTCATTTTAGCCAGGCCTTGTGGAGATACCATGTCCTGAAGAAATAACTGTACTGGTGGAAATTAGGCACACTGCTGTAAATGGAAACAGGAAGGCTTCCTATTGGATAATCAGTCAGCACTCTTTATGGAATCATTCTCCATGTAAATTCATGTTAGAGGGGGAATTAGAAACATGGGATATTGAATATTAGTCCAAGAAATAGTCATTAAAGCAGAAGGAGTTAGATCTACCACTTAGAAACAAAATCCTTAAGGGGCATCTGGGTGGCTCAATAGGTTAAGCGTCTGACTTCAGCTCAGGTCATGATCTCACAGCTTGTGAGTTCGAGCCCTGCTTCGGGCTCTGTGCTGACAGCTCGAAGCCTAGAGCCTGGAGCCTGGAGCCTGCATCTGATTCTCTATCTCCCTATCTCTCTGCTCCTCCCCTGTTCTCTCTCTCTCTCTCAAAAACAAATGAACATTAAAAACTTTTTAAAAATGAAACAAAATCCTTGAGATTCAAATATATTTAGCAGGATTCCAAGTTTCCAGTTAGGCCTGAACATGAAATTAAGGCATTTAGGATAACTGTGGTCATTGGGGCATAACTGTAAGATCCTGCACATGACAGAGTTAGGCATCACCTATCCTTTTTTTTTTTTTTTTTTAATTTTTTTTTCAACGTTTATTTATTTTTGGGACAGAGAGAGACAGAGCATGAACAGGGGAGGGGCAGAGAGAGAGGGAGACACAGAATCGGAAACAGGCTCCAGGCTCTGAGCCATCAGCCCAGAGCCTGACGCGGGGCTCGAACTCACAGACCGCGAGATCGTGACCTGGCTGAAGTTGGACGCTTAACCCACTGCGCCACCCAGGCGCCCCAAGGCATCACCTATCCTAAGAAAATCGTGAGATTCTAAGGAAAGAGAAGCTTACTCCTAGGGGAAGTACTGGTTCTATCTTGCAATGATTGTCTAAAACTATGCACCATCAAGGAGCATTTCTCTTGAATCTATGGGTCTCAGAGCAGAGAATGTCCAATCAGGAAGAAAAGAATAGAATTTGCCCACGTTGGAAAGAAGGGTACTTTGGAAGATAATGACTTTGTAGTGATTAGGTCAGCAGAGTGGGATGTATGACTACAGTAATGGTGTGTCTGTGGGAATTACTCTAATTTTTAATTTGTGTTTGTGTTTCCTGAGGTAACACAGGTTACATAAAATACAAACCCTTACCCCCTCAGACTGCTTGCTCTAGCTTACCTTTAACCTATGCAAGAAATGGATGCAGGGAGAGGAGAGTTAAGATGGCAGAGAAGTAGGAGGGCCTTGCCACTCAAACACAGCTGTATTGGTGTCAGATCACTTAGAACACCCAGGAAATTGAACTGCAGAGCAGCCAAATGATCTCCACATTTGGAGGGATACAGCTTGGCAGGATTGAGGTGGATATATGTGATTTTAGGGATATACAGTGGCAGAGCATAGAGGAGAGAGAACCCCTTCTGTGGAGAGACAAACGGGAGAGAAAGAGAAAGGGATTATGAAAGTGCAGCATGGGGTTAGGACAAGAGCAAGCTTCTCTGGACTATGGACTTGGGAGCAAGAAGTACTGAGTGTCCCAACTCTTTGTTTGCAACAGCCTTGGAATTGAAACTCAGAGTTTTCAGAAGTGTGCAACTTTACCCAGACTGGAACCCTGGCTCATGCTCCTGGCGAGGAAGCAGCCACCCCAGAGTGCATAGTGTGGTGTAGCAATCTCTGGCGTGTTCGGGGAGAGAATAATTCTCTTCTCAGAGTACTTTGAGATGAAGGGTTTTTGTCTCCCCAAGGACAAAAGACCCTGCAGGTGCCAGCCAAAGGCCTTTCATCAGCAGTGGGGAGAGGCTTTACTCTGGAGCTGGGGAGCATTGCTGTACGGTGCTGAGTCCTTTAAGACTTCAGATTTTGAATCCAGATGAGCGCCAAGAAGGTGCAGGAGAACTGTGGAGCAGGGCAAGCTGACTGCATTCTCTATTCTGTGAGGGCTGCCTGATAAGATAGGGTTGAGATCCCTGGTCCAGGGTTGAGAGATTGGAGTGATGTCATTTTCTCCCCAACACCAACACAGTGGGACATTGGAGAGCAACACAGTGGCTCCCAGTGGAAGCAGGACTGATTACACCTAAACCCTCCCCTCCATGCCTGGAAACTGCTTATTTACTGGAGCAAGACTGGCTGACCCATCGCAGCCAGTCTCTCCTCCAGAAAAGCACAGCCACCAGCCCCAGGCGCCAACAGACAACTTTTTTTTCTTTTTTCTCTCTTTCTTTCCTCCTTCTTCTTTTTTCTTTTTTTTCTCTTGGAATCAGGCTCATGGTTTCTGATTTTTTTTTGTCATTTCTTACCATATATATATATATATATATATATATATATATATACACACACACACACATATATATACACACACATATGTATATGTATATGTATATCAATATATCTATATCTATATATAGATAGATATACATATATAGGCATATATTGATGTACATATACATTTGTATATGTATATGTATATCAGACTTCATTTATTCTCTTTTTGTTTCATCTTTTCTCTTTTATTCTACTTTTTTCTTTATTTTTTTCCTACTCTTTCTTTGGAATCAGGCTTATAATTTTCTGTTTTGTTTTTTTTTTATTCTTTTTGTTTTTCTGTTCTCCACTTTCCTTTTTCTCTTTTTATGGGATCAGGTTTCCCCCATCCTTTTTTTCCTAGGGTTACCTCAACAAACAAATCAAAGCACACCTAGTTGAAGCAAGGAGGAGCTCTGCAAAGGATTGACCAGTGGGATAGAGCAGCCAAAACGCAACAGCAGAGTGCCTTCAACATACACCAGAAACACTTCCTGGAGTGCCAGGCCCTGGACAGTGTATGACTCATTTTTAATATAGTAGTACTCTCAGATGCAGGACACATGACAGGCTTTTAAAAAATGCAAACGAGAGAAACTTAAGCAAAGTGACAGGCCAGAGGAATTCTCCCCATAAGAAAGGTTGAGAAGAAATCACAGCCAGAGACTTGCTCAAAACAGATATAAAAAATATATCTGAACAAAATTTAGAAAGATAGTCATAAGACTGATAGCTAGGCTTGAAGAAAAGCATAGAAGACACCAGAGAAACACTTGCCACAGAGATCAAAGACCAAAGAACTAGTCAGGATGAATTTTAAAAATGCAATATGGAGATGCAAAATAACTAGATATAGTGACAGTGAGGATTGAAGAAGCAGAGGAGAGAATAGGTGAAATAAAATATAAAACTATGGAAAATAATAAACCTGAAAAAAAGAGGGAGAGGAAAGTACTAAACCACAGGGGAGAATTAGAGATCTAAGTGATTCCATGAAACAAAACAATATCCATATCAGAGGAGTCCCAGAAAAAGAAGAGCAAAAAGGGGCAGAAGGTTTATTTGAATAAATTATAGCTGAGCACTTCCCTAATCTGGGGGAAAAAAACAGGCATCCAAGTCCAAGAGGCACAGAGAACTCCCTTCAAAATCAACAAAAAAAAAGGTCAACCCCACGACATATCATAGTGAAACTTGCAAAATACAAAGATAAAGAGAGAATTCTGAAAGCATCTAGGGACAAAATGTCCTTCACCTACAAAGGTAGACACATAAGGTTCCACTGAAACTTGGCAGGCCAGAAGGGAATGGCAGGAAACATTTAATATGATGAATAAGAAAAATACGTAGCCAAGAATCCTTTATTCGGCAAAGCTGTCATTCAGAAAAGGAGAAATAAAGAGCTTCCAAGCAAACATAAAGTAAAGGAGTTTGTGACCACTAAACCAATCCTGCAAGAAATTCTAAGTGGGACTCTGAGTGGAAAGCAGCAAAGACTACAAATGACCAGACAACATCACCACAAACACAAAACCACATTGTGTTATCTACAGATAACACAATGGCACTAAATTCATATCTTTCAATAATCACTCTGAATGTAAATGGACTAAATTCCCCAATCAAATGACATAGGGTATCAGAATAGATTAAAAAAAACAAGACCCATCTGTATGCTGCCTACAAGAGACCCATTTTAGACCTGAGGACATCTGCAGATTGAAAGTTAGGGGATGGAGAACCATCTATCATGCTACTGGATGTCAAAAGAAAGCTGGAGTAGCCATACTTATATCAGACAAACTAGACTTTAAAACAAAGACTGTAACAAAAGATGAAGGAGGGCATTATATGATAATTAAGGGGTCTGTCCATCAAGAAAAGCTAACAATTGTAAACATTTATGCCCCCAACTTGAAACTCCCAAATATATAAATCAATTAATCACAAACATGAGTAAACTTATTGACAATAATGCCATAATTGTAAGAGACTTTAATACTCCACTTACAACAATGGATAGATTATCTAAGCAGAAAATCTACACGGGAACAATGGTCTTGAATGACACACTGGATCAGATGGACTTAACAGATATATTCAGAACACTTCATCCTAAAGCAACGGAATACACATTCCTCTTGGGTGCATATGGAACATTCTCCAGAATAGATCACATATTGGGTGACAGATCAGCCCTCAACATGTACAAAAAGATTGAGATCTTACCATGCATATTTTCAGATCATAACACTATGAAACTTGAAATCAAACACAAGAAAAAATTTGGAAAGCTCTCAAATACATTGAGGATAAAGAACATCCTGCTAAAGAATGAGTGGGTCAACCAGGAAGTTAAAGAAGAAATTTAAAAATACGTGGAAACAAATGAAAATGAAAACATGACTGTCCAGACCCTTTGAGATGCATAAAAGGCAGTCCTAAGAGGAAAATACATTGTAATTCAGACCTATCTCAAGCAGCAAGAAAGGTCCCAAATACACAACCAAACCTTACAACTAAAGGAGTTAGAAAAGGAGCAGCAAATTAAGTCGAAATCCAGCAGAACAAGGGAAATAATAAAGACTAGAGCAGAATAAATGACTTAGGATCCAAAAAAGAAAAAAACAAAACAAAACAGTACACCAGATCAATGAAACTAAGAGCTGTTTTTTTTTTAAATAAGCAAAATTGAAAACTACCTAGACAGACTTCTCAAAAATAAAAGAGTAAGGACCCAAACAGATAAAATCACAAATGAAAGTGGAGTGATCACAACCAACACCACAGAAATACAATTATAAGAGAATACTATGGAAAATTATATGCCAACAAAACGGACAATCTGGAAGAAATGGACAAAATTCCAGACACACACTACCAAAACACAAACAGGAAGAAACAGAAAATTTAACAGGCTCATAACCAGCAAAGAAATTGAATAGATTATCAAAAATCTCCCAACAAATAAGAGTCCTAGGCCAGATGACCCCCCAGGGGAATTCTACCAGGTATTTAAAGAAGAATTAATATCTATTCTCCTAAAACTGTTCCAAAAAAATAGAAATGTAAGGAAAACTTCCAAACTCATTCTATGAATCTAGCTTCACCTTGATTGCAAACCCAGACAAAGACCCCACTAAAAACAAGAATTACAGGCCAATATCCCTGATGAACATGGATGCAAAAATCTCAACAAGATATTAATTGAATTCAACAGTACATCAAAAGAATTATTCACCATGATCAGTTGTGATTCATTCCTGGGCTGCAGGGCTAGTTAAATATTCACAAATCAATCAACATGATATACCACATTAATAAAAGAAAGGATAAGGGACTCCTCGGTGGCTCAGTCGGTTGAGCGTCCAACTTCGGCTCAGGTCATGATCTCGCGGTTTGTGGGTTTGAGCCCCACGTTGGGCTCTGTCTTGACAGCTCGGAGCCTGGAGCCTGTTTTGGATTCTGTGTCTCCCTCTCTCTCTGCCCCTCCCCCGCTTGTGCTCTGTCTCTCTCTGTCTCTCAAAAATGAATAAATGTAAAAAAAATTGTTTTAATAAAAGAAAGACTAAGAACCATATGATACTTTCAATAGATGCAGAAAAAAACATTTGACAAAATACATCATCATTTCTTGATAAAACCCTCAAGAAAGAAGGGATAGAAGGAACATACCTTAACATCATAAAAGCCATATATGAAAGACCCACCACTAATATCATCCTCAGTGGGGAAAAACAGAGCTTTCCCTCTAAGATCAGGAACAAGACAGGGATGTCCACTCTCACCACTATTGTTCAACAAAGTACTGGAAGTCCTAGCCTTGGCAATCAGAAAACAAAAAGAAATAAAAGAAATCCAAATCAGTAAGGAAGAAGTCAATCTTTCACTTTTCAAAGATGACATGATACTCTACATGGAAAACCTGAAGACTCCACCAAAAAACTGCTAGAGCTAATACATGAATTCAGGCAAGATGCAGGATATAAAATCAATGTACAGAAATTGGTTGCATTTTTATATACTAATAATGAAGCAGCAGAAAGAGATTTCAAGGAATTGATCCCATTTACAATTGCACAAAAACCCATAAGATACCTAGGAATGAACCTAACCAAAGAGGTGAAATATCTGTATGCTGAAAACTATATAAACCTTATGAAAGACATTGAAGAAGACACAAAGAAATGAAAAAAAACATATCATGTTCATGGATTTGAAGAACAAATATTGTTAAAATGTGTATGCTATCTAAATCTACACATTCAATGCAATCCCTATCAAAATAATACTGGCATTCTTCACAGAACTAAAACAAACAATCCTACAATTTGTATGGAACCACTAAAGACCCTGAATAGAGAAAGTAATGTTGAAAAAGAAAACCAAAGCTGGAGGCATCACAATCCTGGACTTTAACCTGTGTTAACAAAGCTGTAAACATCAAGACAGTATGGTATTGACACAAAAACAGACACATAGATCAATGGAGTAGGATAGAGAATCCAGAAATGGATCCTCAAATATATGGCCAACTAATCTTTGACAAAGCAGGAAAGCATATCCAATGGAAGAAAGACAGTCTCTTTAACAAATGGTGCTGGGAAAACTGGCCAGTGACATGCAGAAGAATGAAACTAGACCACTTTCTTACACCACACACAAAAGTAAATTCAAAATGGATGAATGACCTAAATGTGGGACAGGAAACCATCAAACTCCTAGAGAAGAAAACAGGCAGCAAACTCTTTGACCTAGGGCACAGCAACTTCTTACTTGACATGTCTTCAGAGGCAAAGGAAATAAAAGTAAAAATGAACTTTTGGACCTCATCAAGATAAAAATCTTTTGAACAGCAAAGGAAACAGCCAACAAAACTAAAAGGCAACCAGTGGAATTAGAGAAGATATTTGCAAATGAGATATCAGATAAAGGTTTAGTATCCAGAATCTATAAGGAACTTAACAGACTTAACACCCCAAAAAACAAATACTCCAGTGAAGAAATGGGAAGAAGACATGAAAAGACACTTTTCCAAAGAAGATATCCAGATGGCTAACAGACACATTAAAAAAATGCTCAACATCATACATCATCAGAAATACAAATCAAACCACAATGAGATACCACTCCACACCTATCAGAATGGCTAAAATTAACAACTTAGAAAACAACAGATGTTGGTGAGGATTTAGAAAAAGGGGAAGCGTTTTGCACTGTTGGTTTGAATGCAAACTGGTGCAGCCACACTGGATAACCTATGGAGTTTCCTCAAAAAATTAAAAATAGAACTACCCTATGATCTCATAGTTTGTGGGTTCAAGCCCTGCATGGGGCTCTGTTCTGACAATGCACAGCCTGGAGCTTGCTTCTGATTCTGTGTCTCCTTCACTCTCTGACCCTCACCTGCTCATGCTCTGTCTCTCTCTCTCTTTCTCAAAAATAAATGAACAAAATAAATTTTAAGGATATAGTAAAGCATCATTGTAAATATCCTCTGTTTAAAAAATAAAAATAAAATACAAATGAATAAAAATAGAACAAACCTATGACCCAGCAATTGCACTACTAGGAATTTATCCAAAGGATACAAAAATTCTGATTCAAAGGGGCACATGCACCCCAATGTTTATAGGAGCACTATAAATAATTTCCATAGCAAAATTATGGATAGAGTGCAAATGTCCATCAACTTATACACACATACATACATACACACATACATACATACATACATACATACTGGAATACTACTCAGCAATGAAAAAGAATGAAATCTTGCCATTTACAACAACGTAGATGGAACTAGAGTGTATTATGCTAAGCAAAATAGGTCAGAAAAAGACAGTTATCATATGATTTCACTCATATGAGGAATTTGAGAAACACAACAGATGAACAAAGAGGAAAGGAAGGACAAATAAGATAAAAACAGAGAGGAAGGCAAAATATGAGAGACCATTAAATACAGAGAACAAACTGAGGGATGTCGGAGGGGAGGTAGGTGGGGAGATGGGTTAGATGGGTGATAGGTATTAAGGAGGGCACTTTTTGGATTGAGCACTGGGTGTCATATGTTACAAATGAATCACTGGGTTCTACTACTGAAGCCAAGACCATACCGTATGTTAACTAACTTGAAAGAAGAAAGAAAGAAAGAAAGAAAGAAAGAAAGAAAGAAAGAAAGAAAGAAAGAGAAAGAAAGAAAGAAAGAAAGAAAGAAAGAAAGAAAGAAAGAAAGAAGAAACAGAGGAAGGAAGGAAGGAAGGAAGGAAGGAAGGAAGGAAGGAAGGAAGAAGGAAGGCAGGCAGGCAAGATGGATGGAAGGAAGGAATGGATGCATGAGAAAAGGCTTCCTGCAGAGACAGCCATTCCTGAAGGTGTTGGTGAGCCCAGTGTATTCTGGGGCAGAGGCAGGGGCAGGGCAGATCCCCTAGCCTGTCACAATGGATCCAAAAAAGTCTTCAGGAAACTCCATCTTCTGAAACCTTCTTCCTAATAAATGTTCCTGTTCCCCTTCTGTTCCCTTTGGGACAAAATAAAGGCATTACAACTGGGTTCACACAAAATTAACTGCTTCACAGTCCGTCAACACCTTCCAGCAGTAAGGGCAAAAGAGAGAGGGGCACCGAGAACTTGATCGTCCAGGGCCCCCTCCACTGCCCAGGCAGTTCTCCAGGTTTCCCATTAATGAAACATGCCCAGTTAGTGCTGCTGCCCCCAGGAGCCCCTGTCCTTAGCCTCCAAGAGCGTGAAATTGATTTCACTTTCCACTTTCTACTGTCCCACACTTTTCGCATGTGCCTCTGAAAGTCCCTGCCATGCCCTGTGGTGGGCAGCTCATGATTTCTAGCTCAGCACTGGCTCTACATTCTGGCCCCAGGAATGCAGAATGTGAAGCAGCTCCAGAGCAAATACAAAGAGAGGAAAGGAAACTGCTGGTAGCCCAAAACTAACTTCCCCATCGCAGCAGTAGGGATCCCATTCTACCGCACAGACCTCTCACGCCTCTCCCTCCTCTGGCCTGGGACCCTAGCCCTCTCTAGAACACCACATGGAATGATCCTCTGACCTAAGGCTGTGACTGAACCCTGGCACAGGGGCCTGGGATGGGCCCCTTTCTGATTCTCCAGCTAAGCACTCACCCAGTGCAAAAGAAGTCAGAATTTTTGCAGCCTCAGAGAGCAGGAACCCAGGCAAAAACAAGCCAGCTAGCAGTAGCGCCTGCTGCCCCACCATGCTTGCTCCTGTCCCAGCTGCAGATTCCAGCCTGGTGCCCAGAGCCCTATGCTCTGTGGCTCTGTGTCCTGCACAGTGACCTGTGTGCGTGCCCTGGGACACACGCTGCCCTGGCTGCCAAGGAAATGCGCTGGCAGGCAGCTTGGGAAGAGGTGAGAGGTGGATCCTGCCTGCCTTCTCTTCTGTTTGCCACTTCTGGCCCCTCTGCTCCGCCTCCTGGGTGCTTGCTCCACAGGCTATTGGGTCCTCACCCTCCCTAAGCTAAGGCAGCAGGAAGGAGGGGTTAGTGAGCTCTCCTTAACCCCTCTCTGTCCCTGTAATCACCACACTCTCCCCAGAGAAGATACTCTGAACCAGGAATGATAGAGACCTTAGGATGTCACTTCCAAGTGAGCTCCACCTCCAGGTGACTCAGACCCTTCTGCATTTTAGTGACTTTTCCCCAAATGTTCCCACCTCCTAACTGCACTATTGACCTCATACTGTCATCCCCGTGCCCCATTTCCCCAGGTACCTGCTTAAAATCTCCGCGAGTCTTCCAATCTCAAGATCCCAGAAGCTGATTCCAAGAAGAAAATGACCTACACTTAGTGCTCAGGGAGTTTCTTTGGAAAGTACCTACTGGTGAAAGTGCTAGGGTCCCCTACGTGTTAAATACCCCTGGAGGGCCAGGTCTTGACCTGAAGGACTGAACCTCTAAGGCTAAGTCTGTAATTCTGAATGCGCATGACAAAATAGGACTCGGTAGTGGGCACCAAGAAGTTCTATTCTTCTAAGTGTTTGAAATTTCTCATTAGAAACGTGTTAAAACTCTCCCAACCTATTACTCCACTTTCCCCTCATACTATATGATTACATGCATGCACATTCACAATTTTCATCTGTTCAGGTAGCATATCTTCCCAGTGACAATATTAATCTGCATTAGGGAGACACCATTTAATATTAATGTAATCACATTACTTTGTCTACAATCCTGATTTCAATCCCTCCAGTTGTGCACACAGTATCCTATGTTGTGACAGGAATTCTCTGGTGCAGGAGCCAATTCAGGATCACACATTGCATTTAGTTATCATGTGTATTTCATCTCCTTTAGTAAGGACTGGTTTCTCAACCCTTCTTTTTCTTTCACGTGATTGATATTTTAAGAGTACAAGCTGTTTATTTTCTATGATGGATCCCCAGTTGGGTTTGTTTGATGTTTTCTCAGAATACTTCAGGTTACTAGGGAGTTTGGTGGGAATACTACAAACGTGGTGTTGATTCCATCTCAGTGAATCTCAATGCGAAGCACATGATATTATTAGATGGTCCTCTATCATTAGAGATGATAACTCTATCCCTTATTTAAGGTGGTGTTCATCAAGATTCTTGACTGTAAAGCTGGTATTTTTTTTACCCTATAATTAGGAAATCAGATTTGGGGAGACATTTTGAAACTGTGTAAATATTCTGTTCCTATCAAATTTCACTCACTCATTTTACCAACTGTTTTGTTTCTTACTTAAAGCAGTTGTAGCTGTCATGGTGGCCAATTAGTGATTTCTAACTGCACTTTTCTTTGTTTTTTTTTTTTCCATGTGGCATTGTATTGTTACAAAACCTTTTCCTTTGTCCCTATCCACCTATCATCTATCTATTTTCTATCTGTATCAATCTATTATCATTATTTATTCATCTCTCTGTATTTATTCAGTGGGGTATTATCTCTTCCTATTATCATGTATTGGGTTGCTGCTGTTGAAACTCAACCATTTTGGAGCTTTTCCTTTCTTGCTTGCACACAATTTCCAGACTCCACTCGAATTTTTTTTGTTTCTGTCTTCAAATCTTCCATTTCTCAAAGACACCTAATGGTATTTTAAAAAATAGGTGTGGTTTGCAGAAGTGCTCATTGCTAATGAAGCACTGTTGTTCATAAATCCTTTTCAGTGGACAGTTATGAAATATATAGATACAGGATGGATGTAAATATTACATATCTATACCACCATGTTTACATATAATTTGTGGGAAAATGTGAATCCATACTGATAATACCTTCAATTCCAGCACCACCACAGAGGTGATTTTCATCTCCTCCATTTCCACGTTAGTAACTCTCCTTCTAAATTTAAGAAATCTACTTTCAAAATCCTTGGTATATTTACACATCTGCTCAATCATACTGAAAAAATGTTACCATGTACTAATCCATGAACTGTGAATATCAGTTCTACCCAATAGACTACTCAAAAAATAGGTTAGCCTAAAAGTAGATTTTTGAAGTTCATTTTTTCTTTAGATTGATGAGACATATATTCAAAGTACTGTGTTCAAAATGTAGTTGTGTTCCCTCATTTTTTTTTTTGGTACAGTGCAATTATGTTACACGTTTGAAAATATTTTGAATTCATTTGTTTCTGTTTGTATTCTATTTTAGAGTTTTCTCCTCCATTTTTTGTTATAAATAGAATTTTGTTATGAAAAATAATAACATGCCTACAAAGACCAAACTATGTAAACACAGAAATCTACAGACATGCCATTTGTTTCCTTGACCTTCACGCTATTCAAAAACAGCTTTATAGATAATCTATCACATGATTCTGATTTTTCATCCCTCTGCTTCTTTTTGCAACAGTATGCATATATAATTATATTTTTATTCTCTCCCTTTTTCTCTTTACTTAAAAATAAAAGTGAGCTTACTATATTTGTCTTTAGACTATTTTCTTTCTTACTTAACAGATTAGAATTCAGCCAACATTAGTCTAAAATTGTCTTGTTCATTGTAGTTTATAGGTATCTATGATCCCAATGTGTCCATGTACCAAGCTTCCTTCCTCAATTTTGATAGATTTTTTTAAATGTTAGGAATAGGATTCGTCTCTCTGTGTTTCTACTTGTGGTAATTTAGCTGTGTAAAAACATTTTACTATTGGCAAATTAGATTAGTTAACTTTTCTTTGTTACTTCAGTATATTTAAGTATATTTAGAAAGTCATTCCAAATACACAGGTCAAGGTCATTCCATAGTAAGTACATATACCTACCTAATTTTTCAACTCAGTATGCTGTCATTTTTTCATATTAAATATCTAATGTATTTAGAGTTTACTTTTAGATATGGTGTGAGATATGGATCAAATATTGTCTCTCTTCTAAAAGATTATCCTGTCACCTCAGCATTATTTGTTTGAACCACCATGCCATGTGCTATAAGCACAAGATAAATGGAACCCAGTCTCTGATCGTTAGGGTCTTATAGTTTCTAAATTGAGAGATGTATATGTTAACAAGTAATTTCAACATATTAGGAAAAATGCTTCGAAAGAGAATATACAGTGAGCTCTGTTGTGAGGGTCAAAGTCAAGTACAGCCACACTAATGTGAACACAATAAAGTTTGGTAGGAAGAACATGTAGAAGCTTTTTGTCCCAACAAGAGCAGAATGGCATTTCTGAGACAGGACACAGTGTGGTCACTGATACAGAAGTACAGCACAGCACAATGTGTTGGGGTGGGTGTGACAAAGATTCCCTCCTTCACCAAATTTAGTCAGGATCCTCTGAATCCTCTTCTAGACTAGGGTTGCACCCTGGCCTGCTGCCTTGCCCTTGGTCTGCTGAACCCACTTTCAGCTTAGAATCTGCATCTTCCAAAATGCCCAGCATGATGCATTTTGACAAATATGAAAGCAGTCAGTGTTGGCTGAATCAAATTGTTGAACTGGGTAAAATGCATTCATCTTAAGGACATTCAAAATATGAAATCTGCTTTTCAGAAATAGCTAGTTCTTTGAGCTAAGTAGAAAGAAGTTTGCTTAAGACAACAAATAATTCCATTTACCTACTTTTGCATAGATAATTGGTTGACACTTAAACAAATAACCATCTCACAGCGCCTGCAATTAGGATATGATAAACCAAACAACAGAAGATTGACATAGGGGAAAAATCACATCCATAGAGCATTTAGTGTACCTAGTCACACAAAGAATCAATATGTGATCATGGTTGGTGGTAATGGTAGAAACACATAAATGGAAGAATCACTGCATAATGAAAGGAAACATAGATGACAGATTGAACTTCATTTTGACATTCTAACACATACCTCCAAATATATGCATTTTAGATGTAGATCCTGAATATGTGTCATGTTCCATGCCCATGAAAGACCAACAAATTAAATATTTTGCCCATGTTTATTATTTTTTATGTTTTATATTGTAATTATGTAAAGCCCAGGTCCCACTCACAAAATAAATTGGATTAGGTCTGAATATGTGAAATTGATCCCTTGTCCTCTGATTCTTCAGAAAGTAAACCAAATTCTCATGCATGCATATCTCCTCCTTCATCAAAACTGTACTAGCTCTACTATTTTGGAAATTACCAAAATGTGTTTGCATTTACAATTATATTTAAATGTAATAATACATTTTAAGGTAAACAATACAAAAGCACTTAAAAACATCTCACACGTATAGATTTTCAAATCAATTTTAAAGTATAATTTGTAGAGACCTGGGGAAGATGGTGGCGTAGGAGGATGCTGGGCTGACCGCGCATCATGCTGATCACTTAGATTCCACCTACACCTGCCTAAATAACCCAGAAAATCACCAGAAGACTAGCAGAACAGAGTCTCTGGAGCCAAGCGCAGACGAGAGGCCCACAGAAGAGGGTAGGAAGGGTGAAGAGGCAGTGTGCAATACACTGACTGGCAGGAGGGAGCCAGGGCGGAGGGGCAGCCTGCCAGCAAAGTAGAGCCCCTGAGTCAGGCTGGCAAAGCGGAGGGGCCTGATGGAGTGTGTTCTGACAGCAAGCGGGACTTAACATCTGGAAGGTTATAAGCTAACAGCTCTGCTCAGAGAACAGGAGGGCTGGAAGACAATGGGAGGGAGAGTTGTTGAGCCCCCGATGACAGAGCTCAGCTTGGTGGGGAACAAAGGTGCTCGCGAGCACCATCACCCTCGCCCATCCCTCAGCCACAATCCCAAAAGGAACCAGTTCCTGCCAAAGAACATGCTGGCACCGCGCAAACACCAAACGCTGTGCTTCTGCGGATCCATGCTTCCAGCGGGTCTGACTCCCTCCTGGTGTCCCAAGGCCCCTCCCCAAGCGGATCACGGAAGGATAAGCAAGCTGAGCCTGCCCCTCCCGCCCCTGTGCACCTTGCTGATCCACCCCAGCTAATATGCCAGATCCCATAGAAGCAGCACCACAAGCCTGGCAGTGTGCAAGTAGCCCAGACGGGCCACGCCAACCCACAGTGAATCCCACCCCTAGGAGAGGGGAAGAGAAGGCACACACCAGTCTGACTGTGGCCCCAGCGGTGGGCTGGGGACAGATATCAGGTCTGACTGTGGCTCCACCCACCAACGCAAGTTATTCAAGACAGCACAGGGGAAGTGCTCTGCAGTTCCGCATCACTCCAGGGACTATCCAAAATGATGAAACGGAAGAATTCCCCTCAAAAAAACGTCCAGGAAATAATGACAGCTAACGAACTGATCAAAAACGAGTTAAACAACATAAAGTGAATTTAGAATAATAGTCATAAAATTAATCGCTGGGCTTGAAAACAGTATAGAGGACAGCAGAGAATCTCTTGCTACAGAGATCAAGGGACTAAGGAACAGCCAGGAGGAGCTAAAAATGCTATTAATGAGCTGCAAAATAAAATGGAGACGACCACGGCTCAGACTGAAGAGGCAGAGGAGAGAATAGGTGAACTAGAAGACAAAATTGTGGAAAAAGAAGATGCTGAGAAAAAGAGAGATTAAAAAAATCCAGGAATATGAGGGGAAAATTAGAGAACTAAGTGATGCACTAAAGAGAAATAATCTACACATAATTGGTATTCCAGAGGAGGAAGAGAGAGGGAGAGGTGCTGAAGGTATACTTGAAGAAATCATAGCTGAGAACTTCCCTGAAATGGGGAAGGAAAAAAGCATTGAAATCCAAGAGGCACAGAGAACTCCCTTCAGACGTAACTTGAATCGATCTTCTGCACGACGTATCATAGTGAAACTGGCAAAATACAAGGATAAAGAGAAAACTCTGAAAGCAGCTAGGGACAAACGTGCTCTAACATATAAGGGAGACCTATAAGACTCGTGACCGATCTCTCTACTGAAACTTGGCAGGCCAGAAAGGAATGGCAGGAGATCTTCAATGTGATGAACAGAAAAAATATGCAGCCGAGAATCCTTTATCCAGCAAGTCTGTCATTTAGAATAGAAGGAGAGATAAAGGTCTTCCCAAACAAACAAAAACTGAAGGAATTCGTCACCACTAAACCAGCCCTACAAGAGATCCTAAGGGGGATCCTGTGAGACAAAGTACCAGAGACATCGCTACAAGCATAAAACATACAGACATCACAATGACTCTAAACCCATATCTTTCTATAATAACACTGAATGTAAATGGACTAAATGCGCCAACCAAAAGATATAGGGTATCAGAATGGATACAAAAACAAGACCCATCTATTTGCTGTCTACAAGAGACTCATTTTAGCCCTGAGGACACCTTTAGATTGAGAGTGAGGGGATGGAGAACTATGTATCATGCCACTGGAAGTCAAAAGAAAGCTGGAGTAGCCACACTTATATGAGACAAAGTAGACTTTAAATTAAAGGCTGTAACAAGAGATGAAGAAGGGCATTATATAATAATCACAGGGTCTATCCATCAGGAAGAGCTAACAATTATAAATATCTATGCGCCAAATACGGGTGCCCCCAAATATATAAAACAATTACTCACAAACATAAGCAACCTTATTGATAAGAATTGCAGGGGACTTTAACACTCCACTTACAGAAATGGATAGATCATCTAGACACACGGTCAATAAAGAAACAAGGACCCTGAATGATGCATTGGATCAGATGGACTTGACAGATATATTTAGAACTCTGCATCCCAAAGCAACAGAATATACTTTCTTCTCGAGTGCACATGGAACATTCTCCAAGATAGATCACATACTGGGTCACAAAACAGCCCTTCATAAGTATACAAGAATTGAAATTATACCATGCATACTTTCAGACCACAATGCTATGAAGCTTGAAATCAACCACAGGAAAAAGTCTGGAAAACCTCCAAAAGCATGGAGGTTAAAGAACACCCTACTAAAGAATGAGTGGGTCAACCGGGCAATTAGAGAAGAGATTAAAAAATATATGGAAACAAACGAAAATGAAAATACAACAATCCAAACACTTTGGGATGCAGCAAAGGCAGTCCTGAGAGGAAAATACATTGCAATCCAGGCCTATCTCAAGAAACAAGAAAAATCCCAAATACAAAATCTAACAGCACACCTAAAGGAAATAGAGCAGAACAGCAAAGACAGCCTAAACCCAGCAGAAGAAGAGAAATCATAAAGATCAGAGCAGAAATAAACAATATAGAATCTAAAAAAACTGTAGAGCAGATCAACGAAACCAAGAGTTGGTTTTTTGAAAAAATAAACAAAATTGATAAACCTCTAGCCAGGCTTCTCAAAAAGAAAAGGGAGATGACCCAAATTGATAAAATCATGAATGAAAATGGAATTATTACAACCAATCCTTCAGAGATACAAACAATTATCAAGGAATACTATGAAAAACTATATGCCAACAAATTGGACAACCTGGAAGCAATGGACAAATTCCTGAACACCCACACTCTTCCAAAACTCAATCAGGAGGAAATAGAAAGCTTGAACAGACCCATAACCAGCAAAGAAATTGAATCAGGCATCAAAAATCTCCCAACAAATAAGAGTCCAGGACCAGATGGCTTCCCAGGGAAGTTCTACCAGACGTTTAAAGCAGAGATAATACCTATCCTTCTCAAGCTATTCCAAAAAATAGAAAGGGAAGGAAAACTTCCAGACTCATTCTGTGAAGCCAGTATTACTTTGGTTCCTAAACCAGACAGAGACCCAGTAAAAAAAGAGAACTACAGGCCAATATCCCTGATGAATATGGATGCCAAAATTCTCAATAAGATACTAGCAAATCGAATTCAACAGCTTATAAAAAGAATTATTCACCATGATCAAGTGGGATTCACTCCTGGGATGCAGGGCTGGTTCAACATTCGCAAATCAATCAACATGATACATCACATTAATAAAAGTAAAGATAAGAATCATATGATCCTGTCAATCGATGCAGAAAAGGCAGTTGACAAAATTCAGCAACATTTCTTAATAAAAACCCTCGAGAAAGTCGGGATAGAAGGAACATACTTAAGGATCATAAAAGCCATTTATGAAAAGCCCACAGCTAACATCATCCTCAATGGGGAAAAACTGAGAGCTTTTTCCCTGAGATCAGGAATGCGACAGGGATGTCCACTCTCACCGCTGTTGTTTAACATAGTGTTGGAAGTGCTAGCATCAGCAATCAGACAACAAAAGGAAATCAAAGGCATCAAAATAGGCAAAGATGAAGTCAAGCTTTCACTTTTTGCAGATGGCATGATATTATACATGGAAAATCTGATAGACTCCACCAAAAGTCTGCTGGAACTGATACATGAATTCAGCAAAGTTGCAGGATACAAAATCAATGTACAGAAATCAGTTGCATTCTTATACACTAACAATGAAGCCACAGAAAGACAAATAAAGAAACTGATCCCATTCACAATTGCACCAAGAAGCATAAAATACCTAGGGATAAATCTAACCAAAGATGTACACGATCTGTATGTGAAAACTATAAAAAGCTTATGAAGGAAATTGAAGAAGATATAAAGAAGTGGAAAAACATTCGGTGTTCATGGATTGGAAGAATAAATATTGTCAAAATGTCAATACTACCCAAAGCTATCTACACATTCAATGCAATCCCAAACAAAATTGTACCCACATTCTTCTCAAAACTAGAACAAGCAATCCTAAAATTCACATGGAACCACAAAAGGCCCAGAATAGCCAAAGAAATTTTGAAGAAAAAGACCAAAGCAGGAGGCATCACAATCCCAGACTTTAGCCTCGACTACAAAGCTGTAATCATCAAGACAGTATAGTATTGGCACAAAAACAGACACATAGACCAATGGAATAGGATAGAAACTCCAGAACTAGACCCACAAACGTATGGCCAACTAATCTTTGACAAAGCAGGAAAGAACATCCAATGGAAAAAAGACAGTCTCTTTAACAAATGGTGCTGGGAGAACTGGACAGCAACATGCAGAAGGTTGAAACTAGACCACTTTCTCACACCATTCACAAAAATAAACTCAAAATGAATAAAGGACCTGAATGCGAGACAGGAAAACATCAAAACCCTAGAGGAGAAAGCAGGAAAAGACCTCTCTGACCTCAGCCATAGCAATTTCTTACTTGACACATCCCCAAAGGCAAGGGAATTAAAAGCAAAAATGAACTATTGGGACCTTATGAAGATAAAAAGCTTCTGCACAGCAAAGGAAACAACCAACAAAACTAAAAGGCAACCAACGGAATGGGAAAAGATATTTGCAAATGACATAATGGACAAAGGGCTAGTATCCAAAATCTATAAAGAGCTCACCAAACTCCACACCCAAAAAACAAATAACCCAGTGAAGAAATGGGCAGAAAACATGAATAGACACTTCTCTAAAGAAGACATCCGGATGGCCAACAGGCACATGAAAAGATGCTCAATGTCACTCCTCATCAGGGAAATACAAATCAAAACCACACTCAGATATCACCTCACGCCAGTCAGAGTGGCCAAAATGAACAAATCAGGAGACTATAGATGCTGGAGAGGATGTGGAGCAATGGGAAATTTCTTGCACTGTTGGTGGGAATGCAAACTGGTACAGCCACTCTGGAAAACAGTGTGGAGGTTCCTCAAAAAGTTAAAAAATAGACCTACCCTATGACCCAGGAATAGCACAGCTAGGAATTTACCCAAGGGATACAGGAGTACTGATGCATAGGGGCACTTGTACCCCAATGTTTATAGCAGCACTCTCAACAATAGCCAAATTATGGAAAGAGCCTAAATGTCCATCAACTGATGAATGGATAAAGAAATTGTGGTTTATATACACAATGGAGTAATACATGGCAATGAGAAAGAATGAAATCTGGCCCTTTGTAGCAACGTGGATGGAACTGGAGAGTGTGATGCTAAGTGAAATAAGCCATACAGAGAAAGACAGATACCATATGTTTTCACTCTTATGTGGATCCTGAAACACTTAACAGAAACCCATGCGGGAGGGGAAGGAAAAAAAAAGAGGTTAGAGTGGGAGAGAGCCAAAGCATAAGAGACTCTTAAAAACTGAGAACAAACTGAGGGTTGATGGGGGATGGGAGGGAGGGGAGGGTGGGTGATGGGTATTGAGGAGGGCACCTGTTGGGATGAGCACTGAGTGTTGTATGGAAACCAATTTGACAATGAATTTCATATATTGGAAAAAAAAAAACCTGGGTGGTTTAGGCACACTTTTTCTGGTATATGTTTCCAGGAACTGAATGTAATTCCCAAGGGATTTCCACATAGAGGGATATTCTCTGCCACATTATGGTGGCAGATGGATGCTCTCTAAGTCAACAAAGTCTTGGGAATGGCTATAGTCACTGGACCTGAGGCCCAAGAGCCTCACGTGAAGGTCCAGCTTCCCTTCTAGAGGTCTCCATGACTACATATTCAGAGGTGGGAAACTTGAGAAGAGAATTGTGGGAAGTGAAAAACACAGCATCATCTGTGGCCAAAGACAGCTTCCTGGTCTGAGCAGCAAAGGAGGTGCTCTCCCAGGACAGACTCAGGACAGAGACCACGAGTGGAGTCCTGGGAGAGCCACCCCTGCCTAACTGCTGGACAGAGGCCAGGCTTCCTGAACTGGGAAGTGAGGTGAGAAGGAGATACAAGAGGAAGACTCATAATGGAAGAACTGGCCACTATGTTGTGTCATATCATGAAATTTAAATTAAGAAAGGGCAGAGAGACTGACAAGTGTCCAAACAGCAATGATGAGTAAACATGGCCCTGTGCTAAGGACAGGGAGTGGGGAGGAAGGTGGGCTGCCTGCTAAAGGTTTGGGTCTGAGTGAGGAGTCCATTGATGAGGGGCAAGTCAAGAAGCCAAGATCAAATTCACAGGCACAGAAAGTAGAACAGGGATTGATGGAGATTCGGGTGGAGGGGGGCATATATATGAGGAATCATTGTTTGATCAACGTGGAGTTAGTTTACTCTGGAATGATGAAAACTGTTCTGGAATGAGTGGTAGAGATGTTTGCAGCGTAAAGACAATGGCTAAATGCCACTGACTGCATACTTAATGGTAAAAATGGCAAATTTTATATAATGGATATTTTACCACAATTTAAAGGAGAATCCCAAGAATCCTTCACAAGAATCTTTTTTAATTTTTTTTATTTACATTTATTTTTGATAGAGACAGAGCACAAGTAGGGAAGGGGCAGAGATAGAAGGAGACATAGAATCCGAAGCAGTCTCCAGGCTCTAAGCTGTCAGCACAGAACCCAAAGTGAGGCTCGAACTCACAAACTGCAAGATCATGACCTGAGCTGAAGTCAGACGCTTAACCGGCTCAGCCACCCAGATGTCCCAAGAATTTTTAAACACAGGCAGCATTGAAGAGCAATTTATGTGCCACCATCAGGTGGAATACAGGGAGACACTAGGGGTTTCCTTTATGGTTGGAGACTTTGTAGAACCAGTGGCTTCTCAAATACCCATCAAGGATGCACCCCCATCAAGCCTTCTTCAGCTTCCTGGCCCCACACAACCACCTGGCCACCATGCCCAGCAGCTTCCCGCAGAGCCACAGGGTGCTCAGGGTGACCACCAGCAGGAACAAGAAGACGTCCAGCAGGTACTGCTCATGCCACGGCTGCTGCAGGGCATGGGGCTTGAGGTGGGCTGCACCCCCTGTCTGGAGGATGTGGTCGGTCCAGCCCACCAGCCTCTGGGCAGGGGTCAGGGGGTGGGAGCGCCTGATGATGCTGGCGGCCACCGCTGCTGACTTGTACCTGTTGGCAGACACAGAGGCGGGGCATTACTCCTTTGGCCTCAAAAGACTTAGAGACAACGTACACACACACATTCTTTCCTCCATGTGCACAGAAGACTCAGTTTCAAGGAAAAGTGCTGGCCTGGTCTGGAGGGGATAAGCTTAGGAATCCCCTGGGCTTACACCAATGCGTTAACAAGGCATAAAGAAATACAAAGTCCTAAAATGCTCACACCCGAGTTTCAGTAAACCAGATTGGCACTCCAAAAATAGGGGGTGCAAAGACACCCCAAGAATAGGGAGGCAGAAAGGTGCCAGAAATAGGGAGGTGCAAAGGCAAAATAGAGAGGGGGTGCAGAGCCTCCAAAATAGAAAGGGAGAGGCAAAGGCCTGAAATAGAAACAGCACACAGGTGCCCAATACATAGGTATATGAAATAACCAAGATTAGATGTTCAGGGTGGAAGCACCCCCAGTTTAGTACTATAGCAGAAAAGCTGCTTTCACAGGAGAATGGGGCCAGGTTAGGTAAATTGGTGAATTAGACTATGGACCACTGTGCTGCAGGCGAAGCAGCCCAGAGTGAAGATAGTTAACAAAAGAAAAGATGCCTTATTAACCCTGAGGTTATTTCCCCTGTCTCATCCTCTAGGCTAGCTAAGATAAACAGGCATGGTGCCTCCTGTCTGCTGTTAACAACCATCTACCCATCTGCCCATTACCCAGATTTTGTTTTATATTGACCCAAACCCCAAACACTGTATATCTTCAAAACTTCCTTTTTCCCCTACGTCCAAAAGTTAATGTTCACAGTTTCTTTGTCTCTCTGTGTACGCCCATCACATTTGCAAGCCTTCTGATCTGAATAAATATGGGGCAAGGACCCTTATTTGGGGCTCTTGTCTTTTTCCCAGACATTAGCCATCTCTCGCTTTAATCCTGTGTCTGCTCTTTTGCTGGAAAAAAAAGAACTTTAGACTTAGGGTCTACACCACTGGTCTTGCCACAGTCTAGCTGGGTCACATTGAAAAGTTCAAACTGGTGCCTTCATGCAAAGATCCATGCCTAGGGCCAAAAAGTGCTAAACTATAAAACAGTGATTAAGCTGTAAGGAAAAGTCTCTTCCCAGGAGGCTTATGGTACACTAAAGGAAAAAGCACGTATGAATATATGTGATGTAACATACCCCTGACTCAGGGTAGATGTTCTGAAGATGCTAATAAGATATTCCACCCACCCTCATTATCAGATCATTGTGCTGGATGGGAATTTACATAAGATATCATGGGTCCTTCTACCAACTCACTTAACAGAAATTCATCTCAACCTACTTTGTGGCAGGCCCTGTGCTAGGCCCGGTGAGCTCAGGGGAAAAAACAGACACACTTGGCCATCCAAGGGGGCTTACTCTCTACTTTCTAATATGAGGGACCCACAATAAAGCAAAAGCAGAAAGAAATGGGGTAGTTACCTATCCTGAGAAGTGTTAAGAAGAAAAAACAAATTACAATTGAAGGGGGTGAGAGAGGAGTGCATTTAGGACTGTCAGACAAAGACCACTTCTCTGAGGAGAGGACATTGAAGATGAGCCCAATGGTCATGAAGGAACCAGTCCTGAGAGGAGAAGGAAGGATGTTCTAGGGAGCAGCACTGACAAAGGGCCTGAGGCTGGAGAAACAGTGTGGCTTATTGGGGGACAAAAAGGAGACCTCCTGCCTCAGTGAAATTCTACTATAAGCAGCATCAAAATATAACACCTCTCTGAGACCCAGTGTAAATAGGTCAGAGTCTTTGCAATACTTATGGTAGAAAACTGTTCTCAGCATCTAACCTAAATGCCTAGTCTTACTCTCAGAGGAAACAGAACAGGTATTAGTATCATACACATATCATTGCCTGTCCCTAAAGTTTTGCCTTTTTGCAAAAGAGTGCTACACAGTACTCATCGTATTTCATATCTTCTTTTAGTCTCAATGACAAGTTCAGAGAGCTGCATACCTCTTGTCTTCTATGACTTCCTTCATCTTCAGAGCCAATGCCTCTGCCTTGATCTGCTTTAACTGGATAGAGACACCAAACTTCTTGGCTTCTACTCGGACCATGTTTTCAGGCTGGTCTCCAAGGACTGGAATCCCCACGATGGGCACACCATGTTGGATGGCCTCCATTATGCTATTCAACCCACCATGGGTGACAAAAAGACGGATGCGTGGGTGAGCTGTTGTAAATCAGGAATATTTCAGCATGAAAACTTTCAGAACACCAGGGAAAGCATCAGGGCAGAGGAAAATACCAAGGGATTTCAAGGTATGGTGGAGAAAATGGATTTACTGATCCAGCTTTGAACACACTCAAGGGTGCATATTCCAAGATAGAAGATTCTGGCCTTGTCTGTGTACAGAGATTCCTCTAAGTCAATCCATCTAAGACTCAAAGCCAAGGGAAAGCTGCAGAGAACAGTGTTGAGCAAGGCATATTGCTCCTCCCAACTATCCATCCACCTATCCATCCATCCATTCTTCTCTCTACCCTCTTTCTCTCTTTGCTTTTCTTATGTCTGCTCTCTTTGTGTCTCCTTCTGTCTCTTTTCTGTCTCTCACTCTCCACGTCTCACCCTCTCTCCTTCACTGCCCATTATTTCCCTCTTATTGAAGTCTTAATACTTTTATTGTCATCGCATCTCACCTGGCATTCCTCAAACATACACTCTATGTGCTTTCTCCTCAATTTAATAAGAAATCCTCTGAAGTAGGGTGTGATGGACCACCCATCTCAGTATTTCCAGTTCCCGTGTGCTACTCTACTCTTTTTTAGAGAAAACCAAAACAAGTGTTGATAATGAAGAGTTCATCTCAAACAGTGCCTCTCAACAGGGATGTGCATCAGAATCGATTGGTGTTTCCTTGAAAATCAGAATCCTTTTTACTCCATGCCTTGTGAAAAAAAAATGCAGAACACTCTATCTTAAGTTCCCAATATGTTTGTGAGCCTTGGGGTGAATAATCTTGGGGTGAACCTCTGAGGTATTCAGTTGTGGTGGCAGCTAGCGTGCTCAAAAAACTGGCACAAGGACAAAGAAAACCTTGGGGTGTAAGGAACTATTACCAGACAATTTTATGGACCAAATATCTGGCTGACAAGTTATTCATCTTGACAGTCAGATATTTTGGCACACCCTTCAGACACCATCAACATCAATTTTTTGAAAGTATGACTATACCTTTTGTAGCATAGGAGAATGTGCTAACATGTGTGTGTGTGGGGGGGGGGTGTGTAATGGCACGTGGCCTAACAGGTTCTAAAGGGCCCAGGAAAAGCAATGACAAGAAGACCCCTGATGTGTGTTCTCAAAGTCCACAAGCCGTCTTTGATTAGGTTTGGATAACTTTCTTCAATGCAAATATGTTAGGGTTAAAATAACCTGACAAAAATATCACTTCCGACTGAAAATATCAGGACTGAAATAGAAAGGAAGAAGCAAACACGGCATTTTTAAACATTTTTGACGTATAGCCTGATTTCCCAGGAACTCCAAGTGGCTGGTCCATTCCTGTCCGCTAAACATTATCTTTAGCTACCAACATCCCTTCTCACAGTGATGGAGTTGCCCCGTGGAGCCCTAAAGAGACATAAGTAGAAAAAGAGAAATAGATCTGGTCAGTCCTTACCCAAGAGGTCATTCTGAGGAAGCCAGTCCACGATTTTCACATTTGCTGCCAATTTGACGTCTTTGGGCCACTTAGAAAGCTTACACTTCCATATCACCCCTTGGGAGAGATGAGCAAAGGCACTGTTCATCTCCATGAGAACTTCCTGGGACTGATAGGTGCTCACCATGGAGCCCAGGGCCACAAGAACAAAACCAGAGTCTCCAAACTTGCTGATAAAATTCTCAAATTCCTGGAGTGGTAAGAAAGGAAAGTATGTGAACAGAGTTGTTCATGGAAACCTAGACACCTGTGAATTGAAAGACATCTATTAACCGAATACACCCTCCTGTCAGTGCCTAGAGCTCACTGTCTTGATACTGTTCTCATAGCTCTGAGGATAGCTAGGGAGGTTCTGCACTCTGCTCATATCTGTTGTTTATGGTGGCCTTCAAGTCATTTTTCTGAGACCTCAGGACACACCATACCATACAAATACTTTCAATAATCACAAATAAATGTCAAGAGAGCCTTAGGTGTCCAGCCACTACCACAATCGCCCACGTTGCACATGAGGCACTTAATGCATACTATAGCAGCGACATCTAGATACAGGACTTCCATGTATAACAATGTTTTAAGAAGAGGAAAGTTGAGGTGATGGGAACCTCTTTCTTCATTGTGAACATGGCCCAGTATCAGGGTCATCCTCATCCCTCATCCTTGTCTGTGGAGATATGGCCATTTAGGAGTGTTCCAATGACAGACCAGAGGTGCTAGTGTCTGGGTGAGTGCCAGTTGCTCTCCTGGCCCAGTAGGGGGCAGTAGGCACTCTGGGGGCTGAGGTAGATGCTGGAGAAATATCTGTCATTTGTCTCCTTCACATGTTTATGAGCCATCTGTCCGTCTTCTTTGATAAGAGTTCTGGTAAGGTGGTTGGCCCATTTAAAAATTTTTAATTGGGGTTTTTTGTTATTACTGAGTTTTAAGAGTTATTTGTGTATTTTATATATATGGTTGTGTATTTGTGTGTATTACATTTTGAATAATAGTCTTTATCAGGTTTATCTATGCAAATACTTACTCTTGGTCTGTGTCTCCACCTCTTATTCCCTTGACAGGTAATTCCAAGAACAGAAATTTTTATTTTTTTAACATAATTTATTATAAAATTGGGTAACATAAAGTGTGTAAAGTGTGCTCTTGGTTTTTGGGGTAGATTCCTATGGTTCATCGCTTACATACAACACCCAGTGCTCATCCGAACAAGTGACCTCCTCAATGCCCACCACCCATTTCCCCCTCTCCTCCACCCTCCCCCATCAACCCTCAGATTGTTCTCTATATTTGAGAGTCTCTTATGGTTTGCCTCCTTCTCTCTTTCTTTGTAATTACTTTTTTACTCTTCCCTTCCCACCTGGTCTTCTGTTAGGTTTTTCAAGATCTATAAATAAGTGAAAACATAGGATATATGTCTTTCTCTGATTGACTTATTTCACTTAGCATAATACTTCCCAGTTCCATCCACGTTGCTGCAAATGCAAATTGCCAAGAAGTATTACATTGTATACAGAAACCACACCTTCTTTATTTTTAAAATAAATTTAGCCAACTTATCAACCCTATCATAGAACATTCCTTAGATTTTATATCTAAAAACAATCACCAAGCACTTTGTCATCTATTTTCTCCTATGTCACCTCATAGGAATTTCATACTTTTGCATTTTATGTTCAGTTCTGTGACCCACTTTGTGTTAATTTGTTTGAAGATGTAAGAACTGTGTCCATTTGTTGGAAAGACTGTCTTCTTTTCATGGTACTTCTTTTAAAGCTTTGTCAAAGATCATTTGACTAAATTTGTGTGGATCTATGTATACTCTCTATTCTTAGTACATTGATCTATTTGTCTGTTCTTTTGCTTATAGCACACTGTCTTGATTACTTTAGCCATTTCATAAGTCATGGAGTTGATTAATGTAAGTTTTCCAACTTAGCTCTTCATCTTCAATATTGTGTTGGCCCTTCAGGGTTTTTGCCTCTCCATGGAAATCTGAACATCCATTTATCAATATCCACAAATAATTTGCTATGATTTTCGGTGGGATTGCACTGAATCTATAGATCCAATTGGAGATAACTAACACCTAGCAATAGTGAGTCTTCCAACCCATAAATATGGAGTATCTCTCCATTTATTTAGCTCTTTGATTTCTTCCATCAGCATTTTGTAGTTTTCTCCATATAAATCTTATACATGTTTTGTTAGTATTTATTCCCAAGATTTCATATTTAGTCGTGAAATATAAATAGTAGAGTGGTTTTAATTTCACATCCTCCTGTTCACGGCTGATATACAAGAAAAATATGGATTTTTTATATTAAACTTGTATGCTTTAATGTTACTATAATTGCTTGCTAGTTCCAGAAATATTTTTCTTGACTTTTCAGATTTTTTAGATAGACCATCATGTCATCTGTGAGAAAGAACAGTTTTAACTCTTCCTGCCTAATCTACATGATTGTTATTGCTTTTTCTTTCTCCTACTACTTTCTTAGGACCTCCAAGATGAGGATGAAAAGCAGCAAGAGAGTACATACTCGCCTGGTACCTGAGAGGTTGTCCTTTCATTTTCTATAAAATGTCCCCTTTAATTAAAAGCTTCCAGAGAAGCTTCTCCGGAAGCTTTTAATTCTGATGAAGTCAAATTTATCTATTTTTTCTTTTGTTATTCATTCTTTCAATGTCACATCTACAAATTCATTGCCAAGTCCAAGTCCATGCAATTTAGCCCTTTCTTTTCTTCTAAGAACTTTTTGGCTTTTAGCTCTTTATTTAGGCCATTGATCCATTTTGAGTTGATTTTCGTATATGGTGTGAAGAAGGCGTGGAATATTCTCTTTCATGGGAATGAATATCCAGTGGTTTCAGCACCATTTGCTGAAGAGACTGTTCTCTCCATTGATTGCTCTTGGCACCCTTGTCACAAATGAATTGGTCACAGATGTGTGTCATCAAACACTGTTCTTTTCATGTTGATTTGGCTATTTGCATTCGATTACATTTCAATGTGAGATGAAGACTGGCTTTTCCATTTCTGCAAAAAAGAAAAAAAAGTAATAATAAAGCCACTCAAGTGTTGATAAGGCTTAGGTAAAACTTGTAGATCACTTTGAGTAGTATTGCTCTCTTAACAATATTAAGTATCACAATTCATGGTCTTGAGATGTCTTCCCATTTATTTAGGTCTTCCTTAATTTCTTTCAGCAAATTTGTAGTGTCCAGTGTATGTGTCTCTCGCCTCCTCAGTTTAATTAGGTGTTGTTGTAAATAGAATAATTTGCTTGGTTTCATTTTCAGATTGTTCATAGCCAGTGTATGAAAACACAAGTTGTATGAATTCATTGGGATTTTCTATATACAAGATTATGTCATATGAATATCAAACCATTTCTACATTGTCCATTCCAATTTGGATGCCTTTTATTTCTTTTTCTTGCCTACTTGCTTTGTGTAGGGTATATTTGAATAGCGGTGATGTAAGCGGGCATCTTAGACTACCGATCTGAAGCAGCAGGATTTCAGTCTATCCCATAGAGTATGATGTTAAAGCTGTCAGTGTTCCATAAATACTCTTTATTGTGTTCAAAAATACCTCTTTACTCCTAGCTTTCTGACTGTTGTTATCATGAAAGGACATTAGTTTTGTCAAATATTTTTTCTGCATCTCTTGAAATGATTAGCTTTTTTTTAAATCCTCTTCATTCTATAGATGTGTTGCATTATGCTGATTGATTTTGTTACATTAGACATGTTATAAAATACCTTTTATATCCTGTAAAAGGTTTGACATTGGTCTATTTTGTCTGATTTTAACTAGCACATAGCCACCCTAGATGATTCTTAAAGAAGTTCATGATCTAACACCCTAAAAATTAGTTTCATATCCTTTGTCAATCTTCCTTCCTCTGCATTTGTTGACTGTCTCCAGCTTACCTCGTTGTACCATTCTGGCCCTTCTTAACTCCATCCAGCACAACACTATAAAAACTATCATCCCAAAGGACCAGTAAAAACCAGCTTTGTTGTCACTTGACATTTATAAGATCAGTGTAAATCTATAATTTAAAATTGGCAAAGGCAGAGCATGACATCATAATAAGAAGCTGAGTACTCCCAGCTCCCCACAGGAAAAAAAAAAAAGACAAAAAAGGCTAAAGACTCACTCAGATAATTTTATACGACTTGGGAAAATAGTCAGTGATATACCGAAACCAAACAGATGCCCATTCAAGAAGAAAAAAACACACACACTCAGAATGGTGAGAATTTCCATGGCAATTTTACTCTTCTGGCCCCACACTCTTCCTGAAGTGGCATGCCATGGTCCAGAGGCAGCAGTGGTAGCCCTGCCTTCTGTAAGAGGAGAAGAAATGAAATAATTTGCAACATTGTAGCCACTCTGTAGGCTCCCAGGTGACAAGTTAAGATCTCACCAGGCTCAGAGCTCTGACTGGAAATGGCAATATAGCTCAGATATCAGGTTGGTGGGAGTCTTGCAAGGCAATAGAGGGCACAATGTCATGTAAAATCTGCAGGGATACTGCAGAATTTAGAATCTTGGGGCAAGAGAAACAAAACACCTATGTCCCTGAACAGAATCTGGGTAAGACTCTTTGGGAACTTAAGACATTAAAATTGGCCAAGTATACAGGAAGAATCAGATGAATGAACGCATACACAAAGGTCCAGACAGGAAAAATGCTCAGAAAATACCTAAGGAGACTTTAAGTTGTCTTCCCTGGCTTATCCAAAGTATTAAACATTCCCCACTAACTAGTGAAGGTGTTCTATGGCAGCCTGCAAACACAACTAGAGGTGACTGGGTTTACAAATGCCCACAACTTTCTACAAAAGATCACAAGACATATTTAAAAAAGAGAGAGACTAAAAGCCAAAATGTGTCATTTAAAGGAATGAAATAAATCTCCAGGAACCCTCTTTGAAGAAACAGACATTGGATTTACTAAACAAAGACTTTTAAATTGACCAAATATGCACAAAGAGCTAAAAAAAAAAGTGGACAAAGGTCTAAAGGAAATCGGGAAGACAATATATGAACAAATAGAGAATAATAGCAAGAAGAGACAGAAATTATTTTTCAAAAAAAGCAAAAAAAGAAATCAAAACAAAAAATACAATCACTGAATTGAAAAATTCACTAGGGTAGTTCAATGCAGACCAAAACAGACAGAAGAAAGACTTAGTACACTTGAAGACAGGACATCTAAAATGTCAAGTCTAAAGAGAAAAAAGTAGAAAGGGCAAAAAAATGAATAGAGTGTGAGGGACTCACAGGACCCCTTTGTGTAGATTAATATATGCATTATGGAGTTCTCAAGAGAATGAGAGAGGAAAGAATAGAAAGATTGCACCAAGAAATAATGGCACATAACAAGATATAATATGCAGACAATCCTAAGTTTCCTCTCTCACACACACAAAAAAATTTGTCATGACGAGTTAAGAAATTTAGGAAAGTAGCAAGAAATAAAATCAGCTCAGAATATCCATTGCATTACATTAATAATGACCATTTCAGGAAGGAGATTGGAAAAACAATTTCGTTCACAATACAATCCAAAGAATAAAAAAATAGTTAGGAATAAACTTAACCAAGGAGGTAACTATATTGAACTATGTTGAAAACTATAAGACACTGTTGAAGGAAATTAAGAAGACACAAATAAGTGGAAACAAAATTCAGGTTTCACGGATTAGAAGACTTATACTTTAAAGATGCCAGTACTTCCCAAGGTGATCCACAGGTACCATGCATCTCTATCAATAGTGAACAACATTTGCTTCTGGCAGAAATAGTAACCTATCGGGGCGCCTGGGTGGCGCAGTCGGTTAAGCGTCCGACTTCAGCCAGGTCACGATCTCGTGGTCCGTGAGTTCGAGCCCCGCGTCAGGCTCTGGGCGGATGGCTCAGAGCCTGGAGCCTGTTTCCGATTCTGTGTCTCCCTCTCTCTCTGCCCCTCCCCCGTTCATGCTCTGTCTCTCTCTGTCCCAAAAATAAATAAACGTTGAAAAAAAAAAAAAAAAAGAAATAGTAACCTATCATAAGCTGATGTGGAATTTCAAAAACAATGAGTACCCAAAACAATGTGGAAAAAAGAACAGGGTTGGAGGTCCCACATTCCCTGATACCAGAGTTACTACAAAGCTACAGTAATCAAAATAGTGTAGTATGACAAAAAAGATAGATATGTAGATCAATAAGATAAAATAGAAAGTCCAGAAATACCCCAGGTATATTTGGTCAAATAACTTTTGACAAAGGTTCTAGACCATTCATTAGGTAAAAGACAGTCTTTTCAGCAAGTGATATTGGAAAACTGGATATCCACATGCAAAAAAACTGAGAGTCAACCATTACATTATACCATATGGTAAATCAACTTAAAATGGATGACAGACCTAAAAATCTGAGCTATACACATACGACTCTTAAAAGAATATAGAGAAATCTTCATATAATTGTATTGGGTAGTGATTTCTCATATAAGACACCAACAGCACAGGCAACATAATAAAAAATTACATCAAAAAGAAAAATTTTGTGTATCAAAGGTCACTATGAACACAGTGAAAGGGCAACCCAGGGAATGGGTGAAATATTTGCAAGTCATATCTGATAAGAGATTATAGAAAGAACTACTCTATACAAAAAACAAACATGATTCATAAATGGGCAAAGACTTGAACAGATATTGAACAGATATTGAACAAAGAAGAGATACAAACTGCCAATAAGGTTAGGAAATGGTAAACCTCACTAATCAGGAAAATTCTTATCTAACCACAGTGAGACACCACTTCCCATCCATTAGGATGGTGAGTAATAAAATTTTTAAAAACAAAAAACAAAAAAAAAAAACAAAAAAACAAAAAAAAACAAAAATATAAAATTACAAGTGTTTGTGAAGATGTGGAGAAATAGAGTCCTTATGCATTGTTAGTGGAAAGGTAATCTGGTGCAGCCACTGTGAATGACTGCATGGCAGTTTCTCAAAAACATAAATATACAACTATCATATGCTCCAGAAACTCCATTTCTTGGCATATTCCCAAAAGAATCAAAAGCAAGGACTCAAACAAATATTTGTGAACACTACTGTTCATAGCATTATTCACAATAGCCAAAATTGGGAGTAACCAGGGTGTCTATGGACAGAAGAATACATAAAAAATATGGTATATACATACAGTGAAATACTACTCAGCTTTAAAATTCAGGGGCACCTGGGTGGCTCAGTCAGTTAAGCATTGGACTTTTGATTTCGGCTCAGGTAATGATCTCACAGTTCATGAGATTGGGCCCCACATGGGCCTTACACTGACAGTGAAGAGACAGCTTGGGATTATCTCTCTCTGCCCTCCATCTCTACCCCCCCCCAATAAATAAACATTTTAAAAAGAAAAGAAATTTGGACACATGCTACAACATGCATGAATCTTGAAAACATTATGCAAAGTGAAACAAGGCATCACAGAAGAACAAATATTGTATGATTCCACCCGTATAATGCACCTAGAGTAGTGAAATTCATAAAGACAACATGAGAATAGTGGTTGCCAAGGTCTGGATGCAGAGAGGAAATAATGAGTCACTATCGAGTGGGTATGAAGTTTCCATTTGGGAAGAGGAAAATGTTCTAAAGATGGATGCAGGTGATGGTTGCACAACAATGTGAATGTTCTTAATGCCCCTGACTATACCCTTCAAGATGGCTAAAGTGGTAAAATTTATTATATGTTTATTTGATCTCAATAGAAAAAAGTAGGAAAGGAGAGAAAAAAAATCGTTCAAAGCAAGCATCTGTTATCTCATGGATTACACACTTTAACTTCCATTATTCTCTTCCTTAATAACTCCTGTCTCACTTCCAAGACCTGACCCACCATCATGTCAGGTAAGGCCTCTGTTTTGGCCTAGTTTTATTTGTATAATTGAATCTTCAGCTACACTGGTCTGGCCAGTGTCACCAAGAGAACCCAGCCTCATGGCCATCTTACATATACCTCCACACATGGGGCCACCTGTTCTTTCAACCTGGTGTATCTTCCTTCCCAGTTCTGTTTCTTAAGAAATGCCACCATGAACCAAAGTCCATTTTGCCCATGAATCATTCCCCAACTTTTTCTGTTCACTCAATGCAAGATCAGTAGGGGGAGGTTAGAGATTTTGGTGCCTAGGTCAGATCTGGGCTTTTGCTGCTCTGAGCTAAATGGTACTGGGAATAATATGCACATCACATGAATGTCTGTCCTCTCATTTATAATTCTGGAGATCATCACAGTTATCTCAAGGTGGCATGACATACAATATATGAGATAATGTCCATACAATAGCACCCAAGTACCTACCTACAGGCAACAGGCAGCCACTAATCTTAGCTCTCCACCTTTTTCAAAACTTCTAGAGCAGTAGTTCTGAGTTCAGGCTCTCCCTTCAGACCACCTGGGTAGCATGTAAATATTACATTACCTAGACCCAATCCAAGATCAATCAAATCAGAAAATCTAGGCTGAGTCAGGAACCAGGCCTTTATAGGAAGGAGACATTAGAGATTATGCCTGCAGGTCTTGTCAGTCACACCCAATCCTGCCTCATTACATTATGTCTCAGTTTTTTTACATTTCATCATGGATAACTAATCTCCTTTAAAATCCTTAACTGCGGTGTCCTCTCACTACATAATTATTCTATATATGATCATAAAAAGTAGATATTAAAATATCAACTTATTGAAGCATTTTTACCAGCAAGGCTAGGACGAGGGTAAGACATAGGAAGAGCTTAGGGCCATTATTTAAGGAGGTTTGCAATATCAAAGCCATGTACCTAACAGTACTTCCATGACCTTTATAGCAAGGGCTTCCTTGAAAGTGGACCCTGGGATCAACAAGATGACAGAGTAAGAAGCTCTGGATGCTCCTTCCCCTGAAAAACATGCTAATTCAGCAATATTTCATGGTCAAATTCCCTTGTAAGGAATCCAGAAACTAAATGAAAGAGTAGTGCACCCAAGGCAAATGTGTAACCAGTCTCACCAAAGCCAGTGAATAGTTATGAAAACACCCTCTCACCAGAATCCCTAACCAGGTCATGTGGATAGCTACATGAACAAGAATAAAATTGGACCCCTACCTTACACCACACAAAAACTCAAATGGATTAAAAATTTAAACATTAGACCGGGGCTGTGGCTCAATTGGTTGAGCATCTGACTTCTGTTCAGGTCATGATTTCACAGTTAGTGTGTTTGAACCCCATATCAGGCTCACTGCTGTCAGCATAGAGCCCACTTGAGATACTCTGTCCCCCTGCCTCTGCCCCTTCCCCACCAGACCTGAAACTGTGAAGCTCATAGAAGAAAACAGGGCAAAAACTTCATGGTATTGGTCTTGGCAATGAGTTCAATGATAAAGCACAAGCAACAGAAACAAAATTAACTCAATAAACAAAAATAAGTGAGACTATATTAAACTAAAAAGTTTCTGCACAGCAGAGGAAACAATCAACAGAGTAAAGAGACATTTACAAATGGAAGATATTTGCAAACCATATTCCTAATAAGAGATTAATCTCTGGGGGCGCCTGGGTCACTCAGTTGGTTAAACGTCTGACTCTTGATCTTGGCTCAGGTCATGATCTCACAGTTCATGAGTTAAGCCCCACATCGGGCTCTGTAGCTATCAGCATGGAGCCTGCCTGGGATTCTCTCCCTCTCTCTCTCTGCCCCTCCCCAGCTTGGCTGTCTCTGTCTCTTTAAAATAAATAAATAAACTTTAAAAAAAGAGAGAGAAAGAGAGAGATTAATCTCTAGAATGTATAGGAAAGGACTAAAACTCAATAGCAAAAAAAAAAAAAAAAAAAAAAAACTTATAACCTCAGTAAAAAATAGGCTAAGGACTTGAATAGACATTTATCCAAACACAACATACAAATCGCCAGCAGATATATGAAAAAATTCTCAACAACACTAGTAATCAGGGACGTGCAAATCAAAGCCACAGTAATGTATCACTTTATACCTGTCAGTATGGTTATTATAAAAGAAATAAAAGACAACAAATGTTGAGCATATGGAGACATTGCAACCCTTGCATACTGCTTTTGGGAATGCAAAATGGTGCAGACACTATAGAAAACAGTATGCACATTCTTCCAAAAAAAAAAAAAAATAGAACCAGCACATGAACCAACAATTCCATTTCTGTATATATACACATGAGAATGCAAATCAGAATCTCAGAGAGATAGCTGTATTCCCATAATCACTGGAGCACTATTCACAATAGCCACAATGTTGAAACAATCTAAATGTCCATCAAAAGATGAATGGTTAAAGAAATTATACACACACACACACACACACACACACACATATACATGTGGAATTCTATTTAGTCTTTAAAGAAGGAAATTTGGGAGCGCCTGGGTGGCTCAGTCAGTTAAGCATCAGACTTTTGATACTGGCTCAGATCATGATCTCATGGTTGGTGAGATGGAGCCCTGCATCAGACTCTGCACTGACAGCGGGGAACATCCTTGGATCCTCTCTCTTGCACTCTCTCTCCCTCTCCACCTCCCACTCTCTGTCTCTCAAAATAAGTAAACTTTAAAAAAGAAATAGAGAAGGAAATTTTGCAATATATAAAACCATGAATGCATTTTGAGGTCATTATGCTAAGTGACATAAGCCAGTCACAGAAAAGCAAACATTGCAGGATTTCACTTATATGAAGCATCTACAATAGTCAAGTTCATAGAATAAAAAGTGGAAATTGCATTCTCATGTGTATATCAGGGGTTGGGATAAAGAGAAAAAAGGTAGTTAATATTTAATGGAGGAAGAGTTATAAAGTTAAATGAGATCAATAAGATCTACAGGTCTGAGGCACAATATGGTATCTACTGTCAATAATTCATATTATACTTTCAAAAATTTCTTAAATTTAAAATACAATACAATACAGTACAATACAATACAATAAACTAGAAAAATTTGTTTGTCTCATCCTACTTCACTCCCAATTTCCACTGGCAAGGGAGCCACCAACTCTACACTGAAGAGCTCTACATGAAGTCCCTATTGAGTGCTAAGGTTTCACTTACTTGTGGTACTGGTTTAACAGGTCTGGCCATTAAGCCTCCAACATACACAGTGTTGGGAAGCAGGGGCCTAGCAAATTCAAGGGCAAAGTCAGAGTTAACAAACCATAGCTCTGCTTTCTTTAGAAGATGAGACAAAACCGGCCTAGAGCCTTCCGGGAAATGTTCCTTGATGGTGTTGTCAAATGTAGACTGGATTCGCCATTGCCTTAAGAAGAAATCCAAGAACATCAGAAAATTCCTCACTCTGCCCCAGAAGTCCATGTGGTCGGTTAGCAAGGAATGGAATACCGGAACATAAGACACCGGGTTTGGTAGCCCAAGGTCCACACTGCCAAATGGGGTGGGAAGAATTGACACAAATGGCTTCCCAAGCTTCTCAGCAACCAGGAAAGAACAGAAGTCAAATGCTTCAACAAATACCAGGTCAAAGTTCTCATTTTTTAAAGAATCCATGATATCACTTCTCCTTAGCAAATCACTGCATTGAATCCCCAATTGTTCCATTAACTTTACAAAGGTGTCAAATGCTTCTCTGTTAAAAACAAAACAAAAAACAACAACAAAACAGTAATGACAAATATTCATTGAAGGTGGCAATTTCACAATATATAGGAGAATCTTTGGTTCAAAGAAAATATCCCAAGTAAGTAAGACCATATTGGCAGCTGCCCACCTATTTTACCAGTCTCCAATGAACACTCTGCTCTAGTCACTTGGTTCTGGGGTTTCTGCTTCCTAAAATGTTCTCACTTCATTCCCTCTCTTTTCTCCAGTGATCACATCCACCCCATCCAGGCCAATTCAAGAGCCATCCAGTTTGGGAGCCATCTCTGACTGTAGCAGACATCAGAGTTCCATGTCTACTTGACACATTCTGTGATGCTCTTTTTAACTTTCACCTGTACACTCCAGTTCGTGAGCGACTGTCTTGTTTCTCAGCCTACCTGTGGAAGTAACTTGGTAGCAGAGTCCATCAGTATTGATAATATAGCCCATTTTTTCTTTAAATTTTATATAGTCTGCATTTGAGAAATTGCCTGACACAAGGAACTTTGTGATGGTAATATTAGAATCCCAAGACTGATATTTTTCTAACCTATGAGATAAACAAGTTAAAACAAACAAGCTTATTATTACCCTTTCCATTTCATCTTTCCTGGAGTAGTGAAAGAACTTAATACTACACCATGTCAGCCCACTGAAAGCCCACAGGTGAGAGCTCATTAGTAATATGCAGTTGTCCACGTGCACTGTAGAGTAAACTTCAAGTGACAATAGATGATTAGCTGAAATTATTCTCTATTGTGTTTTTAAATGATTTTACATAATGAATGACTGCTACTTGTGTGGATAAATTCAAGAAATGAACTACAAATTCCTCAAAAGAACAGCATTCATCATATTTGAAATTAGGTTAATCTATTAAAATACAGGAAGGTACTGTGCTCAGCATGCTGCACCATATTTAATAAGTGGGTGCAACATGTCTTCAAAGAAATGAAGTGGGGAAGAAAAGACAAGACATAATAAAAAAATCATGAATAACAACACAAGATGATATATACAATGCTTCAAGAGAGTATTTTAGAACACACCTCTTCTGGATGAAGAATTTGGTCTTCTAGTTTAGGTAAGCAGAAAGGCTTTATGGCAAAAGCCAGATTTTAGGACCACCTTGATGACTGAATAAAATTTTTAAGGAAAAAGGGAAAGGTGGAGTTAGGTCACTATAATTCATCAGAAAGGCATGAATATTTATCTTTTCCCTCTTCTGTCAAAAGTAAAGAACTTTTTATACATCCCAGATAATGATGAAAACTTTCAAGCTAATATCACAATGTGTGTCATCAAGGCATTTGGGTTTTTAAATGAGTTAAAAGACAATGGCTCAGGGTATGAAAAATCAATGCTCATCAGCATGTTTCCATTCTTGAATTTAAGTGATGAGAGGAAAAGTAAGTATAAAATGGTGGCTCTGATACGCCTACCAACAATCAGAAATTATGTTGTTTATCCTGCCTTCTGTGTTGTGGAGAGTATATACACAAACATTGTAGGTGAAGGGCTGCCAGGAAGACCCAGAAAGAACAATCACCCTCACTATACAGAAATACATTCATGCTTTCAGTGGAAGAGACACAGTATACAAAGGGATTGGGAGTGCAAAACATATCTATTCCATCCATCCGCTGCCCCCCCACCACTGATTTTCCCCATCCATCCACTCATCCAACCACCAATCCATTTCTCTTAAACTCATCCCAAATAGCTATGCATCCAACCATTTATTTGCATCACTGAATGCAGTGAATTGAGAGCAATTTCAATCAGAGAATAAAAGAAATTACCTGCCATGCAAAGCTTCCTTCATATAGGAATCAAAATGTTCCTTTAATTCTTTTTCATGATCCTCAGGTAGAAGCCAACTGATAACTTGGTATGCATTTTCCTTCTTTTCTAAATAAAAAATTTTTAAAAACACCAATAAAATATATCATTAAGTCCAACAATGCAGATAATTTTGGCATGATACCATAGTTGCTTTTTTTATCCTAATAATTTTATATATATATCTGCATGTTTGCTTTTAGAGGGTTTTTCGGTTTCTGCCTGCTTTTTCATTTCTTCAGTCATAGGATCTGATACTATTTATTGAGAACATTATAATAATTCAATTACTTTTATTCAACTGAATGAATGATATAGAACTTAAAAGTAAAGTTCTATTTGAAGCTTTCATGTAACGGTATAGATATTCTTCATTTTACAGATGAGAAGACAAACATAAATGGAGTGTCAGATAATTCATCACGGTTGCACATATAGTAAGTGCTACGCTTTGTATTTAAATACAGATTTAATTTTATCCCAGCTCCCCAGTCCTTTGTTTTTTAGGAAAAAAGAGATATTTTTTTATTACTTACACGTGACACATGCAAAGGTTTTTCATTCAGCCAAAAATACGGCAAAGGCTAAGTTAACAAGAGTAGTCCCCTGCAGTCCTACTTACCATTCCGACATTTCCCCCATAACTCATGTGTACTAAAGAGTCTGGCACCATTTTTGAAGTTGGATTGTTGACAGCTTTCAAACTCCATTTCCTCCTTAACTTTCTGGGACATATCTTGGAAAAATGAGGAGAAAGCCTCAACATGACCTCCCTCGTGTGACCAAGATTTTCAGCCAAGCAAGCCAGACCCCATGAGGGGAACCTGCATCTCCATCCCACTCAGAGGCTTCCATAATTGGCATTTAGAAACAAAAGGATGGGTTTAGCCTTTGAGTGGCCCTGGTCATGTGTCTCACACAAACCTATCTTCTGTGTCAGAATCCACTTTGTTTCTGGATTCCAGCATGAACCGTGTGATTGACACTAGGCTAGGTAGAACCGCATGACCAATGGCTGTACATCTCAAGGACTGCCCCCATTATAAACAGTGCTCTGAGTTAAGACTGATTCCAGTTTACAAGCCCACTGAGTGGTGTGAGGAGGATAACACCATGCCATCTGATGAAGTCCACACTGTAAAAGGAGAAGGTGCACTAGAACCCGAGAAAATGCCTTTGCTACTGTTGCTCATGATATGTCTGTAGCTCAAAGAAAACCTTGATTAACACAGTATAAGGGAAACACTGATGACACCCTCGTGGGGTTAATTCAAGGGTTAATTCAAACTCAGCTTAATCTCAGTTCTCTAAAATCACCAGCAAGAAGGCCCTTAGCTTTGGTGATGCTAATTAGGACATTTGGAGGAAGAACTTATAAATATGAGCAGGTTAAAAGGCATACCCTCCCCCAAAGTATAAATAATGACAATGAAAGGAAGGGCAAAAAATGGGAAATGTCAGCGTGGGAGAGTCAGGAAAGAAATTAAAACAGAGGTCTCAGTTTTGACATATGTGGCAACTAACATTACTTTTAAAAAAATTATAACAGAGCAAGGACACAGATTGGCTTTTGTGACTTACATCAGAGGTTCTACATTACTTTTAACATTGGATGAGATCCCCCCAATGACCAACTTTAATCGTCTTAGTCAATACTGGGGAAAATAACAGATATATCATGAGAGCTCACCAAAATTTATCAAAGTACCTCTATACTGTTAGGAGGTAGCAAATATTAGATAGAGCACAGTGGTGCATGCCCTGTCTTAACTACTGGGATTAAATATCCCATAGCCATAACAGCCGTTGGTTGTTATCTCACAGTAGCTATGGTTGCTCCTATATAAGAAGTCATAAAATTAATGTTTTAGTACTAACACCATGACGAAAGGGAACTCATTGGATCTGCCCAACATATTAAAAGTTTTAATACAACAAAGTAGAGTTTTAATAGAGTGCCTTCAAGGATTAAATCCCTTTTTGTAAAGGATCCATTAACGAAGAAGTGATTATCCCCACTAGTTCTCCATTTAATAGCCTAACTTGACTATTCTTAACCCTGAATGAATGGAGCCTCTCAGTGGATTACTGTGATCATATTATGGCCTCCATTTCCAATCTTACTGAAACTACTGACTATATCCAAGACTAATAAATTCTTTACAGTCATAGCTTTGGTAATACATTCTGTTTAATTCCTATTTCAACAAGCTCTCAGCTCTAGTGTCTCTTCACCTTCACCTTTGAAGGGTACAAGTAACTTGTAACTTGGCTTCTCATGGACTACCTCAACAGCCCTACTCGCTAGTTTTGCTGGCAAGATCTTTCACCACATTTAACTTTCTCCAGAAGCACATGTATGACAGTACTTTGAGGACAACCTCCTTTTGCAGAGATTTGTGGAGCCCATTCAGTCAAGACACAAACACGCACACAGCAACTCACATAGAGGGATGTGCTGCTGCCCTACACAAAGCACAAGCCATGGCACCTCAGTTAAATTCCTGGGACAAATTGCTTGTTGAGTGGAAGGTCTTTCCATCCCTGACACTGTCAAGACACACCTATTACGGCTCCATTTCCAGCATGAGAGTATAAGGAGCTTTCCTGGACATACTTTGAAAACAGCAAATGGTGAAAAATTCATACACACACACACACACACACACACACACACACACACACCTCCTGATGTAGACAACAATTCCACTGACAGAATTTGTCTGAAATAACTATTTGGGAAATCTGCAGCCAATTGATGGTTTCCACCAACCAGAGGAAGTCTTTAACTGTAAATTGCAGATAATTTTAGTCAATTTCAGCTTTTTCCACAGTAGCAGCTACCCATCCCCCAGCCCTCAGTCTCCAGCAGGAAGCTGTATGCATTGTTTATAGAGCAGCTTGTACACAGGTTTCAAGAGCCTGACTGGGCAAAAAAAAAAATCACCTTGTCCAAATATCAAGTATCTGTGCTCTGATTGCTGCTCTGGTCGCAGAGATGCAGACAAAGAAGTAGGCAGCAAGGTTTCTGCATCATGCTCTATTATTGCAGCCACTTCCCTCTCTGGCTCAATTGACTTCCAGGGGTCTTAAAAGATTGATGCCCTCCTTTCCCCCTCATTTTCTCAATTTACCCATTTCAAAGGGAACCATTAAAAGCTGGGACATTGTAAAACAGCTACACATACCAGGAAAACTTGAAAGTGTCCATTCATGCCCAGGAAAAGGCTGAGAAAAGACAGTGAACAGTAAAATTTACACCTCGGTTTGATCCTCAACACAAAAGCAGCACAAAACAATTTTTGAACATGAATAAATAAACAAAATTAATAACAAAAGTCTGCAAACCCTGGAGAATGGAGGAGAGGTTCATATCCAGATTTAACACTTTGTTATATTCAAATGTTCAGTTTTCAACAAAAAACACAAGACACACCAAGAAACAGGAAATTAAGGCCTATTCTGAAGAAAATAAGAAATCAACAGAAACTGTCCCTAAGAATGACCTGATGGCAGATATACTAGATAATAACTTTAAAATAACTGCCTTACAATAGGAAAGAATGAAATCCTGCCATTTGTAACAACGTGGATGTAACTGGAAGGTATTATGCTAAGTTGAAATAAGTCAGTCAGAGGGGCGCCTGGGTGGCGCACTTGGTTAAGCGTCCGACTTCAGCCTGGTCACGATCTCGCGGTCCGGGAGTTCGAGCCCCGCGTCGGGCTCTGGGCTGATGGCTCAGAGCCTGGAGCCTGTTTCCGATTCTGTGTCTCCCTCTCTCTCTGCCCCTCCCCCGTTCATGCTCTGTCTCTCTCTGTCCCCAAAAAAATAAATAAACGTTGAAAAAAAAAAGAAAAGGAATAAGTCAGTCAGAGAAAGACAGATTTCATATGTTTTCACTGATATGTGGAACTTGAGAAACTTAACAGAAGACCATTGGGGGAAGGGAAAGGGAAAAAATAGTTTCAAACAGAGAGGGAGGAAAACCCATAAGAGACTCTTAAATACAGAGAACAAACTGAGGGTTGATGAGAGGTGTGGTGGAGGGGGGAAATGGGTGATGGGCATTGAGGAGGGCACTTGTTGGGATGAGCACTGGGTGTTATATGTAACTGATGAATCACGGGACTCTACTCCCAAAGCCAGGACTACACTGTATACACTGTGTGTTAGCTAACTTGACATTAAATTATATTAAAAAAATAAAATAAAATAACTACATTAAAAATTCTCAGAGAACTAAAGGGAGATGTGGAGAAAGTCAAGGAAAAAGTGTATGCAAAATATAAATAAAGGGATAAATGAGGCAAGTCCAGCTCTTGATTTCAGTTCAGGTCATGATCTCATGGTTTGTGAGATTGAGTCCTGCATCAGGCTCTGAACAGACAGCATGGAACCTGTTTGGGATTCTCTGTTTCCCTCTCTCTGCCCCTCCCTGGCTTGTTCTCTCTCTCTTGCTTTCTCAAAATAAATGAATAAACATTTAAAAATTTTTTTTAAATAAAGGGGTAGAAAATCTAAAAAGAAACCAAAGTGAGCATGAAGAAGAAATTATCAGTGAACCTGAAGACAACAGAAATGATTGAGTCTGAGGAACAGAAAATTAAAGAATTGAAGAAAAGGGAACACAGCCTAAGGGTCCATCATATGCTTTGTGGATCCTCAGAGGGAGAAGAGAGAAAGAAAGGGATAGAGAGAATATTTGAGGTAATAATGGCTAAAAACCTCCCAAATTAAATGAAAGACATGAATATAAACATCCACAAAGCTCAACAGACTCCAAGTAAAATGAACTCAGACATCCACATTAGGATATAGTATAATCAAAATATAGAAAGATAAAGAGAGAATATTAAAAGCAGCAAGAAAGAAGTGACTCATCACATACAAGTGGCTGTCAATGAGATTACCAATACATATCTAATCAAAAATTTTGAAGGAAAAAAAAAAGATTGGAGGCCAGAAGGCAATGTCCCAATATATTCAAAATTCTAGAAAAAAGGAAAGAGAGAAAGAAAGAAAGAAAGAAAGAAAGAAAGAAAGAACAAGAAAAGAAAAAAAGAATTGTCAACAAAAATTCTATATCCAGCAAAACTGTGCATCAAATGTCAAGGAAAATTAAGACAATCCCAAATAAACAAAACTAAAGGTGTTTGTTACCACTAGACCTCCCCTGGGAGAAATGTGCAAGGCAGTTCTCCAGGGAAGAATGAAAGGACACCAGAGAGTAACTTAAAGGTGTATGAAAAAATAAAGACCTTAAAAAAGTAAATGGATGGGCAATTATAAAAGCTACGGTTATTGTAACAATGGCTTCTAACTACATTGTTGTTTTCTACATGATTTAAGAGACTAGTACATTAAAAAATTATTCATTTAAAAACTATCATTATTTGAAATTGTGTGTAACTCCATTCAAATTTTCTACATAATTTAAGATACTAATGCATTTAAGTTAATGATAATTTATGTTTGGGGCACATAATGTATAAACATGTAATTTTGTGACATTAACTAACTGAACAGGTTGAGGATGAAGCCAGCTAGGAACAGAATATTTGAGTGTTAATATAAGCTGGTATAAATTAAAATCTGAGTGTCATAGAGTTAGCAGGTTAAATAAAATCCCCAAAGTAACCATACACACAAAAAAGTGGTAGAATATATACAAAAGAAAATGAGAAAAGAATTTAACGTTTTACAAGGAATCAACTAACCACAGAAGAAACAGTAATACAGAAAGTGGGGTACAAAAAAGTTATAAGGCATATAGAAAACAAATGGCAAAATGACAGAAGTAAATTTCTCCTTATCAGTAATTACTTTAAATATACATGGACTAAATTCTCCAATCAAAGGATAGAAATTGGCAGAATGGACAAAATCACATGATCCAGTTGTAATAGCTTCGTATGGTGATAGATGGTAGCTACACTTGTGGTGAGCACAGCACAATATACATAGTTGTCAAGTTGCTTGCACACCTGAAACTAATGTAACATTGTGTGCCAATAATACTTCAATAAAACATATTAATAAAAGAATTAAAAATAAAAATATATTAACAATGGGGGGAAAGGGTGAGGGATGTGTGAGAACTTCTATACTATCTTTGCAACTTTTCCATAAATCTGAATTTTTCCAAAATAATGATATGTGTTAAAAAGTAAAAAAAAATAAAAAGCCATAAACACACACACAAAACATAATCCAACTATATTCTGCCTATAAAAATATATAATCCAACTATATTCTGTCTTTTATAGGCACTTTAAATGAAAGATAGACTGAAAGGGAAATGATGGAAAAAATATTCCATGCAAGTACCAAATATCAAACACAATGGATTTTAAATAAAAAAATTACAAGAGATGAATAAAAACATTACATATTAATAAAAGGTTTAATACAGCAAGAAGATATGACAATTATAAACATATATGCAGCTAATTAGAGACCATCAAATATCTAAAGCAAAAACTGAAAGAATTGAAGGTGTGATACACAGTGTTATAATAATCACTGAAGATTTCATATTCCATGCTAAATAATGGATAAAATAACCAGAGTGGAAGGTAAAATATGCAGATATGGCATTGTGGGGGCCAGGTCTACACAGTCTAGTAAGATATCCAGCACTTAACATAAAACGCACACACACACACATTTTTCCATCTTAAAATACAACTAGATTAAAAAAGACTTTGTGCTAAGCAGTGCTATACAAGAGACGTTGTATATCCTTTCCTGGGGTAGATAAATTTAATAATTACCAAAAAAAAAAAAAAAAGAACATACTTGGGATTAAATAATCTCCTCCATAAAGAAGCATGGTGACATTATGACCATGATCTTGAAGAATCTGAGATACCCGGTCCAGCAGTAGATAATGGCTTCCACCTAGGAACAATACAAAATTTTTATTTTTGTAAAGGTGAGAACAAAGGGTCTGAAATTGATGTGGGGGATCTGGGAATCCAGGGTAAGGTAGCAGAGAGTTGGTGGTCAGTAGAAGATGAGTTATTTTAGTCCTTTGGCTTCATTTTGGGTAAACCCCAGGCCAGATACCCACATTCTTTCTGACCAAATTGTAATATGTAGCAATCTTACATGAAAAATTCCCTTTTGCAATTCAAGGTCTCCATGCCAGTGAGATGACCTTCTCTAATGCTTAGGCCTGAGGGAGTTCCTGATCCTAGTTACATGCTGAAATTTAGGCTGCCTTTATGGAGATACTGTGTCTAAAGAAGTAACTGTTTTGCTGGAAATTTTGACACACAAGGCTATGGATGTGAGAATAATGGGTTTCTAAAGGACAATCACTCAAAGCTATTTCTGGGATCTCTCTCCCAGGAAATTTATGTCAACGTGGAAGCCAGAAACATGGGAACGTGAATATCAAGCCAAGCCACAGAAGCAAAAGAGGGTAGAGTCACTGCTCACAGCAAAATTCTTCAGATTCGAATTTATATGACAATGTTCCTCACTTGGGGCCTGCATTTTGCTAAAAATCGATTAAAGCATTTAGGGTAACTGTGGTCCCTTTGGGTGGAACTGTAGGATCCTGTATGCATGCAAAACTGGGACATCACCCAACATAGGAAAATCCTGGAATCCTAAGGAAACAGAAGCTTGATTCTCTGGGATGGTACAGGTTCTATTACATCAATGTCTAAAGCCATGTGATATCATGGAGCATTTTTCTTGAATCTATGGGTAAAGGAATAGAATTTGCCTATGTTGGGAAGTGGAGGTTGCTTGGAAGATAAAGATCTCATGATGATTGGGTCAGTAGAGAAAGATATAGGACTAAAGTAATAATGTGTATCTGTGGAAATTACTCTAGTTTTTTACATCTATACTTGTGTTGTCTGATGTAACACAGACTCGTAAAACACAGACCCAAGTGCCTGCTCTGGATCGCTTTTAACCACTGCAAGAAATGGATGCAGGGGAGAAGGCTTCCTGCAGAGGCATTTATTCCTGAGGGTCTTGGTGAGCCCAGTGCATTCTGGGGCAGAGGCAAGGGGAGAAAGCACCTCCAAACCACACCTGCCCCCTCTCAGAGTCCAGGGGACCTGCAATTTCAAAAGGTGAGGCAGCTCTTTTTTTCTGTTGCCTCTATCATTAAAAAATAGATTTAAAATGGAAAATAGGGTTTGTTTGTTTTTTTTCAATACTGATTTTTAGGAATCCCCACCATAAAGAGTAGAGTCTAGGGAAGAAAACAGGTTTGAGGTAAGAAACAGTGGGTTAAGTCCGGGTGTGTGACATCAGGGAGGTCTGCTGTGCTCTTGCAAAAGGCCCCTCATTTCCCTGGCCCTTAGGATCCCTGTCAGGAAATAAAAAGGGAGATGCCCAATTAGATGAACTCTGTGGTTTCTTCTAGCCCAGGATCCCCAGATTCTAGGGGATCTAAAAGTGATTCTGGGAGCCCCCTATCCTGTCAGGATGGATCCAAAATATATAGGGAAACTCCATGTTATGATGCCTCCTCAACCTGATAAATGTTCCTGTTCCCCTTCTGTTCCCTTTGGTGCAAAAGTAAAGGAAACAAAACTGGGTTTATGCAGAATTAACTGCTTCACTGTCCTTCAAAACCTTCTAGCAGCAAGGGCAAAAAGAGAGCTGTTCCCAACTGATTGTCTGGGGTTCCCTCCTCTGCCCAGTCAGTTTTCAGGTTTCCTATTAATGAAACATGCCCCGTTTGTGCTGCTGCCCCCAGGAGCCCCTGTCCTTGGCTTCCAAGAGCCTGAAACTGACCTGTCTTCCACTTTCTATTGGCAACTACTGCACACTCCCAGACTTTTAGGGTGTGCCTCTGAAAGTTCCTGCCCCGCCCTGGAGTAGGGGATTCAGGATCTCCAGCTCAGCACTGGATCTAAATTCTGGCCCCAGCAATGCACAGTGGGAAGCACTTACAGAGCAGATTAAAAGAGAAGAAAGGAAACTGCTGTTTTCCCCAAAACTAACTTCCCCAACCCAGCAGTGGGGACCCCTCTGTGACCCCCATCTCCCTCTCTCCCCTCCCTCCTCTATCCTGGAACCCAAACAAGCTCTGGAAAACTACAAAGAATGACCTATGAAACAGGGTTGCTTGCCTGAGCATCTGGGATGCGTCTATGTCTGATTCTCCTGCCAGCACTCACCCAGTGAGGATACAGTCAGAATTTCGGCGGCCTCTGGGAGCAGGAACCCAGACAGAAGAAAGCCAGCTAGCAGCAGTGCCCGCTGGCCCGCCATGTTCCCTCCTGTACCAGCTGCGGAGCCGGGTCCAGTGCCCAGAGCCCTGTGCTCTTCTCTGAGTCGTGCACAGCGACCTGTGAGCCCAGAAGACGCGCTGCCCTGGCTGCCACGGAAATGCGCTGGCAGGCAGCTTGGGAAGAGGTGAGAAGTGGATCCTGTCTTCTCTTCTGTTTGTAGCTTCTGGCCCTTCTGCTCCTCCTTCTGGGTGCTTGCTCCACTAGCTATTCTGTCTTCACCCTCCCTAACCAGGAGCAGCAGGAAGGAGGGGTTAGTGAGATCCCCTTAACCCTTCTCTGTCCGAGTAATCACCACACTCTCCGCAGAGAAGCTACTCTGAACCAGGATGGGAGGGGCCTTAGGAAGTCACTTCCAAGTGAGTTCCACCTCCAGATGTTTGAGACCCATCAGGGACTTTGCCAGGAATTTTCCCACCTCCTAACTGCACTATTGACCTCATCTTGTCATCCCCATGCCCCGTTTTCCCAGGTACCTGCTTAAAATCTCTGCCAGTGTTCTATCTCAAGATCCCAGAAACTGATTCCCAGAGGAAAATGACTTACACTTATTGCTCGGGGAGTCTCTTTGGAAAGTAACTTACTGGTAAAAATTCTAGTGTCCCCTAAATGTTCAGCACCCCTGGAGGGCCAGGTCTTGACCTAAAAGATTGAACCTCTAAAGGTAGGTCTATAATTCTGAATGGGCATGGTAAATAGGACTGGGCAGTGGGCACCAAGAAGTGCTATTCTTATAAACATTTGAAATTACTTACTAGAAAGATTTTTGAACTCTGTCAGGATTATTCCATTTCTTTCCCTTCATGTTTTCTCCTCAATTGTGCTGTAGTCTTTGAGGCTATGTCATTATGTGCATACACTTTCAAAGTTACCCTCTGTTCAGATATTATACCTCCCCAGTGAAAAAATTAATCTGCATTAGGAAGGCACAGTTTTTTAATTAAGACAATCACATTTCTTTATCTACAACTCTATTTCATTCCTTCCAATTGTTCCGATAATATCGCATGTTGGTGATAGGAATTTGCTAGTGCAGGAACCAACCCTGGATCACACGTTGCATTTAATTATCATATCTATTTAATCTTTTTTAGTAAAGATTGGTTTCTCAGCCCTTGTTTGTCCTTCTTGTCATTGACATTTTAAAGAGTAGAAGCAGCTTATTTTTCATGGTGGATCTCAAGTTGGGTTTGTCTGATGTTCTTTCATTACACTTCAGATTACTAGAGAGTTTTTGGTGGGCATACTACAAAGGTGATGTTGATTCCATCATAGTGAATCACAATGGGAAGCACATGATGTCAGATGGTTCAATAATTAAAGATTATAACTATATCTCTTGTTTAAAGTTGTGTCTGCCAAGATTACCAACTGTAAAGTTATTATTTTTTTAGCTTATAATTAGGAAAAAAGATATGGGGAGACATTTTGAAACTGTGTAAATATTCTGTTCCTCATCCAATTTTACCCATTTTATCATACTTTTTGTTTCTTACCTGATTCAAGTGTTACTGTCATAGTGGCAAATTAATGATTTTTTAACTTCACTTTTTTAAATTTGTCATGTGACATTGTATACTTACAAAAAAACTGGGTCTTCTGCCACATGTATCTAATTATCTATCTACCTATGTCTATTTTCAGTATCTACACTTGGATACATGTTTATTCAATAGGCTATAATTTCTATCATTATTTTTTGGTTTGCTCCTGTGTAACCTTTATCATTTGGGACCTTTCTCTTTACTTTTGGCACATAATTTCCAGGCTGACTCATCTTATACTTTCTTATCTTCCTCCTAAGTCCTAAAAATCATCCATTTCTCAAGGAAGTCTTTCAGTAGGGAATGGTATTTAGAGACCGGGTATGGTTGCAAGAAATGTTCATTTCTTGTGACGCACCACTGTATATTCCATTTTAAGTTGACAGTGTTATTAAATATATAGACATAGATATGGATATAAATGTTATATATCTATATCTCTCTCTATAATCACGTGTATAGTTGGTAAAAAATTAGTTTATAAAAATTAGTTCGTTTGTAAAAAATTATGAATTCATAGTGATACCGTCCATTCCAATACAACACCAGCGTTGATTTTAATCTTCTCCATTTCCATATTAGTAATACCCCCTTAATAAAGTTAAGAAATCTGATTCTCAACCTCCTTGGTATATTAACTTATTTGCTCAACCATCCTATGCACTGAAGGAAGGTCACCATGTACTACTTCACCAAATGGGAATAACAGACCTACTCAATGGACTACTCAAAAAACAGAGTATGCAAAAAATAGATCTTTTGCAGTTCTTTTTTTCTTTAGAATGACAAGACAGATATTCAAAGTACTGTGTTCAAAATGCAATTATGTTCATTTTTTGCCACTACCAGAGGGTTATATCACACATTTGAAAAATTTTGAGTTCATTTGTTTCTGTTTGTTTCTATTTTAGGGTTTTGCCCTCCATTGATTTAGATATAAATTTGTTGTATAAAATACTAACATGCCTCCAAAACTAAACTCTATAAACAGAACTATGTAAAGAGAAATCCATTGACCTGCCACCTGCTTCCTTCTCCTTCTACTGTTATACCCAGAATTCGTGATCCCCAAAGACCACCAGGGAGCCGAGTCCAATGCAAAAGCAAAGAGCCCGTATTCAAGCTAGCTCGAGCTCAATCCCCTACCTGCACCAACCCAGCGGTGAGATACCAAAGAGAGAGAGAGAGCGGGCTTCAAAAGCACAAAGGTTTTATAGGGATCATGGCCTTAGCCGATTGGCTGGGGAAGGGTCGTGGCCTCAGCAGACTGGCTGGGGAAGGATAGAACAATGGCTGCCAAGGTGTGGTCCCAGATCAGCAATTATCAGCGTCACCTGGAACTTGTTAAAAATGCAAATGTTGGGCCTGGTGGTCATAGACCCACTGAATCAGAAACTCTGGGGGTGGGGCTCAGCAATCTGTGTTTGAACAAGTCTTCCAGGAGATTCTGATGCACCTGAAGTTTAAGAACCACTGTGTCTGAGGATCTCTAACATGTTTGGCCTCAGTGTATACAGAACGTTTCTCACTGGTCACCTATTAACCATTGGCTGTCAGCCTTGCTGTGCTATATAAATACCTAGCACCAAACACCATCCCCAGAGACTCTGATTTAATTGGTTTGGGGAGGGGTAAAATGCTCCCGGGTCATTCTAAGCCTGGACAGGGTTGAGGGCTCCTGCCTCTGGCCCCTACCTGAGAGAAGCCCTCCCTCTTCTACTCACACTTTCCACGCCTCTCACACTCCCCTTCCTCCCACTTTAGACTTCGGAAGAATGCATCAATTGGTAGCCTGCTTTCTTAGAAAACATAAGTTACTCAAGGGGAGGAGGCGTGGTCTGAGGTTTGAGCGGGAACTTCCTTCTGCGGCCATGTCGGGGACATAGTCACTAGTCTGCAGGCCTAGGTCTGCTCTTTCACTACCATATTTAACAATAGCCTCCTAGATAATCTATCACATTATTCTCTGGTTTATTCTCCGTCTGCTTCATTTTGCAAATGGATGCAGATAAGTTTATATTTTTATTCTCTTCCTCTCTTTTTTGAAAAATAAAAATGAGCTTATTATATTTATTCTTATACTTTGTTCTTTTTTAGTTACCAGATTAGAATTGTTAATAATTGCCTTGCTCATTGTAGTTTATAGCTGCCTATTATTCCAGTGTGTACATGTATTATAGCTTCATTCCTCAATTTTAATTTTTTCCATATTTAAGTATTAGAACTAGTAGTCCTCTGTATGTGACGAACATTATAAATATTTTTTCTCCCACTTTTCATTTGTATTTTGACTGTACTCATGGTGATGTAGCATGAAAAAAGGTTTAATATTCTCCAATTACTTGAATTAGTTAATTTTTCTTTGTCATATCAGAATTTTTCAGTCGTATTTACAAAGTCTTTCCAAACACACACAATTTATGGAGGAATTCACCTTTTTTTAGACCCAGTGTGTTACCGTTTTTTATATTAAATCTCTGATGTATTTAGAGTGTACTTTTTGATATGTTGTGAGATATGAATCAAATATTGTCATTTTCCTAAATGACTGTCCAATCATCCCAACAATCTTTGTATGAGCCACCATGCTAGGTGCTATGACAAGAAGATAAATAGAACCCAAATCCTGACATTTAGGGTCGTATGGTTTCTAAATAGACATATATGTTAGCAAATGGCTTCAATATAGTAAGAACAATGCTTCAAAGAGGATGCAATGAGTTGTTGTGGGTGTGATGGCCAAGTCCAGCCACACTAATGTATTCATGGTAACATTGCGTATTGAAGAACATGTAGTTTTTTGTTCCAACAAGAGCAGATTGCATTTCTGAGAGAGGACACAGTATGGTCCAACACACAGAGGAACAAAACAGCAAAATGTATTGGGATGAGTGACAAAGATTCCATCCTAGGCTCAAATTTTAGTCAGGATTCTCTGAAACCTCTTCCAGACTAGGGATCAATCATAGCCTGCTGCCCTGCCGCTGGCTAGCTGAACCCACTTCCAGCAAAGAATCCTGCTAAGCAAGTTTATGGAGAATCTCTCCACCCTTGATATCTTATCACTTTGGTCTTCCTGTAACAAGAATTCCTTATCCTTGATCTAACTAAGTTACTCTAGTAAATTTCTATCCACTGAATCTTGACAATGATTCTCTCCTTGATCAAACTCTAATGAACATTAGGTAAGTGTCTTCTCAACTATACTCTCACTTTTACAATTGCATGTTCATCTCTACATGGTCTGATTTAGCAAGAATCCTGTCAGTTTAGGCAGACCCCCATTCTCCAAATCTGATCACCCTCTATAGCTAATTGGTTTCTTCACCTCTACTATCCCCACCCAGGGTGAGGTCTGATCATGCTGACGTGCCTCTCAGCAAGAATCCTGTTAGGTAGGTTCAGCCCCTTATTGCTGATGTTTCTTTGTAGTGATTTTCCATCCACCTTTCCCCACTCAGCAACATGGTTAAAATTGCCACTTTTCATTGTATTCAGAGTTGAACCCAATCTCTCTACCCTGTTGCAATAGTCCCTATACCTATCATGATAGTCCTCCCTTGAGTAGTCTTTCTTACCATCTAAACAAGAGCCATTAAATAATTTATCTTTAACATCCCTTCACTCTGCTTATTGGCTATGAATCTTCACCTGTCCTTGCTGAACTTAGAGTTGAGTGCAGTTTCTCTTCCCTGTTGCAACATACTCTTCCCTGTGGCAATGTCTTAAACAAAGTCTTCCTTGCAAGGGTTCGCACCTGTCCACATGATTTCTCATTAATGGGTGTAGCATACATGGGAAATGGGCAAGAGGTGGGTAGATGAAGGTGTGCCTACAGTGATAACCAGAGAGAAATCATAGAGGCTTTGTATTCCATGTAGTGGGAGCCACAAAGAATTTTAAATAGGGAGTGATGAGATCATTTTTCCATGTCATCAAGACCATGATGGCATGTCTATGGAAGATGTCTGGCAGAAACAAATTAGAGGCATCATTCTCCATGGCTCACTGGCTGCTGTTGATCCAATTTCAGGGGAATGAGTGGGCCTGAGGAAGCAACTTACACAGAAGTGGCCTCAGAAATTACCCAAATGTTAGGGGAGAACAGCATGCTGGGGATGGGAGGGAGGAAGTTACCAGCCAGGGAGCCCAATCCTTCAGCCCTAGTGTTGGTCTTTGGGGAAAATATGGGGACTACTGATCCAACAACAACACAAGAAACTGTCACATCATTCTTCAAGGACTATTGCCACAGACCATTTCAAGTGGTTTCAAGAGAATTCAAAAATAAAATCATATTTCATACACATGCAGAGCCACACACCCAAGGACACGTTTTCTACACGTGATATTTCCTGGCTGTTTGTGGCATTCTTACACTATCAGAATTCACAAACTGGGTAGATATTGAACATCCAGCCTTAGAGACTTCCAAGAGTATGTTTTGTTAGATATGGCAAGTGAGAGGGCCTTTACTGTATAAATAAGGGAATTATTTATGGCAGCTCTTTCTTTTTCTTACTTTATTTAGAGAGAGAGAGAAAACAGGGAGAAGGGAGGGGGAGTGAGAGAGAGAGAGAGAGAGAGAGAGAGAGAGAGAAGGAGAGAGAGAACCTCAAGCAGGCTCCAGGCTCAGGGTGGAGCCCAACATGTAGCTCCATCCCACAGTTCTGGGAGCATGACTCAAACCAAAATCCACAGTCAGATGCTCAACCTACTGAGACACCAAAGTACCCCATAATATTTATATTTAGTTTTTATAAGATCTATTTCACACACCAGAATTAAACAATCAAAAACGATGGTCCTCCCAGAGACACTACATATGTCTAATGATCTTTTTCTATATTTTTAACCCATGAGGTAACATACATTTGAAAACTTTAAGGAGGAACTTAATTCCATTTAGGAATGAAAATCAATTATGAGAAAATAATCATTTGAGGATGAAATATTTCATGAAAACCATACACCAAAAAAAAAGACAGTCTTTTGTATGAATTTAGAAAGAGAACAAATCTTTTTTAAAAAATTATATGTAGGGGCGCCTGGGTGGCGCAGTCGGTTGGGCGTCCGACTTCGGCCAGGTCACAATCTCGCGGTCCGGGAGTTCGAGCCCCGCGTCGGGCTCTGGGCTGATGGCTCAGAGCCTGGAGCCTGTTTCCGATTCTGTGTCTCCCTCTCTCTCTGCCCCTCCCCTGTTCATGCTCTGTCTCTCTCTGTCCCAAAAATAAATAAACGTTGGAAAAAAAAAAACAAAAAAAAACAAAAAAAAAATTATATGTATAATATGGGTGTGTGTGTGTGTGTGTGTGTGTGTGTGTGTGTGTACACAGACACAGAGAGAGAAAAGAGAAAGAAACTTCTGTGGACATGACAGATCCACCGAACCCACATTCCATTGCCTGACTTTAGGCTTTGTCAATGAAAAGAAAAACCAAACAAACAAAAACCCTGGTGGTTAAAGCACACTTTTTCTGATTTATGTTGCCATGAACTGAATGTAATTCCCAAGGGATTTACACATAAAGGGATATCCCTTGCCACAACAGTTACAGATGGATGCTCTCTAAGTCAACAAAGTCTTGGAAACAGCTATATTCACAGGACCTGAAGCCCAAGAGGCTCTTGCAGAGGTCCGAGTTCCCTAATGGAGGTCCCCATGACTACATTTTTAAGAGTGGGAAACTTGAAGGGAATTGTGGGAAGTGAAACACACAGCATCAGATGTGCCCAAAGACAGACTCCAGATCTGACACCAAAGTAGGTGCTCTCCCAAGATGGATTTGGGACAGAGACCACGGGTAGAGTCCTAGAAAGGCCATCCAGGCCTCACTGCAGGACAGAGGCCAGGCTTCCTGAATTGGGTGGTGAGGTGAGAAGAAGATGCAAGAGGAAGACCCATAAAGGAAGAACTTGTCAATATGTTATGTCATAGCATGAAATGAAAATTAAGTAATGGCAGAGAGACTACAAGTGTCCAAACAGCAATGATGAAGTAAACATGGCCCTGTGCTAAGGACAGGGAGTAAGGAGGATGTGGGCTGCCTGCTGAATTTTGGGTCTGAGTGAGGAGTCCATTGATGAGGGGCAAGTCAAGAAGCCAGAATCAAATTCATAGACACAGAAAGTAGAACAGGGATTGATGGAGATTCGGGTGGAGGGGGGAATGTGTATGAGGAATCACTGTTTGATCAGCGAGGAGTTAGTTTATTCTGGAATGATGAAAACAGTTCTGGAATGAGTTATAGTGATGTATGCAGGATAATGTCAATGGTAAATGCCTCTGACTGTACACTTAATGGTTAGAATGGCAAATTTTATAGAATATATATTTTACTACAATTTAAAGAAGAATCCCAAGAATGCTTCACAAGAATTTTTAAACACAGACAGAAGTGAAGAGCAATTTATGTGCCACCGTCAGGTGGAATACGAGGAACAGTAAGGGTGTCCTGTGTGGTTGGAGACTCTGTAGAACCAGTGGCTTCTCAAATACCCATCAAGGATGCACCCCCATCAGGCCTTCTTCAGCTTCCTGGCCCCACACAGCCACATGGCCACCATGCCCAGCAGCTTCCCGCAGAGCCACAGGGTGCCCAGGGTGACCACCAGCAGGAACAAGAAGACGTCCAGCAGGTATTGCTCATGCCACGGCTGCTGCAGGGCATGGGGCTTGAGGTGGGCCGCACCCCCTGTCTGGAGGATGTGGTCGATCCAGCCCACCAGCCTCTGGGCAGGGGTCAGGGGGTGGGAGCGCCTGATGATGCTGGCGGCCACTGCTGCTGACTTGTACCTGTTGGCAGACACAGAGGTAGGCATTACCTCTGTGGTCATAGAAGTCTTAGAAACCTTGAATCTCACACACACTCATTCCTCCACATGCACAGAAAACTCAGTTTCAAGGAAAAATGTTGGCCTGGTCTTGCCACACTAGCAGGGTCACATTGAGAAGTTCAAACTGGTGCCTTCATGCAAAGATCCATGCCTAGTGCCCAAAGTGCTAAACTATAAAACAGTGAATAAGCTGTAAGGAAAAGTCTCTTCCCAGGAGGCTTATGGTACACTAAAGGAAAAAACACGTATGAATATATGTGATGTAACATACCCCTGACTCGGGGTAGATGTCCTGAAGATGCTAATAAGATATTCCACCCATCCTCATTATCAGATCATTGTGCTGGATGGGAATTTACATAAGACATCATGGGTCCTTCTACCAACTCACTTAACAGAAATTCATCTCAACCTACTTTGTGGCAGGCCCTGTGCTAGGCCCGGTGAGCTCAGGGGAAAAAACAGACACACTTGGCCATCCAAGGGGGCTTACTCTCTACTTTCTAATATGAGGGACCCACAATAAAGCAAAAGCAGAAAGAAATGGGGTAGTTACCTATCCTGAGAAGTGTTAAGAAGAAAAAACAAATTACAATTGAAGGGGGTGAGAGAGGAGTGCATTTAGGACTGTCAGACAAAGACCACTTCTCTGAGGAGAGGACATTGAAGATGAGCCCAATGGTCATGAAGGAACCAGTCCTGAGAGGAGAAGGAAGGATGTTCTAGGGAGCAGCACTGACAAAGGGCCTGAGGCTGGAGAAACAGTGTGGCTTATTGGGGGACAAAAAGGAGACCTCCTGCCTCAGTGAAATTCTACTATAAGCAGCATCAAAATATAACACCTCTCTGAGACCCAGTGTAAATAGGTCAGAGTCTTTGCAATACTTATGGTAGAAAACTGTTCTCAGCATCTAACCTAAATGCCTAGTCTTACTCTCAGAGGAAACAGAACAGGTATTAGTATCATACACATATCATTGCCTGTCCCTAAAGTTTTGCCTTTTTGCAAAAGAGTGCTACACAGTACTCATCGTATTTCATATCTTCTTTTAGTCTCAATGACAAGTTCAGAGAGCTGCATACCTCTTGTCTTCTATGACTTCCTTCATCTTCAGAGCCAATGTCTCTGCCTTGATCTGCTTTAACTGGATAGAGACACCAAACTTCTTGGCTTCTACTCGGACCATGTTTTCAGGATGGTCTCCAAGGACTGGAATCCCCACGATGGGCACACCATGTTGGATGGCCTCCATTATGCTATTCAACCCACCATGGGTGACAAAAAGACGGATGCGTGGGTGAGCTGTTGTAAATCAGGAACAGAGCAGAATATTTCGGCATGAAAACTCTCAGAACACCAGGGAAAGCATCAGGGCAGAGGAAAATACCAAGGGATTTCAAGGTATGGTGGAGAAAATGGATTTACTGATCCAGCTTTGAACACACTCAAGGGTGCATATTCCAAGATAGAAGATTCTGGCCTTGTCTGTGTACAGAGATTCCTCTAAGTCAATCCATCTAAGACTCACAGCCAAGGGAAAGCTGCAGAGAACAGTGTTGAGCAAGGCATATTCCTCCTCCCAACTATCCATCCACCTATCCATCCATCCATTCTTCTCTCTACCCTCTTTCTCTCTTTGCTTTTCTTATGTATGCTCTCTTTGTGTCTCCTTCTGTCTCTTTTCTGTCTCTCACTCTCCACGTCTCACCCTCTCTCCTTCACTGCCCATTATTTTCCTCTTATTGAAGTCTTAATACTTTTATTGTCATCGCATCTCACCTGGCATTCCTCAAACATACACTCTATGTGCTTTCTCCTCAATTTAATAAGAAATCCTCTGAAGTAGGGTGTGATGGACCACCCATCTCAGTATTTCCAGTTCCTGTGTGCTACTCTACTCTTTTTTAGAGAAAACCAAAACAAGTGTTGATAATGAAGGGTTCATCTCAAACAGTGCCTCTCAACAGGGATGTGCATCAGAATCGATTGGTGTTTCCTTGAAAATCAGAATCCTTTTTACTCCATGCCTTGTGAAAAAAAAAATGCAGAACACTCTATCTTAAGTTCCCAATATGTTTGTGAGCCTTGGGGTGAATAATCTTGTGCTGAACCTCTGAGGTATTCAGTTGTTGTGGTAGTTAGGATGCTGAAAAAAACTGGCACAAGGACAAAGAAAACCTTGGGGTGTAAGGAACTATTACCAGACAATTTTATGGACCAAATGACTGGCTGACAGATTGCTCACCTTGACAGTCAGATATTTTGGCACACCCTTCAGACACCATCAACATCAATTTTTTGAAAGTATGACTATACCTTTTGTAGCATAGGAGAATGTGCTAATATGTGTGTGTGGAAGGGAGGGTGTCTGTAATGGCACATGGCCTAACAGGTTCTCAAGGGCCCAGGAAAAGCAATGGCAAGAAGACCCCTGATGTGTGTTCTCAAAGTCCACAAACTGTCTCTGGTTGGACTTGGACAACTTTCTTCAGTGCAAATATGTTAGGGTTAAAATAACCTGACAAAACTATCACTTCTGACTGAAAATAGCAGGACTAGAATAGAAAGGAAGAAGCAAACATGGCACTTTTAACTATTTGGGCTGTATATCCTGATTTCCCAGGGACTCCAGTTGACTGCTCCATTCCTGTCTTCTAAACATTACTTTAGCAACCAACCGTCCCTTCTCATGGTGATGGAGTTGCCCCGTGGAGCCCTAAAGAGACCTAAATAGAAAAAGAGAAATAGATCTGGCCAGTCCTTACCTAAGAGGTCATTCTGAGGAAGCCAGTCCACGATTTTCACATTTGCTGCCAATTTGACGTCTTTGGGCCACTTAGAAGGCTTACAGTTCCATATCACCCCTTGGGAGAGACGAGCAAAGGCACTGTTCATCTCCATGAGAACTTCCTGGGACTGATAGGTGCCCACCATGGAGCCCATGGCCACAAGGACAAAACCAGAGTCTCCAAACTTGCTGATGAAATTCTCAAATTCCTGGAGTGGTAAGAAAGGAAAGGATGTGAACAAAGTTGTTCATGAAAACCTAGATGTGAAATGTTTATAAAATCATTTCATAAAATGAAAGTTAACTATTAACAGAATGCACCATCCTGTCAGTACCTAGAGCTCACTGCCTTGAAACTGTACTCATAGGCCTGAGGACAGCTCAGTGCACTCCACAGTGTGCTTATATCCATTGTGTCCAGTGGCCTTGAGGTCATTTTTCTGAGACCTCAGGACACTCCATACCATACAAATACTTTCAATAATCACAAATGGATATGAAGAGAGTCTTAGGAGCCCAGCCAGTATCACAATAGTCCACAATGCACATAGGACACTTAACACATACTTCAGCACCAATATCTAGATTCAGAATATCCATATTACAATGTTTTAAGAAGAGGAAGGCAGAGGTCGTTGAAACTTCTTTTTTTTTTTTGTTAAGAACATGGCCCCAGAAGCAGGGTCATCCTCATCCCTCATCCTTGACTGTGCAGATACGGCGTTTAGGAGTGTTCCAATGACAGACCAGAGGTGCTATTGCCTAGGTGAGTGCCAGTTGCTGTCCTGGACAAGTAGGGGGCAGTAGGCATTCTGGAGGCTGAGGTAGATGCTGGGGAAATATCTGTCATTTGTCTCCTTCATATGCTTATGAGCCATCTGTTGTCTTCATTGTTGAGAGTTCTGGTAAGGTGTTTGGCCCATTTAAAAAATTTTAATTGATTTTTTTTATTGTTATTATGAGTTTTAAGAGTTCTTTGTATATTTGTATATATGGTTGTATATTTGTGTGTATTACATTTTGAATAATAGTTTTTATCAGGTATACCTATGCAAATATTTACTCTTGGTCTGAGTCTCCTCCTTTTATTCCACAACAGGTATGTTGCAGAACAGAAATTTTTAAAATCAATTTGGCCCACTTCTCAACTCTATCACAGAACATGACTTGGGTTTTATATGTAAAAAGTAATCACCAACCACAAGGTCGTCTGTTTTTTCCTATGTCACCTCATATGAATTTCATACTTTTGCATTTTATATTCAGGTCTGTGACCTACTTTGTGTTAATTTTTTTGAAGACATAGGATCTGTGTCCAATCATTGGAAAGACTATCTTCTTCTCGTGGTATTTCTTAAAGCTTTGTCAAAGATCATTTGGCTACATTTGTGTGGGTCTATGTGTACTCTCTTCTATTACATTGATCTATTTGTTCTTTTGCTTATAGCACACTTTCTTGATTACTTTAGCCATTTCATAAGTCATGGAGATGACTAATGGCAGTTTTCCAACTTAGTTCTTCATCTTCAACATTGTGTTGGCCCTTCAGTGTTTTTGCCTCTCCATGCAAATCTGAGCATCAGCTTATCAATATCCACAATTGATAATTTGCTGTGATTTTCAGTAAGATTGCACGGAATCTATAGATACAATTGGAGATAACTAACACTTAGCAATATTGAGTCTTCCTACCCATAAATATGGAGTATCTCTCCATTTATTTAGCTCTTTGATTTCTTCCATCAGCATTTTGTAGTTTTCTCCATATAAATCTTGTACATGTTTTGTTAGTAATTATTCCCAAGATTTCATATTTAGTGGTGAAATATAAATAGTAGAGTGGTTTTAATTTCACATCCTCCTGTTCATTGCTGATATATAAGAAAAAGATGGATTTTTTATATTAAACTTGTATGTTTTGATGTTACTATACTTGCTTGCTAGTTCCAGAAATATTTTTCTTGACCTTTCAGATTTTTTAAATAGACCATCATGTCATCTGTGAGCAAGAACAGTTTTAACTCTTCCTGCCTAATCTACATGATTGTTATTCCTTTTTCTTTCTTCTACTAATTTCTTAGGACCTCAAAGATGAGGATGAAAAGCAGTATGAGAGTAGTTACTTTCCTGGTACCTGAGAGGTTGTCCTTTCATTTTCTATAAAATGTCCCCTTTAATTAAAAGCTTCTAGAGAAGCTTTTAATTCTGATGAAATCAAATTTACCTATTTTTTCTTTTGTTATTCATTCTTTCAATGTCACATCTACAAATTCATTGCCAAGTCCAAGTCCATGCAATTTAGCCCTTTCTTTTCTTCTAAGAACTTTTTGGCTTTTAGCTCTTTATTTAGGCCATTGATCCATTTTGAGTTGATTTTCGTATATGGTGTGAGGAAGGCGTGGAATATATTCTCTTTCATGGGAATGAATATCCAGTGGTTTCAGCACCATTTGTTGAAGAGACTGTTCTTTCCATTGATTGCTCTTGGCACCCTTGTCACAAATGAATTGGTCACAGATGTGTGTCATCGAACACTGTTCTTTCCATGTTGATTTGGCTATTTGCATTCCATTACATTTCAATGTGAGATGAAGACTGGCTTTTCCATTTCTGCAAAAAAGAAAAAAAAGTAATAATAAGGCCACTCAAATGTTGATAAGGCTTAGATAAAACTTGTAGATCACTTTGAGTAGTATTGCTCTCTTAACAATATTAAGTATCACAATTCACGGTCTTGAGATGTCTTTCCATTTATTTAGGTCTTCCTTAATTTCCTTCAGCAAATTTGTAGTGTCCAGTGTATGTGTCTCTCGCCTCCTCAGTTTAATTAGGTGTTGTTGTAAATAGAATAATTTGCTTGGTTTCATTTTCAGATTGTTCATAGCCAGTGTATGAAAACACAAGTTGTATGAATTCATTGGGATTTTCTATATACAAGATTATGTCATATGAATATCAAACCATTTCTACATTGTCCATTCCAATTTGGATGCCTTTTATTTCTTTTTCTTGCCTACCTGCTTTGTGTAGGGTATATTTGAATAGCGGTGATGTAAGCGGGCATCTTAGACTACCGATCTGAAGCAGCAGGATTTCAGTCTATCCCATAGAGTATGATGTTAAAGCTGTCAGTGTTCCATAAATACTCTTTATTGTGTTCAAAAATACCTCTTTACTCCTAGCTTTCTGACTGTTGTTATCATGAAAGGACATTAGTTTTGTCAAATATTTTATCTGCATCTCTTGAAATGATTAGCTTTTTTTTAAATCCTCTTCATTCTATAGATGTGTTGCATTACGCTGATTGATTTTGTTACATTAGACATGTTATAAAATACCTTTTATATCCTGTAAAAGGTTTGACATTGGTCTATTTTGTCTGATTTTAATTAGCACATAGCCACCTTGGATGATTCTTAAAGAAGTTCATGGTCTTGGGGCGCCCAGGTGGCTCAGTTGATTGGGCACCCAAATTTGGCTTAGGTCATCTTCTCATGGCTTGTGGGTTTGAGCCCCGCATTGGGCTCTGTGCTGACAGCTCATAGTCTGGAGTCTGCTTCTGATTCTGTGTCTCCATCTCTCTCTGCTCCTCCCCTACTCATGTTCTGTCTCTCTTTGTCTCTCAAAAATAAACATTAAAAAAAATTTTAAAAAGAAGTTTTTGACTTAATACCCTAAATATTAGTTTCATATCTTTTGTCACCTCTTCAAAACATTTGTTTCTTCCTTCCTGTGCATTTGTTGGCTGTCTCCAGCTTACCTCATTGTACCATTCTGGCCCTTCTTAACTCCATCCAGCACAACACTATAAAAACTATCATCCCAAAGGACCAGTAAAAACCAGCTTTGTTGTCACTTGACATTTATAAGATCAGTGTAAATCTATAATTTAAAATTGGCAAAGGCAGAGTACAACATCATAACAAGAAGCTGAGTACTCCCAGCTCCCCACAGAAAAAAACAAAAGGACAAAAAAGGCTAAAGACTCACTCAGATAATTTTATACGACTTGGGAAAATAGTCAGTGATATACAGAAACCAAACAGATGCCCATTCAAGAAGAAAAAAATAAGCACACTCAGAATGGTGAGAATTTCCATGGCAATTTTACTCTTCTGGCCCCACACTCTTCCTGAAGTGGCATGCCATGGTCCAGAGGCAGCAGTGGTAGCCCTGCCTTCTGTAAGAGGAGAAGAAATGAAATAATTTGCAACATTGTAGCCACTCTGTAGGCTCCCAGGTGACAAGTTAAGATCTCACCAGGCTCAGAGCTCTGACTGGAAATGGCAATATAGCTCAGATATCAGGTTGGTGGGAGTCTTGCAAGGCAATAGAGGGCACAATGTCATGTAAAATCTGCAGGGATACTGCAGAATTTAGAATCTTGGGGCAAGAGAAACAAAACACCTATGTCCCTGAACAGAATCTGGGTAAGACTCTTTGGGAACTTAAGACATTAAAATTGGCCAAGTATACAGGAAGAATCAGATGAATGAACGCATACACAAAGGTCCAGACAGGAAAAATGCTCAGAAAATACCTAAGGAGACTTTAAGTTGTCTTCCCTGGCTTATCCAAAGTATTAAACATTCCCCACTAACTAGTGAAGGTGTTCTATGGCAGCCTGCAAACACAACTAGAGGTGACTGGGTTTACAAATGCCCACAACTTTCTACAAAAGATCACAAGACATATTTAAAAAAGAGAGAGACTAAAAGCCAAAATGTGTCATTTAAAGGAATGAAATAAATCTCCAGGAACCCTCTTTGAAGAAACAGACATTGGATTTACTAAACAAAGACTTTTAAATTGACCAAATATGCACAAAGAGCTAAAAAAAAAAGTGGACAAAGGTCTAAAGGAAATCGGGAAGACAATATATGAACAAATAGAGAATAATAGCAAGAAGAGACAGAAATTATTTTTCAAAAAAAGCAAAAAAAGAAATCAAAACAAAAAATACAATCACTGAATTGAAAAATTCACTAGGGTAGTTCAATGCAGACCAAAACAGACAGAAGAAAGACTTAGTACACTTGAAGACAGGACATCTAAAATGTCAAGTCTAAAGAGAAAAAAGTAGAAAGGGCAAAAAAATGAATAGAGTGTGAGGGACTCACAGGACCCCTTTGTGTAGATTAATATATGCATTATGGAGTTCTCAAGGGAATGAGAGAGGAAAGAATAGGAGGATTGCACCAAGAAATAATGGCACATACAAGATATGATATGAAGACAATCCTAAGTTTCCTCTCTCACACACACAAAAAAATTTGTCATGACGAGTTAAGAAATTTAGGAAAGTAGCAAGAAATAAAATCAGCTCAGAATATCCATTGCATTACATTAATAATGACCATTTCAGGAAGGAGATTGGAAAAACAATTTCATTCACAATACAATCCAAAGAATAAAAAAATAGTTAGGAATAAACTTAACCAAGGAGGTAACTATATTGAACTATGTTGAAAACTGTAAGCCACTGCTGAAGGAAATTAAGAAGACACAAATAAATGGAAACAAATTACAGGCTTCATGGATTAGAAGACTTAATACTTTAAAGATGTCAGTACTTCCCAAGGTGATCCACAGGTACCATGCATCTCTATCAATAGTGAACAACATTTGCTTCTGGCAGAAATAGTAACCTATCATAAGCTGATGTGGAATTTCAAAAACAATGAGTACCCAAAACAATGTGGAAAAAAGAACAGGGTTGGAGGTCCCACATTCCCTGATACCAGAGTTACTACAAAGCTACAGTAATCAAAATAGTGTAGTATGACAAAAAAGATAGATATGTAGATCAATAAGATAAAATAGAAAGTCCAGAAATACCCCAGGTATATTTGGTCAAATAACTTTTGACAAAGGTTCTAGACCATTCATTAGGTAAAAGACAGTCTTTTTTAGCAAGCGATATTGGAAAACTGGATATCCACATGCAAAAAACTGAAAGTCAACCATTACATTATACCATATGGTAAATCAACTTAAAATGGATGACAGACCTAAAAATCTGAGCTATACACCTACGACTCTTAAAAGAAAATAGAGAAAGAAATCTTCATATAATTGTACTGGGTAGTGATTTCTCATAAAACACCAACAGCACAGGCAACAAAATAAAAAATAACTGCATTGGATTGCACCAAAAGAAAAATTTTGTGTATCAAAGGACACCATCAACATAGTGAAAGGGCTCATGCCCTCTCTCTCAAATAAGTATATAAACTTAAAATTAAAAGAAAAGAATGAAATTTTGCAATATATGAAAACATGAACCTTGAGGCCATTATGCTAAGTGACATAAGCCAGGCACAGAAGAGCATGTATTGTAAGATTTCACTTATAGGAAGCATCTACAATAGTCAAATTTATAGAATAAAAAGTGGAAATTGGTTTTCAAGGGTTGGAGGAAAAGTAGAACAGATAGTTCCTATTCAATGGAGGAAGGGTTATAATGTTAAATAAGATCAATAAGATCTGCAAATCTGAGGCACATGGTACCTACACTTAATAATTCATAATGTATTTTCAAAAATTTGATAAGAGGGTAGGTCTCATATTAAGTGTTTTACCAATATAAAATAAAATTTAAAATAGAATAGAATACAATAAAATAGACTAGAGACATAAAAGTAAGTATGTAAAAAAAAAAAGTAGAAATAAAAGTAAACGTGTGTATTCTAGGTGTTTTGCTTGTCCCATCCTACTTAAGTCCCAGTTCCCACTGGCAAGGGAGCCACCAACTCTATGTTTACTGAAGAGCTTTGCATGAAGTCCCTATTGAATGCTAAGGTTTTACTTACTTGTGGTACTGGTTTAACAGGTCTGGCCATTAAGCCTCCAATATACACAGTGTTGGGAAGCAGGGGCCTAGCAAATTCAAGGGCAAAGTCAGAGTTAACAAACCATAGCTCTGCTTTCCTTAGAAGATGAGACAAAACTGGTCTAGAGTCTTCTGGGAAATGTTCCTTGATGGTGATATCAAATGTAGACTGGATTCGCCATTGCCTTAAGAAGAAATCCAAGAACATCAGAAAATTCCTCACTCTGCCCCAGAAGTCCATGCGGTCGGTTAGCAAGGAATGGAATACCGGAACATAAGACACCGGGTTTGGTAGCCCAAGGTCCACACTGCCAAATGGGGAGGGAAGAATTGACACAAATGGCTTCACAAGCTTCTCAGCAATGAGGAAAGAACAGAAGTCAAATGCTTCAACAAATACCAGGTCAAAGTTCTCATTTTTTAAAGAATCCATGATGTCACTTCTCCTTAGCAAATCACTGCATTGAATCCCCAATTGTTCCATTAACTTTACAAAGGTGCCAAATGCTTCCCTGTTAAAAAAAAAAAAAAAAGACAAATATTCACTGAAGAGTTAATTTCACAACACTTAGGAGAAACTTTAGCTCACAGAAAATATCCCAGGTAAGTAAGACCATACCTGGCAGCAGCCCATCTATTTTACCGGTGTCCAATGAATAATCTGCTCTGGTCACTCTGCTCCATGTGTTTCTGCTTCCTAAAACGTTCTCACTTTTTTCCCTCTACTTTCTCTAGCCAATCACATCCACATCAATTCAAGATCCTTCCAATTTGGCAGCCATCTCTGACTGTAGCAGACATCAGAGTTCCATGTCTACTTGACACATTCTGTGATGCTCTCTTTAACTTTCATCTGTATACTGACAGTTCATGAGTGACTATCTTGTTTCCCAGCCTAACTGTGGAAGTAACTTGGCAGCAGAGTCCGTCAATGTTGATAATATAGCCCTTTTTTGTTCTTTAAATTTGGTAGAGTCTGCATTTGAGAGATTGCCTCACACAAGGAACTTTGTGATGCTAATATTAGAATCCCAATTCTAAACTGAACATGAGATTTATATTTTTCTAGCCTATGAAATAAACAAGTTAAAACAAACAAGCTTATTATTACCCTTTCCATTTCATCTTTCCTGGAGTAGTGAAAGAACTTAATACTACACCATGTCAGCCCACTGAAAGCCCACAGGTGAGAGCTCATTAGTAATATGCAGTTGTCCACGTGCACTGTAGAGTAAACTTCAAGTGACAATAGATGATTAGCTGAAATTATTCTCTATTGTGTTTTTAAATGATTTTACATAATGAATGACTGCTACTTGTGTGGATAAATTCAAGAAATGAACTACAAATTCCTCAAAAGAACAGCATTCATCATATTTGAAATTAGGTTAATCTATTAAAATACAGGAAGGTACTGTGCTCAGCATGCTGCACCATATTTAATAAGTGGGTGCAACATGTCTTCAAAGAAATGAAGTGGGGAAGAAAAGACAAGACATAATAAAAAAATCATGAATAACAACACAAGATGATATATACAATGCTTCAAGAGAGTATTTTAGAACACACCTCTTCTGGATGAAGAATTTGGTCTTCTAGTTTAGGTAAGCAGAAAGGCTTTATGGCAAAAGCCAGATTTTAGGACCACCTTGATGACTGAATAAAATTTTTAAGGAAAAAGGGAAAGGTGGAGTTAGGTCACTATAATTCATCAGAAAGGCAAGAATATTTATCTTTTCCCTCTTCTGTCAAAAGTAAAGAACTTTTTATACATCCCAGATAATGATGAAAACTTTCAAGCTAATATCACAATGTGTGTCATCAAGGCATTTGGGTTTTTAAATGAGTTAAAAGACAATGGCTCAGGGTATGAAAAATCAATGCTCATCAGCATGTTTCCATTCTTGAATTTAAGTGATGAGAGGAAAAGTAAGTATAAAATGGTGGCTCTGATACGCCTACCAACAATCAGAAATTATGTTGTTTATCCTGCCTTCTGTGTTGTGGAGAGTATATACACAAACATTGTAGGTGAAGGGCTGCCAGGAAGATCCAGAAGGAACAATCCCCTGACTATATAGAAATACATTCATGATTTCAGTGGAAAAGGCACACTACACAGACTGAATAATTGGGAGTGAAAAACTCATCTATTCCATCGATCCCCACCCCCTATCATTGATCTCCCCATCCATCCACTCATCCATCCACCCATCCTTTTCTCTTAAACTTACTCTAAGTAGCTATGCATCCAATCATTTATTTACATCACTTTATAAATGGTAAGTCTTTCAATCAGAGAATAAAAGAAATTACCTGCCATGCAAAGCTTCCTTCATATAGGAATCAAAATGTTCCTTTAATTCTTTTTCATGATCCTCAGGTAGAAGCCAACTGATAACTTGGTATGCATTTTCCTTCTTTTCTAAATAAAAAATTTTTAAAAACACCAATAAAATATATCATTAAGTCCAACAATGCAGATAATTTTGGCATGATACCATAGTTGCTTTTTTTATCCTAATAATTTTATATATATCTGCATGTTTGCTTTTAGAGAGTTTTTCGGTTTCTGCCTGCTTTTTCATTTCTTCAGTCATAGGATCTGATACTATTTATTGAGAACATTATAATAATTCAATTACTTTTATTCAACTGAATGAATGATATAGAACTTAAATAAAAGTAAAGTTCTATTTGAAGCTTTCATGTAAAGGTATAGATATTCTTCATTTTACAGATGAGAAGACAAACATAAATGGAGTGTCAGATAATTCATCACGGTTGCACATATAGTAAGTGCTACGCTTTGTATTTAAATACAGATTTAATTTTATCCCAGCTCCCCAGTCCTTTGTTTTTTAGGAAAAAAGAGATATTTTTTTATTACTTACACGTGACACATGCAAAGGTTTTTCATTCAGCCAAAAATACGGCAAAGGCTAAGTTAACAAGAGTAGTCCCCTGCAGTCCTACTTACCATTCCGACATTTCCCCCATAACTCATGTGTACTAAAGAGTCTGGCACCATTTTTGAAGTTGGATTGTTGACAGCTTTCAAACTCCATTTCCTCCTTAACTTTCTGGGACATATCTTGGAAAAATGAGGAGAAAGCCTCAACATGACCTCCCTCGTGTGACCAAGATTTTCAGCCAAGCAAGCCAGACCCCATGAGGGGAACCTGCATCTCCATCCCACTCAGAGGCTTCCATAATTGGCATTTAGAAACAAAAGGATGGGTTTAGCCTTTGAGTGGCCCTGGTCATGTGTCTCACACAAACCTATCTTCTGTGTCAGAATCCACTTTGTTTCTGGATTCCAGCATGAACCGTGTGATTGACACTAGGCTAGGTAGAACCGCATGACCAATGGCTGTACATCTCAAGGACTGCCCCCATTATAAACAGTGCTCTGAGTTAAGACTGATTCCAGTTTACAAGCCCACTGAGTGGTGTGAGGAGGATAACACCATGCCATCTGATGAAGTCCACACTGTAAAAGGAGAAGGTGCACTAGAACCCGAGAAAATGCCTTTGCTACTGTTGCTCATGATATGTCTGTAGCTCAAAGAAAACCTTGATTAACACAGTATAAGGGAAACACTGATGACACCCTCGTGGGGTTAATTCAAGGGTTAATTCAAACTCAGCTTAATCTCAGTTCTCTAAAATCACCAGCAAGAAGGCCCTTAGCTTTGGTGATGCTAATTAGGACATTTGGAGGAAGAACTTATAAATATGAGCAGGTTAAAAGGCATACCCTCCCCCAAAGTATAAATAATGACAATGAAAGGAAGGGCAAAAAATGGGAAATGTCAGCGTGGGAGAGTCAGGAAAGAAATTAAAACAGAGGTCTCAGTTTTGACATATGTGGCAACTAACATTACTTTTAAAAAAATTATAACAGAGCAAGGACACAGATTGGCTTTTGTGACTTACATCAGAGGTTCTACATTACTTTTAACATTGGATGAGATCCCCCCAATGACCAACTTTAATCGTCTTAGTCAATACTGGGGAAAATAACAGATATATCATGAGAGCTCACCAAAATTTATCAAAGTACCTCTATACTGTTAGGAGGTAGCAAATATTAGATAGAGCACAGTGGTGCATGCCCTGTCTTAACTACTGGGATTAAATATCCCATAGCCATAACAGCCGTTGGTTGTTATCTCACAGTAGCTATGGTTGCTCCTATATAAGAAGTCATAAAATTAATGTTTTAGTACTAACACCATGACGAAAGGGAACTCATTGGATCTGCCCAACATATTAAAAGTTTTAATACAACAAAGTAGAGTTTTAATAGAGTGCCTTCAAGGATTAAATCCCTTTTTGTAAAGGATCCATTAACGAAGAAGTGATTATCCCCACTAGTTCTCCATTTAATAGCCTAACTTGACTATTCTTAACCCTGAATGAATGGAGCCTCTCAGTGGATTACTGTGATCATATTATGGCCTCCATTTCCAATCTTACTGAAACTACTGACTATATCCAAGACTAATAAATTCTTTACAGTCATAGCTTTGGTAATACATTCTGTTTAATTCCTATTTCAACAAGCTCTCAGCTCTAGTGTCTCTTCACCTTCACCTTTGAAGGGTACAAGTAACTTGTAACTTGGCTTCTCATGGACTACCTCAACAGCCCTACTCGCTAGTTTTGCTGGCAAGATCTTTCACCACATTTAACTTTCTCCAGAAGCACATGTATGACAGTACTTTGAGGACAACCTCCTTTTGCAGAGATTTGTGGAGCCCATTCAGTCAAGACACAAACACGCACACAGCAACTCACATAGAGGGATGTGCTGCTGCCCTACACAAAGCACAAGCCATGGCACCTCAGTTAAATTCCTGGGACAAATTGCTTGTTGAGTGGAAGGTCTTTCCATCCCTGACACTGTCAAGACACACCTATTACGGCTCCATTTCCAGCATGAGAGTATAAGGAGCTTTCCTGGACATACTTTGAAAACAGCAAATGGTGAAAAATTCATACACACACACACACACACACACACACACACACACACACCTCCTGATGTAGACAACAATTCCACTGACAGAATTTGTCTGAAATAACTATTTGGGAAATCTGCAGCCAATTGATGGTTTCCACCAACCAGAGGAAGTCTTTAACTGTAAATTGCAGATAATTTTAGTCAATTTCAGCTTTTTCCACAGTAGCAGCTACCCATCCCCCAGCCCTCAGTCTCCAGCAGGAAGCTGTATGCATTGTTTATAGAGCAGCTTGTACACAGGTTTCAAGAGCCTGAGTGGGCAAAAAAAAATCACCTTGTCCAAATATCAAGTATCTGTGCTCTGATTGCTGCTCTGGTCGCAGAGATGCAGACAAAGAAGTAGGCAGCAAGGTTTCTGCATCATGCTCTATTATTGCAGCCACTTCCCTCTCTGGCTCAATTGACTTCCAGGGGTCTTAAAAGATTGATGCCCTCCTTTCCCCCTCATTTTCTCAATTTACCCATTTTAAAGGGAACCATTAAAAGCTGGGACATTGTAAAACAGCTACACATACCAGGAAAACTTGAAAGTGTCCATTCATGCCCAGGAAAAGGCTCAGAAAAGACAGTGAACAGTAAAATTTACACCTCGGTTTGATCATCAACACAAAAGCAGCATAAAACAATTTTAAAACATAAATAAACAAACAAAATTAATAACAAAAATCTGCAAAGAGAAGGGAGGAGAGGTTCATCTCCAGATTTACACATTGTTATATTCAAATGTTCAGTTTTCAACAAAAATCACAAGACACACCAAGACACAGGAAACTAATGCTTCATCCAAAGAAAGTTATAGATTAACAGAAACTGTCCCTAAGAATTACTTTATGTCAGATGTATTACACAATGTCTTTAAAATAACTGCCTTAAATTTCTCAGAGAATTAAGAGAAGATGTGGAGAAGGTCAAGGAAAAAGTGTTTGTAAAATGTCACTGAAAGAAAGGTAGGTGGGGTGTCTGAGTGGCTCAGTCAGTTAAGTATCCAGTTTTCCATTTCAGCTCAGGTCATGATCTCATGGTTTGTGAGATCAAGCTCCACATCAGGCTCTGGGCTAGCAGCAAGGAGCCTGCTTGGGATTCTCTCTCTCCCTCTCTCTCTCTCTGCCCCTCTCCAGCTCACACTCACTCTTTCTCTCTCAAAATAAATTAATAAACATTTTAATTTTTTTAATAAAGGAATATAAATTCTAAAGAAACCAAAAACAAATTCTAGGACTGAAAAATACAATAAATGAAATGAAAATGTCACTAGAGGGATTCAAAGGCAGAATTGAGCAAGCAAAAAAACCATCAAGCATTATCAGTGAACCTCAAGAGAAGACAGTAGAAATGATCAAGTCTGAGGAACAGAGTGTTAAACAATTTAAGAAAAGGGAACACAGTCTAAGGGTCCAACACATGCCCTGTGGATGCTCAGGAGAAGAGAGAAAGAAAGGCATAGAGACAATATATGAAGCAATAGTGGCTGAAAACCTCCCAATTGGGTGAAAGATTTTAATATAAACATCCAGGAAGCTCATCCAACTCCAAGTAAAATGAACTCAGACACCCACATCAGGACACATTATATCAAAATACAGAAAGAGAAAGAGGAAATATTAAAAGGAGCAAGAGAAAAGTGACTCATCGCATACAAGTGATTGTCAGTGAGATGATCAATAGACTTCCAATCAAAAATTTTAGAGGCAAAAAAAAAAAAAAAGTTCGAGACCAGAAGGCAGTGGCCCAATATATTCAAAATGCTAAAAAAAAAAAAAAAAGAAGAAGAAGAAAAGAAAAGAAATAAGAAAGAAATAAAGGGAAAAAAAAGAATTGTCAACAAAAAATTCTACATCAGGCAACTCTGTCCATCAAAGATCAAGGAAAATTAAGACAATCCCAGATAAACAAAACTAAGGGTGTTTGTTACCACTAGAACTGCCCTGGGAGTAATGCACAAGGCACTTCTTCAGGGAAGAATGAAAGGACGCCAGAAAGTAACTTAAAGGTATATGAAAAAATAAAGATTTTTAAAGAGGTAAAAGAATGGGCATTATAAAAGCTACTGTTATTGTAACAATGGCTCTAACTACCTTGTTGTTTTCAATATTATTTAAGAGGCTAGTATATTAAAAAAATTATTTGTTTAGGGGCATCTGGATGGCTCAGTCAGTTAAGCATCTGACTTCGGCCAAGTTCATAATCTCATGGTTCGTGAGTTCATGCCCCACATCGGGCTCTGTGCTGACAGCTCAGAGCCAGGAGCCTGCTTCAGATTCTGTGCTCATGCTCTGTCTCTCTCTCATTCTCTCAAAAATAAATAAACATTAAAAAAATTATTTGTTTAAAAGCTACTATCATTATTTGAAATTTGTAACTCCACTCAAATTTTCTACAAAATTTAACATACTAGTGCATTTAAATTAACAATAATTTATGTTTAGGAGCACATGATGTATAAAAATGTAATTTTGTGACATCAACTAACCAAAGAGTTGGGGATAAAGCCATCTAGGAACACTAGGAACAAAATATTTCTATGTTATTAAATTAGTATAAACTAAACACTGGGAATACAGGGAAGATGGTGGCATAGGAGGATGCTGGGCTCACCGTGCGTCCTGCTGATCACTTAGATTCCACCTACACCTGCCTAACTAACCCAGAAAACCACCAGAAGACTAGCAGAACGGAGTCTCTGGAGCAAAGCGCAGACGAGAGGCCCACGGAAGAGGGTAGGAAGGGCGGCGAGCCGGTGCGTGCTGCACAGACTGGCGGGAGGGAGCTGGGGCAGAGGGGCGGCCCGCTGGCCAAGCAGAGCTCCCGAGTCTGGCTGGCAAAAGCGGAGGGGCCAGATGGAGTGTGTTCCGACAGCAAGCACGACTTAGCATCTGGGAGGTCATAAGTTAACAGCTCTTCTTGGAAAGCGGGAAGGCTGGAGGACAAAGGGAGGGAGAGTTGCTGAGCCCTGGGATGGGATGACAGAGCTGTTTGGCGGGGAACAAAGGTGCTCACCAGCGCCATCTCCCTCGCCCATCCCCAGCCAAACTCCCAAAGGGAACCAGTTCCTGCCAGGGAACTTGCTTGCTCCACCCAAACACCCAACGCTGTGCTTCTGCGGAGCCACCCCTCCGGCAGCTTCAGGGCCCCTCCTGAAGCGGATCACCTAAGGAGAAGCAAGTTAAGCCTGCCCCTCCTGCCCCCGTGCACCTTCCCTACCCACCCCAGCTAATACACCAGATCCCCAGCACCACAAGCCTGGCAGTGTGCAAGTAGCCCAGACAGGCCACACAACCCCACAGTGAATCCTGCCCCTAGGAGAGGGGAAGAGTGGGCACACACCAGTCTGACTGTGGCCCCAGCGGTGGGCTGGGGACAGACATCAGGTCTGACTGCGGCTCCGCTCACCAACTCCAGATATACACCACAGCACAGGGGAAGTGCCCTGCAGGTCCGCACCACTCCAGGGACTATCCAAACTGACCAAACGGAAGAATTCCCCTCAGAAGAATCTCCAGGAAATAACAACAGCTAATGAACTGATCAAAAAGGATTTAAATAATATAACAGAAAGTGAATTTAGAATAATAGTCATAAAATTAATCACTGGGCTTGAAAACAGTATAGAGGACAGCAGAGAATCTCTTGCTACAGAGATCAAGGGACTAAGGAACAGTCACGAGGAGCTGAAAAACGCTTTAAACGAAATGCAAAACAAAATGGAAACGACGACGGCTCGGATTGAAGAGGCAGAGGAGAGAATAGGTGAACTAGAAGATAAAGTTATGGAAAAAGAGGAAGCTGAGAAAAAGAGAGATAAAAAAATCCAGGAGTATGAGGGGAAAATTAGAGAACTAAGTGATACCCTAAAAAGAAATAATATACGCATAATTGGTATCCCAGAGGAGGAAGAGAGAGGGAAAGGTGCAGGAGGGGTACTTGAAGAAATAATAGCTGAGAACTTCCCTGAAATGGGGAAGAAAAAAGGCATTGAAATCCAAGAGGCACAGAGAACTCCCTTCAGACGTAACTTGAATCAATCTTCTGCACGACGTATCATAGTGAAACTGGCAAAATACAAGGATAAAGAGAAAACTCTGAAAGCAGCTAGGGACAAACGTGCTCTAACATATAAAGGGAGACCTATAAGACTCATGACAGATCTCTCTACTGAAACTTGGCAGGCCAGAAAGGAATGGCAGGAGATCTTCAATGTGATGAGCAGAAAAAATATGCAGCCCAGAATCCTTTATCTAGCAAGTCTGTCATTTAGAATAGAAGGAGAGATAAAGGTCTTCCCAAACAAACAAAAACTGAAGGAATTCGTCACCACTAAATCAGCCCTACAAGAGATCCTAAGGGGGATCCTATGAGACAAAGTACCAGAGACATCACTACAAGCATGAAACCTACGGACATCACAATGACTCTAAACCCATATCTTCCTATAATAACACTGAATGTAAATGGACTAAATGTGCCAACCAAAAGACATAGGGTATCAGAATGGGTACAAAAACAAGACCCATCTATTTGCTGTCTACAAGAGACTCATTTGAGACCTGAGGACACCTTCAGATTGAGAGTAAGGGGATGGAGAACTATTTATCATGCTACTAGAAGCCAAAAGAAAGCTGGAGTAGCCATACTTATATCAGACAAAGTAGACTTTAAATTAAAGGCTGTAACAAGAGATGAAGAAGGGCATTATATAATAATCACAGGGTCTATCTATCAGGAAGAGCTAACAATTATAAATGTCTATGCGCCGAATACCGGAGCCCCCAAATATATAAAACAGTTACTCACAAACATAAGCAACCTTATTGATAAGAATGTGGTAATTGCAGGGGACTTTAACACTCCACTTATAGAAATGCATAGATCATCTAGACACACAGTAAATAAAGAAACAAGGACCCTGAATGATGCATTGGATCAGATGGACTTGACAGATATATTTAGAACTCTGCATCCCAAAGCAACAGAATATACTTTCTTCTCAAGTGCACATGGAACATTCTCCAAGATAGATCACATACTGGGTCACAAAACAGCCCTTCATATACTTCATAAGTATACAAGAATTGAAATCATACCATGCATACTTTCAGACCACAATGCTATGAAGCTTGAAATCAACCACAGGAAAAAGTCTGGAAAACCTCCAAAAGCATGGAGGTTAAAGAACACCCTACTAAAGAATGAGTGGGTCAACCGGGCAATTAGAGAAGAAATTAAAAAATATATGGAGGGGCGCCTGGGTGGCGCAGTCGGTTAGGCGTCCGACTTCAGCCAGGTCACGATCTCGTGGTATGGGAGCTCGAGCCCCGCGTCGGGCTCTGGGCTGATGGCTCAGAGCCTGGAGCCTGTTTCCGATTCTGTGTCTCCCTCTCTCTCTGCCCCTCCCCCATTCATGCTCTGTCTCTCTCTGTCCCAAAAATAAATAAACGTTGGAAAAAAAAAATAAAAAAAAAATATATGGAAACAAACGAAAATGAAAATACAACAATTCAGACGCTTTGGGATGCAGCGAAGGCAGTCCTGAGAGGAAAATACATTGCAATCCAGGCCTATCTCAAGAAACAAGAAAAATCCCAAATACAAAATCTAACAGCACACCGAAAGGAAATAGAGCAGAACAGCAAAGACAGCCTAAACCCAGCAGAAGAAGAGAAATCATAAAGATCAGAGCAGAAATAAACAATATAGAATCTAAAAAACTGTAGAGCAGATCAACGAAATCCAGAGTTGGTTTTTTGAAAAAATAAACAAAATTGATAAACCTCTAGCCATGTTTCTCAAAAAGAAAAGGGAGAGGACCCAAATAGATAAAATCATGAATGAAAATGGAATTATTACAACCAATCCCTCAGAGATACAAGCAATTATCAGGGAATACTATGAAAAACTATATGCCAACACACTGGACAACCTGGAAGCAATGGACAAATTCCTAAACACCCACACCCTTCCAAAACTCAATCAGGAGGAAATAGAAAGCTTGAACAGACCCATAACCAGCAAAGAAATTGAATCAGTCATCAAAAATCTCCCAACAAATAAGAGTCCAGGACCAGATGGCTTCCCTGGGGAGTTCTACCAGACATTTAAAGCAGAGATAATACCTATCCTTCTCAAGCTATTCCAAAAAATAGAAAGGGAAGGAAAACTTCCAGACTCATTCTGTGAAGCCAGTATTACTTTGGTTCCTAAACCAGACAGAGACCCAGTAAAAAAAGAGAACTACAGGCCAATATCCCTGATGAATATGGATGCAAAAATTCTCAATAAGATACTAGCAAATCAAATTCAACAGCATATAAAAAGAATTATTCACCATGATCAAGTGGGATTCATTCCTGGGATGCAGGGCTGGTTCAACATTCGCAAATCAATCAACATGATACATCACATTAATAAAAGTAAAGATAAGAACCATATGATCCTGTCAATCGATGCAGAAAAGGCCTTTGACAAAATTCAGCAACATTTCTTAATAAAAACCCTCGAGAAAGTCGGGATAGAAGGAACATACTTAAAGATCATGAAAGCCATTTGTGAAAAGCCCACAGCTAACATCATCCTCAATGGGGAAAAACTGAGAGCTTTTTCCCTGAGATCAGGAACACGACAGGGATGTCCACTCTCACCGCTGTTGTTTAACATAGTGTTGGAAGTGCTAGCATCAGCAATCAGACAACAAAAGGAAATCAAAGGCATCAAAATTGGCAAAGATGAAGTCAAGCTTTCACTTTTTGCAGATGACATGATATTATACATGGAAAATCCGATAGACTCCACCAAAAGTCTGCTGGAACTGATACATGAATTCAGCAAAGTTGCAGGATACAAAATCAATGTACAGAAATCAGTTGCATTCTTATACACTAACAATGAAGCAACAGAAAGACAAATAAAGAAAATGATCCCATTCACAATTGCACCAAGAAGCATAAAATACCTAGGGATAAATCTAACCAAAGATGTAAAAGATCTGTATGCTGAAAACTATAGAAAGCTTATGAAGGAAATTGAAGAAGATATAAAGAAATGGAAAGACATTCCCTGCTCATGGATTGGAAAAATAAATATTGTCAAAATGTCAATACTACCCAAAGCTATCTACACATTCAATGCAATCCCAATCAAAATTGCACCAGCATTCTTCTCAAAACTAGAACAAGCAATCTTAAAATTCATATGGAACCACAAAAGGCCCCGAATAGCCAAAGTAATTTTGAAGAAGACCAAAGCAGGAGGATCACAATCCCAGACTTTAGCCTCGACTACAAAGCTGTAATCATCAAGACTGCATGGTATTGGCACAAAAACAGACACATAGACCAATGGAATAGAACAGAAACCCCAGAACTAGACCCACAAATGTATGGCCAACTAATCTTTGACAAAGCAGGAAAGAACATCCAATGGAAAAAAGACAGTCTCTTTAACAAATGGTGCTGGGAGAACTGGACAGCAACATGCAGAAGATCGAAACTAGACCACTTTCTCACACCATTCACAAAAATAAACTCAAAATGGATAAAGGACCTGAATGTGAGACAGGAAAACATCAAAACCCTAGAGGAGAAAGCAGGAAAAGACCTCTCTGACCTCAGCCATAGCAATTTCTTACTTGACACATACCCAAAGGCAAGGGAATTAAAAGCAAAAATGAACTACTGGGACCTTATGAAGATAAAAAGCTTCTGTACAGCAAAGGAAACAACCAACAAAACTAAAAGGCAACCTACGGAATGGGAAAAGATTCATTGTCAAATAAATTTGACAAATTGTCAAAACAATTTATTTTTCAATAAATTTCATATATTGAAAAAAACAAAACAAACAAACAAACAAAAGACATTGTATATCCTTTACTGGGATAGATAAATTTAATAATTACCAGAAAAAACTTACTTGGGATTAAATAATCTCCTCCATAAAGAAGCATGGTGACATTATGACCATGATCTTGAAGAATCTGAGATACCCGGTCCAGCAGTAGATAATGGCTTCCACCTAGGAATAATACAAAATTTTATTTTTGTGAAGGTGAGAACAGAGGGTCTGAAATTGATGTGGGGGAATGGAGATCCAGGATAAGGTAGCAGAGAATTGGTGGTCAGTAGAAGATGAGTTATTTTAGTCCTTTGGTTTCATTTTGGGTAAACCCCAGACCAGATACCCTCCTTCTTTCTGATCAAGTCTTAATTTGTAGCAATCTTACATGAAAGATTCCTTTTTGCACTTCAAGATCTCCATGCCAGTGAGATGACCTTCTCTATGCTTAAGCCTAAAAGAGTTCCCAATCCTAGGCACATGCTGCAATTTAGGCTGCCTTTATGGGGGTACTGTGTCCTTTAGGAAAGGAAATTTGTGGAGAATTTTGGCACAAGACTATGTATGTGAGAATAATGGGTTTCTAAAGGACAGTCAATCAAAGCTATTTCTGGAATCCTTCTGTCTGGAAATTTATGTTAACATGGAAGCCAGAAACATGGGAACATGAATATCAGTCCAAGCCACAGAAGCAGAAGTGGATAGAGCCACTGCTCAGAGCCAAGATTCTTCAGATTCAAATATATTTGGCAGGATGTTCCTCAGTTGGGTCCTGCATTTTACTAAACATCAAATTTAAAGCATTCAGGATAACTGTGGACCCTTTGGGTAGAACTGTAGATTCCTGTATGTATATAAAACTGGGACATCACCCAACATAGGAAAATCCTGGGATCCTAAGGAAATAGAAGTGTGATTCTCTGTGGAGGTGCAGATTATCACACCAATGTCTAAAACCATGTAATATCATGGAGCACTTTGCTTGAATCTATGGGTCAAGGAGTAGAATTTGCCTATGTTGGAAAGTGGGGGTTGTTTGGAAGACAATGATCTCATGATGATTGGGTCAGGACAGATGAATGTAGGACTACAGTAATGGTGTATATCTGTGGAAATCATTCTAATTTTTTATATCTATACTTGTGTTGCCTGATGTAACACAGATTACATAAAAGCACAAACCCTACACCCTTAGATGCCTTCTCTGGCTCACCTTTAACCCCTGTAAGAAATGGATGCAGGGGAGAAGGCTTCCTGCACAGGCAGCCATTCCTGAGCACCAAGGTGATCCCAGTGCATTCTGGGGCAGAGGCAGGGTTTCCAACACCTCCAAACCACACCTGCCCCCTCTCAGAGTCCAGAGGACATGCAATTTCAAGAGGTGGGGCAATTCTTTTTTTCTGTTGCCTTTAACTATCATTAAAAATAGATTTAAAATGGAAAACAGAGTTTTTTCAATACTTATTTTTAGGAATCCCCACTGTACAGCATAGAGTCTGGGGAAGAGGACAGGTTTGAGGTAAGAAACAGTAGGTTAAGTCCAGGTGTGTGACATCAGGGAGGTCTGGTGTGCTCTTGCCAAAGGCCCCTCATTTCCCTGACCCTTAGGTTCCCTGTCAGGAAATAAAAGGGAGATGCCCAATTAGATGACCTCAATGGTTTCTTCTAGCCCACGATCCCCAGATTCTTGGGGATCTAAAAGTGACCCCAGGAGCCCCGTATCCTGTCAGAATGGATCAAAAAAATATATCTTGGGGGAACTCCATTTTATGATGCCTCTTTATCCTGATAAACGTTCCTGTTCCATTTCTGTTCCCTTTGCAGCAAAAGTAAAGGCATTAAAACTGGGTTCACACAGAATTAACTGTTTCACTGTTCTTCAAAACCTTCTAGCAGCAAGGGCAAAAGAGAGACCTGTTCCCAATTGATTTTCTCTGCCCAGTTTCCAGGTTTCCTATTAGTGAAACAGGCCCCGTTTGTGCTGCTACCCCCAGGAGTCCCTTTCCTTGGCCTGCAAGAGCCTGAAAGTGACCTCACCTTCCACTTTCTATTGGTAACTACAGCACCCTCAGACTTTTAAGGTGTGCCTCTGAAAATCCTGGCTGCACCCAGGAGTACGCAGCTCAAGGTCTCCAGGTCAGCATTGGATCGAAATTCTGGCCCCAGCAATGCAGAATAGGACACACCTCCAGAAAAGGTAAAAAAGAGGAAAGAAAACCATTGCTTTTTCCAGAACTAGCTTCCCCACACCAGCAGTGGGGACCCCTCTGTGAACCCCCTGCCTTTCCACCTCTCCCTCCTCTATCCTGGGATCCAAACAAGCTCTGGAAAACCACAAAGAATGACCTATGAAGCAGGGCTAGATTGAGCATCTGGGATGCGCCTGTGTCTGATTCTGTTGCCAGCACTCACCCAGTGAGGATACAGTCAGAATTTTGGCGGCCTCTGGGATCAGGAACCCAGACAGAAGAAAGCCAGCTAGCAGCAGCGCCCGCTGGCCTGTCATGCTCCCTCCTGTACCAGCTGCAGATTCCAGCCTTGTGCCCAGAGCCCTGTGCTCTGCTTCTCTGAGTCCCTCACGGCGACCTGTATGCCTTGGGGACAAGCTTTGCACTGGCAGCCAAGGAAATGCTCTGGTAGAAGCTTGGGAAGAGGTGAGGGATGGGTTCTGTCTGTTTTCTTTTCTGTTTATAGCTTCTGGCCTTTCTGCTCCTCCTCCTGGGTGCTTGCTCCACTGGCTATTTGGTCTTCACCCTCCCTAACCAGAAGCAGCAGGAAGGAGGGGTTAGTGAGCTCTCCTTAACCCTTCTCTGTCCGAGTAATCACCACACTCTCTGCAGAGAAGATACTCTGAACCTTAGGAAGTCACTTCCAAGATGACTCAGACCTATCTACATTTTAGGGACCTTTCCCCAAACTTTCCCACCTCTTAATTGCACTATTGACCTCCTACTGTCATCCCCCTGCCCCATTTCCCCAGGTACCTCCTTAAATCTCTTTAAGTGTTCCAATGTCAAAATCCCAGAAGCTTATTCCCAAATGAAAATGACCTACACTTATTGCTCAGGAAGTTTCTTAGGAAAGTAACATACGGTGAAAGTGCTAGTGTCCCAAAATGTTTAGCACCCCTGGGTGGATGGCCAAATATTGACCTGAAGGACTGAACCTCTAAAGGTTAAGTCTATAATTCTGAATGGGCATACTAAATAGGACTGTGTGGTGGGCAGCAAGAAGTTCTGTTCTTATAAATGTTTGAAATTATTTATTAGAAAGATTTGTAAACTCTGTCAACATTACTCCATTTCTTTCCCTTCATAATCTTTCTGTATTTGTGCTATAGTATGAAGCTATGTGATTACATTCATACACTTTCACAGTTACCCTCTGCTCAGATATTATATCTTCCCAGTGGAAAAATTAATCTGCTTAGGAAGACACAATTTTTTAAAACAGGCAATCACACTACTTTATTTACCTTACTTCATTACATCCGATTGTCCCAATAATATCCCATGTTGTGAAATGAATTTGCTGGTGCAGGAACCAAGCCAGGATCACACATTGCATTTAGTTATCATGTCTATATCATCTCCTTTAGTAAGAATTTGCTTCTCAGCTCTTCTTTGTCTTTCTTGTCATTGATGATTTAAAAAGTACAAGCTGCTTATTTGTATGATGGATTCCAAGTTGGGTTTGTCTGATGTTTTCTTATTATACTTCAAGTTACTAGGGGACATGGTGGGACTACTACTAAGGTGGTGTTGATTCCATCTCAGTGAATCACTGAGAAACACATGATGTCAGATGGTCCTATCATTAGAGATAACTCTATCGCTTATTTAAAGTGGTGTTCACCAAGATCTTGATTGTAACATTGGTATTTTTTACCCTATAATTAGGAAATTAGATGCAAGGAGACATTTTGAAACTGTATACGTATTCTGTTCCTCATCAAATTTTACTCATTCATTTTATCATCTTTTATATTTCTTACCTTTTCAAAGATTATGTTTTTTTTTTTTAAATCAACAAAGTCCTCAGAACTGCCATAGTCACTGGACCTGATGCCTCAGAACTTCACAGGGAGGTCCGGGTTCTGTACTAGAGGTATTGTTGATTACATTTTTTACATTTTTTAATGTTTATTTATTTTTGAGACAGAGATAGAGACAGACTGTGAGTGGGGAAGGGGCAGGGAGAGAGGGAGACACAGAATCTGAAGCAGGTTCCAGGCTCTGAGCTGTCAGCACAGAGCCCATCGAGGGGCTCGAATTTATGAACCACATGATCATGACCTGAGCTGAAGTTGGACGCTTAACCAACTGACCCACCAAGGCACTCCTCTGTGACTACATTTTTAAGAGTGGGAAACTTGAGAAGGAAATTGTGGGAAGTGAAAACCATAGCATCAGCTGTGGCCAAAGACAGCCTCCAGGTCTGACCAGCAAAGGAAGTGCTCTCCCAGGACTGACTTGGGACAGAGACCACAGGTGGAGTCCTGGGAGACTCACCCCTGCCTAACTGCAGAACAGAGGCCAGGCTTCCTGAGCTTGGAGGTGAGGTGAGAAGAAGATGCAAGAGGAAAACCCAAAATGGAAGAACTGGCCAAGATCTTATGTCATCATGAAAAATGAAAGAACAGAAAGAGGGAAAGGGACTGAGAAGTTTTTGAGAGAGTGAGTATATGAACCAGACTAAGGCCATCTTGAGAAATTCCACCATGATGACCGCTTTGTGACCTAAAGCCTCTTAAATACAGCCTGTCCCTCCATTCTTCTCTTTTGTTTAACTACACCTGTGAGTAAACCCTCCAGGCAAAGCTTCCTGGATCTGCTCTGGATATGATTCCTCCTGGGTAGCCCCCCAGAAAGTGCTCACCAGCCTTTAGGGCCATAAAAGCAGGTCTGTTAGGGGGTGGGGTTGTGGACATCGACTCATCTTGTGGTGTCCCACGAGATGGACAAGCTTCTGTCCATATGTCCCCTTAATAAACCATTTGTCATCAAGCTGGACTTGTTGGCCTTTTTCTTCAGTTTCATGGCTTCTTCGCTCTTTGAAGGTAGTTTTGCACATACCTCCTTTCCAGGGAACAACAGGAGGAAGTAAGCAGGGTGCTGTGTCTGGAAACAGGGAGTGTGGAGTGCAGTGGAAGGCGGGGCTGTCTGCTGAAGGTGTGGGTCTGAGTGAGGACTTGATTGATGAGAGGCAAGTCAAGAAGCCAAGATCAAATTCACAGACACAGAAAGTAGAACAGAGGTTGCCAAGAGCTTCAGGGGTTGGGATGTGGGTGGTATGGCAGTTATTATTTCATCAGTGCAGTCTGAGTTAAGGAAGATGAAACGTTCTGGAACTGGATGATAGTAATGTTTACACCACAACAAGAATGCCTAATGCCACTAAACTCTATACTTAATGGCTAAAACGGTCAATTTTATGTGCTGTACATATTACCACAATTTAAAAAAAAAAAAAAAAGATGCCCAAGAGTGTTTCACAGAACTTTTAAACAGAGGCAGCAAACAGTGAAGAGCAATTTGTGTGCCACCCTCAGGTGCCAATATGGGGAAGACACCAGGGCTGCCCTGTGCTGGGGAAAGCCTTCTAGAACCAGTGGCTCCCCAAACACCCATCAAGGCTGCACCCCCATCAGGCCTTCTTCAGCTTCCTGGCCCCACACAGCCACCTGGCCACCATGCCCAGCAGCTTCCCGCAGAGCCACAGGGTGCCCAGGGTGACCACCAGCAGGAACAAGAAGACGTCCAGCAGGTACTGCTCATGCCACGGCTGCTGCAGGGCATGGGGCTTGAGGTGGGCCGCACCCCCTGTCTGGAGGATGTGGTCGATCCAGCCCACCAGCCTCTGGGCAGGGGTCAGGGGGTGGGAGCGCCTGATGATGCTGGCGGCCACCGCTGCTGACTTGTACCTGTTGGCAGACACAGAGGTGGGGTGTTACTCAGGTGGTCTCAGAAGTCTTAGAGACCTTGTATCACACACACTCTTCCCTCCACACACAGAAGACTCAGTTTCAAGGAAAAGTTGTTGGCCTGGCCTGGCCTTGCCACAGTCTAGCTGGTTCCACTGAAAAGTTCAAACTGGTGCCTCCATGCAAAGACCATGCTCTATGCTAAATGTGCTAAACTATAAAAAAAAAATAATAACTAGTAGGGCTAGTCTCCACACAAGGAGGCTTATCACAAAGTATAGATATATAATTTTATACATGTATACATATATATATATAAACTTATATGCATAATAAGCAGCTACTTTGTGCCACTGTCTGGTTTATGTGACATATGTGACTCCGAGGACTGGAGTCCAAGACAAGGCCAGCACTTTCCTGTCCCATCAGAGCACCATTTTGGCCAGCGCTGGTTCCATGGGCTGCAGTCTACACATATGCACAGGACCCCACATTTAGACACGTCGTACCCTTGCTTTATTCTCTCCTGTCACTGTCTTAAAATTGTTAATCTTTATAACAAGGGATCACACATTTCCATTTTACTTTGGGCCCTGCAAATTATATACCCAGCCCTGATGCACAGTGTGTAGGGACCATTCCAACCCAAATGATCCATCACAAGAACAGCAGATTACAGCCATTAGGGATATAGGTATTTGAATAGCCAATGAAATTTACAAACTCATTCTTCAGAGGCTCGTCAGTGGTCCCACATAGGTCTCTACACTGCCCCCTGGGAGACTGCTTGGGATTCCCTCTCTCTCAAAATAAATAAACTTTAAAAAACAAAACGTTACTTCTCAAAAAGTGAGCATTTGCTACACAAGAGATGCCAAATATAATGAAATGTCTGAGATTATCTGAACTCTGGAGAATAAAAACTTTTCTAGGGTTAAGAATCACAAGATATAGGGGCACTTGGGTGGCTCAGTCAGTTAAGCATCTGACTCTTGATTTTAGTTCAGCTTATAACCTCATTGTTACTGAGTTTGAGCCCACATAGGGCTCTGTGCTGACAATGTGGAGCCTCCTTGGGTTCTCTCTCTCTGCCCCTACCTCACTTGTGCTCTCTATTTCAACATAAATAAATAAACTTTAAAAAAAAAAAAAGAATCACAAACCCTGTGGTTGTTTTCACTCATCTAACAAAAACTCCTATGGGTCGCCTTTATGCAAGGTAATTATAAGTATTGAGGTCTCAGTCACTTTCTGCCCTTGAGACTTTAAGTCGTTCAGGCCTTCTTGGTTATAAGGAAGACAGAATAAATATTCCGCTTCACATGAGATCATTGTGCTGGATGAGAATTTACCTAAGACATCATGGGCCCTTTTGCTGACTCACTTAACAGAAATTCATCCCAACTTACTTTGTGGCAGGCCCTGTGCTAAGCCCTGGGAGCACAGGGGAAAACAAGAGACACACTTGGCCCTACAGAGGAGCTACCTCTTTACTTTCTAGTGTAGGGGACACAAAATAAATTGAAACAGAAAGAAATGGGGTAGTTACTGATCCTGAGAACTGTTAAGGAAAAATGAATTATGACTGAAGAGGGTGGGAGAGGAGTGCATTTAGGACTGTCAGACAAAGACCACCTCTCTGAGGAGAGGACATTGGAGATGAGCCTGACTGCCATGAAGAAGTCAGTCCTTCAAGACAGGAGAGGAGAAGGAAGGATGTTTTAGGAGGCAGCACTGACAAAGGGCCTGAGACAGGAAATGGTGTAGCACACTGGTGGACACAAAGTCCACCTCCTGCCTCACTTGGAATTCTACTATAAGCAGTCCATAAACATAAGACCTCTCAGGGGTCCTGTGTAAGTAGGACAGGGTGCTTAAAACCCTAAGGTGCCAATTGTTATCAACATCCAACCTAAATTGTCTAGTCTTGCTCTTAGGGAAAACAGGTCAGCTGTTAGCATCACACACATATTATTCCATGTCTTGGAAGTTTCAGCTTTTATTGCAAAAAGAGCCACACGGTACTCTTTGTGTTTGATGTCTTCATTCAGCCTAAGTGACCACAAGCCCAGAGAGCTCCATACCTCTTGTCTTCTATGACTTGTTTCATCTTCACAGCCAAGGTCTCTTCCTTTATCTGCTTTAATGGGATAGAGACACCAAACTTTTTGGCTTCTACTCGGACCAGGTTTTCTGGCTGGTCTCCAAAGAGGGGAATCCCCACCATGGGCACGCCATGTTGGATGGCCTCCATGATGCTATTCATTCCACCATGGGTGACAAAAAGACGGATGCGTGGGTGAGCTGTTTCAAATAAGAAAGAGAGCACAATATTTCAGAATGAAAAGCTTGAGAAAGCCAGGGCAAGCAGGAAGGGCAGAAGAATATACCAAGACGATTTCAAGGTCTGTTGGAGCCATTATAAAGATATTTTGCTTGCAATGCATCCAAGGTTCATGTACTAACATACAGAATTCAGAGCCTTGCCTTGCATAGTAATTCCTTGCCCTGGGCCAGAACGCAGCTAAGACTCAACACCCAGCGAACTCTCTAGACAATAATGCTCAGCAAGATATATATATATATATATATATATATATATATATATATATATATATATCTGCAGATCTCTCTCTCTATATATATCCATCCATCCATCCATCCTACCATTTTTCTATAATCTCAGTGCCTCCCTTTGCTTCTCTCATCTGTTTTGTCATTATCTCTCTCTTTGTCTCTGTCTTTCTCTTTGTCTTGGGCATTCTTTTCTCACCTGCCAACTTATTTCCCTCTTCTCTGAATTCCTGACATATTCATTGACATTGTAATTCATGTAGCAATCATAAAACTAATACTGTATGCATTGTCTCCTCAATACACGAGTAACCCCTTGAAACCAGAGCCTAGACTGTACACTTGAGTATTTCCATCTCCAGCATTTCTAGTCCACCTTATTTAGAACTAACTAGGATTAATGCTGAAAATGAAGAGTTTGTCTCAGCCTGTGTCATTCAACTGGGATGTGCATCAGAATCTCATTGTCTCTTCCTTAAAAGAGCATCAACCATCACAATCATAGACTTCAAGATGTATTACAAAGCTGTAAATATCAAGACAGTATGGCATGGCACAAAAACAGAACACAGATCAATGGAACAGAATAGAGAACCCAGAAATGGACCCACAAACATACGGCCAACTAATCTTTGACAAAGCAGGAAAGAATATCCAATGGAGGGGCGCCTGGGTGGCGCAGTCGGTTAAGCGTCCGACTTCAGCCAGGTCACGATCTCGCGGTCCGTGAGTTCGAGCCCCGCGTCAGGCTCTGGGCTGATGGCTCGGAGCCTGGAGCCTGTTTCTCATTCTGTGTCTCCCTCTCTCTCTGCCCCTTCCCCGTTCATGTTCTGTCTCTCTCTGTCCCAAAAATAAATTTAAAAAAACGTTGAAAAAAGAATATCCAATGGAATAAAAACAGTCTCTTCAGCAAATGGTGCTGTGAAAACTGGACAGTGACGTGCAGAAAAATGAACCTGGACCACTTTCTTAAACCATACACAAAAATAAATTCAAAATGCATGAAAGACAGGAAGCCATCAAAAGCCTCGAGGAGAAAGCAGGCAAAAACTTCTTTGATCTCAGCCGCAGCAATTTCTTACTCAACACTACTCCGGAGGCAAGGGAAACAAAAGCAAAAATGAGCCATTGGGACCTCATCAAAATAAAAAATTTCTGCCCAGTGAAGGAAACAATCACCAAAAGTAAAAGGCAACCGACAGAATGGGAGAAGATACTTGTAAATGACATATCAGATAAAGGGTTAGTATCCAAAATCTATACAGAACTTACCAAACTCCACCCCCCAAAAAACAAATAATCCAGTGAAGAAATGGGCAAAAGACATGAATAGACACTTCTCCAAAGACATCCAGATGGCCAACCGACACGTGAAAAAATGCTCAACATCACTCATCATCAGGGAAATACAAGTCAAAACCACAATGAGCTACCACCTCACACCTGTCAGAATGGCTAACATGAACAATTCAGGCAACAACTGATGTTGGCAAGGATGCAGAGAAAGAGGATCTCTTTTGCCCTCTTGGTGGGAATGCAAACTGGTGCAGCCACTCTGGAAAACAGTATGGAGGTTCCTCAAAAAACTAAAAATAGAACTACCCTACAACCCAGCAATTACACTACTAGGCATTTATCCACGGGATACAGGTGTGCTGTTTTGAAGGGACATATGCATCCCCATGTTTATAGCAGCACTATCAACAACAGCCAAAGTACAGAAAGAGCCCAAATGTCCATTGATGGATGGATGGATAAACAAGATGTGGTATATATATACAATGGAGTATTGCTTGGCAAACAGAAAGAATGAAATCCTGCCATTTGCAACTATGTGGATGGAACTAGAGGGTATTATGCTAAGCGAAATTAGTCGGTCAGAGAAAGACAAATATCATATGACTTCACTCATATGAGGACTTTAAGATACAAAACAGATGAACATAAGGGAAGGGAAGCAAAAACAATATAAAAACAGGGAGGGGGACAAAACATAAGAGACTCTTAAATATAGAGAACAAACTGAGGGTTGCTGGAGGGGTCATGGGAGGAGGGGATGGGATATAGGTATAAGGGGCTTAAGGAATCTACTCCTGAAATCATTATTGCACTTATATGCTAACTAAGTTGGATGTAAATTATAAAAAATAAATAAATTATAGAAAAAATAAAGCAATAACCTATATAGTTCCTCAAAAATATTTAAAAACATAAATTTAAAAAAAGAGCATCAATAAGGGGTGCCTGGGTGGCTCAGGTCATGATCTCACAGTCCGTGGTTCCCAGTCCCACATCCAGCTCTGTGCTGACAGCTCAAGCCTGGAACCTGCTTCATATTCTGTGTTTCCCTCTCTCTCTACCCCTCCCATGCTCACACTCTGTCTCTCCCTCTCAGAAATAAATAAACATTAAAAAAAATTTTTTAACAAAAACTCAAAGGAGCATCATGTACCTTGCTCCAAATAAAGAATTAAATTTGCAGAAATGGAGCCAGGAATCTGTTTCTTCAATTCCCCTGTTTATTTTGAGTCATTATCTTAGTCATAAGTCTCTGATTCTGTCAGTGGTTATGGAAGTAAGGGGTCTGAAAGAAGCAGCACAGGGCACAGAGAAAAACTACTGGGGTTGGCGGGGGGGGGGGGGGGCGGAGGTGAGGGAACTCTCTGGTACCAGAGACAAAATGGACCAAATAACCAGCTATGAGGTTGTTCATCTTGGCACTCAGGTATTTTGGCACATCCTAAAGACACTATTGGTATTAATGTTATGAAGGTATGAATCGCTCACACTTTAATAGCTAAGAAAGATGTATATACATACATGATATATGTAAGTGCACGTGGAAGAACAGGTACTCATGAAGCCGCTAAATACAAGGGCAACATCCCTCTGGTATGTATTCTCTAGAATCCATAGGTTCTTTTGGACTGTGTTTGGGTGACCCTGTGTAAAACCTAATGCAGTAGGACAAGGTGACTTTGATGTCTACCAATATCTCACCTGGGATAGAAAGAATGAAGGAGAGATGGCTACTTGGGCACCTGATCTCATTGGGAGTAGGGCCTGATTCCCCAAGAACTGCAGCTGGCCATTCCATTCCTGCTTCTTGGAGACTTACCTTTAGGTATCAGCAGCTCCTTCTAGAGCAAATGGGATTACCCAACTAGAGGTCAGAGCCCGACGAGATCTAAAAATATGTAAACGAGACGGGTGAAGCCGACCTGCGCAGTTCTTACCCAGGAGGTCATTCTGAGGAAGCCAGTCCACGATTTTCACATTTGCTGCCAATTTGACGTCTTTGGGCCAGTGAGATGGCTTATACTTCCATATGACTCCTTGAGAGAGATGAGCAAAGGCACTGTTCATCTCCCTGAGAAGTTCCTGGGATTGAAAGGTGCTCACCATGGAGCCCAGGGCCACAAGGACAAAACCAGAGTCTCCAAACTTAGCAATGAAATTCTCAAATTCCTGGAGAGAGTTCAGAAAAGAAAAAGACGTGAGAAATGTTGTTCATGAAAACCTAGACAGCCACGAAATGAAAGCCATTCATTTACTGAACACACCTTCCTGCCATTCCTAGAGCTCATAGCCCCTGGGGCAGCTCAGCACCCTCTGCATGATGCTCATCCCCATTGTGTCGGAATATCTTTCTTCTTTAAAAGCTTGATTTTGTGTCACGGCCATCCTAGACCCACTGCTCATCATAGGTCAGTGGAGACATGGTCACTTGAGAATTTCCTAAGGCCACCGGAAAATGGTAGTGTAAGAAGAAATACTAGTGGGGTGTCAGGGTCTAGCAGAGGGAGCTGCAACATCTGAGGCTAGATTGAAGAAACTGGGAGAAGGCCTACAGCATAAGAAGAAGTGGAAGAAATGGAGGAAGCCTCCTGATCACTGGCTCAATGCACCATGTAGAGTGCTTTGCTCTGATACTTTGTGATATTCTTATTAACGGATCTTTGTAATTATCTCTTACCTCAGTGGCTCACCCACATGACTACAAATTATATCTACATAAGAAGACTTTTAAAAAGTGATAATGCCCAGACCTAACCCAGAACTGGGCAGCTTGCTTTTTAAAGTCCTCAGGCAATTCTTAAGGAAGGCTGTGACTTAATGATGTGATCTTGGCTTAACACAGTTTTGTCAACTCTTGCTTCAAGTGTTTCTTCAGACTCTGACTCTGGACTTCTGCAGACCCCTTTCCTCAGCTTCTAGATCCTCATTCCTGGATTGATTCCATCTAGCATAACATTGCCTGGTTTACCATTCAAAGGACCACTTTGACAACAGCTTTGTCATTCTTTTTAATTACAAAAGCCACGTAACTCCATTATCTAAAAACTGGAAAATATAGAGAAACATTTTTGAAAAAAGCCTCTGCTATCTCACAGCCACTATAACCCTTACTGCCATTATGCTCTTGCTTAACAACTCCCTCCCCCTACCCTATAACTAAGACCCACCCTCCTATCAAGTAAAGTCTCCTGCAATCTGGCCTGGCTGTATTTACACAATTGAGAATTCTGATCCGGTCTAGCTAGAGTCACCAAGGGAACCCAGAGTCATGCCTATCTTACTTTTACTTTAACACTTTGAGCTACTTGTTCTCTCCAGCTGGAACACCTTCCTCCCTAGCTCCATCCCTTAAAAACCCTACCAACTCAAAGCCCGTCTAGTCCATGGATCATTCCCCAACTCTCCCTGCTCACTGAGTACAAGGTCACTAGAGGAAGCATAGACACTTGGGTACCTAGAAGACCCAGGTCACATCAGGGCTTTCCCCAGCTCTGCAGTGAATGGTAGTGGGAAAGTCACTTACACACCACCTCAGTCTCTGTCTTCTCTTTTATAAAAATGGAGATCATCATACTTCCTTCCAGGTGGCAAGATATCATTATATAAGATAAATTGCATAAAATGGCAACACAGTGCTGATAGGCAAAAGGAAGCCAGCTCATCTTAGCTCCCTCCCATTTAATAACTTCTATTGCAGAAAAATAAATAAGTAAACAAAAATAAGAATAAATAAAAACTTCTATGGCAGAGGAGCATCCGGGTGGTGCAGTTGCTTAAGCGTCTGACTCTTGATTTTGGCTCAGGTCATGATCTCATGGTTCTTGAGTTCGAGCCCCGCTTTGGGGTTTGTGCTGACAGTGTAGACCCCGCTTGGGATTCTTGGTCTCCATCTCTCTCACCCCCTACCCTGCCCATGATCATTTTCTCTCTCTCACTCTCTTATAAATAAGCATTGAAAAAAAAAAAAAAAAAAACAAACCTTCTATTGCAGTAGTCTGAGTTTATGGATTCAAACCAACTTAGCAGTTTTCACAATTTACAACGCCCAGGCCTAACCCCAGATCAAACAAATCAGAAGATAGGCTGAGGATGCTGGAGATGATGTCTGCAGTTCTTACCACCCAGTCCTACCTTGGTTACACACTCATAGTGTTGTGCATTTCATTGAGCATAACTCATCTCTTTTAACAATTCTCCCATTTAATGGATTCTTGCCACGGAGCTACTATACATATGATCATACAAAACGCACATGAAAATATCAACTTCTTAAAAGGCTTATGCCAGGGTGCCTGGCTGGCTCATTTGGAAGAGCATGCTCTTCTTGACCTCAGGGTGCTGAATTCAAGCTCCACGCTGTACGTAGAGATAGTAAAATTAAAATAAAATAAAGAGCTTATCCTACCAAGGCCAGGACTAAAGAGGACACTCAGTGTACCATTTAAGGAGGCCCTCAATCTCAGGGTTGTGCAAGTCCTAACACTATCATTGCATGGCCCTAAAAATGAGTACTCCCTTTTAGGTGCATGTCCTAGGCACCTTACTTGCCTCACCCTACTTCCTTCCCAGGATTCCACTGGCAGGGCAGTCACCAACTCTGTGCTGAAGACCTCTGCATGAAGCCCACATGGAGAGCTACAGTTTCACTTACTTGTGGTACTGGTGTTACAGGTCTGGCCATTAAGCCTCCAACATACACAGTGTTGGGAAGCAGGGGCCTAGCAAATTCAAGGGCAAAGTCAGAGTTAACAAACCACAGCTCTGCTTTCTTCAGAAGATGAGACAAAACCGGCCTAGAGCCTTCCGGGAAATGCTCCTTGATGGTATTGTCATATGCAGACTGGATTTGCCTTTGCCTCATGGTGAAATCAAAGAACATCAGAAAATTCTTCACTCGGCCCCAGAAGTCCATGTGGTCCGTTAGCAAAGAATGCAATACTGGCACATAAGACAGAGGGTTTGGTAGTCCAAAATCCATAGCACCAAAGGAGGAAGAGAGAATGGACACAAATGGTTTTCCAAGCTTTTCAGCAACCAGGAAAGGACAGTAGTCAAAATTTTCAACTATCACTAGGTCAAAGTTCTCATTCTTTAAGGAATCCATGATATCACTTCTCCTTAGAAAATGGCTGCACTGAAGCCCTACTTGTTCCATAAGTTTTAAGAATTTTCCAAATGTGTATCTATAAGAAAGAGGAAAACGGTAAACATTCATTGGATGTGTTAATTCCACAATACACAAAAGAATCTTGGGCTACAAAGAAAATATCCCAGATAAGCAAGACCACACCTAGCAGCAGCCCACCTATTCCACCACTGCCCATTAGTACCATCATCTCAGGCACTCTGAGCAGATGTTCTGCTCTTGAGAGGGTTCCCTTCCTCCCCTCCTCTTCCCTCCTTTATCCAAATCCCAAGTACTTTTTATGCCGGTTTCTTAAAAAAATTGTTCTTTGAGTTCTGGTATCTTGAAATCCACGGGCACAATTATATTGTGTTAACCAAGAACAAATCACCACCAATGGACCTTCTGCTCTGGGAACCTTCTCTCACTATAGCACATCTCACAAATCTCCTTTTATTTGATAAAGTCTATAACTTCCTATTAACTTTCTTTTACATACTGACTTTTTATGAGTGATTTTCTTATTTACTTAGCCAAACCGTGGACATAACTTGGTAACACAGTTCCATAAATATTAACCATACAGGCTATTTTTAAAAATCACTGTATAGGGGCGCCGGGGTGGCGCAGTCGGTTAGGCGTCCGACTTCAGCCAGGTCACGATCTCGCGGTCCGGGAGTTCGAGCCCCGCGTCGGGCTCTGGGCTGATAGCTCAGAGCCTGGAGCCTGTTTCCGATTCTGTGTCTCCCTCTCTCTCTGCCCCTCCCCCGTTCATGCTCTGTCTCTCTCTGTCTCAAAAAAAATAAATAAACGTTGAAAAAAAAAATTTTTTTAAAATCACTGTATGTTCTGAATGTGACAGATCACCTCACCCAAGGGACTATTTTATAATTTTAGAAGTCAAAACTCAGCCAAAATGGGAATTCCACCTGTCTGTGCCCACCACCAAGCAATGAAAGAAGAGAGAGAAGAGAAGAGAAGAGAAGAGGGGAGAAGAGGGGAGAAGAGGGGAGAAGAGGGGAGAAGGAGAGGAAAGGAGAGGAGAGGAGATGAGAGGAGAGGAGACGAGAGGAAAGGAAAGGAAAGGAAAGGAAAGGAAAGGAAAGGAAAGGAAAGGAAAGGAAAAGTAAGTCCTGGTAAATAAACATATTATTAGCTTTTCTATTTCAATGTAGGTTGAAGTGTCCAGAGAAGATAATGACAAAGAATATGAACATATAATTAAGACTTTGCCTATGAGAATATTCCAGGGGCCTATCTCCTTGCAATGCTTTCCCATCACTGCCTATATAGAATATGACTGTTTCCTTCCTGTTTATACAATCCACAGAGAAATAGGTAAGGATGTCCACTGTACTTTAAGGTATCAGAGTTAACAGGTGCAAGAGTTCAAGATATCAGGGGCCTCCTGACTGCATGGAGGACCAAGAGAATCAACACCCTGGCATCCCTGTAATTGTACTGTACCCATTGTACCTCAGATAGAGAAGACCCAGAGGCAGAGAACTTATTAGCTATATACAGAACTTGGCCTGACATTTAGAATTAACTTCAAGTTGGGAATGCAAGCTGGTGTAGCCACTCTGGAAAACAGTATGGAGGTCCCTCAAAAAACTAAAAATAGACCTACCCTATGACCCAGCATAGGGTACTACTGGGTATTTATCCAAGGGATACAGGTGTGCTGTTTCAAAGGGACACATGCACCCCCATGTTTATAACAGCACTATCAACAATAGCCAAAGTATGGAAAGAGCCCAAAAGGCCATCGATGGATGAATGGATAAAGAAGATGTGGTATATATATATATATATATATATATATATATATACACACACACACACACACACACACACACACACACACACACACAATGGAGAATTACTCAGCAATCAAAAAGAATGAAATCTTGCCATTTGCAAATACGTGGATGGAACTAGAGGGTATTATGCTAAGTGAAATTAGTCAGAGAAAGACAAATATATGACTTCACTCACATGAGGACTTTAAGAGACAAAACAGATGAACATAAGGGAAGAGAAGTAAAAATAATATAAAAACAAGGAGGGGGACAAAACAGAAGAGATTCATAAATATGGAGAACAAACTGAGGATTGCTGGAGGGGCTGTGGGAGGGGGGATGGGCTAAATGGGTAAGGGGCACTAAGGAATCTACTCTGGAAATCATTGTTGCACTATATGCTAACTAATTTGGATGTAAATTTAAAAAAAATAAAAAATAAAATTTAAAAATAAATAAGTAAATGAAATAAAATAAAATAATGTATCAGCATTGGTTCAAAAACTGTAACAAGTATACCACACTAAAGTAGAATGTTAATAATATACCGACTTATGGGAATTCTCTGTACCATCTTCACAATTTTTAAAAATATATGTAAGAATGTTGTTAAGAAATGAAAGTTGTTAATAAAAATAAAATATAAGAAAAATAAAGAATTAACTTCAAGTTATACAGTGGAAGTGACTGTCTAAAATCCTTCTCTGCTATGCATTTTTTGAAGATTTCACATAGCAAAGGAATGATAACCAGATATTGTAGATACTTACAATAGTGCTGTAAAAATTTCCAGATATAGCTCATTAAGCATGCTTAAAATTAAGCTAATAAATAGAAAACAATGTTTAAGAATCCATGGTTACCCATGCCTGTTTCCAAAAATATTAAATGAAGGGAGAAGAGACAAAGCCTATATTTAATATAACTAACAGCACAAGATTATATAGACTAAGTGTCAAATGAATAGATTAGATCAGTTCTAGACAGGAAGGACTGTGGTCTCCCAGTTGAGGGAGGAAAAAAGACTTTATGAGAAAAGTCAAATGTAAGCAAGACCTACACTAGTAAGTAGAATTTTCAGATAGAAAGAAGGCAAGGCCACTATAATTAAGTTAGGAACGGAAGTTTGTCTTTCTACATTAATGTCTAAGATTAAGCAGTTATGTGCTCCTTTCCATTCAGATGAAACAAAGGACTCATGTCTTATTTTGCACGAGGTTCATTGCATTTTTAAAAGGACCTTACATGGCCAAAAATAAAAAAAAATAAATAAATAAATAAAAGGACTTTACATAGCCAGATGTTTAACTGGTACAAAACCAGGGTTCATAATTCTTCCCTCCAATACTAGAATATGTGTGAAGAAAAGGAGGAAAAGTAAGTGGCTCTCATTTCCCTATCAACAGTGAGAGGTTGAGGTACCTGTGCTTTTGTGGTGGGGAGGTTATAAACAAAGATTGTAAGAGAGGTGTTGAAAGGAAGTCCCAGAGGGGCGCCTGGGTGGCGCAGTCGGTTAAGCGTCCGATTTCAGCCAGGTCACGATCTCGCGGTCCGTGAGTTCGAGCCCCGCATCGGGCTCTGGGCTGATGGCTCAGAGCCTGGAGCCTGCTTCCGATTCTGTGTCTCCCTCTCTCTCTGCCCCTCCCCCATTCATGCTCTGTCTCTCTCTGTCCCAAAAATAAATAAACGTTGAAAAAAAAAAATTTAAAAAAAAAAAAAAAAAAAAAAAAGAAAGTAAGTCCCAGAAAGATCAACCTCTACTTGCTACAGAAATCCATTCATGGAAGGGGCACAGTACACAGCAAAGAAGAATCTCGAGTGACTGCACTGGATGAATTGGTGTAAATACTTGTTTCCCTAACCATCCACTCATCGTTTATTCCTTCATCCACCCACCCATCCGTCCATCCCTGTCTTACGTCTACAGTCCAAGCATCCAGGCATCCATCCATTCATTTGTATTGCTAAAATAGTGACTCTTTGGTTCAAAGACATAACAATTACCTGCCACCCAAAGCTTCTTCAATAAAAAAATCAAAATTATTCTTCAATCCTTTGTTATAGTCTTCAGGTGGAAGCCAAGGGATAACTTGGTATGATATCTCCTTCTCTTTAAAATCTAGAAAACACCCATGGGTTAAAAATGTGAAATATGCCACAAACCATGGATTAACATTAGCATGATAATATCATCACGTGTTTGCTTAAATAATTCTATATTTATAGAATGTTTGCCTTTTGATATATTTTTGTATGGTTTGGTTGCATTCTCATTCATTTAATCTTATAAAATGATTAACATCTATGGAGAATCTTACACTGATTGAGGAGTGCTTTTCAATTTAAAGTTATAGAAGCTTCCATTTAAAGCCTCCATAAGGCATAGATATTTGTCCTATTTTACAGGTCAGAAAACAAAGTGAATTGAAGTTAAGACAATTTGTCAAGGTTGCACACATAGGAAGTACAGTCTTTGTATTTCAGTACAGGTCTGTTTGATTCCAGAGCCTCTGCTCCTTCTGTTTTAGAAAAACTCATTTTCATTATTTAGAGTGATAAATCCAAATAGTTTTTTGATTCAGTAAAAAGTACTAAAAAGCTTCTATAAAATACTAGACCGCTGTACCTCTACTTACCAACATGGTTTCTCCCATATACCCATGTGTAATAAAAAGTCTGAGTCCACTTTTGATGTTTGACTGCTGACAGTTTTCAAGCCCTATCTCCCATGCCCTCTTTTATGCTTCTTCACCTGGGCAAACTAGTAAGAGAGTCAGCATGGTCCCTCTCTTGACCCTAGTGGGAGTTTCAAACCATGCAAGGAAGGCCAATGAGGGGGAACCCTCAACACATCCCAACTCTCTACTCACAATAAAAACTCAAACTAGTCATCCCTCCAGCCTCTAGAAAGCCATATTTCATATTTTCTTAGAAGCCTGTCCTACTCTTCCAAAAAAACATGCCCTACTATTTGAGTAATAAAAATTTCATACCCTATTATGTATGTGAGCTTTCATCAGTCATAACATTCAAACAAACTGTGTGTAAACCAGGGATACATTAGTGCATAGTCCTACACACTAAAACTAACAAGCCCAATCTTAGTGAAATTACTGCTATCCAAGTATGTACTGGCAAATAAGTAACACTTTGGTTTGCGAGCATAATTTGTTCTGGAAACATGTTTGTAATACAAAGCACTTGTCTATCAAAGCAAATGTCAAGAACCATTGGCTCAGTTGTGATCACGTGATGTTCTGCATCACGTAATACTCATATTGTAAGACACTGCTCATTTATCAAGTCAAATTTTATTAGAAATGTTTGCTTTTCTTGTGGTATGCTCACAGAACAATTACTCGCAATACAAGGTTTCACTGTATTTTGTAATCATACTTTTGGCTAATATGTTCTGTTCAGTATCTATGTCAACAGGTTCTCAATGTCAGTTTGCCTTCACCTTGGAAGGGACACAGTAGACCTTTAACTAGTTGTCCATAGGGTATTTCAATGGTCCTACCCTTGGCCACAATCTTTTTTTAAATTTACTTTTTAATTTAATTTTTTTAACATATTTATTTTTGAGACACACAGACAGAGAAGGAGTGCGGAAGGAGCAGCGAGAGAGGGAGACACAGAATCTGAAGCAGGCTCCAGGCTCTGAACTGTCAGCATAGAGCCAGACGTTGGGCTTGAACTCAGGAACTGCGGAATCATGACTTGAGCCAAAGTCAGTGCTTAACCGACAGAGCCACCCAGGCGCCCCTGGCCACAATCTTTATTGGCAAGATCTTAACCACATCCAACTTTCCCCAGGAGCACAGGTAGGACATTATATTGACAATATCCTGCCCTGAATAGATTCATTTGACATACTCATCAGGATTGAGAAACATTCTCAAAGGAGTTCACATAAAGGGATGGGCCATTACCTCACATAAGTCTCAAGGCCTAGGATCTCAGTTAAATTCCTGGGAATTATTTGATAAGCTTTCCTGGGAATTATTTGATAAGCTAAGGCCTCCTGATCGATGACACTATGAAACAAAAACCGATGACTCACAACAGCACAATATCTCAACAAGTCCAACATCTCTTAAGCCTTTGTGCAATCTGGAGACAATAGATTTCTGATTTATACATTTTCCTTAAATCTATTTATGCTTGTTTTTGAAAATCAGCCCATTTTGAGTAAGGCCAATATCATAAAGATCTAGAATCTGTCCAAATTGCAATACAACAGGCACTGCCATTAGTGACCCCCATATTTGCCTTCATTATAAAGGCTTTAGCAACATCTTCCCATTTTTCCTGGAGTTGGCTAGACCACGTGGATAGCAGTATTAATCTCTACTTGCTGCTGTAATAAATTACTATAAACCTAGTTGCTTAAAACAAAACAAATGTATTATCTTATAGTTCTGGAGATCAGAAATACAAAATGGGTCTCCCTAGGACAAAAGTATGGTGTGGGAAGGCCAGGAATTCCTTTGGGAGGCTCGAAAGGACAATCCATTTTCTGGTCTTTTCCATCTTTTAGTAGTTGTCTTCATTCCTTGGCTCATGGCCTCCTTTCAACTGGCAATGACATCATCCATTACCTGCCTTTCCCTTCTATCATTACATTTCCTACTCTTACTCTCTTATCATCTCCTCTTTTTTTAGAAGGACTCCTATAATAATATAGAGCCCAAATGGATAATCGAAGATAATCTCCCCATCTCAAAATCCTTATATCAATCACATCTGCAAAGTCTCCTTGCCATGTAAGGTAGCATATTCACTGGTTCAAAAGAGTAGAGCATATCTTTGGGTGGGGTCATCATCTTCTACCACCATGTTCTGCTCTCTGGACATCAAACCCCCATGTAAATATCACATAAAAATTACATTCACCACACCCAACAGTCCAACAAGTCTCAATCCTTCACATCATCAATTCATAATTCAAAATCTCATCTAAATATCATTAGCTCAAATGTCTCAACTTATATTATCCAAATAATTCAATCAAGTGTGGGTGGGACAGTCTGGATATGATCCATCCAAAAGCAAAGTTTCTCTATCTGTGGACCTATGAAATTAGGAAACAAGTTTATCTGCTCCCAAGGAATATTAAGATGCCAGTTGTAGACATTATCATTCAAAATAGAAGAAAATGACAGGAAAATGTGAATCTCTGGACCTAAGAAATGTTGATATCTAACTGGGAAGACAATGTTAAGTTTAAAAACTGTAAATAATCTGCTGTGAATTAGAATTCAGCCCTGTAAGCTAGAAGTTCTGCCCTCTGGGTTCACTGCCTCAAACTCAAGAGTTTTCATTTGTTCGTCATGAAAGGTAGCACAAGTTTTCAGCTGAATAGTTTATGGGCATGTTTCTTAATTTGGGGGAGTTCAGTGGGCTTCTTTCAAGTCACTTTCTCTGTCCTTTTCAATCCAAACTGTCAGTGTTTATCCCGGTATAAAATTCTCAAGTACCTTCTGGATCTTCTGGCTATGTCATGGAATTCACTCCTCTGAACAGGAGGTCCTCCACAGATCTTTAAAAATAATTCCATCTCCACTATTGGTGTCAGTCAATGTGGCTGAAGAGACCCACTGAATCACACACCTAATATTTAAAGAGCTTTATTAGACTAAATATTATGACCTATTTAGAGAAAATAGGAAGAGATTATCCAGCCACACTTTCTCTTTCCTCACATTCAATCCCCTAATTTTAGAATCTTTTACAATCTGGATAGGGTGAGAGTTTCCAAAATCATGAAGTCCTCATTCCTTTATGCTTAATAGTTCTTCTTTCAATTTATCTCTTTCCTTTCACATTTTATTATAAGAAGCAAGACATCCTTAACATCTATATTTTTACCAGAAGTGTGTTTATGGTGATTTACATATTGTCTAAGACAATGTAGATTTTCTCTACCATGCTCCTCTCTTCCTTCTTCACCCTCATTAGCAGAGTTTTTACCTTTGTTAATAAGATACAATTGACATATAATATTACATTATATTCAGGTGCAAGACTTAATGATTTGTTGTTTGTATAGATTGCCAAAGGGTTCTAACATCCACATTTCTACCAATAGTATATTCAAGACATACTTGCTGCTGTATGTTCTACCAATAGTATGTTCTACCAATAGTGTGTTCAAGATAATCTGGACTTATTCTATCATACTTCTTAATATTTTTCCAGCCTGTATTGGTAACCCAATTATGATGCCAGATATTGGTTGGAGCAGCAGCACATGCGAATATTGAAGATCTTTGCTTTTTAGGGCTTGTAATTTCATTTCTTTATTAAAGTAGTAAATAAATTAACAATATGGGGAAATATGTCCAAAGAAGGAGTTAATAAATGGTTCAAATGTTACAATACAGGAGGAGTTAAGATGGCATAGACATAAGGAGATCCTGGGCTCTCCTTGTCCTTCAAACACAGCCGTATTGAGGTCAGACCCTAGGGGAGGCAAGACTCCCTTACAACAAATTCCTCCTTCCCATTCCCCTCCCAACCCCCGCATGAGGCACAAGCTTATTTACTGGGGCAAACTGACTCTGAACCAACACAATGGGCCTCTCCACCAGAAGACCAGCAAAGGCAGCACCTCACATGCACCAAGTGTACTGAAAATCAAGTGCTTCAAAATGACGCCTGCAGTTCTGGTGATACTAGGACCAGGCTTAATTTTTTTTTTTTCTTTTTTCACTTTTTTTTTTCTTCCTTCTTTGTTTTGGAGTCAGGCTTGCAGTTTCTTCTTAGTTAGTTTTCTTTTTTTTCATTTCCTTTTTTCTCTCTGTTTTTTGTTGTTGTTGTTGTTTGTTGTTTGTTTGTTTTTCTTTTTGGATCAGACTTTTTTTTTCTTTCTTTCTTTCTTTCTTTCTTTCTTTCTTTCTTTCTTTTTCTTTAGAATCAGGCTTATCGTTTTTTGATCATTTGGTTTTTTTCACTCCTTTTCCTTTTCTCTTTTTTTGGAATCAGGCTTTTTTCCTTCTATTTTTCCAGGCTCTTATTAACAAACTAATCAAAGCACACCAAGTAAAAGGTCCAAACAGTCACCACTGCAAGCAAGGAGGACCTCTGTGGAGGACCGGCCAGTGGGAAATAGCAGCCAAATTTCAATAGCAGAGTGCACAGTGTACACCAGAGATACTTCCTGAAGTGCCAGACACTGGACAGTGTATAACCCCCTTTTTTGAAGTTTTTTTTTTTTTTTAACATTTATCCATCTTTGAGAGACAGAGAGAGACAGAACATGAGCGGGGAAGAGGCAGAGAGGGAGACACACAGAATCCGAAGCAGGCTCCGAGCTGTCAGCACAGAGCACGACTCAGGGCTCGAACTCACAAATGGTAAGATCATGACCTGAGCCAAAGTCAGACGCTCAACTGACTAAGCCACCCAGGTGCCCCTATGACCCCTTTTTAATAGAGCATTATTCTCAGGTGCAGGAAACATAACAAGCTTTGAAAACATGCAGAACACAGAAACTTAGCCAAAATGACAACACAGAGGAATCCTCCCCAAAAGAAAGGTCAAGAAGAAATCACAGCCTGGGACTTGCTCAAAACAGATATCAGCAATATATCTGATCAAGAATTGAGAACAGCAGTCATAAGATTACAATTTGGGCTTGAAGAAAGCATAGAAGACACTAGAATAACCCTTGCTTCAGAGATAAAAGACTTAAAAACTAGCCAGGCTGAAATTTAAAAATGCTATAAGTGAGATGCAAAATCTAGTGGATGCAGTCACGATGAGGATTGAAGACATGGAGGAAAGAATAGGTGACAGAATATAAAACTATGGAACATAATGAAGCTGAAACGAAGAGGGAAGGAAAACCATTAGATCGCAAGGGGAAACTTAGGAATCTTAGTGATTCTGTATAATGAAATAATATCCATACCACAGTACTCCCAGAAGAGAAGGAAAGAGGACGAGAAGGTTTATTTGAACAAATTTTAGCTGAGAACTTCCCTAATCTGGTGAAGGAAACAGGTATTCAAGTCCAAGAGGCACACAGACTCCCCACAAAATAAACAAAAACAGGTCAACGCCATGACATATCCTAGTGAAACTTGCAAAATACAAAGATAAAGAGAGAATTCTGAAAGCAACTAGGGACAAAAGGTCCTTAACCAACAAGGATAGACACATAAGGTTAGCAGCAGACCTGTCCACTGAAAGGGAGGCCAGAAGGGAGGGGCAGGAAATATTCACTGTGCTGAATGGGAAAAATGTGCAGCCAAAAAATTCATTATCCATAACAGTTGTCATTAAGAAAAGAAGGAGAAATAAAGAGTTTCCCAGGCAAACAAAAACTAAAGGAGTTCATGACCAACTAACCCAGGCCTGCAAGAAACTTTAAGGGGGACTCTTTTGAGTGGAGAAAAAAAAAGGCCAAAGCAATAAAGACTACAAAGGACCAGATAACATCGCCAGAAACACCAACTCTACCGGTAAATAATGGCACTAAATTCATATCTTTTAATAATTACTTTGAGTGTAAAAGGACTAAGTACTCCAATAAAATGACATAAGGTATCAGAATGGATAAAAAAATAAGATCCATCTATTTGCGCCTAAGACAGACTCATTTTAGAGCTAAAGACACCTGCAGATGAAAATGAAGGGGTAGAGGACAATCTATTATGATAATGGATGTCAAAAGAAAGCCAGAGTAGCCATACTTGTGTCAGACAAATTTTATTTTAAAACAAAGACTGTAACAAAAGATGATGTAGGATATTGTATCATAATTAAGGGGTCTAGCCATTCAAGAAGATCTAATAATTGTAAATATTTATACCACCAACTGGAAGCACCCAAATATATAAATCAATACATTAATAACAAACATAAAGAAACTTATTGATAATAATACAGTAATAGTAGGGGACTTTAACACCACACTTACAACAATGAACACACCATCAAATCAGAAAATCAACGAGGAAACAATGACTTTGAATGAAACACTGGACTGGATGTACTTATATCTGGACAATTCTTAGATATATTAACAGATATAGTCAGAACATTTCATCCTAAACCAGCACAATACACATTCTTCTCGAGTGCACATGGAATAGTCTCCAAAATAGATCATATACTAGGTCACAAATCAGCCTTCAATAGGTACAAAAAATCAAGAGCATACCATGCATATTTTCAGATCATAATGCTATGAAACTTAAAGTCAACCACAAGAAACAATTTGGAAAGCCCCCAAATACATGGAAGGTAAAGAATATCCTACTAAAACTGAATGGGTTAACCAGGAAATTAAAGAAGAAATTATTTTTTTCTTTTTTTAATGTTTATTTATTGTTGAGAGAGACAGAATATGGGGAGGGTGGGGCAGACACAGAGAGGCAGACACAAATTCAAATCAGGTTCCAGGCTCTGAGTTATCAGCACAGAGCCTGATGCAGGGCTTGAACCCATGAACTGCGAGATCATGACCTGAGCTGAAGTCAGACACTTAACCAACTGAGCCACCCAGGTGTTCCAAAGAAGAAATTAAAAAATACATGGAAGCAAATTAAAATGAACACACGACAGTTCAAACCCTTTGGGATGCAGCAAAGGCAGTCCTAAAAGGAAAGTATATTGCAATTCAGGCCTCTCTCAAGAAGCAAGAAAGGTCCTAAATACACAACCTAACCTTACACCTAAAGAAGCTAGACAAAGAACAGCAAATAAAGCCTAAAACCAGAAGAAGAAGGGACATAATAAAAATTAGAACAGAACTAAATGATATAGAGACAAACAAAAACAAACAAACAAAAAAAACACAGTAGAATGGATTATAGAAACTAAGAGCTCATTCTTTGAAAGAATAAACAAAATTGATAAACCCGTAGCCAGACCTATCAAAAAGAAAAGAGAAATGATCCAAGTAGATAAAATTCATGAATGAAAGAGGAGAGATCACAACCAACACAACAATAATAAAACAATTACAAGAGAATACTATAAAAATTATATGCCAACAAATTGGGCAATCTGGAAGAAATGGACAATTCCTAGAAATGCACAAACTACAGAAATTGAAACAGAAAGAAATAGAAAATTTTAATAGGCCCATAACAAGCAAAGGAATTGAATTAGTAATCAAAAATCTTCCAACAAACAAGAGTCCTGGGCCACATGGCTTCCCAGGGGGATACTACCAGACATTTAAGGAAGAGCTAATGTCTATTCCCCTTACATTGTTCCAAAAAATATAATGGAAGGAAAGGTTTCAAACTCATTCTATGAAGTCAGCATTACCTTGATCCCAAAACCAAAGACTCTACTAAGAAGGAGAATTATAGGCCAAAATCCCTGATGAAACTGGATTCAAAAATTCTCAACAAGATACTTGCAAATCAAATTCAACAGTGCATTAAAAGAGTTATTCACCATGATTAACTGGGATTTATTCTTGGACTGCAGACGTGGTGCAATATACACAATATGATCCTCTCAATAGATGCAGAAAAGCATTTGACAAAATACAACATTCATTCTTGATAAAAAAAAAAAACCTCAACAAAGTAGGGATAGATGGAACATACCTCAACATACAGGCCATATATGAAAGATCCACAGCTAATATCATCCTCATTGGGGAGAAAATGAAAGCCTTTCCCTTATAGTCAGGAACAAGACAAGGACTCCCACTTTCACCATTACTATTTAACATAGTACTAGAAGTCTTAGCCTCAGCAGTCAGATAACAAAAAGAAATAAAGGGCATACAAATAGAGCAAGGAAGAAGTCAAACTTTCACTATTTGCAGATGACATGATACGCTATGTAGAAAACCTGAAAGACTCTACCAAAAAATTGCTAAAACTAATACATGAATTCAGCAAAGTTGCAGGATATTAAATCAACCTGCACAAATCTGTTGCATTTGTATACACCAATACTGAAGCAGCAGAAAGAGAAATCAGGGAATCAAACCCATTAAAAATTGCACCAAAAACAATAAGATACCTGGGAATAAATCTAACTAAAGAGGTAAAAGATCTGTACTCTAAAAACTATAAAGATTTATAAAAGATATTGCAAAGGACACAACAAAATGTAAAAGCATTCCATCCTCATGGATTGGAAGCACAAATATTGCTAAAATGTCTATGCTACCCAAAGCAATCTACACATTGATTGCAATCCCTATCAAACTACCACCAGCATTCTTCACAGAGCTAGATCAAACAATCCTAAACTTTGTATGGAACTATACAAGACCCCAAATAGGCAAAGCAATTTGGAAAAGGAGAAAACAAAAACTGGAGGCATCATGATTCTGCATTTCAAGCTATATTACAAAGCGGTAGTCATCAAGACGGTATGGTACTGGCACAAAAACAGACACAATTGTACAACTATGTAGTCAACTCATCTTTGACAAAACAAGAAAGAATATCCAATGGAAAAAAAGTCTCTTCAACAAATGATTTATGGTTAGGTAAGGGAAATGAATGCAAAAATGAACTATTGGGACTTCATGATAAAATTTTCTGCCCAGCAAAGGAAACAATGAACAAAACTAAAAGGCAGCCTACAGAATGGGAGAAGATATTTGCAAACAACATATATGATAAGGGGTTAGAATCTAAAATCTTTAAGGAACGTACCAAACTCAAAACCCCAAACCCAAACAACCCAGTTAATAAATGGGCAGAAGACATAAATAGACACTTTTCCAAAGAAGACATCCAGATAGCTAACAGACACATGAAAAGATGCTCAACATCATTCATCATCAGGGAAAGAAATACCACAATGGATACCACCTCACAACTGTCAGAACACCTAAAACTAACAACACAGGAAACAACCGCTGTTGGGGAGGATGCAGAGAAAAGGGAACTCTCTTGCACTGCCAGTAGGAATGCAAACTGGTGCAGCCACTCTGAAGAACAGCATGGAGGTTCCTCAAAGAATGAAAAACAGAACTACCCTACGATCCAGCAATTGCACTGTTAGACATTTACCTAAAGGATACAAAAATACTGATTCAAAGGCATACATGCACCCCGATGTTGATAGCAGCATTATCAACAATAGCCAAACTATGGAGAGAGCCCAAATGTGTGTGTGTGTATGTGTGTGTGTGTATATATATATATATATATATATATATATATATATATATAAGAATATTGTTCAGCCATCAAAAAGAATGAAATCATACCATTTGCAACATCATGGATGCAGCTAGAATGTATTATGGTAAGCAAAATAAGTCAATCAGAGAAAGACAAATACCACACGATTTCACTCATATGTGGAATTTAAGTACGAATACAGATTAACATATGGGAAGTGGGGGGAAGAGAAGAAAGGGAAACAAACCACAGGAGAGACTTTTAATGACAGAGAATCAACTAGGGTTGATGGAGGGAGGTGGGTGGGAGATGGGTGATGGGTATACTAAAGAGGGAATTTGTGATGAGCAGTGGGTGTTGTATATAAGTGATAAATCACTGAATTCTACTTCTGAAACCAATATTTCACTGTATATTAACTAACTAAACTTTAAATTAGAAAAAGAAAAAAAGAAAATAAATTCCTAAAGCAAAGGTAGTTATTGTGACCTGAAGGTCACAAAACAAGAAGCATTCCACACAGCCCTCCACCAATACATCACATGCACAAATAACACTGGGTGTGTTATTTCCTAAGGTCGGGAAGACAGACAAGTCTACACACAGGCCAAGAAGCACCTCTGGATGATTCAATTTAAAGAAATTCTAAGAACTTTTCCTCCAAAAGTTTATCCCCACATTTGCTTTCCAAACACTCTGTTAAACATTTACTTTGGATCAAAGATCAGGCTTCAGTTTAAATGATGGTGTAAATGTGAAAATATCGATCCCAGTGCTAGTCACATAGCATTTCCTAAGTTAATGTTTACTTTCAAAAGAAGCCCTCCAAATAAAGCCCTCCTCAAAAAAAACACAAATGTTACATTACACTGAAATGGGAAACAGGTCAGAAATAACACCCCAATCATGTGTTTTCTCTATTTGCAGATGTCTGGTAAAGCTCTATTCCTGAAGTAAAGAATGAATATGCTGTTTCAAAGCCTCAGAAATGCTCGTGATTGGGGCATATTGAAAGAAACTCAACTCTAGACTCTTTCTTTTTTCTTTATTAAAAAAATTTTTTAATGTTTACTTATTTTTAACAGAGAGAGATACAGAGTATGAGTGGGGGAGGGGGAGAGAGAGGGAGACACAGAATCCGAAGCAGGCTCCAGGCTTTGAGCTGTCAGCACAGAGCCCGACTCGGGGCTCGAACTCACAGACGGCGAGATCATGACCTGAGCCGAAGTTGGGCACTCAACCAAATGAGCCATCCAGGCTCCCCTAGACGCTTTCTTTTTAAGTTTTATTTTATTTGAAAGAGAGAGAGAGAGAACCAGTGGGGGACAGGCAGAGTCACAGGGAGACACAACCCGAAGCAGGGTCTGTGCTAACAGCAGCAAGCCCAATGCAGGACTCAAACTCACAAACCAGAAGATCATGACATGAGCCAAAATCAGATGCATAACCGACTGAGCCATCCAGGTGCCCCTGCTGAAATTATTTTTTAATCAATCTGAAATTCTAATTTAACATAACTTCATTTAAATTTTAATTAAATTTAATTGCAATTTTCAAAATCAAGATTAACTACACTGACAAATTATCATCAACAAACTACATTTCTTTATTCATGTCTGTCATCAAGGCAGATACAAAGAGATATGTATATAAATAATATTCACTGAAGAATGAAGAACCTAATCTAGAAAGTGATTTAAATGGCCTTAAGTAGGCACTCAAAGACATATTTCTACAGCAGCTTTCACAACAGCATTATTCACAATATCTAAAAGGGGGAAACAGTGCAAATGTCCATTGACAGATGATGACTGGATTAACAAAATGTGGTATGTACTTACAATGCAACATTATTCAGCCTTAAAAAGGAAAGAGATTGTGATCCATACAACAAAATGAATGAGTCTTAAACATGATACAAAGTGAAATGAGCCAGACACAAAAAGACAGATACTGTATATTTCTATTTAAATGAAATACCTAGAATAGCCAAATTTTTCGAGAAGTAAGGTACAGTAGTGGTTACCAAGGGCTTCAGGCAAAGGGTATTTGGCAGTTACCATATAATCAGTACAGAGTTCCTGTTTGTGATGATGAAAATGTTCTAGAGTGATGGTTGCACAACAATGTGAATGTACTTAAAGTCACTAAACTGTCCAAAACAAAATGTTTGGTGATCAATTTTATGCTGTGTATATTTTACCACAATAAATATCTTAGAAGAAATTTTCACAGTAAAAAAAATTGTTTTTAATAAAATCTAAACAACAACAAAGGCTGATCACCTTCAAAATTTTATAATTTCTCAGAATTTTATTCCTCAAAGATGCTGATTAAAATTGAATCTTTTTTAAATCAAAGCCTGAGAAAACTACAGATTGAGCAATCCAGAGCTTAAAGTCCTAAAGCCACCCAACACTATTATTAACCTGCCATATGACCTTGGGCAATTCATTTCAGTTCTCTGGGTTGCTGACGTCTTGTCTGTCAACAGAGAAGAGTTGATAAGATTTCCTTGCTCATTTTGACTAACATTCATTGGATTCGATGATTCAGTTAAGAACATCCAACATCATTATCTACAAACTCATGGGCAGTCATTGATTTTTCAAGAAAACAAAATCATCTCAATTATAGGATCTGATCTCACCTGCCTAAATAAGGGGCTTCCTGAGAGACCTTTCTTAAATTTCAGTTATCATAGGAAGAAAAGTAATCTCTGATATAAAAAAAAAAGGAATGATCCTTTCCTATTAGAAATCTTATATGTGGATGAACACTTCTGTTCACATATTTTCAAGCTATGTTATGAAGTGCCATTTACCAAAATAACCTGTAATAATATGTGGACTGTTGGTTGGGATGAAGGTAAGGGAGGAAAATATGAGACTACAGAGTGTGGAGTGCTGGTAGACATAGCCAGCAAGTTTTACAACACCTTACTTAAATGCACACACACACACACACACACACACACACACACACACACTTTTCATTGTTTGGGTCCAATTAGATTTTAAAAACACTTTTCTGAGCCCATTTATGCAAAAGGCATTGTTGCTTCACTCTACACTTTGCATAGAGCAGAAGGAATCAAGGATTAGTGGGAAAAGATACCTGATATGAATGAATTCCCTCTCTGGTGAAGCATGGTGACATTATGACCATGATCTTGAAGAATCTGAGACACCCGGTCCAGCAGCAGATGATGGCTCCCACCTAGGAACAATTCACAACTGCATCTTTGTAATCATGAGAATAGAGTGCGTGAAGTTGATGGGGTGATAGAGCCAACACATGAGAGATAGAGAACAGAAAGAGAACAGTGAGTAGAGGAAGATCAGCTTCATCAGCCACGCTGCCCATCTCCATCTGGGTAAGGCACAGCCACTCACCCTGAGCCTACTTGCCCAAACCCTTGACCTTGGCAAACCTCCCTCTGATTCTTTTGTGTGACTCTGGTCACAAAAGTGACCAAACATCAGTGTGATGAGCCTCTCTGTGCTTAGGCTTTAAGGAGTTCCTGATTCTAAGCACATGCTGATTCTAGCCAGGCCTTATGGACACTTGGTGCCCTACAGAAATAACTGTACTGATGGAAAGTTTGGCACAGTGCTATATATGAGTGTGAAGGACTCCTAGCGGAAAATTAATCAGAGCATTTCTGGAATCCTTCTCTCTGGAAATTTAGGCTAATGTGAGGGCCAAAACATGGGAACTTAACATCAGTCCAGGAAAGAGCCACTGGAGCAAAGGAGAGAGAGACACCACTTAGAGCCAAAATTCTTCAGATTCAAATATATTTGGCAGGAGGCTTCTCAGTTGGGGTCTGCATTTTGCTGAATATCAAATTAAGGCATTCAGAATAATTGTGGACGCTTGCAGTGGAACTGCAGGATCCTGTATGCATGAGAGACTGAGACACCACCCATCCTAGAAATATCCTGGGATCCTAAGGAAACAGAGTATGACCCCCTGGGGAGGTACAGTTTCTATCACATCAAGTTGTATCTAAAACCATATGCTACCAGGGGCCATTTTTATGGAATCTATGAGTCTCAGCAATAGTCAAAGCCAGACCACACGGGAAGGAATAGAATTTGCCCAAGCTGGGAACTGGGGGTTGTTTGGAAGATGAAGGTCCCATGATGATTGGGTCAGCTCACATGGATGTGGAACCACAGTAATAAAAAAGTTTAAAAAAGAGCTACAGCAATAGTGTGCATCTAGTTTCTTATACTCTAGTTTTTAATAGCTGTACTTGTGTTGCCCTGAGGTAACACAGATTACATAAAACATGAACCCTACCCCCTCAGACTCCCTGCTCTGACTCTACCTTTAACCCATGCAGGAAATGGATTCAGGAGAGAAGGCTTCCTGCACCTGCACAGGCAGCCATTCCTAAAGGTCTTGGTGAGCACAGTACATTCTGGAACAGAGGCAGGGCTTCAGTGCCTCCAAACCACACCTTCCTCCCCACCTCACAGAGTCCAGAGGACATGTACTTACAAGAAGGGAGGGAGTGCTTTTGTGTCACTGCTAGTAACAATCGGAAAGAAAACTAAATGAATAAAAAAGGAATTCAAATGCAGTTACAGGGTTTCTTAAAGAGTGATTTTTAAAACTACCCACTAAAAGTGCATGAGATTGGAAGCTGTGAAAAGGCTGCTCCTGGGCTGAGAGAGCGGAGTAAATTCCTGCTGTGTGCCTTTAAGGAGGTCCAGTGTGCTCTGGCAAAGGTGCTGACCCTTAAGTTTCTTGTTCAGGAAAACACCGTGGGGGCTAAATGAGATGATTCAGCGTCCTTCCAGCTCTAAGATCCCCTGATTCCCAGTGACCTATACAGTCAAGTGACCTAAAAGAGCCCCCTGTGAGTTGAAATACAATGTTGGGGAAGCTCCATTCGAGGATGACCCTTTATCCTGATACGATTTTCCTTTTCATCTGCTAGTCCCTTTGGTGCAAAAGTAAAGGAGATAAAACTGAGGCCACAAAATGCAAAATTAACAGTCCCTCAAGTCCTTCAAACACTTCCAGCCCCACGGGTGAAAAGGAGTGGGTACTGGAGAGACCTGAACACCCAGGGTCCAGTCCCCAACCCTGGCCAGTTCTCTAGGTTTTCTCTGGATGAAAACACCCTCCTAACTGTTATTGAAATGCCTTCCCTTCTCCAATTGGCTCCCATGCAGCCTCAGAAAATCCGTGTTGCTGTCCCCGTGAGCTCTTCCCTGGGCCTCCAAGAACCTGCAAATGCTCCCCCCACGACCCCGTCTCTGTTGACAATTGCTGCACACCCCTGAGAAGCTTAGGGTGAGCCTCTGAATGTCCAAACCGCCCTGGGGAAGACGCTGCCCTGCGTCTCGAGCACAGGGAGGGATCTCAAACCTCTCACCCCATCCCTGTGCCTGGGAGAGCTAGTCTGAATAGGAAGAGAGAGGAAAGGGTATTCTACTTTCTCCAGAAGTATCTTCTTCACCCCTACATGAGGCAGGGGCTCCTCATGCCCCAACAACCCCCTCCCGCCTCTCCCTCCTGCAGCCTGGGACCCAAGCGCTGTCTGGAAAACCCCACAGAGTGAACCTTTGGCCCAGGGCTATGTGCCTGAGCCTTCACGCAGGTGTCTGGGAAGAGCCTGTGTCTGATTCTCCAGCCACGCACTCACCCACCAAAGACAGGGTTAGGATCTTGGCGGCCTCAGAGAGCAGGAACCCGGGCAGAAGGAAGCCAGCTAGCAGCAGCACCCGCTGCCCCGCCATGCTCACTCCTGTACCAGCTGCGGAGCCCGGTTCTGTGCCCAGAGCCTGCACCCCGCGCCCCACACAGTAACCTGTGCGCCCTGGGGACACGCACTGCACTGGCAGCCAAGGAGATGCACTGGCAGGCAGCTTGGGAAGAGGTGAGAGGTGGATCCTGCCTGTCGTCTCTTTCTGTCTGTGACTTCTTGCCCTTCTGCTCCTCCTCCCCGGGTGTTTGCTCCACTGGCTAATATGTCCTCACCCTCCCTAACCTCAGGCATCTGGCAGAAGGAAGGAGGGGTTAGTGAGCGCTCCTTAACCCCTCTCCTTCCATGGAATCACTACACTCTCTGCAGAGAACGTACTCTGAACCAGGAATGGCAGGGACTTCAGGAAGTCACTTCCAAGATAGTGCCACCCCCAGGTGACTCAGACCCATCTCCGTTTAGAGACTCTTCCACGAATTTTCCCACCTCCTAACTGCACTATTGACCTCATACTGTCATCCCCATGCCCCATTTCCCCAGGTACCTGCTTAAAATCTCTGCGAGTCTTCCAATCTCAAGACACCGCTCCCTGGAAGGAGTTGTGTCTACTCTCTAGAAGTCAATCCCCAAGAGAAGTCCACCTATCATTCCTGGACTGTATTCTGAGGACCTCTTAAGGAGGTCATTTATTTATGAAGACGTGCTAGAGTCCTAACTCTACAAGTCCAAGTCTTTACCTCTACTGCTGAGACTATAATTCCAATGAGCATCATAAAATAGGACTGGGGATATTTCCACAGTCTCCTCAGGCACAAACTGAGGACATCTTGTCATTCTTTTTTTTTTTTTTTTTTATGAAGTTTATTGACAAATTGGTTTCCATACAACACCCAGTGCTCATCCCAAAAGGTGCCCTCCTCAATACCCATCACCCACCCGCCCCTCCCTCCCACCCCCCATCAACCCTCAGTTTGTTCTCAGTTTTTAACAGTCTCTTATGCTTTGGCTCTCTCCCAATCTAACGTCCTTTTTTTTTTTTTTTTCCTTCCCCTCCCCCATGGGTTCCTGTTAAGTTTCTCAGGATCCACATAAGAGTGAAACCATATGGTATCTGTCTTTCTCTGTATGGCTTATTTCACTTAGCATCACACTCTCCAGTTCCATCCACGTTGCTACAAAAGGCCATATTTCATTTTTTCTCATTGCCACGTAGTATTCCATTGTGTATATAAACCACAATTTCTTTATCCATTCATCAGTTGATGGACATTTAGGCTCTTTCCATAATTTGGCTATTGTTGAGAGTGCTGCTATGAACATTGGGGTACAAGTGCCCCTATGCATCAGTACTCCTGTATCCCTTGGGTAAATTCCTAGCAGTGCTATTGCTGGGTCATAGGGTAGGTCTATTTTTAATTTTCTGAGGAACCTCCACACTGCTTTCCAGAGCGGCTGCACCAATTTGCATTCCCACCAACAGTGCAAGAGGGTTCCCGTTTCTCCACATCCTCTCCAGCATCTATAGTCTCCTGATTTGTTCATTTTGGCCACTCTGACTGGCGTGAGGTGATACCTGAGTGTGGTTTTGATTTGTATTTCCCTGATAAGGAGCGACGCTGAACATCTTTTCATGTGCCTGTTGGCCATCTGGATGTCTTCTTTAGAGAAGTGTCTATTCATGTTTTCTGCCCATTTCTTCACTGGGTTATTTGTTTTTCGGGTGTGGAGTTTGGTGAGCTCTTTATAGATTTTAGATACTAGCCCTTTGTCCGATATGTCATTTGCAAATATCTTTTCCCATTCCGTTGGTTGCCTTTTAGTTTTGTTGGTTGTTTCCTTTGCTGTGCAGAAGCTTTTTATCTTCATAAGGTCCCAGTAATTCACTTTTGCTTTTAATTCCCTTGCCTTTGGGGATGTGTCGAGTAAGAGATTGCTACGGCTGAGGTCAGAGAGGTCTTTTCCTGCTTTCTCCTCTAAGGTTCTGATGGTTTCCTGTCTCACATTTAGGTCCTTTATCCATTTTGAGTTTATTTTTGTGAATGGTGTGAGAAAGTGGTCTAGTTTCAACCTTCTGCATGTTGCTGTCCAGTTCTCCCAGCACCATTTGTTAAAGAGGCTGTCTTTTTTCCATTGGATGTTCTTTCCTGCTTTGTCAAAGATGAGTTGGCCATATGTTTGTGGGTCTAGTTCTGGGGTTTCTATTCTATTCCATTGGTCTGTGTGTCTGTTTTTGTGCCAATACCATGCTGTCTTGATGATGACAGCTTTGTAGTAGAGGCTGAAGTCTGGGATTGTGATGCCTCCTGCTTTGGTCTTCTTCAAAATTCCTTTGGCTATTCGGGGCCTTTTGTGGTTCCATATGAATTTTAGGATTGCTTGTTCTAGTTTCGAGAAGAATGCTGGTGCAATTTTGATTGGGATTGCATTGAATGTGTAGATAGCTTTGGGTAGTATTGACATTTTGACAATATTTATTTTTCCAATCCATGAGCAGGGAATGTCTTTCCATTTCTTTAAATCTTCTTCAATTACCTTCATAAGCTTTCTATAGTTTTCAGCATACAGATCCTTTACATCTTTGGTTAGATTTATTCCTAGGTATTTTATGCTTCTTGGTGCAATTGTGAATGGGATCAGTTTCTTTATTTGTCTTTCTGTGGCTTCATTGTTAGTGTATAAGAATGCAACTGATTTCTGTACATTGATTTTGTATCCTGCAACTTTGCTGAATTCATGTATCAGTTCTAGCAGACTTTTGGTGGAGTCTATCGGATTTTCCATGTATAATATCATGTCATCTGCAAAAAGCGAAAGCTTGACTTCATCTTTGCCAATTTTGATGCCTTTGATTTCCTTTTGTTGTCTGATTGCTGATGCTAGAACTTCCAGCACTATGTTAAACAACAACGGTGAGAGTGGGCATCCCTGTCGTGTTCCTGATCTCAGGGAAAAAGCTCTCAGTTTTTCCCCATTGAGGATGATGTTAGCTGTGGGCTTTTCATAAATGGCTTTTATGATCTTTAAGTATGTTCCTTCTATCCCGACTTTCTCAAGGGTTTTTATTAAGAAAGGGTGCTGGATTTTGTCAAAGGCCTTTTCTGCATCGATTGACAGGATCATATGGTTCTTCTCTTTTTTTTTGTTAATGTGATGTATCACGTTGATTGATTTGCGAATGTTGAACCAGCCCTGCATCCCAGGAATGAATCCCACTTGATCATGGTGAATAATTCTTTTTATATGCTGTTGAATTCGATTTGCTAGTATCTTATTGAGAATTTTTGCATCCATATTCATCAGGGATATTGGCCTGTAGTTCTCTTTTTTTACTGGGTCTCTGTCTGGTTTAGGAATCAAAGTAATACTGGCTTCATAGAATGAGTCTGGAAGTTTTCCTTCCCTTTCTATTTCTTGGAATAGCTTGAGAAGGATAGGTATTATCTCTGCTTTAAACGTCTGGTAGAACTCCCCTGGGAAGCCATCTGGTCCTGGACTCTTATTTGTTGGGAGATTTTTGATAACCGATTCAATTTCTTCGCTGGTTATGGGTCTGTTCAAGCTTTCTATTTCCTCCTGATTGAGTTTTGGAAGAGTGTGGGTGTTCAGGAATTTGTCCATTTCTTCCAGGTTGTCCAATTTGTTGGCATATAATTCTTCATAGTATTCCCTGATAATTGTTTGTATCTCTGAGGGATTGGTTGTAATCATTCCATTTTCATTCATGATTTTATCTATTTGGGTCATCTCCCTTTTCTTTTTGAGAAGCCTGGCTAGAGGTTTGTCAATTTTGTTTATTTTTTCAAAAAACCAACTCTTGGTTTCGTTGATCTGCTCTACAGTTTTTTTAGATTCTATATTGTTTATTTCTGCTCTGATCTTTATTATTTCTCTTCTTCTGCTGGGTTTAGGCTGCCTTTGCTGTTCTGCTTCTATTTCCTTTAGGTGTGCTGTTAGATTTTGTATTTGGGATTTTTCTTGTTTCTTGAGATAGGCCTGGATTGCAATGTATTTTCCTCTCAGGACTGCCTTCGCTGCGTCCCAAAGCGTTTGGATTGTTGTATTTTCATTTTCGTTTGTTTCCATATATTTTTTGATTTCTTCTCTAATTGCCTGGTTGACCCACTCATTCGTTAGTAGGGTGTTCTTTAACCTCCACGCTTTTGGAGGTTTTCCAGACTTTTTCCTGTGGTTGATTTCAAGCTTCATAGCATTGTGGTCTGAAAGTATGCATGGTATAATTTCAATTCTTGTAAACTTATGAAGGGCTGTTTTGTGACCCAGTATATGATCTATCTTGGAGAATGTTCCATGTGCACTCGAGAAGAAAGTATATTCTGTTGCTTTGGGATGCAGAGTTCTAAATATATCTGTCAAGTCCATCTGATCCAATGCATCATTCAGGGCCCTTGTTTCTTTATTGACCGTGTGTCTAGATGATCTATCCATTTCTGTAAGTGGGGTGTTAAAGTCCCCAGCAATTACCACATTCTTATCAATAAGGTTGCTTCTGTTTATGAGTAATTGTTTTATATATTTGGGGGCTCCGGTATTCGGCGCATAGACATTTATAATTGTTAGCTCTTCCTGATGGATAGACCCTGTAACTATTATATAATGTCCTTCTTCATCTCTTGTTACAGCCTTTAATTTAAAGTCTAGTTTGTCTGATATAAGTATGGCTACTCCAGCTTTCTTCTGGCTTCCAGTAGCATGATAAATAGTTCTCCATCCCCTCACTCTGAATCTAAAGGTGTCCTCAGGTCTAAAATGAGTCTCTTGTAGACAGCAAATAGATGGGTCTTGTTTTTTTATCCATTCTGATACCCTATGTCTTTTGGTTGGCGCATTTAATCCATTTACATTCAGTGTTATTATAGAAAGATACGGGTTTAGAGTCATTGTGATGTCTGTATGTTTTATGCTTGTAGTGATGTCTCTGGTACTTTGTCTCACAGGGTCCCCCTTAGGATCTCTTGTAGGGCTGGTTTAGTGGTGACAAATTCCTTCAGTTTTTGTTTGTTTGGGAAGACCTTTATCTCTCCTTCTATTCTAAATGACAGACTTGCTGGATAAAGGATTCTTGGCTGCATATTTTTGCTGTCTAGCACCCTGAAAATCTCGTGCCAATCCTTTCTGGCCTGCCAAGTTTCAAAAGAGAGATCAGTCACGAGTCTTATAGGTCTCCCTTTATATGTGAGGGCACGTTTACCCCTTGCTGCTTTCAGAATTTTCTCTTTATCCTTGTATTTTGCCAGTTTCACTATGATATGTCGTGCAGAAGATCGATTCAAGTTACGTCTGAAGGGAGTTCTCTGTGCCTCTTGGATTTCAATGCCTTTTTCCTTCCCCAGTTCAGGGAAGTTCTCAGCTATTATTTCTTCAAGTACCCCTTCAGCACCTTTCCCTCTCTCTTCCTCCTCTGGGATACCAATTATGCGTATATTATTTCTTTTTAGTGTATCACTTAGTTCTCTAATTTTCCCCTCATACTCCTGGATTTTTTTATCTCTCTTTTTCTCAGCTTCCTCTTTTTCCATAACTTTATCTTCTAGTTCACCTATTCTCTCCTCTGCCTCTTCCATCCGAGCCGTGGTGGTTTGCATTTTGTTTTCCATTTCCTTTAAAGCGTTTTTCAGCTCCTCGTGACTGTTCCTTAGTCCCCTGATGTCTGTAGCAAGAGATTCTCTGCTGTCCTGTATGCTGTTTTCCAGCCCAGCGATTAATTTTATGACTATTATTCTAAATTCACTTTCTGTTATATTATTTAAATCCTTTTTGATCAGCTCATTAGCTGTTGTTATTTCCTGGAGATTCTTCTGAGGGGAATTCTTCCGCTTGGTCATTTTGGATAGTCCCTGGTGTGGTGAGGGCCTGCAGGGCACTTCCCCTGTGCTGTGGTGTATAACTGGAGTTGGTGGGCGGGGCCGCAGTCAGACCTGATGTCTGCCCCCAGCCCACCGCTGGGGCCACAGTCAGACTGGTGTGTGCCTTCTCTTCCCCTCTCCTAGGGGCAGGATTCACTGTGGGGTGGCGTGGCCCGTCTGGGCTACTTGCACACTGCCAGGCTTGTGATGCTGGGGATCTGGCGTATTAGCTGGGGTGGGAAGGCAAGGTGCACGGCGGCAGGGGGGGCAGGCTTAGCTCGCTTCTCCTTAGGTGATCCACTTCAGGAGGGGCCCTGTGGCAGCCGGAGGGAGTCAGATCGCTGCCGGAGGTTTGGCTCCGCAGAAGCACAGAGTTGGGTGTTCGCGCGGAGCGAGCAATTTCCCTGGCCGGAGCCGGTTCCCTTTGGGATTTTGGCTGGGGGATGGGCGGGGGAGATGGCGCTGGCGAGCGCCTTTGTTCCCCGCCAAACTGAGCTCTGTTGTCCGGGGGCTCCGCAGCTCACCCTCCCTTTGTCCTCCAGCCTTCCCGCTTTCCGAGCAGAGCTGTTAACTTATGACCTCCCAGACGCTAAGTCGCGCTTGCTGTCGGAACACAGTCCGTCAGGCCCCTCCGCTTTTGCAAGCCGGACTCGGGGGCTCTGCTTGGCCGGCGAGCCGCCCCTCCGCCCCGGCTCCCTCCCGCCAGTCCGTGGAGCGCGCACCGCCTCGCCGCCCTTCCTACCCTCTTCCGTGGGCCTCTCGTCTGCACTTGGGTCCGGTGACTCTGTTCTGCTAATCCTCTGGCGGTTTTCTGGGTTATTTAGGCAGGTGTAGGTGGAATCTAAGTGATCAGCAGGACGCGCGGTGAGCCCAGCGTCCTCCTACGCCGCCATCTTCCCAGAATCCGGCTTTGTCGACATCTTGTCATTCTGACTCTGCAATATTAGCCCTGGGAAGGACAGGGCATGCAAGGGTCAAGGGTAGAAATTTAGAGATTTGTTAAGAGGTGTGGGGGTGGTAAATAAGTGTCATGTTCTGGATAGATTCTGACGTTAGAGTTGACAGTATTAGGCTATTGAGGTAGTCTGTAGAAGAGGTGATCAGAGATTAAACAGGAACTGGGTGGGTGATAGCAGAGAAGAAGAGACAGATTAAAGAAATATTCAAAACGAAGTCTTACAGAGCCGGGGTAAATAAGTATATTCCTCAGTCCTCCCATTTGACTATCTTTGAAAAAGGGTTAGTTGTTTGCTTGCTTTGCTTTAAAAAATCTGTTGTTTTGGGGTTTTGACCCTTCTGTTAGGAATGAGAACCTACAAGTTTTAGTCTGGAAATCTACATGTTGAACCATCTTTGCATTTCAGGATAAATCCCTCTCGGTATTGGTGTCTAATCAGTTATACATTGTTGAATTTGGTTTACTTGTACTATTGACCCTTGAACAACATGGAGACTGTGGGGTGCTGGTCCCTCTCACAGTCAAAAAACTGCATATATTTTGACTCCCCCAAAAATTTACTACTAATATCCTACCGTAGACCAGAAGCCTTACTAATTACATGAAAAGTTGATTAACAAAAACTTTGTATATTTTTTTAAAAAAAATTTTTTTTTCAACGTTTATTTATTTTTGGGACAGAGAGAGACAGAGCATGAACGGGGGAGGGGCAGAGAGAGAGGGAGACACAGAATCGGAAACAGGCTCCAGGCTCCGAGCCATCAGCCCAGAGCCTGACGCGGGGCTCGAACTCACGGACCGCGAGATCGTGACCTGGCTGAAGTCGGACGCTTAACCGACTGCGCCACCCAGGCGCCCCAAAAAACTTTGTATATTATATGTATTATATTCCAGAAGTATATGTAGTACTAGCAAATGTATTACATATACTACATGTATATGCTGATATTCATCTTTGAGGGATACAGATCTCTTGCAGCTGGCTTTTCATGGACTACCTCAACAGCCCTGCTCACAAGTTTGCTGGCAAGATCTTTAGCCACATTTAACTTTCTCCAGAAGCACATGTATGACAGTACATTGAGGACAACTTCCTTTTGCAGAGATCCATGGACCACACTCGTTCAAGACACAAACATTCACATAGGAGCTCACAAAGAGGAATGTACTGCTGCCCTAAACAAAGCACAAGCATTGGCACCTCAGTTAAATTCCTGGGAAGAATTACTTGTTCAGTTGAAGATCTTTCCATCCCTGGCACTGTCAATGTTCCGTTTCCAGGATGAAAGTATATGGAGCTTTCTTGGACACTATAAAAGCAACTGGTAAAAATTGTATATATTTAAGAAACTTTTATGATACATACACACATATATGTATATATTCACATGTATATTCAACTATAAAAATATATATATAATTCTGAAAAGAAACAATAGGTAAAAATGCAGTGGGGAAGGTTCTGGTAAGATGGTGGAGCACCAGGAATCTGTCTCCTGATGTAGACAACAATTGCACTGACAGAATTTGTCTGAGATAACCATTTGGGAACTCTGCAGTCAATTGATGGTTTCCAAGTACTTAATTAATCTTTGTTTGGAAGGCACCATTTTTTCTTTTTTTTCTTTTCTTTCTTTTTTTTTTTTTTTTTTTTTTGCATCTCACTCACTATTATTTTATTCTCAATGCTTATTCTGGTATATATAGCTTAGTTATTGAAGGCAACAGGCAACAATATTTATTATTTGCCCTGGATTTTCCACTGGGCACCTTACTTATATATTTATGAAAGCATGAACAAACAGCATTGCTTTGTAATTGTCTGATATGTGCCCATATCCTCCACTAGGTGGAGGGTGTGGTCCACATTGACTGGGACCACATTGTATCCATCTCTGTATACCTCATGGAACTTAATTCATTTCCTGGATCATAGTAGGCACCTACTACATGCTGGTTCTTGTTAGGCATTAGAGATACTATGATGATCAAATCCTTATGCTCTCAGTCTTTACAGAGTTTAAGTTCCTGTTGTGCATTAGCTATGAGGTCTGAACAAATGGCATCTTCATATGTAAAATGAATAGTCTGCAGTTGATACTTAAAGTTTGATGCCCCTTCCAGTACCAGGATTCCAGATTTCTAATCCTCATCCTGGTTTGCAACCTACTCATGCTGAGATGGTTATGGAATGAAAAGTGTTGGAACACTTGTTCTTTCCTGATACCTACTTTGTGTTGCAGCTTCTGCTCAATTCATACAGCTGAGACTGGTTTGTGAGTGAAGGATAAGAGGTTAGGTTCTGTTACTCACATGCAGTCCCTTTTAACATCCCTAGATCTAGACAGCCTTAGGTCATAGACCTTAGAAAGTTTCCATGGAATGTCTACTCTTAGCACTACTCTGCACTAAGAGTCAGCGGTGAGATGGAATGGAAATTCTTGTTATTGTCAACATGTGGTAGCAATTTCAGTACGTTTTACAAGGAAGTTTAGAGTTTGATTTGTTTTTTATTTTCCTGATATGGATGCTGAGTTTGGAAAGACAAAACAACAAACACAGTCTTTCTTAATCCTGCCAAGTGGGGATGACTTGGAGAAGAATATCTAGGAATCTCTTGGCAGGGGATGGTCACTTGAAGCTTCACAAAATCTTTTTCTTCTTCTTTTTTTAATTATTTATTTTTAAATTTACATCCAAGATAATTAGCATATAGTGCAATAATGATTTCAGGAGTAGATTCCTTAAGCCCCTTATACATATATCCCATCCCCTCCTCCCATGACCCCTCCAGCAACCCTCAGTTTGTTCTCTATATTTAAGAGTCTCTTATGTTTTGTCCCCCTCCCTGTTTTTATATTGTTTTTGCTTCCCTTCCCTTATGTTCATCTGTTTTGTATCTTAAAGTCCTCATATGAGTGAAGTCATATGATATTTGTCTTTCTCTAATTTCGCTTAGCATAATACCCTCTAGTTCCTTCCACGTAGTTGCAAATGGCAGGATTTCATTCTTTTTGATTGCCAAGCAATACTCCATTGTATATATGTACCACATCTTGTTTATTCATCCATCCATCAATGGACATTTGGGCTCTTTCTGTACTTTGGCTATTGTTGACAGCACTGCTATAAACATGGGATGCTAGTGTCCCTTTGAAACAGCATACCTGTATCTCTTGGATAAATACTTAGTAGTGCAATTGCTGGGTCGTAGGGTAGTTCTATTTAAAAAAAATTTTTTTTAACATTTATTTATTTTTGAGACAGAGAGAGAGCATGAATGGGGGGGGTCAGAGAAAGAGGGAGACACAGAATCTGAAACAGGCTCCAGGATCTGACCTGTCAGCACAGAGCCCGATGCGGGGCTCGAACCCACGGACCGCGAGATCATGACCTGAGCCGAAGTCGGATGCCCAACCGACTGAGCCACCCAGGCGCCCCGGTAGTTCTATTTTAAATTTTTTGAGGACCCTCCATACTGTTTTCCGGAGTGGCTGCACCAGTTTGCATTCCCACCAAGAGGGCAAAAGAGATCCTCTTTCTCTGCATCCTTGCCAACATCAGTTGTTGCCTGAGTTGTTCATGTTAGCCATTCTGACAGGTATGAGGTGGTAGCTCAGTGTGGTTTTGACTTGTATTTCCCTGATGATGAGTGATGTTGAGCATTTTTTCACGTGTCGGTTGGCCATCTGGATGTCTTTGGAGAAGTGTCTATTCATGTCTTTTGCCCATTTCTTCACTGGATTATTTGTTTTTTGGGGTGTGGAGTTTGATAAGTTCTGTATAGATTTTGGATACTAACCCTTTATCTGATATGTCATTTACAAGTATCTTCTCCCATTCTGTCGGTTGCCTTTTACTTTTGGTGATTGTTTCCTTCACTGGGCAGAAATTTTTTATTTTGATGAGGTCCCAATGGCTCATTTTGCTTTTGTTTCCCTTGCCTCCGAAGTAGTGTTGAGTAAGAAATTGCTGCGGCTGAGATCAAAGAAGTTTTTGCCTGCTTTCTCCTTGAGGCTTTTGATGGCTTCCTGTCTTTCATGCATTTTGAGTTTATTTTTGTGTATGGTTTAAGAAAGTGGTCCAGGTTCATTTTTCTGCATGTCGCTGTCCAGTTTTCACAGCACCATTTGCTGAAGAGATTGTTTTTATTCCATTGGATATTCTTTCCTGCTTTGTCAAAGATTAGTTGGCCGTATGTTTGTGGGTCCATTTCTGGGTTCTCTATTCTGTTCCATTGATCTGAGTGCCTATTTTTGTTCCAGTGCCATACTGTCTTAATGTTTACAGATTTGTAATACACCTTGAAGTCCGGAATTGTAATGCCTCCAGCTTTGGTTTTCTTTTTCAAGAATACTTTGACTGTTCAGGGTCTTTTCTGGTTCCATACAAAATTTAGGATTGTTTGTTATAGCTCTGTGAAGAATGCTGGTGTTATTTTGATAGGGATTGAATTGAATATGTAGATTGCTTTGGGTAGTATTGACATTTTAACAATATTTGTTCTTCCTCTCCAGGAGCATGGAATCTTTTCCAATTTTTTTCTGTGTCTTCTTCAATTTCTTTCATAAGCTTTCTATAGTTTCAGTGTATATATTTTTTCACCTCTTCAGTTAGATTTATCCTGAGGTATTTTATGGGTTTTGGTGCAATTGTAAATGGGATTAGTTCCTTGATTTCTCTTTCTGTTGCATTATTGGTGTATAAGAATGCAACCAATTTCTGTGCATTGATTTTATATCCTGTGACTTTGCTGAATTCATGGATCAGTTCTAGAAGTTTGTTGGTGGAATCTTTTGGGTTTTCCATATAGAGTATCATGTCATCTGTGAAGAGTGAAAGTTTGACTCCCTCCTGCCTTTTGGATGCCTTTTATTCCCTTGTGTTGTGTGATTGCTGATACTAAGACCACCAATAATATGTTGAATAACAGTGGCAAGAGTGGACATCCCTGTCTTGTTTCTGACCTTAGGAAATTGAAAGCCCTGTTTTTCCCCATTGAGGATTACATTAGTGTTGGGCCTTTCATATATGGCTTTTATGATCTCGAGGTATTATCCTTCTATCCCTACTTTCTTGAGGGTTTTTATCAAGAAAGATGCTGTATTTTGTCAAACGCTTTCTCTGCATCTATTGAGAGGATCATGTGGTTCTTGTCCTTTCTTTTACTTATGTGATATATCACATTGATTGTTTTGCAGATATTGAACCAGCCCTGCATCCCAGGTATAAATCCCACTTGCTCGTGGTGAGTAATTCTTTAATGTATTGTTGGATCCAGTTGGTTAGTGTCTTGTTGAGGATTTTTGCATCCATATTCATCAGGGAAATTTATCTATACTTCTCCTTTTAGTGGAGTTTTTATCTGCTTCTGGAATCAAGGTAATGCTGGCTTCATAGAAAGAGTTTGGAAGTTTTCCTTCCATTTCTATTTTTTGGAACAGCTTCAAGAGAATAGGTGTTAACTCTTCTTTAAATGTTTGGTAGAATTCCCCTGGAAAGCCATCTGGCCCTGGACTCTTGTTTTTTCAGGAGATTTATGATTACTAATTCAATTTCTTTACTAGTTATGGGTCTGTTCAAATTTTCTATTCCTTCCTGTTTCAGTTTTAGTAGTTTCTATGTTTCTAGGAATTTGTACATTTCTTCCAGGTTGCCCATTTTCTTGGAGTATAATTGCTTATAATATTCTCTTATTTTGTTAGTATTTCTGCTATGTTGGTTGTGATCATTCCTCTTTCATTCGCGATTTTATTTATTTGGGTCCTTTCCTTTTTCTTTTTGATCAAACTGGCTATTGGTTTATCAATTTTGTTAATTCTTTCAAAGAACCAGCTTCTGGTTTCACTGATCTGGTCTACTGTTTTTTTGTGGGTTTTGTTTTTGTTTTTATGTTTGTTTGTGTGTTTTGCTTTTGATAGCATTGATTTCTGCTCTACTCTAATCTTTATTATTTCCTGTCTTCTGCTGGTTTGGGGTTTTATTTGCTGTTTTTTTTCCCAGCTCTTTATGGTGTAAGTTTCGGTTGTGTATCTGAGACCATTCTTCCTTCTTTAGAAAAGCCTGGATTGCTATATACTTCCCTCTTAAGACCACCTTTTCTGGGTCCCAGAGGTTTGGGGCTGCGGTGTTATCATTTTTATTGGCTTTCATGTACTTTTTAATTTCCTCTTTAATTTCTTGGTTAGCCCATTCATTCTTTAGTAGGATGGTCTTTAGTCTCCAAGTATTTGTTATCTTTCCACATTTTTTTCTTGTGGTTGATTTCGAGTTTAATAGCATTGTGGTCTGAAAATATGCATGGTATGATCTCAATCTTTTTGTACTTGTGAAGGGCTGATTTGTGTCCCAGTATGTGATCATTCTGGAGAATGCTCCATGTGTACTGGAGAAGAATGTGTAGTCCACTGCTTTAGGATGAAATGTTCTAAATATATCTGTTAAGTCCATCTGGCCCAGTGTGTCATTCAAAGTCATTGTTTCCTTGTTGATTTTCTGTTTAGATGATCTGCCCATTGTTGTAAGTGGGGTGTTTAAGTCCCCTACTATTATGGTATTATTATCAATGAGTTTCTTTATATTTGTGATTAATTGATTTATATATTTGGGTGTTCCACATTTGGAGCATAAATGTTTACAACTGTTAGGTCTTCTTGGTGGATAAACCCCTTAATTATGATATAATGCCCTTCTTCACCTCATGTTACAGTCTTTATTTCAAAGTCTAGATTGTCTGGTATCAGTATGGCTACTCCAGCTTTCTTTGGTTGACCATTAGCATGATAGATGGTTCTCCATCCCCTTACTTTCAATCTGAAAGTGTCTTTAGGTCTACAGTGGGTCTCTTGTAAACAGCATATAGATAGATCTTGTTTTCTTAACCATTCTGTTACTCTATGTCTTTTGATTGGAGCATGTAGTCCATTGACATTTAGAGTGAGTACTGAAAGATATGAATTTATTGCCATTATGTTTCCTGTAGAGTTGGAATTTCTGGTGGTGTTCTTGGTCCTTTCTAGTCTTTGTTGTTTTTTGTTTTTTATTCTTTGTTTTCTTTTTTCCCTTCGGAGAGTCCCCCTTAAAATTTGTTGCAGGGCTTGTTTAGTGATCACAAACTCCTTTAATTTTTGTTTGTCTGGGAAACTTTTCATCTCTCCTTCTATTTTGAATGACAGCCTTGTTGGATAAAGAATTCTTGGCTGCATATTTTCCGGATTCAGCACATTGAATATATCCTGCCACTCCTTTCTGGCCTGCCAAGTTTCTGTGGATAGATCTGCTGCAAACCTGATGTGTCTTCCCTTATAGGTTAAGGACTTTTTTTTCTTGCTGCTTTCATCATTCTTTCCTTGCCTGAGTATTTTGTGAATTTCACTATGATATGCCTTGTTGATGGTCAGTTTTTGTTGAATCTAATGGGGGTCCTCTGTGCTTCCTGGATTTTGATGTCTGTGTCTTTCCCTAGGTTAGGAAAGTTTTCCGCTATGATTTGCTCACATAACCCCTCTACCCCTTTTTCTCTCTCTTCCTCTACTGGAACCCCTATGATTCTGATGTTGTTCCTTTCTATTGAGTCACTGATTTCTCTAATTCTTAAATCATGCTCTTTTGCCTTAGTCTCCCTCTTTTTTTCTGCTTCATTATTCTCCATAAGTTGGTCCTCTATATCGCTGATTCTCTGTTCTGCCTCATCCATCCTTGCCGCTGTGGCATTCATTCAAGATTGCAGCACAGTTATAGCATTTTTTTTATTTCAATTTATTTCACTAGCTTTTACTTATTTTATCTCCACAGAAAGAAATTCTAATCTATTTTCAACCCCAGCTAGTATTCTTATTATTGTGATTCTAAATTCTGGTTCAGACATCTTGCCTGTATCTGTTTTGATTAAGTCCCTGGCTGTCATTTCTTCCTGTTCTTTCTTTTGGGGTGAATTCCTTCATATCATCATTTTGAAGGAAGAAAAGGAATTAATAAGGGAAAAAAATTAAATTAAAAAATTAAAAACAACACCAAAAAATCAAATAAATCATGTTAGATCCAAGGTGTGTTTTGGTGTGGTTGTTGAAAGGAGCCTGATAGATTAGAGGAAAAAAGGGAAATATAAGAAAAGAAAAAAAAGGAAAATATTTGAAAATTTGAAAACATGAATACAATGAAATTGAATAAAGTGAAATGATTGAAGTAAAATAGAACTTGAAAAATTTACAAAAAAGTAAAAAATATAGTGGAAAAATTAAAGAAATATTTTTAATAAAAATTGAAAATAAAAATAAATTTTTTCTTTCTATATTCCAGAATAAGAAAAGAAACAAAAAAATTGAATAGGTTGACCAGCAAACAAACTGAAATATGATTGAAATTACATCGTTTTCCCCTAGAAGTCAAACTATGAAGCACTCTACAGTCCGCAAACTAATTAGGTGGAGAGACTTGTGATGTTCATGAAGAGCGAGGTTGACCCAGTTTGGCAGGGCTTAGTGTAATGGCTCCATCATCCACTAGATGGTGCTGCTTAGCTTACTGGGGTGGATTATTGTGGTGCTTGTAGTTGTGTATGCACATGCATGGGAGGGGTGAAAATGGCATCACCCAGCTACCCGGTCTCTAGTATTGGAATTCTGTTCTCCATGATCAGCAATCATGCAACCCTTTGTCTCTGGCTACATCCACTCCCCACTTTTACGTTGTCCATGACCAAGCCATCAGGTTGCCAGGCAGCACCTCCCTCCTGAGTTTTATCTCAGATGTGGCTGTGTTTCCCAACCCCTCACTTCTGAAGGACTGTGGCTATGAGGTGCTCAGACCTTCTGGGGGAGAGTCTCACTGAGCAATGGCCAGGTGCTTGTCCACCTCCAGGAATGTTCACAAGACTGCTGCTGCCAATGCCCAGAGACTGCGCTGGGTGCCAGCCCACATCCCGAAAAGTTCATGTGATCCTGTAGCAGCAGCATGTCAGGGATTATGGAAAATGACAACACGCCTCAGATGCCGGCTTCCCCCTAATGTCCTTGTTCCAGCACCATCAAATGTGATTCTTCTACATGGTCCATGGGACTTTTGCCTGTGAGGTGGCCTCACAGCCTCTACCAAATGTCTTCTCAGCAGGGGAATTGCCTCTCCCCATGTGGCCCATGGACCCCTTGGACCTCACTTTCTGGGGATTCATCCTTCCCAACAGAGCACTGCCAGGTATCAGACTGCAGAATTTCAGATTCTATGTTATTCTTGTTATTTATAGAGTCTTGATGGAATTTAAACTCTCTTCTTTCTCCTTGCTCCCTTTTTTTGATCAGTCTGTAATCTTTCTTCTCCCTCCAGTTGCTTTTGGGAGGGGGGGATGCTTTCCCATACTCTTCCCCCCGTCTTCATTCTCTCTCTGCAAGCAAAAACAGCTCCCTGCCCTCCATGGGTTCTCTCTCTCCCAGTTAACCTCTCTGTGTCACATACCTGCTGAGTCCTATGGTTCAGGTTGTGCATATTGTTGTGTTAATCCTCAAATCAGTTTTCTAGGTGTTCTGGATGGTTTAGTGTTGATCTGCCTGTATTTCAGGGATGAAAGACACAAAAAAAAACTTGCCATGCTGTTCTGCCATTTTGGCCCCTCCTCAGGAAGAAACATTTTTAAATTAATGCAATCACACTACTTTATCTACAAACCTTACTGCATTCCCTCCAATTGTCCCAATAATATCCCATGTTGTGAAATGAACTTGCTGGTGCAGGATCAATCAATCCAGTATCACACATTGCATTTAGTTATCATGTGTATATCATCTCCCTTAAAAGGATTTGTTTCTCAGCTCTTCTTTGTCTTTCTTGTCATTGACATCTTAAAGAATAGAAGCTACTTATTTCGTGTGCTGGATCGCAAGTAGGGTTTGTCTGATGTTTTCTTATTATACTTCAAGTTACTAGGGGACATGGTGGGACTACTACTAAGGTGGTGTTGATTCCATCTCAGTGAATCACTGAGAAACACATGATGTCAGATGGTCCTATCATTAGAGATAACTCTATCGCTTATTTAAAGTGGTGTTCACCAAGATCTTGATTGTAACATTGGTATTTTTTACCCTATAATTAGGAAATTAGATGCAAGGAGACATTTTGAAACTGTATACGTATTCTGTTCCTCATCAAATTTTACTCATTCATTTTATCATCTTTTATATTTCTTACCTTTTCAAAGATTATGTTTTTTTTTTTAAATCAACAAAGTCCTCAGAACTGCCATAGTCACTGGACCTGATGCCTCAGAACTTCACAGGGAGGTCCGGGTTCTGTACTAGAGGTATTGTTGATTACATTTTTTACATTTTTTTAATGTTTATTTATTTTTGAGACAGAGATAGAGACAGACTGTGAGTGGGGAAGGGGCAGGGAGAGAGGGAGACACAGAATCTGAAGCAGGTTCCAGGCTCTGAGCTGTCAGCACAGAGCCCATCGAGGGGCTCGAATTTATGAACCACATGATCATGACCTGAGCTGAAGTTGGACGCTTAACCAACTGACCCACCAAGGCACTCCTCTGTGACTACATTTTTAAGAGTGGGAAACTTGAGAAGGAAATTGTGGGAAGTGAAAACCATAGCATCAGCTGTGGCCAAAGACAGCCTCCAGGTCTGACCAGCAAAGGAGGTGCTCTCCCAGGACTGACTTGGGACAGAGACCACAGGTGGAGTCCTGGGAGACTCACCCCTGCCTAACTGCAGAACAGAGGCCAGGCTTCCTGAGCTTGGAGGTGAGGTGAGAAGAAGATGCAAGAGGAAAACCCAAAATGGAAGAACTGGCCAAGATCTTATGCCATCATGAAAAATGAAAGAACAGAAAGAGGGAAAGGGACTGAGAAGTTTTTGAGAGAGTGAGTATATGAACCAGACTAAGGCCATCTTGAGAAATTCCACCATGATGACCACTCTGTGACCTAAAGCCTCTTAAATACAGCCTGTCCCCCCATTCTTCTCTTTTGTTTAACTACACCTGTGAGTAAACCCTCCAGGCAAATCTTCCTGGATCTGCTCTGGATATGATTCCTCCTGGGTAGCCCCCCAGAAAGTGCTCACCAGCCTTTAGGGCCATAAAAGCAGGTCTGTTAGGGGGTGGGGTTGTGGACATCGACTCATCTTGTGGTGTCCCACGAGATGGACAAGCTTCTGTCCATATGTCCCCTTAATAAACCATTTGTCATCAAGCTGGACTTGTTGGCCTTTTTCTTCAGTTTCATGGCTTCTTCGCTCTTTGAAGGTAGTTTTGCACATACCTCCTTTCCAGGGAACAACAGGAGGAAGTAAGCAGGGTGCTGTGTCTGGAAACAGGGAGTGTGGAGTGCAGTGGAAGGCGGGGCTGTCTGCTGAAGGTGTGGGTCTGAGTGAGGACTTGATTGATGAGAGGCAAGTCAAGAAGCCAAGATCAAATTCACAGACACAGAAAGTAGAACAGAGGTTGCCAAGAGCTTCAGGGGTTGGGATGTGGGTGGTATGGCAGTTATTATTTCATCAGTGCAGTCTGAGTTAAGGAAGATGAAACGTTCTGGAACTGGATGATAGTAATGTTTACACCACAACAAGAATGCCTAATGCCACTAAACTCTATACTTAATGGCTAAAACGGTCAATTTTATGTGCTGTACATATTACCACAATTTAAAAAAAAAAAAAAAGATGCCCAAGAGTGTTTCACAGAACTTTTAAACAGAGGCAGCAAACAGTGAAGAGCAATTTGTGTGCCACCCTCAGGTGCCAATATGGGGAAGACACCAGGGCTGCCCTGTGCTGGGGAAAGCCTTCTAGAACCAGTGGCTCCCCAAACACCCATCAAGGCTGCACCCCCATCAGGCCTTCTTCAGCTTCCTGGCCCCACACAGCCACCTGGCCACCATGCCCAGCAGCTTCCCGCAGAGCCACAGGGTGCCCAGGGTGACCACCAGCAGGAACAAGAAGACGTCCAGCAGGTACTGCTCATGCCACGGCTGCTGCAGGGCATGGGGCTTGAGGTGGGCCGCACCCCCTGTCTGGAGGATGTGGTCGATCCAGCCCACCAGCCTCTGGGCAGGGGTCAGGGGGTGGGAGCGCCTGATGATGCTGGCGGCCACCGCTGCTGACTTGTACCTGTTGGCAGACACAGAGGTGGGGTGTTACTCAGGTGGTCTCAGAAGTCTTAGAGACCTTGTATCACACACACTCTTCCCTCCACACACAGAAGACTCAGTTTCAAGGAAAAGTTGTTGGCCTGGCCTGGCCTTGCCACAGTCTAGCTGGTTCCACTGAAAAGTTCAAACTGGTGCCTCCATGCAAAGACCATGCTCTATGCTAAATGTGCTAAACTATAAAAAAAAAATAATAACTAGTAGGGCTAGTCTCCACACAAGGAGGCTTATCACAAAGTATAGATATATAATTTTATACATGTATACATATATATATATAAACTTATATGCATAATAACCAGCTACTTTGTGCCACTGTCTGGTTTATGTGACATATGTGACTCCGAGGACTGGAGTCCAAGACAAGGCCAGCACTTTCCTGTCCCATCAGAGCACCATTTTGGCCAGCGCTGGTTCCATGGGCTGCAGTCTACACATATGCACAGGACCCCACATTTAGACACGTCGTACCCTTGCTTTATTCTCTCCTGTCACTGTCTTAAAATTGTTAATCTTTATAACAAGGGATCACACATTTCCATTTTACTTTGGGCCCTGCAAATTATATACCCAGCCCTGATGCACAGTGTGTAGGGACCATTCCAACCCAAATGATCCATCACAAGAACAGCAGATTACAGCCATTAGGGATATAGGTATTTGAATAGCCAATGAAATTTACAAACTCATTCTTCAGAGGCTCATCAGTGGTCCCACATAGGTCTCTACACTGCCCCCTGGGAGCCTGCTTGGGATTCCCTCTCTCTCAAAATAAATAAACTTTAAAAAACAAAACGTTACTTCTCAAAAAGTGAGCATTTGCTACACAAGAGATGCCAAATATAATGAAATGTCTGAGATTATCTGAACTCTGGAGAATAAAAACTTTTCTAGGGTTAAGAATCACAAGATATAGGGGCACTTGGGTGGCTCAGTCAGTTAAGCATCTGACTCTTGATTTTAGTTCAGCTTGTAACCTCATTGTTACTGAGTTTGAGCCCACATAGGGCTCTGTGCTGACAATGTGGAGCCTCCTTGGGTTCTCTCTCTCTGCCCCTACCTCACTTGTGCTCTCTATTTCAACATAAATAAATAAACTTTAAAAAAAAAAAGAATCACAAACCCTGTGGTTGTTTTCACTCATCTAACAAAAACTCCTATGGGTCGCCTTTATGCAAGGTAATTATAAGTATTGAGGTCTCAGTCACTTTCTGCCCTTGAGACTTTAAGTCATTCAGGCCTTCTTGGTTATAAGGAAGACAGAATAAATATTCCGCTTCACATGAGATCATTGTGCTGGATGAGAATTTACCTAAGACATCATGGGCCCTTTTGCTGACTCACTTAACAGAAATTCATCCCAACTTACTTTGTGGCAGGCCCTGTGCTAAGCCCTGGGAACACAGGGGAAAACAAGAGACACACTTGGCCCTACAGAGGAGCTACCTCTTTACTTTCTAGTGTAGGGGACACAAAATAAATTGAAACAGAAAGAAATGGGGTAGTTACTGATCCTGAGAACTGTTAAGGAAAAATGAATTATGACTGAAGAGGGTGGGAGAGGAGTGCATTTAGGACTGTCAGACAAAGACCACCTCTCTGAGGAGAGGACATTGGAGATGAGCCTGACTGCCATGAAGAAGTCAGTCCTTCAAGACAGGAGAGGAGAAGGAAGGATGTTTTAGGAGGCAGCACTGACAAAGGGCCTGAGACAGGAAATGGTGTAGCACACTGGTGGACACAAAGTCCACCTCCTGCCTCACTTGGAATTCTACTATAAGCAGTCCATAAACATAAGACCTCTCAGGGGTCCTGTGTAAGTAGGACAGGGTGCTTAAAACCCTAAGGTGCCAATTGTTATCAACATCCAACCTAAATTGTCTAGTCTTGCTCTTAGGGAAAACAGGTCAGCTGTTAGCATCACACACATATTATTCCATGTCTTGGAAGTTTCAGCTTTTATTGCAAAAAGAGCCACACGGTACTCTTTGTGTTTGATGTCTTCATTCAGCCTAAGTGACCACAAGCCCAGAGAGCTCCATACCTCTTGTCTTCTATGACTTGTTTCATCTTCACAGCCAAGGTCTCTTCCTTTATCTGCTTTAATGGGATAGAGACACCAAACTTTTTGGCTTCTACTCGGACCAGGTTTTCTGGCTGGTCTCCAAAGAGGGGAATCCCCACCATGGGCACGCCATGTTGGATGGCCTCCATGATGCTATTCATTCCACCATGGGTGACAAAAAGACGGATGCGTGGGTGAGCTGTTTCAAATAAGAAAGAGAGCACAATATTTCAGAATGAAAAGCTTGAGAAAGCCAGGGCAAGCAGGAAGGACAGAAGAATTTACCAAGACGATTTCAAGGTCTGTTGAAGCCATTATAAAGATATTTTGCTTGCAATGCATCCAAGGTTCATGTACTAACATACAGAATTCAGAGCCTTGCCTTGCATAGTAATTCCTTGCCCTGGGCCAGAACGCAGCTAAGACTCAACACCCAGCGAACTCTCTAGACAATAATGCTCAGCAAGATATATATATATATATATATATATATATATATATATATATATCTGCAGATCTCTCTCTCTCTCTCTCTATATATATATATATATATAAATCCATCCATCCTTCCATCCATCCATCCATCCTACCATTTTTCTATAATCTCAGTGCCTTCCTTTGCTTCTCTCATCTGTTTTGTCATTATCTCTCTCTCTGTCTCTGTCTTTCTCTTTGTCTTGGGCATTCTTTTCTCACCTGCCAACTTATTTCCCTCTTCTCTGAATTCCTGACATATTCATTGACATTGTAATTCATGTAGCAATCATAAAACTAATACTGTATGCATTGTCTCCTCAATACACGAGTAACCCCTTGAAACCAGAGCCTAGACCGTACACTTGAGTATTTCCATCTCCAGCATTTCTAGTCCACCTTATTTAGAACTAACTAGGATTAATGCTGAAAATGAAGAGTTTGTCTCAGCCTGTGTCATTCAACTGGGATGTGCATCAGAATCTCATTGTCTCTTCCTTAAAAGAGCATCAACCATCACAATCATAGACTTCAAGATGTATTACAAAGCTGTAAATATCAAGACAGTATGGCATGGCACAAAAACAGAACACAGATCAATGGAACAGAATAGAGAACCCAGAAATGGACCCACAAACATATGGCCAACTAATCTTTGACAAAGCAGGAAAGAATATCCAATGGAGGGGCGCCTGGGTGGCGCAGTCGGTTAAGCGTCCGACTTCAGCCAGGTCACGATCTCGCGGTCCGTGAGTTCGAGCCCCGCGTCAGGCTCTGGGCTGATGGCTCGGAGCCTGGAGCCTGTTTCTCATTCTGTGTCTCCCTCTCTCTCTGCCCCTTCCCCGTTCATGTTCTGTCTCTCTCTGTCCCAAAAATAAATTTAAAAAAAACGTTGAAAAAAGAATATCCAATGGAATAAAAACAGTCTCTTCAGCAAATGGTGCTGTGAAAACTGGACAGCGACATGCAGAAAAATGAACCTGGACCACTTTCTTAAACCATACACAAAAATAAATTCAAAATGCATGAAAGACAGGAAGCCATCAAAAGCCTCGAGGAGAAAGCAGGCAAAAACTTCTTTGATCTCAGCCGCAGCAATTTCTTACTCAACACTACTCTGGAGGCAAGGGAAACAAAAGCAAAAATGAGCCATTGGGACCTCATGAAAATAAAAAATTTCTGCCCAGTGAAGGAAACAATCACCAAAAGTAAAAGGCAACCGACAGAATGGGAGAAGATACTTGTAAATGACATATCAGATAAAGGGTTAGTATCCAAAATCTATACAGAACTTACCAAACTCCACCCCCCAAAAAACAAATAATCCAGTGAAGAAATGGGCAAAAGACATGAATAGACACTTCTCCAAAGACATCCAGATGGCCAACCGACACGTGAAAAAATGCTCAACATCACTCATCATCAGGGAAATACAAGTCAAAACCACAATGAGATACCACCTCACACCTGTCAGAATGGCTAACATGAACAATTCAGGCAACAACTGATGTTGGCAAGGATGCAGAGAAAGAGGATCTCTTTTGCCCTCTTGGTGGGAATGCAAACTGGTGCAGCCACTCTGGAAAACAGTATGGAGGTTCCTCAAAAAACTAAAAATAGAACTACCCTACAACCCAGCAATTACACTACTAGGCATTTATCCACGGGATACAGGTGTGCTGTTTTGAAGGGACACATGCATCCCCATGTTTATAGCAGCACTATCAACAACAGCCAAAGTACAGAAAGAGCCCAAATGTCCATTGATGGATGGATGGATAAACAAGATGTGGTATATATATACAATGGAGTATTGCTTGGCAAACAGAAAGAATGAAATCCTGCCATTTGCAACTATGTGGATGGAACTAGAGGGTATTATGCTAAGCGAAATTAGTCGGTCAGAGAAAGACAAATATCATATGACTTCACTCATATGAGGACTTTAAGATACAAAACAGATGAACATAAGGGAAGGGAAGCAAAAACAATATAAAAACAGGGAGGGGGACAAAACATAAGAGACTCTTAAATATAGAGAACAAACTGAGGGTTGCTGGAGGGGTCATGGGAGGAGGGGACGGGATATAGGTATAAGGGGCTTAAGGAATCTACTCCTGAAATCATTATTGCACTTATATGCTAACTAAGTTGGATGTAAATTATAAAAAATAAATAAATTATAGAAAAAATAAAGCAATAACCTATATAGTTCCTCAAAAATATTTAAAAACATAAATTTAAAAAAAGAGCATCAATAAGGGGTGCCTGGGTGGCTCAGGTCATGATCTCACAGTCCGTGGTTCCCAGTCCCACATCCAGCTCTGTGCTGACAGCTCAAGCCTGGAACCTGCTTCATATTCTGTGTTTCCCTCTCTCTCTACCCCTCCCATGCTCACACTCTGTCTCTCCCTCTCAGAAATAAATAAACATTAAAAAAAATTTTTTAACAAAAACTCAAAGGAGCATCATGTACCTTGCTCCAAATAAAGAATTAAATTTGCAGAAATGGAGCCAGGAATCTGTTTCTTCAATTCCCCTGTTTATTTTGAGTCATTATCTTAGTCATAAGTCTCTGATTCTGTCAGTGGTTATGGAAGTAAGGGGTCTGAAAGAAGCAGCACAGGGCACAGAGAAAAACTACTGGGGTTGGCGGGGGGGGGGGGGGGGCGGAGGTGAGGGAACTCTCTGGTACCAGAGACAAAATGGACCAAATAACCAGCTATGAGGTTGTTCATCTTGGCACTCAGGTATTTTGGCACATCCTAAAGACACTATTGGTATTAATGTTATGAAGGTATGAATCGCTCACACTTTAATAGCTAAGAAAGATGTATATACATACATGATATATGTAAGTGCACGTGGAAGAACAGGTACTCATGAAGCCGCTAAATACAAGGGCAACATCCCTCTGGTATGTATTCTCTAGAATCCATAGGTTCTTTTGGACTGTGTTTGGGTGACCCTGTGTAAAACCTAATGCAGTAGGACAAGGTGACTTTGATGTCTACCAATATCTCACCTGGGATAGAAAGAATGAAGGAGAGATGGCTACTTGGGCACCTGATCTCATTGGGAGTAGGGCCTGATTCCCCAAGAACTGCAGCTGGCCATTCCATTCCTGCTTCTTGGAGACTTACCTTTAGGTATCAGCAGCTCCTTCTAGAGCAAATGGGATTACCCAACTAGAGGTCAGAGCCCGACGAGATCTAAAAATATGTAAACGAGACGGGTGAAGCCGACCTGCGCAGTTCTTACCCAGGAGGTCATTCTGAGGAAGCCAGTCCACGATTTTCACATTTGCTGCCAATTTGACGTCTTTGGGCCAGTGAGATGGCTTATACTTCCATATGACTCCTTGAGAGAGATGAGCAAAGGCACTGTTCATCTCCCTGAGAAGTTCCTGGGATTGAAAGGTGCTCACCATGGAGCCCAGGGCCACAAGGACAAAACCAGAGTCTCCAAACTTAGCAATGAAATTCTCAAATTCCTGGAGAGAGTTCAGAAAAGAAAAAGACGTGAGAAATGTTGTTCATGAAAACCTAGACAGCCACGAAATGAAAGCCATTCATTTACTGAACACACCTTCCTGCCATTCCTAGAGCTCATAGCCCCTGGGGCAGCTCAGCACCCTCTGCATGATGCTCATCCCCATTGTGTCGGAATATCTTTCTTCTTTAAAAGCTTGATTTTGTGTCACGGCCATCCTAGACCCACTGCTCATCATAGGTCAGTGGAGACATGGTCACTTGAGAATTTCCTAAGGCCACCGGAAAATGGTAGTGTAAGAAGAAATACTAGTGGGGTGTCAGGGTCTAGCAGAGGGAGCTGCAACATCTGAGGCTAGATTGAAGAAACTGGGAGAAGGCCTACAGCATAAGAAGAAGTGGAAGAAATGGAGGAAGCCTCCTGATCACTGGCTCAATGCACCATGTAGAGTGCTTTGCTCTGATACTTTGTGATATTCTTATTAACGGATCTTTGTAATTATCTCTTACCTCAGTGGCTCACCCACATGACTACAAATTATATCTACATAAGAAGACTTTTAAAAAGTGATAATGCCCAGACCTAACCCAGAACTGGGCAGCTTGCTTTTTAAAGTCCTCAGGCAATTCTTAAGGAAGGCTGTGACTTAATGATGTGATCTTGGCTTAACACAGTTTTGTCAACTCTTGCTTCAAGTGTTTCTTCAGACTCTGACTCTGGACTTCTGCAGACCCCTTTCCTCAGCTTCTAGATCCTCATTCCTGGATTGATTCCATCTAGCATAACATTGCCTGGTTTACCATTCAAAGGACCACTTTGACAACAGCTTTGTCATTCTTTTTAATTACAAAAGCCACGTAACTCCATTATCTAAAAACTGGAAAATATAGAGAAACATTTTTGAAAAAAGCCTCTGCTATCTCACAGCCACTATAACCCTTACTGCCATTATGCTCTTGCTTAACAACTCCCTCCCCCTACCCTATAACTAAGACCCACCCTCCTATCAAGTAAAGTCTCCTGCAATCTGGCCTGGCTGTATTTACACAATTGAGAATTCTGATCCGGTCTAGCTAGAGTCACCAAGGGAACCCAGAGTCATGCCTATCTTACTTTTACTTTAACACTTTGAGCTACTTGTTCTCTCCAGCTGGAACACCTTCCTCCCTAGCTCCATCCCTTAAAAACCCTACCAACTCAAAGCCCGTCTAGTCCATGGATCATTCCCCAACTCTCCCTGCTCACTGAGTACAAGGTCAGTAGAGGAAGCATAGACACTTGGGTACCTAGAAGACCCAGGTCACATCAGGGCTTTCCCCAGCTCTGCAGTGAGTGGTAGTGGGAAAGTCACTTACACGCCACCTCAGTCTCTGTCTTCTCTTTTATAAAAATGGAGATCATCATACTTCCTTCCAGGTGGCAAGATATCATTATATAAGATAAATTGCATAAAATGGCAACACAGTGCTGATAGGCAAAAGGAAGCCAGCTCATCTTAGCTCCCTCCCATTTAATAACTTCTATTGCAGAAAAATAAATAAGTAAACAAAAATAAGAATAAATAAAAACTTCTATGGCAGAGGAGCATCCGGGTGGTGCAGTTGCTTAAGCGTCTGACTCTTGATTTTGGCTCAGGTCATGATCTCATGGTTCTTGAGTTCGAGCCCCGCTTTGGGGTTTGTGCTGACAGTGTAGACCCCGCTTGGGATTCTTGGTCTCCATCTCTCTCACCCCCTACCCTGCCCATGATCATTTTCTCTCTCTCACTCTCTTATAAATAAGCATTGAAAAAAAAAAAAAAAAAAACAAACCTTCTATTGCAGTAGTCTGAGTTTATGGATTCAAACCAACTTAGCAGTTTTCACAATTTACAACGCCCAGGCCTAACCCCAGATCAAACAAATCAGAAGATAGGCTGAGGATGCTGGAGATGATGTCTGCAGTTCTTACCACCCAGTCCTACCTTGGTTACACACTCATAGTGTTGTGCATTTCATTGAGCATAACTCATCTCTTTTAACAATTCTCCCATTTAATGGATTCTTGCCACGGAGCTACTATACATATGATCATACAAAACGCACATGAAAATATCAACTTCTTAAAAGGCTTATGCCAGGGTGCCTGGCTGGCTCATTTGGAAGAGCATGCTCTTCTTGACCTCAGGGTGCTGAATTCAAGCTCCACGCTGTACGTAGAGATAGTAAAATTAAAATAAAATAAAGAGCTTATCCTACCAAGGCCAGGACTAAAGAGGACACTCAGTGTACCATTTAAGGAGGCCCTCAATCTCAGGGTTGTGCAAGTCCTAACACTATCATTGCATGGCCCTAAAAATGAGTACTCCCTTTTAGGTGCATGTCCTAGGCACCTTACTTGCCTCACCCTACTTCCTTCCCAGGATTCCACTGGCAGGGCAGTCACCAACTCTGTGCTGAAGACCTCTGCATGAAGCCCACATGGAGAGCTACAGTTTCACTTACTTGTGGTACTGGTGTTACAGGTCTGGCCATTAAGCCTCCAACATACACAGTGTTGGGAAGCAGGGGCCTAGCAAATTCAAGGGCAAAGTCAGAGTTAACAAACCACAGCTCTGCTTTCTTCAGAAGATGAGACAAAACCGGCCTAGAGCCTTCCGGGAAATGCTCCTTGATGGTATTGTCATATGCAGACTGGATTTGCCTTTGCCTCATGGTGAAATCAAAGAACATCAGAAAATTCTTCACTCGGCCCCAGAAGTCCATGTGGTCCGTTAGCAAAGAATGCAATACTGGCACATAAGACAGAGGGTTTGGTAGTCCAAAATCCATAGCACCAAAGGAGGAAGAGAGAATGGACACAAATGGTTTTCCAAGCTTTTCAGCAACCAGGAAAGGACAGTAGTCAAAATTTTCAACTATCACTAGGTCAAAGTTCTCATTCTTTAAGGAATCCATGATATCACTTCTCCTTAGAAAATGGCTGCACTGAAGCCCTACTTGTTCCATAAGTTTTAAGAATTTTCCAAATGTGTATCTATAAGAAAAAGGAAAACGGTAAACATTCATTGGATGTGTTAATTCCACAATACACAAAAGAATCTTGGGCTACAAAGAAAATATCCCAGATAAGCAAGACCACACCTAGCAGCAGCCCACCTATTCCACCACTGCCCATTAGTACCATCATCTCAGGCACTCTGAGCAGATGTTCTGCTCTTGAGAGGGTTCCCTTCCTCCCCTCCTCTTCCCTCCTTTATCCAAATCCCAAGTACTTTTTATGCCGGTTTCTTAAAAAAATTGTTCTTTGAGTTCTGGTATCTTGAAATCCACGGGCACAATTATATTGTGTTAACCAAGAACAAATCACCACCAATGGACCTTCTGCTCTGGGAACCTTCTCTCACCATAGCACATCTCACAAATCTCCTTTTATTTGATAAAGTCTATAACTTCCTATTAACTTTCTTTTACATACTGACTTTTTATGAGTGATTTTCTTATTTACTTAGCCAAACCGTGGACATAACTTGGTAACACAGTTCCATAAATATTAACCATACAGGCTATTTTTAAAAATCACTGTATGTTCTGAATGTGACAGATCACCTCACCCAAGGGACTATTTTATAATTTTAGAAGTCAAAACTCAGCCAAAATGGGAATTCCACCTGTCTGTGCCCACCACCAAGCAATGAAAGAAGAGAGAGAAGAGAAGAGAAGAGAAGAGAAGAGAAGAGAAGAGAAGAGAGGAGAAGAGGGGAGAAGAGGGGAGAAGAGGGGAGAAGAGGGGAGAAGAGGGGAGAAGAGGGGAGAAGGAGAGGAAAGGAGAGGAGAGGAGATGAGAGGAGAGGAGACGAGAGGAAAGGAAAGGAAAGGAAAGGAAAGGAAAGGAAAGGAAAGGAAAGGAAAGGAAAGGAAAGGAAAGGAAAAGTAAGTCCTGGTAAATAAACATATTATTAGCTTTTCTATTTCAATGTAGGTTGAAGTGTCCAGAGAAGATAATGACAAAGAATATGAACATATAATTAAGACTTTGCCTATGAGAATATTCCAGGGGCCTATCTCCTTGCAATGCTTTCCCATCACTGCCTATATAGAATACGACTGTTTCCTTCCTGTTTATACAATCCACAGAGAAATAGGTAAGGATGTCCACTGTACTTTAAGGTATCAGAGTTAACAGGTGCAAGAGTTCAAGATATCAGGGGCCTCCTGACTGCATGGAGGACCAAGAGAATCAACACCCTGGCATCCCTGTAATTGTACTGTACCCATTGTACCTCAGATAGAGAAGACCCAGAGGCAGAGAACTTATTAGCTATATACAGAACTTGGCCTGACATTTAGAATTAACTTCAAGTTGGGAATGCAAGCTGGTGTAGCCACTCTGGAAAACAGTATGGAGGTCCCTCAAAAAACTAAAAATAGACCTACCCTATGACCCAGCATAGGGTACTACTGGGTATTTATCCAAGGGATACAGGTGTGCTGTTTCAAAGGGACACATGCACCCCCATGTTTATAACAGCACTATCAACAATAGCCAAAGTATGGAAAGAGCCCAAAAGGCCATCGATGGATGAATGGATAAAGAAGATGTGGTATATATATATATATATATATATATATATATATATACACACACACACACACACACACACACACACACACACACAATGGAGAATTACTCAGCAATCAAAAAGAATGAAATCTTGCCATTTGCAAATACGTGGATGGAACTAGAGGGTATTATGTTAAGTGAAATTAGTCAGAGAAAGACAAATATATGACTTCACTCACATGAGGACTTTAAGAGACAAAACAGATGAACATAAGGGAAGAGAAGTAAAAATAATATAAAAACAAGGAGGGGGACAAAACAGAAGAGATTCATAAATATGGAGAACAAACTGAGGATTGCTGGAGGGGCTGTGGGAGGAGGGATGGGCTAAATGGGTAAGGGGCACTAAGGAATCTACTCTGGAAATCATTGTTGCACTATATGCTAACTAATTTGGATGTAAATTTAAAAAAAATAAAAAATAAAATTTAAAAATAAATAAGTAAATGAAATAAAATAAAATAATGTATCAGCATTGGTTCAAAAACTGTAACAAGTATACCACACTAAAGTAGAATGTTAATAATATACCGACTTATGGGAATTCTCTGTACCATCTTCACAATTTTTAAAAATATATGTAAGAATGTTGTTAAGAAATGAAAGTTGTTAATAAAAATAAAATATAAGAAAAATAAAGAATTAACTTCAAGTTATACAGTGGAAGTGACTGTCTAAAATCCTTCTCTGCTATGCATTTTTTGAAGATTTCACATAGCAAAGGAATGATAACCAGATATTGTAGATACTTACAATAGTGCTGTAAAAATTTCCAGATATAGCTCATTAAGCATGCTTAAAATTAAGCTAATAAATAGAAAACAATGTTTAAGAATCCATGGTTACCCATGCCTGTTTCCAAAAATATTAAATGAAGGGAGAAGAGACAAAGCCTATATTTAATATAACTAACAGCACAAGATTATATAGACTAAGTGTCAAATGAATAGATTAGATCAGTTCTAGACAGGAAGGACTGTGGTCTCCCAGTTGAGGGAGGAAAAAAGACTTTATGAGAAAAGTCAAATGTAAGCAAGACCTACACTAGTAAGTAGAATTTTCAGATAGAAAGAAGGCAAGGCCACTATAATTAAGTTAGGAACGGAAGTTTGTCTTTCTACATTAATGTCTAAGATTAAGCAGTTATGTGCTCCTTTCCATTCAGATGAAACAAAGGACTCATGTCTTATTTTGCACGAGGTTCATTGCATTTTTAAAAGGACCTTACATGGCCAAAAATAAAAAAAAATAAATAAATAAATAAAAGGACTTTACATAGCCAGATGTTTAACTGGTACAAAACCAGGGTTCATAATTCTTCCCTCCAATACTAGAATATGTGTGAAGAAAAGGAGGAAAAGTAAGTGGCTCTCATTTCCCTATCAACAGTGAGAGGTTGAGGTACCTGTGCTTTTGTGGTGGGGAGGTTATAAACAAAGATTGTAAGAGAGGTGTTGAAAGGAAGTCCCAGAGGGGCGCCTGGGTGGCGCAGTCGGTTAAGCGTCCGATTTCAGCCAGGTCACGATCTCGCGGTCCGTGAGTTCGAGCCCCGCATCGGGCTCTGGGCTGATGGCTCAGAGCCTGGAGCCTGCTTCCGATTCTGTGTCTCCCTCTCTCTCTGCCCCTCCCCCATTCATGCTCTGTCTCTCTCTGTCCCAAAAATAAATAAACGTTGAAAAAAAAAAATTTAAAAAAAAAAAAAAAAAAAAAAAAGAAAGTAAGTCCCAGAAAGATCAACCTCTACTTGCTACAGAAATCCATTCATGGAAGGGGCACAGTACACAGCAAAGAAGAATCTCGAGTGACTGCACTGGATGAATTGGTGTAAATACTTGTTTCCCTAACCATCCACTCATCGTTTATTCCTTCATCCACCCACCCATCCGTCCATCCCTGTCTTACGTCTACAGTCCAAGCATCCAGGCATCCATCCATTCATTTGTATTGCTAAAATAGTGACTCTTTGGTTCAAAGACATAACAATTACCTGCCACCCAAAGCTTCTTCAATAAAAAAATCAAAATTATTCTTCAATCCTTTGTTATAGTCTTCAGGTGGAAGCCAAGGGATAACTTGGTATGATATCTCCTTCTCTTTAAAATCTAGAAAACACCCATGGGTTAAAAATGTGAAATATGCCACAAACCATGGATTAACATTAGCATGATAATATCATCACGTGTTTGCTTAAATAATTCTATATTTATAGAATGTTTGCCTTTTGATATATTTTTGTATGGTTTGGTTGCATTCTCATTCATTTAATCTTATAAAATGATTAACATCTATGGAGAATCTTACACTGATTGAGGAGTGCTTTTCAATTTAAAGTTATAGAAGCTTCCATTTAAAGCCTCCATAAGGCATAGATATTTGTCCTATTTTACAGGTCAGAAAACAAAGTGAATTGAAGTTAAGACAATTTGTCAAGGTTGCACACATAGGAAGTACAGTCTTTGTATTTCAGTACAGGTCTGTTTGATTCCAGAGCCTCTGCTCCTTCTGTTTTAGAAAAACTCATTTTCATTATTTAGAGTGATAAATCCAAATAGTTTTTTGATTCAGTAAAAAGTACTAAAAAGCTTCTATAAAATACTAGACCGCTGTACCTCTACTTACCAACATGGTTTCTCCCATATACCCATGTGTAATAAAAAGTCTGAGTCCACTTTTGATGTTTGACTGCTGACAGTTTTCAAGCCCTATCTCCCATGCCCTCTTTTATGCTTCTTCACCTGGGCAAACTAGTAAGAGAGTCAGCATGGTCCCTCTCTTGACCCTAGTGGGAGTTTCAAACCATGCAAGGAAGGCCAATGAGGGGGAACCCTCAACACATCCCAACTCTCTACTCACAATAAAAACTCAAACTAGTCATCCCTCCAGCCTCTAGAAAGCCATATTTCATATTTTCTTAGAAGCCTGTCCTACTCTTCCAAAAAAACATGCCCTACTATTTGAGTAATAAAAATTTCATACCCTATTATGTATGTGAGCTTTCATCAGTCATAACATTCAAAAGAGTAGAGCATATCTTTGGGTGGGGGCATCATCTTCTACTACCATGTTCTACTCTCTGGACCTCAAACCCTTATGTACATATCACATAAAAATTACATTCACACCACCCCAACATTCCAACTAATTTCAATCCGTCACATCATCAATTCATAGTTCATTCCATGCTCAAGCATTCCATGCTCAAGGATTGGAAGAAAAAACATTGTTAAAACATCTATGCTCCCCAAAGCAATCTATACATTTGATGCAATCCCTATCAAAATACTACCAGCATTCTTTGCAGAGCAGGATCAAATAATCCTAAACTTTTTATGGAACCACAAAAGACACCAAATAGACAAAGCAATCCTGAAAAAGAAAAAACTGGAGGCATCAAGATTCTGTATTTCAAGGTATCTCACAGTGCTGTAGACATCAAGAGGGTATGGCAGTGGCACAAAAATAGACACAAAGATCAGTGGAACAGTACAGAAAACCCAGAAATGGACCCACCACTATATAGCCAAGTCATCTTCAAGAAAACAGGAAAAGAAACAATGGAAAAAAGACAGTCTCTACAACAAATGATGTTGGGAAAACTGAATGGAGACATGCAGAAGAATGAAATGGACCACTTTCTTACTTCATACACAAAAATAAATTCAAAATGGATGAAACACCTAAATGTGAGACAGGAAACCATCAAAATCCTAGAGGAGAACACAGGCAGCAACCTCTTTTACCTTAACTGGAGCAACTTCTTACTACACATATCGCTGAAGGCAAGGTAAACAAAAGCAACAATGAACTACTGGGATTTCATCAAGATAAAAAGTTTCTGCACAGTGAAGGAAATAATCAACAAAACTAAAAGGTAACCTACAGAATGGGAGCAGATATTTGCAAACAACATATCTGATAAAGGTTTAGTATCCAAAATCTATAAAGAACTTAACAAACTCAACACCCAAAAACCAAATAATTCAGTTAAGAATTGGGCAGAAGACATGAATAGACACTTTTCCAAAGAAGACATCCAGAAGACTAACAGACACATGAAAAGATGCTTAACATCACTCATCATCAGAGAAATACAAGTCAAAAGCACGATGAGATAATCACCTCACACCTGTCACAATGGCTAAAATTAACAACACAGGAAACAAGAGCTGTTGGTGAGGATGTGGAGAAAGCACTGCATTGCCAGTGGGAATGCAAACTGGTGCAGCCACTTTAGAGAACAGTATGGAGGATCCTCAAAAAACTAAAAATAGAACTACTCTATGATCCAGCAATTGCACTATGAGGTATTTACCCAAAGGATACAAAAATACTGATACGAAGGCATACATGCACCTGATGTTTAAGGCAGCATTATCAACAATTGCCAAACTATGGAGGAGTCCACATGTCTATCGTCTGAGGAATGGATAAAGAAGATGTGATATGTATATGTGTATATATATATATACATATATATATATATATATATATATATATATATGGTATACACACATACACACAATGGATTACTACTCAGCCATCAAAAAGAATGAAATCTTGCCATTTGCAATGACGTGGATGGAGCTAGAGTGTATTACGCTAAGTGAAATAGGCCAGAGAAAGACAAATACGATATGGTTTCATTCATATGTGGCATTTAAGAAACAAAACAAACCATCATTTTGGAACAGTAGGGGAAGAGAAGAGAAGAAACAAACCACAAGGCACTCTTAATGATAGAGGACAAACTGAGGGTTGATGGAAGGAGATGGGTGAGAGATGGGTAGATGGGTGATATATACTAAGAAGAGCACTTGTGTGATGAGCACTGGGTGTTGTATGTAAGTGATAAATCACTGAATTCTACCTCTGAAACCAATACTGTACTGTATTTTAACTAAAATTTAAATTAAAAAAAGAAAGAAAATAAACCCCTAAAGCAAAGACAGTTATTGTGACCTGAAGGCCACTAAACAAGAGGATTCCCCACAGTCCTCCACCAATACCACGTCACAGGCACAAATAACAGTGGGTGTGTTGTTTCCTAAGGTCGGAAGACAGACTAGTCTACACACAGACCAAGAAGCACCTCTGGATGGTTAAATTTGAAGAAATTCTAAGAACATTTCCTCCAAAAGGTCATCCCCACATTTACTTTCCAAACACTCTGTTAAACCTTTACTTTGGATCAAAGATCAGGCTTCATATTAAATAATGGTATTAATGTGAAAACATCTATCCCAGTGCTAGTTACATAGTAAATGTTAGAGTCTCAAAATGCATGGCAACTGCCAAAATAGTTTTCAATCAATCTAAAATTTTAACTTAACTTAATTACATTTATAACTTTAATTAAATTTAATTACAATTTCCAAAATCAATAAGCTACATTGAAAATTACTACACTACAGCTATTTAATCATGTCTGTCATCAAGGCAGATACAAAGAGATACGTATATAAATAATGTTCAGTGACAAGTCCAGAACCTAATTTAGAAAATGATTAAAATGATCTTAAGTAGGGACTCAAATAGATATTTATACACCAGTTTTCAAAGCAACATTATCGACAATATCCAAAAGGTGGAAATAACACAAATGACCATCGACAGATGACCTGATTAACAAAATAAAGTATATGCACTTTAATGGAACATTATTCAACCTTAAAAAGGAAAGAGATTGTGATCCATACAACAACATGAGTCTTAAAGACATGATGTAAAGTGAAATGAGCCAGACACAAAGAGACAGATAATGTGTATTTCTACTTAAATGAGGTATCTAGAATAGTCAAATATTTCGAGAAGTAGAGTAGAGTAGTGGTAACCAAGAGTAGTGGTTACCATTCCTCTCTGAGATGATGAAAATGTTCTAGAGTGATGGTTGCACAACAATGTGAATGTACTTAAAGTCACTAAACTGTCCAAAACAAAATGTTTGGTGATCAATTTTATGCTGTGTATATTTTACCACAATAAATATCTTAGAAGAAATTTTCACAGTAAAAAAAATTGTTTTTAATAAAACCTAAACAACAACAAAGGCTGATCACCTTCAAAATTTTATAATTTCTCAGAATTTTATTCCTCAAAGATGCTGATTAAAATTGAATCTTTTTTAAATCAAAGCCTGAGAAAACTACAGATTGAGCAATCCAGAGCTTAAAGTCCTAAAGCCACCCAACACTATTATTAACCTGCCATATGACCTTGGGCAATTCATTTCAGTTCTCTGGGTTGCTGACGTCTTGTCTGTCAACAGAGAAGAGTTGATAAGATTTCCTTGCTCATTTTGACTAACATTCATTGGATTCGATGATTCAGTTAAGAACATCCAACATCATTATCTACAAACTCATGGGCAGTCATTGATTTTTCAAGAAAACAAAATCATCTCAATTATAGGATCTGATCTCACCTGCCTAAATAAGGGGCTTCCTGAGAGACCTTTCTTAAATTTCAGTTATCATAGGAAGAAAAGTAATCTCTGATATAAAAAAAAAAAGGAATGATCCTTTCCTATTAGAAATCTTATATGTGGATGAACACTTCTGTTCACATATTTTCAAGCTATGTTATGAAGTGCCATTTACCAAAATAACCTGTAATAATATGTGGACTGTTGGTTGGGATGAAGGTAAGGGAGGAAAATATGAGACTACAGAGTGTGGAGTGCTGGTAGACATAGCCAGCAAGTTTTACAACACCTTACTTAAATGCACACACACACACACACACACACACACACTTTTCATTGTTTGGGTCCAATTAGATTTTAAAAACACTTTTCTGAGCCCATTTATGCAAAAGGCATTGTTGCTTCACTCTACACTTTGCATAGAGCAGAAGGAATCAAGGATTAGTGGGAAAAGATACCTGATATGAATGAATTCCCTCTCTGGTGAAGCATGGTGACATTGTGACCATGATCTTGAAGAATCTGAGACACCCGGTCCAGCAGCAGATGATGGCTCCCACCTAGGAACAATTCACAACTGCATCTTTGTAATCATGAGAATAGAGTGCGTGAAGTTGATGGGGTGATAGAGCCAACACATGAGAGATAGAGAACAGAAAGAGAACAGTGAGTAGAGGAAGATCAGCTTCATCAGCCACGCTGCCCATCTCCATCTGGGTAAGGCACAGCCACTCACCCTGAGCCTACTTGCCCAAACCCTTGACCTTGGCAAACCTCCCTCTGATTCTTTTGTGTGACTCTGGTCACAAAAGTGACCAAACATCAGTGTGATGAGCCTCTCTGTGCTTAGGCTTTAAGGAGTTCCTGATTCTAAGCACATGCTGATTCTAGCCAGGCCTTATGGACACTTGGTGCCCTACAGAAATAACTGTACTGATGGAAAGTTTGGCACAGTGCTATATATGAGTGTGAAGGACTCCTAGCGGAAAATTAATCAGAGCATTTCTGGAATCCTTCTCTCTGGAAATTTAGGCTAATGTGAGGGCCAAAACATGGGAACTTAACATCAGTCCAGGAAAGAGCCACTGGAGCAAAGGAGAGAGAGACACCACTTAGAGCCAAAATTCTTCAGATTCAAATATATTTGGCAGGAGGCTTCTCAGTTGGGGTCTGCATTTTGCTGAATATCAAATTAAGGCATTCAGAATAATTGTGGACGCTTGCAGTGGAACTGCAGGATCCTGTATGCATGAGAGACTGAGACACCACCCATCCTAGAAATATCCTGGGATCCTAAGGAAACAGAGTATGACCCCCTGGGGAGGTACAGTTTCTATCACATCAAGTTGTATCTAAAACCATATGCTACCAGGGGCCATTTTTATGGAATCTATGAGTCTCAGCAATAGTCAAAGCCAGACCACACGGGAAGGAATAGAATTTGCCCAAGCTGGGAACTGGGGGTTGTTTGGAAGATGAAGGTCCCATGATGATTGGGTCAGCTCACATGGATGTGGAACCACAGTAATAAAAAAGTTTAAAAAAGAGCTACAGCAATAGTGTGCATCTAGTTTCTTATACTCTAGTTTTTAATAGCTGTACTTGTGTTGCCCTGAGGTAACACAGATTACATAAAACATGAACCCTACCCCCTCAGACTCCCTGCTCTGACTCTACCTTTAACCCATGCAGGAAATGGATTCAGGAGAGAAGGCTTCCTGCACCTGCACAGGCAGCCATTCCTAAAGGTCTTGGTGAGCACAGTACATTCTGGAACAGAGGCAGGGCTTCAGTGCCTCCAAACCACACCTTCCTCCCCACCTCACAGAGTCCAGAGGACATGTACTTACAAGAAGGGAGGGAGTGTTTTTGTGTCACTGCTAGTAACAATCGGAAAGAAAACTAAATGAATAAAAAAGGAATTCAAATGCAGTTACAGGGTTTCTTAAAGAGTGATTTTTAAAACTACCCACTAAAAGTGCATGAGATTGGAAGCTGTGAAAAGGCTGCTCCTGGGCTGAGAGAGCGGAGTAAATTCCTGCTGTGTGCCTTTAAGGAGGTCCAGTGTGCTCTGGCAAAGGTGCTGACCCTTAAGTTTCTTGTTCAGGAAAACACCGTGGGGGCTAAATGAGATGATTCAGCGTCCTTCCAGCTCTAAGATCCCCTGATTCCCAGTGACCTATACAGTCAAGTGACCTAAAAGAGCCCCCTGTGAGTTGAAATACAATGTTGGGGAAGCTCCATTCGAGGATGACCCTTTATCCTGATACGATTTTCCTTTTCATCTGCTAGTCCCTTTGGTGCAAAAGTAAAGGAGATAAAACTGAGGCCACAAAATGCAAAATTAACAGTCCCTCAAGTCCTTCAAACACTTCCAGCCCCACGGGTGAAAAGGAGTGGGTACTGGAGAGACCTGAACACCCAGGGTCCAGTCCCCAACCCTGGCCAGTTCTCTAGGTTTTCTCTGGATGAAAACACCCTCCTAACTGTTATTGAAATGCCTTCCCTTCTCCAATTGGCTCCCATGCAGCCTCAGAAAATCCGTGTTGCTGTCCCCGTGAGCTCTTCCCTGGGCCTCCAAGAACCTGCAAATGCTCCCCCCACGACCCCGTCTCTGTTGACAATTGCTGCACACCCCTGAGAAGCTTAGGGTGAGCCTCTGAATGTCCAAACCGCCCTGGGGAAGACGCTGCCCTGCGTCTCGAGCACAGGGAGGGATCTCAAACCTCTCACCCCATCCCTGTGCCTGGGAGAGCTAGTCTGAATAGGAAGAGAGAGGAAAGGGTATTCTACTTTCTCCAGAAGTATCTTCTTCACCCCTACATGAGGCAGGGGCTCCTCATGCCCCAACAACCCCCTCCCGCCTCTCCCTCCTGCAGCCTGGGACCCAAGCGCTGTCTGGAAAACCCCACAGAGTGAACCTTTGGCCCAGGGCTATGTGCCTGAGCCTTCACGCAGGTGTCTGGGAAGAGCCTGTGTCTGATTCTCCAGCCACGCACTCACCCACCAAAGACAGGGTTAGGATCTTGGCGGCCTCAGAGAGCAGGAACCCGGGCAGAAGGAAGCCAGCTAGCAGCAGCACCCGCTGCCCCGCCATGCTCACTCCTGTACCAGCTGCGGAGCCCGGTCCTGTGCCCAGAGCCTGCACCCCGCGCCCCACACAGTAACCTGTGCGCCCTGGGGACACGCACTGCACTGGCAGCCAAGGAGATGCACTGGCAGGCAGCTTGGGAAGAGGTGAGAGGTGGATCCTGCCTGTTGTCTCTTTCTGTCTGTGACTTCTTGCCCTTCTGCTCCTCCTCCCCGGGTGTTTGCTCCACTGGCTAATATGTCCTCACCCTCCCTAACCTCAGGCATCTGGCAGAAGGAAGGAGGGGTTAGTGAGCGCTCCTTAACCCCTCTCCTTCCATGGAATCACTACACTCTCTGCAGAGAACATACTCTGAACCAGGAATGGCAGGGACTTCAGGAAGTCACTTCCAAGATAGTGCCACCCCCAGGTGACTCAGACCCATCTCCGTTTAGAGACTCTTCCACGAATTTTCCCACCTCCTAACTGCACTATTGACCTCATACTGTCATCCCCATGCCCCATTTCCCCAGGTACCTGCTTAAAATCTCTGCGAGTCTTCCAATCTCAAGACACCGCTCCCTGGAAGGAGTTGTGTCTACTCTCTAGAAGTCAATCCCCAAGAGAAGTCCACCTATCATTCCTGGACTGTATTCTGAGGACCTCTTAAGGAGGTCATTTATTTATGAAGACGTGCTAGAGTCCTAACTCTACAAGTCCAAGTCTTTACCTGAAGGTTTGAACCTCTACTGCTGAGACTATAATTCCAATGAGCATCATAAAATAGGACTGGGGATATTTCCACAGTCTCCTCAGGCACAAACTGAGGACATCTTGTCATTCTGACTCTTTGCAATGTCAGCCCTGGGAAGGACAGGGCATGCAAGCCCCAGAAGGCATTTTTGCATTTTCTATCCTCAAAACAAGACTGGCTCTTATAAAGGATTTCGGTGCAGCTTCCCTTACAGCCTTGAGTTGTCAGGTGACAGAATTCTGGGGAAGGAGGATGGAGTCTCTTTTCCAAGTGGAGGGGTATGATAATTCTGGAAGACTTTTGTTTTCCATGAGGCAGGGGCTCCTCTTGCTCCAACAAGATAGATTGACAAGAGTTTGCAGGAAAGGCAAATAGAAAATGAAAAAGTTTGTCAGGTGCCTGTTTTCAGTGTTATAGTGGGTGGCGGAGGCAGGAGCGAGGGAAACAGCCTGAGAAGGGACTGGACATGGAGGCTGGAATGGTTCAGGCTGATGCTCCTCCAACAGGGGCATGACAAAGAAGGTGGCTTCAAGGCTTAAAATATGAAGGCCACTGGTCCAAATTACCGTGGGAACAAAATCATACAACAGCCCTGCCTGACTGGCAAATAAAGAAGGCCATACGGGCTGAATAAAGAATTCTAATTTTAAGAAGAAGCCAATCAGCAGGTATTTACAACAAAATTAGCACATGGATATGATATGGATAACAGGAGTTGCCAGAACTGGTGGGAAGCTCATAAGAAATGGTAACACCCCCCCTCCAATATGGCATCCCCCAAGCCTACACTTGGCTTCGGGCCTTCAGCTTCAGGGCCCACACAGCCACCTGGCCACCACACTCAACAGCTTCCCACACAGCCACACAGTGCCCAGGGTGACCATCAGCAGGGACAATAAGACATTCAGGAGGTACGTTCATGCCACAGTTATTGGAAAGTGTGGGCCTGAGTTGTGCTACACCCCCTACCTGGAGGATGTGGTAGATCCAGCCCACCAGCCCCTGGTGGGGGTGGGGGGCTCAGGGTGCAGGAGCATCTGATGGTGCTGGGGCCACCGCTGCTGAAACGTACAGGTTGGCAGAGACAGAGGGTTGGTGGCAACATTAGATGGCAGGTTCTCAGCAGCTTAGGCTGAACAGAGAAGGCTGGTTTTCAGGTAATTATAACCTGGCCTGCAATTTACCAGCTGGATGCCTTAAAGAGTTTAATTTTATTAAAACTCCTGTGTGCACAGAATCCAATTTAATGCTGAAAGGTAAAGTTGCCCTTTATCAGTCCCTACATTCATGGAGTTTATGATCTACTAGACCAAAAGATACCTATATGGTTGCTAGGTGTGCTCATTGCTAACAAAGCACCACTGTTTATAATCCTTTCAGTGGACAGAACTAGGAAATATATGGCCATAGATGTAGATATCAAGATCCTATATTTATTTCTCTGCCTATAGAAAAAATTATGAATTCATACTGATATCTCAATTCAATATATCACAGGGGTTGTTCTAATCTTCCTCATTTCCACATTTGTAATTGTCTTTTCCTAATGTAAGAAACAACATCAATACATTTCCTCATTTGCTCAGTCCTATCATGCCTAGAAAGTGAGGTCAAATACACTACCCCACACAACTGTAAAAAACCTACTCAGTAGACAAGTTTTGTTTGCAGTTCTTTCTGTAGTTAGACTGAATATACATAATTGACCCTTGAACAGATGGGTTTGAACTGCACAGGTCCACGAATATGTGGATTTTTTTCAATAAATACAGTTTAGTACTATATTTTGCTTCCTTATGATTTTCTAATAACATTTCCTTTTCAGTTTTGCTCATTCACTTTGGGATTTCACACAGACTATGGAGGGAAAGAATAAAAAATAGTGGTTGCCTCACAGTCAGATTTATAGCCTCAAATATTTAGTTTGTATAAATGCAGTTTGGTTGTTGTTGAAAATGCAAATTACCAGTATTCAAACCTGGAGATTCTATGCAGTAGTTCTTGGGTGGGGCTTAGAATCCGTATTTTTAATAAGCATCTCAAGTGAACCTGACAAAGATGGGCTAAGAACCACACTTTGAGGAAAACTAATGCAGAGTGTGACCTGCATAATCCTGAAACACCAGTGTGGAAGGGTAATGGCTCACTGGAGCTGTATATATGTATACTGGGGTTGGGTTGGGAAAGGCTCTGACAAGGCAGCATATACAACTGATGAGATACCCATAGTAGAGCACCAATTGTTTCAGTGCTCCCAGGGCCCATATATCACCTTATTTCTCCGAAAAATGAAATATTTCTTGTCAAATACATGAAGTGAGCAAATTATTTGAAAAAAAAAAAAAAACGCAACTTACTGGGGTGCCTGGGTGACTCAGTCTGTTTAGCGTCTGACTTTGGCTCAGGTCATGATCTCGTGGTTCGTGAGTTCCAGCCCCGCATCAGGCTCTGTGCTGACAACTCCCAGCCTGGCACCTGCTTCAGATCTGTGTCTCCCTATCTCTGCTCCTCCCCTGCTCGCACTCTGTGTGTGTCTCTCTCTCAAAAATAAATAAACATTAAAAAAAAATTTTTTAAAACACAACTTACCAAAACTGACACTAGAAGAATTAGAAATTTTAAGTAACTTCAAATAGGTAATTTAAATTTCAATTTTTTAATAAAAATTGAATTCAGAATCAAAAGATTTCTAAAAAGACACCTATAGAAGCATAACCTCATAAATACAATAAAGAACATCAGACAGTTCTTCACTCAGCCCCAGAAATCCATGTGATATAGTTTTATAAGGCCTTTAAAATATTTTAAAATAGAATCCAGCAATATATCGAAAAACATAATACATCATCACCAATTCTTTTATCCAAGGATGCAAGGTCAATTTAACAGTCAAAAACTAATCATTATAATTCACCACAATAATAGAGTAAAAAGGAAGTATCACATGATCTCCTCAATAAATGCAGAACAAATCTTCGACAAAATTCAACACTCTTTTCTTATAAAAACTCTCCGCATGGCTAGGAATAGAAAGTAATCTCTTCAATATGATAAAAGGCATATGTTGAAAAAAATCTGTACTGTAATCATACTTACCGGTAAAATATTGAACTCTTTCCACCTAAGACAGGAACAAAGTAGAGATGTCAGCTCTCACCACTTTTATTCAACATCATGGTTTAAACTCTAGCCAGGACAATAAAACAAGAAAAATGGGTAAAAGAAATAATGAATGGAAAGAAAATGTTCTCAGTTTTATGAGACACTATTATCTATATAGAAAACCCTATGGAAGCTACAAAATAACCCAATAGAGTCTAATAAGTGAACTTATTAAAATTTCAGGACTCAAGGCTGACATATAAAAGTCAACTGTATTTCTATATAATACCAAAAGCATTTGAAAATTGAAATATAGGGGTGTCTGGGTGGCTTAGTCAATTAGGCATCTGATTCAGTTCAGGTCATGAACTCACACTTTGTGAGTTCAAGCCCTGCATCAGGCTCTGCACTGACAGCTCGGAGACTGGAACCTGCTTTAGATTCTGTGTCTGTCTCTCTCTCTCTCTCTCTGCCCCTCCCCTGCTCACGTTCTTTCTCTTTCTCTCAAAAATAAACATTTAAAAAATGTTAAAAGAAAATTTAAAAAAACCTAGATTTACCCCTTGTCTGAGCAATTGCCATCTGTGCACTAATGACACCATCATGAGGGTGATTCCTCATGTCCAATGGGGCACAAAGGTTTTACTTACCTGAAGTATTGGCTCATCAGGTTTGGCCATTAAGTGTCCAACATACACAGTGTTGGGAAGCTGTGGCCAGGCAAAGGCAAAGACAAAGCCAAAGCCAAAACTAACAAACCCCAGCTCTGCTTTCAGTTGAAGATGAAATAGCTCTGGCCTAGAGCCTTCTGGGAAATGTTCCTTGATAGTGTCATCAAACTGAGTATGAATATATACCATTTGCTCAAGGTTGAAATGAAGAACATCAGAGAGTTCTTCACCTGGTCTCAGAAATCCATGTGATCTGTCAGGGAGGACATGCAAGACACAGGTTCAGACAGCCCAAAATTGATATTCCAAATGTGCTAGTAAAGAGGTCACAGACAGCCTTCCAAGTTTCTCAGCAACCAGGAAAGTGTAACGATCCTATAGCATCAACCACCACTAGGTCAAAACTCTCATTCTTTAAGGAGCCCATAATATCTGTCCTTCCTAAAAAATGACTACACTGAGTTGTGTCATGAAGCTACATGACCTTTAAAAGGTTTGTAAATGAGCTCCTGCAAAAAAAGAAAAAAAAAAGAAGTGAGAGATATTCAATATTCACAAATGGTGTTAATCTTCAAACACACTAAAGAATCTTCACACCAGAAGTGAACACCCAGAAAGCACTTTTGGCAGCAACCTGTTCTACTGCTCTCTCCTGAGAACTTTCTGATCCAGATACTGGTCCTTTCATGACCTCCAAATCTACCATGGCATTTTTCTGTTTTTTCTTTGCTACAATTCTTTCTGATGCTTAGAATGTTCCTGCTTTCTTCCTCTTCCTTTCTTCCCCTCATCAAAATCCTACCCATCTTTTGGCGCTCTTCCTGCTGTGGGACATATTACCAGCTATGGCTGGTGTCTCTGATCTCTCTCCACTGGTTGAACCCTGAAGCTCATCCATGACGTTCTGTAAGACCTCCAATTATATGCAAACTTTGTTTTTTGTTTTTTTTTTTTTACATTTTTATTTATTTTTGAGAGGCAGAGAGAGACAGAGTGTGAGTGGGGGAGGGCCAGAGAGAGAGGGAGTCACAGAATCCGAAGCAGGCCCCAGGCTCTGAGCTGTCAGCACAGAGCCCAACGCGGGGCTTGAACCCACGAACCATGAGATCATGACCTGAGCCGAAGTTGGACACCCAACCAACTGAGCCACTCAGGTGCCCGGCAAACTTTGTTCTTAAATATACCTGTGTGTAGGACTTGTTTTCCCGCAGCTGTGAGCATCCTGATTACAGGGTCTCATGAACACAAGTGAAAAAACAGCTTTTTCCATTGGAGAAACCACTGTAAAAGCTGTGTGTTAGTGACATCTGCTGGTTTCTTGCTTTCAACTATTGGACCAATGGATGTCTTCACACTCCACTGGCAACAAATCCTTCAAAAATGTGACTGGTGCTTGGGGTTCCCACTTAAGGGCCAGTGAATGAGGATTTTGTACCTTTACCTCCCTCTCAGGGCCTCTTCTATGATACAGATTCCAACAACCCTGCTGAAGATTAATGTCCTGTGTCAGCTTTTACTTGAGGATTTACTTTGTTTTATTGGGGATTCATTTACTTTTCTTTTAATAATGGTTAAACATGTGCTATGGTTTATACAACATTTGACAAATGCCGCACCAAAGTGATTCTGCACTGATGATTCAGGATGCAGAATATGGGCTGAAAAATGAGATTCCTACTACTCATGCCCAGGATTTAGGCACCTGACTTATGAACTGCAGATCAGCAATCAGCTGCATGATCTCCTTTCACTAAAGTGAAGGCCCAACACTTAGAGAGAACCTCTGGAGAGTGGTGAAGGGGAAAACAGAAACATGGCTCCAGGAGGAAGGTCTCTACTCTGTGTGCTATAGGGGAGCGTTACAAATATATCTATGCCTGGACTTCACCATAAATAGTTTACATGAGACTTTCTGAAAGTGAACCCCAAACATAAGCATTTGTTCAAAGCTCCTCAGGTAATTCTAATATGCAGCCAGGGTTCAGAAGTGCCCTCCTGAGAGACAGAGAAGGCAAATATGCATTTATCCTAACATAAGGACACAGGGTATACCACCATTCATGCCTATTTAAATGGCTCAACTATTTCTAAAATTGGTTCTGGATGGATGCCTGGGTGGCTCAGTTGGTTAAGCCTCCAACTGTTGATTTCGGCTCAGGTCATGATCTTACGGTTCATGAGATTGAGCCCTGTGTTGGGCACAGAGACTGACCAGGATCCTCTCTCTCCCTCTCTCTGTGCCCCTCCCCAGCTCGCACTCTAAATAAAAACAAATAAATAAACAAACATTAAAAAAAAAATTGGGGGTGCCTGGGTGGCTCAGTCCATCAAGTGTCAGACTTCCGCTCAGGTCATGATCTCATGGTTCATGGATTCGAGCCCCACGTTGGGCTCTGTGCTGACAGCTCAGAGCCTGGAGCCTACTTCAGATTCTGTGTCTCCCTCTCTCTCTGCCCCTCCCCTGCTCTCTCTCTCTCTCTTTCTCTCTCAAAAATAAATAAACATTAAAAAAATTTTTTTTAATAATAAAATTGGTTCAGGGAAAAGAAGATGGAATGAAATAATGTTGGGACAAAAAGTGGTTAAAAGTGCTGTTTCAATGAAGAAAATACTTTCTATGAGGATAATTACTGACAATTACTGGGGACAAGAGAGAGGAATTTGTTTTGTCACTTCAGCAGTGTGATGAGCAGGGCAGCCTTCTTCCAAAGGTCACAAGATTATGAGGAGAAAATAAATGCGGCCAAATGGGCAGTCATTTTAGGTTATAGTAAGTTTGATGAGGGTGTTCTGATTGGATTGGAGGGTGGGGGGTGCAGGCAGACAACTACTTTAAGCCAGAGAGAGAAGAGTCCAAGAAGCCTTCTTGAATCCAACGATCAAGTCAAGATAATTTTCCCAGTTATTTCTGGGACGATATCAAAGGTTTCAATAACTATAAAAAACTAGTCAAGGAAGATGTAACTTATAATTTGGCCTAGTATTTTTATACATCTTGACCTTTAGGTAGTGTAATTAAATGTTTACTTTCTGCCTACTATATGCCATACACTATGATAGGTTCTGTGGATCTCGTAGTGTGCAAGGAAAACATGATCTTTGCTCTTATGGACCTTACGGTTTGACAGGGAAAGCAGATATTGAGCAAATCATTACAAGGAAAAAATTACCAGTGTGTTAAGTGTTTAAAAAGAAAGAGGTAGGCATTATGAAGTGTACAAACAACGTAATTAGCTTAGCAGTTAGTACAGTAATTCTATGTGCTACTACCAATTTCATATATGTTGGTGGGGATACATTTTAAAAATTAAGCTTTTAAAATAAATGTTTAAAGGGGTACCTGCCTGTCTCAGTCGGTAGAGCACGCAACTCTTGATCTCAGGGTTGTGAGTTCAAGCCCTACATTTGGCATGGAGCCTTAATTAAAAAAGAAAAAAAAGTAACACAGGGACTAGTTTTGAGAAATTCAAGACATTTGGTATACATTTTTGGAAATTAGCACATGAAAATAGGAACACCTGGGTGGCTCAGCCAGTTAAGTGTCCAACTCTGGATTTTGGCTCAGGTCATGACCTCATGGTTCATGATATCAAAACGCACATAAGGGTCTGCCGCTGGCAGTGCGGAGCCTGCTTGGGATTCTCTCTCTCCCTCTCTCTTCCCCTCTCCTCCTCGTGCTCTCTCTCTCTCTCCTCTCTCTCACTCAAAATAAGTTTAAAAAACTTAAAAAAAGAGAGAAAGAAAATATAAACATTAACAATATGAGAGAGAAAAGACTTGCATAAATAGTGTTAGGCCCTGTAGGTCACAGTCGAAAAGTGTATGTTCCCTGCTAAATCTAGTTGGAGGATGGGAGAACAGAGGGAATACTTTTCATTTGTTTAGGCCTGTTTTGTTTTGTTTTGTTTTGTTTCTGTGCCTATTGGCCAGTCTCTCAACTCCCTCCAATATTCTCTCAATAGGATTTTCAATAAGGTCAACTTATTGACTAATTTTTTTTTCCCCTCCAGAGATGTTCTTTCTGGATTCTTCTATCAATTCAACCTGGACCAACTGCTCTCCAGGCCAACTGCACAGCTGATACATTAGGACAAATCTTAACACTCTCTTGTTTTGCCACTTCTATATACTTACCCTTTGTCTTCCTCTTTCTTGGTCACCCCATTGTTCTGCTGGGACTAAACTCTGTAATAACTTCTTAAGAAGTGGTATATGAAAAGGAAAACCTTTGAGACTATTTTACTGTCAAGTCTTGTTGGGTTTTCTGTGTCCACTGCTGTATGTCAATGCTAAAAAGTTTGATGCCATTCTGAGTCCTACTCATCATTGCAGTATATCAAAACATTTAGGTTGCTTTTAAAATAGTTTTTTTTTTTAAGTTTATATTTACTTTGAGAGAGAGAGAGAGCACATGTGAGTCAGGGAGGGGCAGAGAGAGACAGGGAGAGAGAGAATCCTAAGCAGGCTCTAGACAGTCAGTGTGGAGCCCCATATGGGGCTCAAACCTTCTCTGTGGGATCATGTGGGAACTGTGAGATCATGACATGAGCTGAAATCAAGAATCAAACACTTAACTGACTGAGCCACCCAGGCACCCCAAAACATTTAGATTGCTTTTTATTAACCACTGCTATTCTGAAATGTCACCATGATTTCCCCTGGTGTAGGTCATTTTTTTATTCTTTGTGTTGAATGCAGGTGGGATCTTTCAGTATGGAGCTACACGTATTTTAGTTCTGGAAATTTTTCTTGTATTAGTTGTTTGATAAGTTTCTCCTGCAATTTTGCTGTTTTCTTTTCCTGGATTGTTATCAGAAAAATCATTGTGATGGGGTGCCTGGGTGGCTCAGTTGGTTAAGCATCCGACTCTTGATCTCTCAGCTCAGGGTCTTGATCTTAGGGTCTTGAGTTCAAGCCCCAGGTTGGGGTCCACACTGGGCATGGAGCCTACTCTAAAAAAAAAAAGAGAAATCATCTTGATCCAATCTCCACAAATTATACACAAGGTTTCATGCAACATAAAGCAGTATTTTGTCAAATTGATCTGGAAATGTGTGCGAAGGGTTTGCATGAATGGGTTGAAGACAGAAGTGAGAGGATGTGAGATGGAGGGATGCAGAAGATGATGAGGAGAGTGAAACAGTGTTTCAAACTTTCTTATGCTAGAGTTATGGTTTAAGATGGACTTTGAAATAAACACAGATACCACACACATATCATTTTCATTGTAATAACTCAGTAGAACTAAAATGAAGTTTTGCTGAACATTTAACATATGCAAGGTTTATCACCTATGGTAGGAGGGTCCAAACAGTATTGTCCAATATGGCAGCCATCAGCTACATGTGGCTGTTGAACACTTGAAATGTGGCTAGTGTGAATTGTGAAATACACACCAGATTTCAAAGACTTAACACAAACAAATGTGAACTATGTCATTAATAATTTTTATATTGTTTACACGATGAAATGATATTTTGGATATATGACTTTCAATAAAATGTATGATGAAAATTAGTTTGACCTGTTTTTATTTTTCATGTGTCTTCTGGAATATAAATACATCATGGGGCTTGCATTTATAGCTCATGTTGTATTTCTATTGGACAGAACATGGAATAGAAAGACAGGATACCTAATGTGAATGAAAGTCCATTCTGTTGAAGTAAGATCACATCATGCCCATGGTCTTGAAGAATCTGAGATACCTGGGCCATCAGTAGATAATGGCTTCCCCTTGGGAACAGGGCTTCATTTTTGTGAGGTCCATGAAGAGAAAGGCTAGGGTGGGAGGGTAGGGAAACAGAGAAGCTTCAGGATAAACCTTCGCTGGATGGTGAGCAGAAGGAAAGCTTCATCTGCTCTTCATTTCCTATATGGGCAACCCCGCCCTGGACCCTCAGAGTCCTCATGCAGAATGAGGACTCACCTGCCCTCACCTGCGGCAACTCTCCTCTAGTTTCCCTGTCCTGTGACCCAGAATGATAGGTAGAGAGGAAAAGGTTAGGACTTGCGGTCCCTGGATGTAGAGAAAACACATATTTTAAAACAGTGCTGGGAACATCTGACCATGAGAGAAATTCCCTCAGACTTAAAGTTTTTCTTAAGAAGGTAACGAACACTACCTACTCCTTCCCCCACTCACGTTTCCCACAGAAATGAACAACTCAGCACCTAATCAGGCCAACAAAGGAAAAAAAAAGTTGGGGGGGGTGGGGAATGGACCAAAACCGTATTAAATAAAGTCCCTTGCCCATAGTTGGGGGCATTCACTTTCAAACGTCCCCTCTCTGTAAAGAGAGCTTTCATACTATTCTTACTTTCTAATCTTATATTCTAATAAACTTTTGCCTGCTGCTCATTTTATTTTGTGTCCACTTCTTCGTTTTTCCAGGTGGGGAGACAATAAATTCTGAGGAAGTGAGGTAAAAAAAAAAAAAAAAAAAAAAAAATCCTGCAACGGGAGGGGCTCTATCCATGACAATGTGATAAGTTCTTGAGGACTTACTTAGAGCTTAAAGTATTCTTCTTTCTAGGAAATAGACTACATTTTTTAAAAGGTCAAGCCCCTTGGGGCACCTGGGTGGCTCAGTCAGTTGAGTGACTTAGGCTCAGGTCATGATCTCACTGGTTGGTGGGTTTGAGCCCCACAATGAGCTCTGTGCTGACAGCTCGGAGCCTGGAGCCTGGAATTCTGTGTCTCCCTCTCTCTCTGACCCTACCCCCCTCATACTCTGTCTCTAACATAAATATTAAAAATAAAAAAAAAATTTTAAGGTCATGCCCCTTAATCAAGCTCCAAAAACTAATTCCACTTGGTGGTATACCTACGACTTCCTATAGCAGACAGCAGATCAGGGGTATCCTAGATACCCAAAGAGGAGGGGTATCCTCCTCTTTGGGAATTTTTGCGACAGTGGAAACCAGAAAGTGGCTGGAAAGTGAGCCCAGGAGGCAGTCATGGGGCGGAGGTGGAACTAGTCCTTAAAACTAGAAACTTCCTTTAAATGTAAATGCTTTGTGCGGGGGGTGGGGGGGGTACTTATTTTGGGTCTGAGCTTGGCTCCAGTAAGAATTCAGACGTGGTGGGTGTGAAAATAAAGGAAACCTTTAGAGTAGAGCGAGGAAGCCCTGAAGGGGGAGCTCTCACGCACGCACCACACAGCCCACGGAAGCAGCAGGAAGAAGGAAGATCATGGTTTCCACCACGGGAGGCACTTTTCACACGGGAGTTTTTTTTATCTCCTGCCTTTAAGAAAAGGAAAGGAGCTCTCAACCTGCCCCAGCTGCCTGCAACCAATGAGAAACTGCCCCAGTCTCCAACTCTTGTTCTTCTCCAAGGAACTTTTGTTCAGAATAAACCCTCCCCAATTTCCTCCTCAGACCTAATAAAAGCTGACCTTCTCTTCGTCTCTTGGGCTTCGCCATAGGTTCCTTGTCCTGAATTGTAGTTCCTTTGCTATCTCCACATACATTCATTCATTTTTTTTGCTTACATAACATTGCTCTTTGCTCTGTTTAAAGTTAACGAGCGGTCCCTGCAGCCCGTCCTCACTCCCGCGCCAGAACTCGGCCCGACCAGATTGACGTGAAGGAGCGACGGAAGGCTGGCGGAGACCGCCTAGGGCAAAGAGCACAGTCCTCCTCGCCGGCGCCGCCTCCAGGCGCCCGCCTGCAGTCACCTTCCGCCGGCGCGCGGCGGCGCAGACTCCAGGGGCTTCCCCAGCCCAGCCGCGGAGGGGCGGCCCAAGCGCGCGCGCTGCCCGCCCGGCACTCACTCAAAGAGGACGCGGCCGGGATTTGGGCGCCTTCCGGCAGCAAGAGCCCCGGCGGCAGCAACGCCAGAAGCAGCGCGGTCGGCCCTGCGCTACTCGCGCGCGCGGTGCCCACCACGCCGGGCGCTGTGCTGCGCCATGGGCCTGGCACCGCATGGGGGGCGAACTCCAGGCTGCAGGACCCGAGGGCGGGGTGCCTTCTCCGACCGGGTCGCAGCCAAGGGTCTGGCCTGGCTTCTTTCCCCCGCCCCTGCTCGGCCCTTTGATAGCTATTGGGGCCCACCTCTTTGGCCCTGCCTAGAAATCCGGGTTTGGAGGGTCTGCACGAAAATTTCATGAGGACAGGCGCCTCCTTGAAGTGGGCAGGTGAAACTCAGCAGCGCTAGCCTGGAATGCTAACTCGGGATACCCGGATTCTTCTTTTCGTATCCCAGGGTCCCTTTTTTGGACCTTTCTTCTGACTTTTGGGTGCCCATTGCCCTTCTCACTAATTCTAATAGTCACACATACCTGATCTCCAATTCTCCCCTTCTTCCCCCAGAGGGTGGCGATGCTGTTTAAACCTCACCCCAGAGGTGTTGATGTTTTAACAATATCCCACTCAAGCCCCAGTACCTCCGATAATTAGCAGTAGCACAAATCGGGCGGGGATGGCGACTGAGTAAATTCACCCATTCAACACAAATTTATTGGACACTTAGTATGGGTCAGGCAAGAGTGGGTCTGCAAACAAAACAAAAATCATTCCTCACGGAACTTCTGTTATGGAGATGAGTACAGTATTGGCAATAGTATGTTAGTGCTAAGTTTCAAGGAAAAAAAATTTAGGGATGGCCCCTCTGAAAAATGACTTCCAGATAAGTCTCTGAAGGAAGAGGATGAGTTTGACAACGAGGATGTTCGCTGTTTCTTAATAAATGAGTGTCTGCTATGGGGCAGCACTATGCCTTGCCTTGCTTTGCCTTTCTTCCCTCCCTCCCTTCTACCTTTCCTTCCTACCTTCCTTCCTTTTTGTTTTTTGTTTTTTGTTTTTTTTTTGGTGTTAAGGTACCATCATTTATTTTGGCATTTTCAAATACATTATTTGATTATAATCCTCACAACCACCCTGATGAGCTCTGTTATAAACGATCTCACTCCCCAACTTTTTCTGACAAAGGAATCTGAGGTTCAGGTTTACTGGGAGTCTCTGACTTAACCAGGATTCAGGGGATCCAAACACCATATTAAGAAATGCCACTTTCTTATCGATTCTTACAGTAAGATGTATATTTTTGGTGTTTTTTAAATGTTTATTTATTTTTGAGAGAGAGAGAAGGGGGCAGAGAGGGAAGGGGCAGGGAGAGGAGGAGACAGAGAATCCCAATCAGGCTCCTCACTATCATCACAGGGTCCAATGATGGGCCCGAACTCCAGAACCCGGAGATCATGACCTGAACCTAAACCAAGAGCAGGGGGCTTAATGGACTGAGCCACCCAGGAGCTCCTCTATATTTTTGGATCTTCCACATACATAACCATCAACATCAAGGTAAATAAAAGTTTCCTTCTTCTTTTCTCATCCTTAGGCCTTTTATTTCTCTTGTCTTATAATTATGGAACATACAATGCTGAATAGAAGTGCTGATAGTAGGCAACCTTGGCTTCTTCTGGATCTGAAAGGTAAAGCCTGTAGCATTAAGGATGATATCTACAGTAGTTTTAGGTTCCTCTTTATATGTATACATGTGTATATATACATATATAGATACTCATCCTTTATAAAAAAAATGTTCTTTTAAAAAATGGGACTTTAAAAATATATAAATGAATTTTATCAAAATGTTTTCAGCATTTGAGATGATGATGTGATTTTGCTGTTTTCAACTATTAATGTGATTTACAGAAACTGACTTTTTAAAATCTTTTACATTTTGAAATAGAGACATTCAGAAAAGTGCATACGATACAAATGTATATTGTGTATAGTGTATAATGTATATAGTTGATAAGTAGAGACATGCTTGTAAAAAACACCCAAGTGAAGAAATTTGTTGCCCTTAGTAACCCTAAGCCCCTCTGAGCTATACCCCTGAATGTCCATTCCTCCCAGAAGCACTACTTTGACTTAAATGTTAAATCACTTCACATGACTTTACAATGTGCCCAACTATGTGTGCATTTCTAAACAATAAAGTTTAGTTTTTGCCTGTTTTTGTTCTTTTGCTGTTTTGAATTGGATTTTTTTTTTTTTGGTTATTCCAACTTTCCTGTATTTGAAGCTATTTCCTATTTCTATTCTTTCAATGACGACCAGAGAGATTATAGCATGCATCCTTAACAAAGTCTAGCTTAAGCGATATCTTCATTCCTTCTGCATGTTACCATGAGCTTAGAACACTATAATGCAGCTTCCCCCACTCCCAATTTATATGGTAAATTATATAATTTAATTCTCTCTAAAGATGTTAACATTACAAAATAAAATGCACATATAGCAAAGCACACATAACTACTCAACACTACTCAACAATTCATTACAAAGTGAACACCTATAAAATTGCCACTCTACAGGGGCACTTGGGTGACTCAGTCGGTTGAGTGTCTGACTTTGGCCCTGGTCATGATCTCATGGTTCCTGAGTTCAGGCCCCACATCAGGCTCTCTGCTGTCAGCCTGTCAGTGCAGAGCCCACTTCAGATCCCCTGTTCCCCTCTCTCTGCCCCCATCCCCACTTGGGCTCTCCTCAAAATCAGTAAATATTAAAAAATAAAAATAAGTGCCACTCTACAAAGAGAACACAGGCAATGCAGAAGCTTCTCTTGCGCTGCACTTCAATCACTAATCCCTTCCTCCTCCTCAAAGTTAAGCCATAGTCTGACATCTATGGTTATTTCTTCCTTAATTTTTTTATGGTTTTACTACAAAGCATTCATGTTTTTACTATACTTGGTTTTGGCTGCTTTTGAAGTTTGTCTAAGTGTAATCACACTATATTACTTTTTCACGTCTACCTTCCTTTGATACACATTTTGTTTCATCTGTGTTGTTGCATAGCTGCAATTAACTCATTTTCATTTGTTTTTTTATGTACATATCCATCATGTTGGATAAATAAATCTATTCTGTTTATTGAACTGTTTATGGCTGAGGCTATTATGAATAATGCTGCTATGAACATTCTTGTGTTTTCTTGTGCACATACACATTTTTGTGTGATATATATATTCATTGCCAAGCCCAAAGTCACCTGTTTTCTGTTATCTTCTAGAAGTTTCATAGTTTAGTTACAGTTTCAGATTTATGATTCATTTTGAGTTAATTTTTGTGAAAAATGTAAAGTCAGCAGTGCCTAGATTTTTTTTTCCCCCCTGTGGCTATTCAGTTGTTTCAGCATCATTTGCTGAAAAGACTATCCTTCCTCCATTGAAGTACCTTCATTCCTTTGTCAAAGATCAATTGTCTATATGTGGGTCTATTTCTGGGCTTTCTATTGTGTTTAACTCATCTGTCTAGTCTTTTGTCAATCCCACAATGTTTTGATTACTGTAGCTGCATAGTAAGTTTTGAAGTTGGGTAGTGTCAATTCTCTGACTTTTGTTCTTCTTCAACATTGTGTTGGCTTTTCTGGGTCTCTTGCTTCACCATATAAACTTTGGAATTAGTTTGTCAATATCCACAAAATAATTTATTGGAATTTTTATTGGGATTGCATTGACTCTGTAGGTTGGGAAGAACTGACATCTTGAGAGTGTTGACTCTTCTCTCCATGAACATGGAATCTCTCCAGTTATTTAGTTCTTTAATTTCTTTCATCAGTTTTGTACTTTTCCTCATATACATCTCATATATACTTTGTCAGTTTTATACCTAAATAGCTCATTTTGGGGTGTGCTAATGTAAATGGTATTGTGTTTTTAAATTTCACTTGTCCATTGGCTATATGGGAAAGTGATTGACTTTTGCATATTACTTTATACCCTGCAAACTTGCTATAATAATCACTTATTCCAGGAGGGTTTTGTCAATTCTTTTAGATTTTCTACATAGACACCATGTCATCTGCTAACAAAGACAGCTTTATTTCTTCCTTCCAAATCTGTGTATCTTTTATTGCCTTTACTTGTCTTAAATTGCATTAGCTAGGACTAATATAAATGGTATTGTTTTTTTTTTTTTTATAAATGGTATTGTTTTTTATTTAAAACTTTTATTTAAATTCTACTTAATGCAGGGGTGCCTAGGTGGCTCAGTCCGTTAAGCGTCTGACCTCAGCTCAGGTCATAATCTTGCAGTTCATGAGTTTGAGCCCCGTGTCAGGCTCTGTGCTGACAGCTCAGAGCCTGGAGCCTGCTTTGGATTGTGTCTCCCTCCCTCTCTACCCTTCCCCTACTCATGCTCTGTCTCTGTCTCTGAAAAATGAATGTTAAAATTGTTTTAAAAATAACTTCTATTTAATACAGATGGTAAAATGGGTTTCAGGTGTAGAACTTAATGATTCATCACTTACATATAACACCTAGTGCTCATCACAAGTGCCCTCTGTAATACCCATCACTCATTTAGCCCATTCCCCACCCACCTCTCTCCATCAACTCTGTTTTTCTATACATAAGAGTTTCTTGTGGTTTGCCTCCCTATTTTTATCTCATTTTTCCTTCCCTTTCCTTATGTTCACGTTGTAAATTCCACATATGAGTATTTGTCTTCCTCTGATTTTATTTTGCTTAGCATAACACACTCTAGCTCTATTCATGTCGTTGCAAATGGCAAGATTTCATTCTTTTAATGGCTGAGTAATATTCCATTGTGGGTATGCATGTATACATATATACACCACATCTTTATCCATTCATCAGATGATAGACATCTGGACTCTCTCCACAGTTTGGCTATTGTTGATAATGCTGCTGTAAACAACAACCTCTTTGACCTCAGCCACAGCAATTTCTTACTTGACACATCTCCAAAGGCAAGGGAATTAAAAGCAAAACTGAACTATTGGGACCTCATCAAGATAAAAAGCTTCTGCGCTGCAAAGGAAACAATCAACAAAACTAAAAGGCAACCAACGAAATGGGAAAAGATATTTGCAAATGGCATATTGGATAAAGGGCTAGTGTCCAAAATCTATAAAGAACTCACCAAACTCCACACCCGAAAAACAAATAATCCAGTAAAGAAATGGGCAGAAGTCATGAATAGACACTTTTCCAAAGAAGACATCCAGATGGCCAACAGACACATGAAACAATGCTCAATGTCACTCATCATCAGGGAAATACAAATCAAAGCCACACTGAGATACCACTGGTATCTCACACTGGTCAGAGTGGCTAAAATGAACAAGTCAGAAGACTACATACAGATGCTGGCGAGGATGTGGAGAAACAAGAACCCTCTTGTGCTGCTGGTAGGAATGCAAACTGGTACAGCTGCTCTGGAAAACAGTATGGAGGTTTCTCAAAAAATTAAAAATAGAATTATCCCATGACCCACCAATAGCACACTGCTAGGAATTGACCCAAAGGATAGACACAGGAGTGCTGATGCATAGGGGCACATGTACCCCAATGTTTATAGCAGTGCTTTCAACAATAGCCAAATTATGGAAAGAGCCTAAATGTCCATAAACTGATGAATGGATAAGGAAGATGTGGTTTATATATACAATGAAATACTACTTGGCAATGAGAAAGAATGAAATCCTGCCATTTACAGCAACGTGAATGGAACTGGAGGGTATTATGCTAAGTGAAATAAGTCAGTCAGAGAAAGACAGATACCATGTTTTCATTCATATGTGAATCTTGAGAAACTTAGAAGATCATGGTGGGGGGGGTGGGAAGGGAAGGGGGAAAAATAGTTACAAACCTAGAGGGAGGGAGGCAAACTGTAAGAGACTCTTAAATAGAACAAACTGAGGTTTGATGGGGCAGGGGGGAATGGGAGAGAGGGGAAAATGGGTGATGGGCATTGAGAAGGGCATTTGTTGGGATGAGCATTGGGTGTTGTATGGAAGCCAATTTAACAATAAATTATATTAAATAAATAAATAAGATAATGCTGCTATAAACATCGGGGTGCATATACACCTTTGAATCTGTATTTTTGTATCTTTTGGGTAAAAACCTAGCTGTGCAATTACTGGGTCATAGGGTACTTCTATTTTTAACTTTTTGGGAAATCGCCATTGTTTTCCAGAGTGGCTGCACCAGTTTACATTTTTATGTTTCTGTTAGTCATCTGGATGTCTTCTTTGGATGCCTGTTCATGTCTTCTGCCCATTTCTTAACTGAGTTGTTTTTTGGGTGTTGAGTTTGATAAGTTCTTTATAGATTTTAGATACTAATCCTTTATGAGATATATCATTTGCAAACATCTTCTCCCATTCTGTAGGCTGCCTTTTAATTTTGTCGATTGTTTCCTTTGCTGTGCAGAAGCTTCTAATCTTGATGAATGAAGTTCTAATAGTTCATCTTTGCTTTTGTTTCCCTTGCTTCAGGAGTTGTGTCTAGTAAAAAGTGGTTACAGCTAAGGTCAAAGCAGTTACTGCCTGTGTTCTCCTCTAGGACTTTGATGGTTTCCTGTCTCATATTTAGGTGTTTCATCCATTTTGAATTTATTTTTGTGAATAGAGTGGTCCAGTTTTCCCAACACCATTTGTTGAAGAGACTTTTTTCCATCGGATGTTCTTTCCTGCTTTGTCGAAGATGAGTTGACTATATAGTTGTGGGTCCATTTCTGGGTTTTCTATTCTGTTCTTCTGATCTATGTGTCTGTTTTTGTGCCAGTACCATACTGTCTTGATGAATACAACTTTGTATCGTAGTTTGAAGCCTGGACTTGTGATGCCTCCAGCTTTGCTTTTCTTTCTTAAGATTGCTTTGGCTATTTGGGGTCTATTTGGGGTCTTTTGTGGTTTCATACAAATTTTAGGATTGCTTGTTCTATTTCTGGGAAGAGTGCTGGTGGTATTTTGATAGGGATTGCACTAAATGTGTAGATTGCTTTGGGTAGTATAGACATTTTATTTTTTTTATTTATTTATTTATTTTTTTAAGTTTTTTTTTTTTTTTCAACGTTTTTTATTTATTTTTGGGACAGAGAGAGACAGAGCATGAACGGGGGAGGGGCAGAGAGAGAGGGAGACACAGAATCGGAAACAGGTTCCAGGCTCCGAGCCATCAGCCCAGAGCCTGACGCGGGGCTCGAACTCACGGACAGCAAGATCGTGACCTGGCTGAAGTCGGATGCTTAACCAACTGCGCCACCCAGGCGCCCCGTATAGACATTTTAAATAATATTTGTTCTTCCAACCCACAAGCATGGAATGCTTTTCCATTTCTTTGTGCCCTCTTCAATTTCTTTCAGAAGTGTTCTATAATTTTCAGAGTACAGATCTCTTACCTCTTTGGTTGGGTTTATTCCTAGGTATCTTATGGTTTTTGGTCCAATTGTAAATGGGATTGATTCCCTAATTTCTCTTTCTGCTGCTTCATTATTGGTGTATAGAAATGCAACAGATTTCTGTACATTGATTTTATATCCTGTGACTTTGTTAAATTCATGTATCAGTTCTAGTAATTTTTTGGTGGAGTCTTTCAGGTTTTTTACATAGAGTATCATGTCATCTGCAAATAGTGAAAGTTTGGTTTCTTCCTTGCTGATTTGTATGTCCTTTTACTTTTTGTTGTCTGATTGCTGAGTTTAGGACTTCCAGTACTATGTTAAATAACAATGGTGAAAGTGGGCATCCCTGTCTTGTTCCTAAATGGCATTATGTTTTTAATTTCAAACTTCAATTTATAAAGGAAAGCAACTCTCTTTTCTTAGCCTAGCTAATGGTTTCACCAATTTTATTGATATTTCCAAGCACCCAGCTTTTGGTTTGTTGATTTTCCTTCTTGTTTTCCTGCTTTAAATTTCATTGACTTCTAATTTTTATAACAGTTACTTATTTTAGGGGCGCCTAAATTTAGATTTAGCAACCAACTTTGGCTCAGATCATGATCTCGCAGTTCATGGGTCTGAGCCCCATGTTGGGCTCTGTGCTACAGCTCAGACCCCGGAGCCGGCTTCAGATTCTGAGTCTCCTTCTCTCTGCCCCTCTCCCACTCATGTTCTTTCTCTCAAAAATAAATGTCAAAAAAATTTTTTTTTAAAACACAATTTCTTATTTTAACTATAAACACAGGATAAAGTAATGTAGAACCTAAAGTACATTTAATTATTTATCTTAAAATATTTTGTTTGTAATACCTGTTAATATATTTGTAAGCAACAAAGAAAGCTTCAGGCTCCTTAAGAGTTTAATCTCTTAGGATAGTATGAAAAGATGGTATGAAATCAAACGCATAATCTGCAAAATTCTTAGGAACTTGTAGAAATGTACTTTATTTCATGCAAAGCTACATAATTTCCTATATTTTAATAGCTAATCAAATAAACATTTCAAAAAATTCATTACATCACAATAAGTTAAAATACTACAAAGCAACTGCAAGTCCACGAGTTTGTCAAAACCAAACTGAGAGAACATTATGCACAGATAAGGCCAAAGATGCTAACTCACATATAGGTAGCACTTTGTAGCTTTTTCCACATACATATTTGAAAATGTAGTGAGAATATGCAGAGAAAAATAGTTAAATCCACAACCCATTGGTCAGATAGGAAAACATTTGTCATTACATATCAGGTAGTAATGGCTGATTAAAGATAAATTTGGCATCATGCACCAAAAATCAACATAATGAACATTTAGAAAAATTATTAGATGCACACTTGAGAAAAACCTATCTTCCATTTCCCTTAACCCACTGAATTAAAGAACAAGCACTTTATTAATGCAACACAGGAATTGAGCTTTTGGTATACTTTGCTTGGGTACTGTTAGTTATAAAAAGACACTGAAGGGATGAAGGAATATTTCAAATTCACACTGGACTGAACTTCAGAATACTGCCCTAAGTAAACAGGATGTAGGTAGAACTTATTTGAGAAAGATTTTTAAACTACTTAAAAGCACTACAATTAGTTACTACAAAAACATTTTATAAAAATTAAATATCAGAAAGTAACAACATCAATATTAGAGCTCTTGTTTCAATGCTATATAATTTATAAATATATATTAGATTACAGTAATTTAAAAGACACGTCCACATGTTCTCTACCTTCTAAGATGAGAAAAATCCTTCAAGCTGTGTTCAAAGTATGGACAAAAACAAATCCATTGGATTGCTTTTAATAAAATAAATACACAGTCTCTCCCCTACAACTTGGTGTACTAAGTCAGGAAGATGCTAGCCAGCACTCTTTTGAGACAAACAGCTCTAAGTGACTAGGTTGATACGATTTTTATCAATAATATCAATTCAAAATTGTGTTGTATAGTCAGATTAATAAATTATGACTTTCCCTTACATTATGTCTGCCATAGTAAACCACTCTTTCAACTCTTTTGCACTAAGTACAGAAAAAATATTTTAGAAAATGACAGGAGATCAAGAGAACCACAAAAGGAAAAGATTTTCAGGAGGAAAAAAAAAAGTTGATTATCCCCAGGGAGTGTGTTAAAAACAAATGTCTCTTAGAATATCAATGAGAAGAGGAACATGCCAATATTCTTGCTTTATCAACAAATTAAAAATTACAGCAAGGTTTCAATCAACCTCAACAGACAAATCTTTTGACAATAAAATTTTAGGAAGACCAGGCTGAGCGTGAAAGGAATTAGAGGTGAGGTCATGCTCCCACTGATGGGACTCAGATGGGGCAAGGCTCGTGCCTGCTCTGCTGGGGGAGATGATCACAGGACCTGGTCCTTAGGAATTGGGATAGGGGATGACACGCCTTGTTCTTCCAGCTCTCTGAGCAGGAAAAAAGTCCTTTGGGAAGAAGTACCCTACATCGAGGGAATTCATATTTTAGAAGGCCTCCTGTAAACCCTCATGTAGTGTTCCAACCTCTTCTAATGAAAACTTTGCCAACGATGTAGGTTATTTATGAGTTTCTTTTCATAAAAAGATACCTCAAGGCTCTAAATCTTTTGGGGGGTTTTGTTTTGTTTTTAACAATCACTGGTTTTGGAAATCCATTTTTATGCCAAAACATTACACTGAAAATAAGTCATTTTAATGAAGTGCCCTCCTTAGTGACCTAAAGACAACACACCAAGCCAGCTTACATCACATTCACATTCAGATGCTGCTTAGTTGTCTAGAAAAATCTGTTTCACTACTTTAGGTGCAACATTGCTATTCAAGTAGTGGGATCTGGCATCAGAACTAGTTCCTTTTGAATGTACAGATCATCAGAAACAACTGTGTACACAAAACAGAAGAAAAATCTGTCAGTACATTAAAAATCACACTATAAAGAGAGGCCTCAGGTAAAAAAGGAATGAGGAAGGGAGGAAGTAAAGAAAGGAAAGATAAAACTCTAAATCTATTTACTTCTCAACATTTAGAATTTAATGTAATGTGATCCATTACACTTCAGAGATTCAAGTATGTTAAGATCTTTCAGGGACATGTTTTGCCTTTTTAGTGCAAATACACTTATCCTTATGATTTTCAGTTATGGTCCATTCAAATCACAAGTACAAAACTCAACACTACTGAACAGTGTAAATTATAATAAGGGAGAGTTTGTTTTTCCTTTAAGATGGTAATCAACACACAACCAAGAACATTCCCTGAATCTATTACAAGATAAAAAATGAGGTTTGTTATTGCACATAAATTAAATTCTTTCATTCGTATGCTGAAGTATACTTTAAAAAAAAAAACACACAAATCGACTTTCCTCTCCACATTTAATTTCATTTGGGTACACAACCAGTGTAAATTTCAGAAGTGATACTCTAATCAAATAGAACTCAAAACCAAATCAACTGGGGCGCCTGGGTGGCTCAGTCAGTTAAGCGTCCGACTTCGGCTCAGGTCATGATCTCACGGTCCGTGGGTTCGAGCCCTGCATCGGGCTCTGTGCTGACAGCTCAGAGCCTGGAGCCTGTTTCAGATTCTGTGTCTCCCTCTTTCTCTGACCCTCCCCTGTTCATGCTCTCTCTGTCTCAAAAATAAATAAATGTTTAAAAAAAAAAAAAAAAACAACAAATCAACTCACAGCATTTTTTGATGGTATGGGTTGTCTAATTTTCCAATCTATTTTTTATAAATGGAAAATCCTTGAAAGTTTTAATTTAGCTCTTACCACTCTTGTGAAATGAGGGCCTCTTTTGTGTTGCAATTATTCCACAGCCCTGTATTTATTTGGAAAGAGAGCAAATTCTAGTAATTAGGCTTATCCCTTATGTCTTATTTTAATAATGATTTTTATAAAAATGCTCTATTGATGTAACAAAAGTTAATTAGCAACTTACAGGTGATTCATGAAATTAATAAATTATTAATTATTATTTTCTGCAATGGCTATTTGAATTACTGGTTTACTGAATATCCTTACCTAACGATTATTTACAAAAATAATTTTAAAAGTGTAATCAGTTATCTATTATTTTATAAGAAAGACATCAAAAGCTAATTGTCAGAAGTAATTCTTCAGGAAATTACTCTGCATTTACAGTATCTGAATTTAGCAGTAATGTTTTGCATAAGCTTCCCCCAAAAGAAGACTTTTGTTCGTACTCCAGTTTTTTACACAAGGTGGCTTAACAAATATTAACTTAGTTCTCCAGCAATAAACTCTTTATTCTTCAGGGGTTAAATCATTACCTTATGAACTCAAATTTACCCAGTCAGGTAACGCCGTAAAATCCTGTAAGATAAATTCTGCTTAAAAAGTTGAACAGTCTAGATCACTTAAACAACCAAAAATCATTTGGAGAGTAACAAAAAGTCACAAAGGGAGCTATACTGTTTGTGAAGTATTACATATACTTCAATTACTATAATCATAACAATTTTAATAATAAAGGAAAGTAGTACATTCCCCTACATATTCCTATCAATCTATTTTAGGGCATTATAAGTTACAGAAGTGACTGCATAATGTCTTCTCTTTTTCTGCTTCTACTTCTCCTACAGCATCTGGGTTTCATGACAAAACCTGATGAGAAACAACATTATACTTAAGGAAAATATTTCAGGGTAAACCCAAAGATGAAAAATACAAAAATATTATTTTCACAGGACTTTTGATAAATTATTCTAAAAACTGTTTTGCTTTGGGGACTTATAAGCTTCTCTGTAATAATAAGAAACTGAACCCCTCTCTGGGCTGATCATTTCTCCACCCAACACCTTCAAGTACCACTAGGAAAAATAGCACAGCTAACAACTTATTTTGTTTTGTTTTTAACTCCAGCATACAAACATCAACTGAATACCCTCACAATAGTTTTGTGAGGTAGATCAGTAGGTAAATAGCAAGTATCATCTTCATTTCACAAATGAAGAAATTGAGGCACTGAAAGGTTACATAATTTGCCCAAGGTATTCAATGGTCGATCATGAAACTACAAACAGTACTGAATTATCTCTGCTCCTGGCCCATAGCTCACTAACCACACTTTACAATGAAAGGTTGTGTGTGTTCTCAAATGGGCAGTCTAAATGATCTTTGACTTTTGAGACCTTTGAGAATAAAATCTATCCATTTATAATTATTTTAAAGGGGGCCTAGGGGCGCCTGGGTGGCGCAGTCGGTTAAGCGTCCGACTTCAGCCAGGTCACGATCTCGCGGTCCGTGAGTTCGAGCCCCGCGTCGGGCTCTGGGCTGATGGCTCAGAGCCTGGAGCCTGTTTCCGATTCTGTGTCTCCCTCTCTCTCTGCCCCTCCCCTGTTCATGCTCTGTCTCTCTCTGTCCCAAAAATAAATAAAAAACGTTGAAAAAAAAATTAAAAAAAAAAAAAAAAAGGGGGCCTAACCTCAAAGATCATAAAAATTGAAAAAAAATCAGATTAGGATGATATACTATTCCTTTCAGTATCTGCATAGAACTGTCTTTAAAAAAATTACATGGTAATACTAACAGCAAAATAAAAAATTTAAAATTATGATTCAAGGGAGGATTACCTTCAAGAAACATATAATCATATTGTTAGGGTGACTATAGAATTCATTTTCAAACTGGGATATCTAAGAGTGAAAGTGAGCACAATTAACAATTACACACAATTAACAGGTGTTAACCTGAGACTGTCGTGGGCAAGCTCAAGAACAGTCACCACTGGGTGAATCCATAGCAGGGGTCTCTGAATTGCAACCATTTCAGGGACATAAAAAACTCTCTGTAGCATGCTGCGCTCAACAGTACAGTATTCATTGTGCAATAAAACACTGATGATTTAAAATGCAATACGTAACTTTGGCTTAAACACAAAAGTTAATTTTTTTTTTTAAATAATAAGCATGTTTAACGAAGTTATTGCACATTTCCACTCTATAAACCACCATTTAGGGGCACCTGGGTGGCTCAGTCAGTTGTCCGACTGCAGCTCAGGTCATGATCTCATGGTTCCAGTGTTCCAGCCCTGCGTCAGGCTCTGTGCTGACAGCTCAGAGCCTGGAGCCTGCCTCAGATTGTGTGTCTCCCTCTCTCTCTGCCCCTCCCCTGCTCATGCTGTGTCTCTCTCACAAAAATAAATTTTAAAAAAATTTAAAAAGATTGAAATATGAACCACAATTTAGGTGTTAATAATAACTATTTTTTTTTACCTTTTAATAACCAAATGTTATTTTTCAAAAAGCATAAATAGGCACCTTTAAAAATTAGAGAATTTTTATGGGACTCTTTGGCTTTTAAAAAAAACCACCTGCTATTTACCATTAATGCTTCAGATTTTCCTTGAGTGGAATGATCAACACGTAAGTCAATATGCTAAATGATAAAGGTGAAGATTTCTCCCTGAAATGAAAATCTTTTACAAAGCAATACCAAAAGCATAAAATAATTTCCAGTTTCTACCAAAGACTGAAAGAATAATACATCACCTGATTATAGTACACATGCTGAAGATACTAACACTGTCAGCTGAAGTATCATCTTAATTATACATGCAAAAACCCCAAAAATTTGCATATAGAGGTGAAAAAGAGCTTTCTACATTCAGTTATGTCTGGTAAGTAAGCCTTGTTTTAAGACATGGGTTTTGAATATACCATTATTATTTGTGGTCTCCATCTCTTTGGGAAATACAGGATTAACATATTCTTTAGAAACAGCAAAAATGTAAATCACAACAATAAGACGTATGATGTTATTTAGTCATGACTTATGGCTTTCCTGGACCTTTAAAACAACTTTCCTGAAAAAAATTAACCTGAAACAAACTGAACTACATATTCTCAACATATACTGATTTCTATCATGAACTGAATCCTTCCATTACACCTGTACTTCTAAGGCAGACACTTCAGGAATGGTAATAAATCCTATGAGAAAAGATGACACTGTAATCAATAGGCAATAAACTATGATTACTGAGATGTGATTAACTTTCAGTGCCATTTTTGTCCTGACACTTTTCATTAAGAGTACAGTGTAAATTCTAGGGCATACATATGTTCGTAAAGACTGAACTGATGTGTTGATCTTGGTTAGTTGTTCCATAAATTCTTTCAGACTTTAAACATCATCGAATATTCTGCTGTGAGACATCGAGAGGTATCGTCCACCAGGCTGATACCTGAAAGGTGGATAAAGAAATGATCTGAGGCATCAAAAATAACAAAGGAGGAGAGAAAAACAAGGACACATTAAAAGGAAGTGGCTACATAATTAGTAAGCATAATTTGTAAAATCTATTCAGTAGCTGAAAGCAGAAACTTACTCTCCAAAGATATTACCCCAAGGGATTTACTTAATTATAAATTAACCAACAGCTTTTTCTGGAGCCTAGAATACACATATGAGAGGGTGAGAGATGTAAACAGAAAGGGAATATATATATCATGGGATTGAAGATTTAATAATCACTCTTAATTGTTCAGTATAAATAAAACATTCCAGTGTTTTTCCTATTTGTAGGCAAAAATGTCTTCATGCATATGATATTCATGCATATTTTCATGCATATGATATTTTGCTTTTGTTTAGTCATTTTCACAGAGCATAGTGGCTAAAAGCATAGATTCTACAGCCAGAGTCCTGGGATTTGAACACCCAACTTTGCCACTTGCAAGCTGTGTGACTCTGGTTGAGTTACTAAGCCTCTCTGGATTCAAATCCAATTGGATTTACAATCATAAAATGCAGTATTATGGTTAATGTGCTTAGGATAGTGTCTGACACCCAGTCATAGCTATGTAGCTATTGCTAAATACGATAAATTTCACAGATTCTACCAATTTTAATTCTTTCTTGTTTATAATATCACTAGTAGTTTATGGAGATAGCAATTTCAACTACCATCACTGGATGCTATAATTTTTAAAATATAAAAGCATTAGAAGGTATAAAAAGGTACCAAAAGTTGATTAATATGGTTTTTATTATCAGTAAAGAATATTTTCCTTATGCTTATCTCATCAAATTGTATGTTATTAAAATTTCAGAATACTGGAGCCAAAATGACACAGCTAAAGCTTACCTTCCTGGTTCAGATTCAAGAGGATCATCAGTGAATGTTTCTGCATTAAAATCCAAAGGTTCTACATCTTGGAGGAGCTCTATTCGGTCCCTTTCCGTCCTGTTATTAGCCCTGGTATATTTGGATGCTGCTGTAAAAAAAGAAAAAAATTATGTCTAATTTTCTATGGTCTTTATGGGTCACAGTCTATGGACTCCCCCAAAATAGTCAAGATTATAAAGGACGTGAATTTTGATTGTGAAGACAACAGTAAGGAAAGATAACTACTTGATTCCTTAAAAATCAAATTAAAATGATAAATAGTATGACAGAAAGTAACAAGGAAAAGTTATCCCTTATAGCTAATCTAAGCTCAGAAGCAGGTACAATGCAAAGACTCAATTAAAATGAATCAAAATTAACATTTAACTATGGTATCAAAACAGTGAAACTGTTCATTATCAAGTTTCCATTGGTTTCACAGTGAATCCAGGCTTGCTGTATCTCAGTTTTTGACTAGAATTTTCTTTAAAGTGTATTCAACTTAAGCTCTTCAAGAAAGGCCTGAGTCTTTCTCCCATTAGATAAGAGTTTAGGGCAGCAATGTCCAACAGAAATAAAATGCAAGCCCCATATTTACCTTGAAATTTTCTAATAGCTACATTAAAAAAGAGAAACAGATGAAATTAATTTTAATATGTTCAATTCAATACATCCAATATATTATCATTTTAACATGGGACGCCAGCCACATTGCAAATGCTCAACAGCCTCATGTGGCTAATGATTACCAGCTTGGTCAGCACAGATCTAGAGAACTAACTCTCCCTTCTCTATGTGGACGAGGCAGATTTTCTTCATAAACAACCTAAACTTCCACAATGTTGTTTCGAGCAGTCCAATAGCTTCAAAAGAACTTTACGACATAGCTCTTTTTGAAAATTTAAAGTAAGCCAATTCTATCATATCTTACACTTTTGTCATCCTGGATTCTGCCCTTCATCTTTTCTCTCATTCACTTAGCACATATTGGTTGCCTCCCATATTCCAAGTTCTAAGTCATCATCCTAAAGCACTGTATTTCCTCTTCTCTTGACCGTCCTCCCACACTCTCACATCTTTCCACTGCCCTACTCTGTGGTAAACAAGCTTCCAAATCTTTCTAGAATTCTCCCTCTATTACCTAGCTTTTTATTTTTTAATTTTTGAGAGAGAGAGAGAGAGAGAGAGAGAGAGAGAGAGAGAGAGAGAGAGACACCCCACATGAGGGTAGAGGGGCAGGAGAGAGAATCTCAAGCAGGCTCAGCTCGATACAATGACGAGATCATGACCTGAGCCGATATCAAGAGTCAGACATTCAACTTATTGAACTATCCAGGAACCCTCTATTTCCTAGCTTTAACTAAAACTTTAGCCCTCTATTTCTTCTTCTCTTTTCTGAAGTTTATTTATTTTGAGAGAGACAGCGTGAGTAGGGGAGGGGCAGAGAGAGAAGGAGAGAGAGAATTCCAAACAGGCTCTGTGCTGTCAGTGCAGAGCCCGATGTGGGGCTCGACCTCATGAAAACTCGAGATTATGACCTAAGTAGAAAGCAAGAGCTGGACCCTTCACCTACTGAGCCACCCATGCGCCCCTCCCATTTCTTCTACCCTAAATCTCATTCAAACACATCCTTTCTTGCTCATCTCCAAGGTCACTGCTTATTTTAGGCCCTCATCACGTCTTGATCGCATTACCAAAACAAATTAAACAGGTTTCTGTGTCTTACTTCCCTGGAAATCATGCTGTATATGGTGCTATCAAATTTATCTTCTAAACCAAAAATCTGAGCATGCTCCTTTCCTGATTGAAATCTTACCTTTGGGATAAAATCTAAACTTCTGGGCATGGTAATACCTGCTTCCCAACTATCTCTGTAGCCTCCCCTTATCAGGCTCCTCATACTTCAGGCTCTTGTCACAGAAACAAACTTGCATTATTCCCCCAAGATTCTCACAAGTCACTCATTCGCCCTTCTGCCTAAAGCACCTTAATCTGGCTAAGTACTGTTCATTCCCAAATACCCAGTGAATATTTCTTTATCACAGAAACCCTTTTGCAGTAAAGATCTCTTTCTCCATCCCCTGAGTTGAGTTCCCTCGGCATCAGGTGTGTACCCCTCTACTCTCTCAGCGTTTCTGCGTCTCTCCCAAAGACAAGCATCCTCTGCCATCTACTCAGGTCAGAGTCCTGGGCAAAAACAGGTTTCTTGCCACCTTCCCAGGGCAGATGGCAGGGTCGAGGATGTGAGGAGGTTTCCTATCTCAACCCACCGGCAAATGTCTTCTGCTTGGTATCAGTCCGTCACTAAATTAATTAGCAAACCCAAGGACGGGAAATTTATCTTCTCCATGTCACTGTGTATCTAGGAAAGTACGTGACATATATGGGTCAGTTAGGAAACTGTTATAAGATGACTGAATTGCCTACATCTACTAATAGAAAAGTAAAGAACAACATTGAGGTAAATAGTAGAAATCAGCATCTGCCTACAACATGCCTGGGTAAGTACTGATTACAACTCTTCATTCGCTCTCCCAATTTCTCCTTCTCCTCCCAGAATGCATATTTGGGTTTCCCTTCCTTCTATACACTGAGGGATGAGAAAGGAAAGAACTACAGAACCACATTTACAGTTCTATAAAGACATTTTTGAATGGATACCCTAATTCTCAGTCTCCATGCAAGCAAGCATAATAAAACAATTTCTAAGGGAACAGGAAAATAAACTACTTACATCGGTTGGTACTAATATCTGAGAGGTTTGATTCTTTCGGGTCAACATGAACATTTCTGTTTCTAGTGGAGTCTTCTCTATTGTGTCCATAACGTTCTTTCCATTCCTAGGACAGAAACACAAATAAATATATAACAAAAGAACTCACAGGCAGAAAATAATTCATCGGTATCAACAGATTACATATGCAGAGTAATAAAATTCAGTTATTCTCATCAGAAATTCACCAGATAATCAATATGATTAGCTTAGTGCCATTAAAATTTTCAAAAATAATTTTTCTTGTCACTACATGATTTTAATACAGTCTCCAAAGTTTTACAAATGAATATTTACAGACATATTTGCTAGCTATAATTAACCATTTCAATTCTTCTATCTAATGTCAAAACATTAACCTTTTCAATTCCTCTAAAATGTCAAAACATTATAGCTACAGTAAGCTTACCTTGACCATATAAAAGTTATAAGAACTCATAATAATTCATGAGATGTTAACAAAATTTTCTCCCATATGAATAAACTACAACTACCAAAGACCTGAAAAGTCACTCTGGATAGCAAAATCAGAGTTGTGTACAAGATGATTAGATAACTGCAGTCAAACCATATTAAGGGAATACTACTCAATAAATTATTAGAACTGAAAGGAACATTAGAGGTCACCTAATTCAACTGCAGTGCAGTTTCATTCTAAAATAGCCATGCCATGGGCTCTCTTATTAGAGGACATGAAAATTTCTTTCTTTTAGAGAGAAAGTGCACATGCTCTTGCACAAGCGGGGGAGGAACAGAGGGAGAGAGAATCTTAATCTCATTCTCCAGTGCAGGACTCGACACAGGGGCTTGATCTCATGACTGTGAGATCATGACCTGAGCTGAAATCAAGAGTTAAGAGTCGGACGCTTAACTGACTGAGCCACCCAGGGGCCTCAATGACATGAACGTTTCTATGTGTGAGTGGTCCATCACAATTTTGATAAACTGTGGAAGTTAGAAATTTTCATTGAGAGGTGAAATCTGTCTCCAGTAACTTCCCCTCTCTGTTCCTAATTATGTCTTCTGAAATAAACAAGTTTCCTTTCATACAACACACACTATGAAGACAACCATCAAGTCTCCTCCTTTGAGTCTTCACTTCTCCAGTATAGATAACACCAAGGTGTTGTAAATTTTGTGGTAACTGTGACTTAGATTTTTCTAATTTTATGCCCTTTCACTCTCTATGAGGAGATTAATTTGCCTCAGCAAACAGAAAACTGAAGAAAAATTGAAGAGGAACAAAATTAATGTCATATTACCAAAAAAGTATAACAACTTTAAAGCAATCAAAAGGACTTTAATAGCAAGACTGCATGAATTTATTAATTCATTCAATAAGTATTTCCTGAGCACCTTTAGGCAAGAAACTGCTAGACACTGGACATGAAATAATTTAATACTAATAACTTTTAAAACAGGTCTGACAAGACAGTTAGCATATACATCTCAAAGTATTAAAATTAACTTTTTAAAACAATGTGCCCTACGTCATTTTCCCACTGTTCTTTAGACTTTAGCCAATTCTAAATCAGTAAAATTCTCATGATACTTCACATTAGTCTTTAGGTCACGGCAAATTAAGTACTATACTTACTCTTCTTCGATTTTCACCTTCTTCTTGCCTTTGCCTTTTTCTCTTCTCTAGAGACAGAAAAGCGGTCTCAAATTTGGTATAACATGGTTTAATTAGACGTAGAGTAACTGAAGTAAAGGTATCAGGCTATGACCAATTTCCTTTAAATTACTACAAAGTCAAAAGTAATAGGTTATTGTTGGAAAGGACCTTAGAGGCCACCTAAGTCCACAGAGAATCCCTTCTGTATTTTTGTTGGAGATGACCTTTAGGCTTTGTCTGAACAGTTTTAGTGAGGAAAAAGTTCTTCTTCATTTGAAATTTGTCTGTAACTTCTCTTTTCTTTGCCTTATCTTCTAAATTAAGTTGATACTTCTTTCTGCATAAAAGTCCTTTCCTTTATTCTCTTCAGGCTATATACTCAGTGTTTTGTGCGTGCGTGTGTGTGTGTGTGTGTGTGTGTGTGTGTTTATAAGATATGCTGTACATAATTCTGGCTGTCCTTTTCTAAATACCTTCTAACTTGTTAGTCCTACTCTTGAAATCTTACCCAGGACTGAATATGACACTCCAGATGAAGTCTAATTAATGCAAAAAGCAGAACCATCACATCAACTAGACCCCACCTTCCTAGGAGAGAATGTGAAGGCTACAACAACTTCTATTGGAGCTACAACACATTTTGGCTTACACTTAACTAATGATCACATAAAAACTCCAGGCACACATAGGGAGAATGTCTAGGAATCCATGTCCCGACACTCAAGTTCTGTTTTCTTTTTTCCCTACCATCACTTAAACATCAGGAAATTTGATACATTCAGTGTTAGAATTAGATTCTAGTAGAATGCCACACATTCTAACAGGTTGTTAACAATTATCACATTCTAAAAACCAGCCTTGGCTTGAATGATTTCCTCTGTAGTATTAAACCGATGATTCTTTCAACTCATGAATTTTACAGTTGTACTGAACTTGGCAAATCTGTTTCCAGACAAACATGAAAATGACTCCACACCATCCAAGAGCATTATTTAGCTGAAGACATACTAATGATTTCTGCTACAATATTTCTTAAAGTCAGATGAAACCATTTGTTTTCAAATTATTTTTGCTATGAAGCCTGTACATAGATTTTTAGTTAAAAATATTAATTTCTTAAGATAGAATAATAGTGATAAATTATACAATTTGAATTTTTTATATTTTGAGTCTTAGTACTTTCATTCATTTATTTTAAAAGACAAATCTTACCTCGTCTGATTAATTCTTTTCCTTCATCAACCAAGTCTGATGTCATGTCATTATCTCCCATGAACTGCTGGAAACCAAGCAGATTCAAACAACGCGTTCCCAAACTAATAAAAGATTTTAAAAAAGACAAGTATTATTTCTCATTGTAAATGTTTAGATAAACTGTTCTTTAACATCGTTGCCCGAAAGAAGCCTACGTTTTATTGTTAGTTATCATGGCAAGTTACGTAATTAAATTTGTCATTTTTTTTTTTTTAATATTTATTCCTTTCTGAAAGAGAGAGACAGAGCACAAACAGGGGAGAGGCAGAGAGAGAGGCAGACACAGAATCCAAAGCAGGCTCCAGGCTCTGAGCTGTCAGCACAGTGCCCGACATGGGGCTTGAACCCACGAGCCACAAGATCATGATCTGAGCAGAAGTCAGACACTTAACTGATTGAGCCACCCAGGCGCCCCAACATCTGTCTTTCTTGAAGAAGGACTTATTTCTCTAAGGAGCTTATATACCCAGTATTCCACTGACAGGGTATGCACCATACCCAGATTCCTTACAAAAACAAATTAAATTGGGCCATTAGAATACCTTCAGAAATCATACAGGGATTAAAAAAAAAACAAAACAAAACACAACAATGCAATCACTATAACACAAATACAATTCATTCTTTTATTAAAAAATTTTTTTTAACATTTATTCATTTTTTGAGACAGAGACAGAGTGTGAGTGGGGGAGGCGCAGAGAGAGAGGGAGACAGAATCCAAAGCAGGCTCCAAGTTCCGAGCTGTCAGCACAGAGCCTGACGGCGGGGCTCGAACTCACGGACCGTGAGATCATGACCTGAGCCAAAGTTGGACGCTTAAACGAATGAGCTACCCAGGTGCCCCTCTTTTCTTATATTCAAACAACAATTTTAGTGTTGAAAATACGCACAATCTGTATCTCCAAGTGTAAAATATCCTGGTTTAGAACATCTTAACTATGCAAGTTGATATTCATGTTCATTTTTTTTAACCTGAGAGCTAGTCAATTCTATTTAAATAGCTTTTATTATAAACTCAGAATTGATTACTATGTCTTACCTGGGGGCTATTATTTTATCTTATTTGGTATTTACTTTAAATTTTTTTTTTTAACGTTTTATTTATTTTTGAGACAGAGAGAGACAGAGCATGAACAGGGGAGGGTCAGCGAGAGGGAGACACAGAATCTGAAACAGGCTCCAGGCTCTGAGCTGTCAGCACAGAGCCCGACGTGGGGCTCGAACTCACGGACCGCGAGATCATGACCTGAGCCGAAGTCGGCCGCTTAACCGACTGAGCCACCCAGGCGCCCCGTGGTATTTACTTTAAACCTCATTGCTGTGCAGGACAAGAATACTCTGAAAATATGACACACAAGGAAAGAAGCAATGGATAGACAAGCAGGATTAATACTTAAGATCCCATTATACATCAGCCAATTTACAGATACTCTCTTATTCACTGTAATTCTAAGAGATAGATATCATTTTACAGATAAGGAAACAGAGGGCCACAGGGTTAAATACTTTGCTAATGATCACTGAATAAACTTTAGAGCTGGGATTTAAATCCAAGACAAAACAAAGACTAAGCTCTTTTTATTACCTTAGTTTTCAAACTTTTTTACTGATGTACTTCTACTGACAGAAGCCTGAACACACACATGGAGCAAGAAGGAGGGAATAAGCGTGTGTGTGCACACAGGTGCATGCACTGGGAGGAGAGGAAAACAGTGGAGCAGTTACACAAAAGTGAAGGTCTTCCATTTTATATTACCAATGTGTAACACTCTGATGAATTCATAATGCCTGCTTGCTTTAATATATAAAGAATGTTTTATATAACTTATCACTGAGAAAAACTGGGGTGTTGGGTAGATGGTCATGCTAATTCTGTGACTTTAATTTTTTTTTTAATGTTTTTATTTATTTTTGAGACAGAGAGAGACAGAGCATGAGCACGGGAGGGGAAGAGAGAGAGGGAGACACAGAATACGAAGCAGGCTCCAGGCTCGGAGCTGTCAGCACAGAGCCCAACATGGGGCTCGAACTCACTCACGGAGTGTGAGATCATGACCTGAGCTGAAGTTGGACGCTTAGCTGACTGAGCCACCCAGGCGCCCTGCTAATTCTGTGACTGTAAATATTCCTTTACTATCTTCATAGCCTTGTAGGAGTATGACACCCTAGTATGAGAAGCCCCAAACTAGATCATGGTCTCTGAGAAGGTCATAGCTTTTCCTAAAGTATCAGGAAACAGCCTTATGTTCTCTAGGCAGTTAAGTCTGAATATGAACTCTGGGCATGGCTGTGTTGTTAGTAATATGGAAATTAGACTAATTATGGCAGCATTCCAAAGAAAACAGAACTAGGAAGAAAGTTACCATTAAAACGTCAGTAAGGCATTGCTTCATACGTTTCTATAATAGAATATCTATTTTGAAAGGTAATTTGAAAATTCAAGAAATCTGCCTTTTTCCTAAAAGACAAATTGTGACTTTGAACTAAAATAAAAACTCAACTTGTTAAAAAATAAATAAAATAAAATAAAATAAAATAAAATAAAATAAAATAAAATAAAATAATAAAATAAAAGACAAATTGTAAATCAAAGTTTATCCTAATTCTAAAACAATACCTTTAATGGATTATTTTCAATTTTAACAAATTTTCTTTTAGACATAATTCTTTATATTTAAGATTTTATAGTTGATAAACCATTAGTTATTCTACCCATCTATTACCTGATCCACATAACAATCTAATAAGGTAGGAAGAGATGCTAATCTTGCCAACAAAACTACTAACGTGTGAAAACATAACTCACACATCACAAGCTCTTAATGTTTCATTAATAGTTTTATAAACTTAAAAAACTTTTTTAAATTTATTTTTATTTTTTTATTTTAGAGATGGAGTGTGAGTGGGGGAGTGGGGCAGAGGAAGAGAGAGAGAGAGAGAGAGAGAGAGAGAGAGAGAGAGAGAGAATCCTAAGCAGGCTCCACACAGTACAGAGCCCGACACAGAGCTCAATCCCGTGGCCCTGGGATGATGACCTGAGCCAAGATCAAGAACAGGATGCCCAAATGACTGAGCCACGCAGATGCCCCAGTTTTATAAACTTTTAAAATGAATAAACATATAATCAAAACTAAGTTTTGGACATGCAAAGTATAGTGTCTTCCTTTACTAGGTCATTTTCACGGTATAAACAAAACTATTGTCTTTTTTACTTTACAGAAAAAAACTTGAAAATCAGACGTATTATTAGTTCATAATAGTTCATAAATAAAAGTTTTATTTGAAAATATAATCCTTTATTTTACCTATGAGAAGGCAAAATATAAATGTTTTAATTTTTTTTTAATTTTTATTTATTTTTGAGAGAGAGAAAGCGAGAGAGAGAGAGGGACAGCATGAGCGGGGTAGGGGCAGAGAGAGAGGCAGACACAGAATCAAAGCAGGCTCTAGGCTCCGAGCAGTCAGCAGAGAGCCTGACGCGGGGCTCAAAGTCGTGAACTGTGAGATCATGACCTAAGATGAGGTCGGACGCTTAACGACTGAGCCACACAGGCGCACCTGCATTAAACAGAATTTAAATAAAAGCTTGAAATAAAAAACAATACCATTTATATTAGTCCTAGCGAACACAGTTTAAGTAAAGGCTCAGGTCATGATCTCACGGTTCAGGGTTTGAGGTCTGCATCGGGCTCTGTGCTAACAGCTCAAAGCCTGGAGCCTGCTACAGATCCTGTGTCTCCCTCGCTCTCTGCCCCTCCCCAGCTCGCGCTCTGTCTCAATCTCTCTCTCAAAAATAAAGAAAAATGTTTTAAAAAATTAAAACATTTATATTTTGCCTTCTCATAGGTAAAATAAGAGATTATATTTTCAAATAAAACTGTTAATATGAACTGCTAATATGTCTGATTTTCAAGTTTTTTTTCTATAAGGTAAAAAAGACAATAGGTTTGTTTATACTGTGAAAATGATGTAGTAAAGGAAGACACTATACAGAGACAGGGGAACAGGAGATCCGAAGCGGGCTCTGCACTGACAGGCTGACAGCAGACAGCCCAATGCGGGGCTCCAACTCACGGACTGTAAGATCATGACCTGAGCACAGACGTTCAACCGACTGAGCCACTCAGGCACCCCTATAAACGTTTTAAAACATCCAATAGAGAATTTATTTCAAACAATATTTGTTTATTTAACTTCTTAATGAGTACATATACATTATCTGTAATAACTATCTAATGGTATTGGAAGTTTTTTTTTATTTTTTAATTTTTTTTTAACGTTATTTATTTTTGAGAGGAGAGAGAGCATGAGCGGGGAAGGAGAGAGAAAGAGGGAGACACAGAATATGCAACAGGCTCCAGGCTCTGAGCTGTCAGCACGGAGCCTGACACCGGGCTCGAACTCACGGACCGTGAGATCATGACCTGAGCTTGAAGTCAGATGCTCAACAGACTGAGCCACCTAGGCGCCCCTAATGGTATTGGAAGTTTTAAATGAAAAGTGGTTGGATAAAACATTTTCATCAGAAAAGCGAAGTGATTAACATCAATTTTTTTTTTTAAAGTGGTATTTTTGGCTTGTCACAGAGCACTTAAGCAGTCAGCAGAAGAGGGCAGACACAGTACAGGATGAGGGTACCTGACGTGGAAGTAGGGGAGACAGGGTGCTAGAAGCCAAGTAGATCTGTCTTTACCTCCTTGTGAGTCACACCCTTGCCAAGAATCAAGCATCTTTCTAATCCTATAAAAAAACATACCCTGTGTCCTTTCCTGTCCAACCTCACATGTATGTACTGCCTAATTACAGTTGCCCCTCACCTGATGCTTTGTGCTGGCTAAGGTCTGAGGCATCTAGAAACCTGGCGATGATTGTGGGGAAAGCCTTAAGACTCATTTTTTTTTTTCAAGTTTATTTATTTATTTTGAGAGCGAGTACGTCTGAGAGCCAGGGAGAAGCAGAGAGACAGGGAGAGACAGAATCCCAAGCAGGCTCCGCACTGTTCTGACCCTGAGATCAGACCTGAGCTGAAATCAAGAGTCAGTTGTTTAACTGACTGAGCTACCCAGGTGCCCCACCCTCAGATTCATTTATGTTACTGGATAAAAGATGGGCCTGGGGGGTATTTTATGAGCTACACTGGCTGTCAGTGCTGAAGGCCAGAACTTAAGAGTTAACATTCTATCCTATTATCTTGTAATCTAAAAACTTGTAAAAGAATAACTCTACTTCTCTTTTCTTAAAAATCCCTTCAGAGGGAGAACCTGACTTGATCATTTAAGCAAAGCATTTAAGCTATCCCTCGCTCTCCCAAAGCCACAATAAAACAAACAACAACCAAAACCTAACAACTGAATATTTAAAAAGGCTTTAAGGAGAAAGAATATCCAGATTGAATAAGAGTGAGAGGAAAAATAACTTATGTTAAGTTTCTTACCTAAAGTAAGTAGCAATGCAGAGAATAACCACCAACATAGGATAATATATGTAGAATCCATCTGCAATAAAGGATAAAACTTTCATGGAACCCATAATCTAAAGAGGCAAAAAAAAAAAAAAGTAAGTTAAATTAGTACAATTCTGTATTTTTCATTCCTTTCCACCATTAAAAAAATTCACTCATCACCAGTCTTATTAACAAATTTGGACTTTTCAAAAAGTAGAAATAAAGCACTAAATGGACTGATTTTAAGATCTCATCACAAAAAAAACTTGTAACGATGTGAGGTGATGGGTGTTAACTTTTTGTGGCAATCATTTCAAAATACCTACACGTATCGAATCATTCTATTGTACACTTTACGCTACATACAATGTTATATGTCACTTACATCGAATTTGCTTATTTATTAAGGTTTTCCACATAAAGAAAATTAATATTTTATAAATATTACTAAAAATTATCATGTACATGAAGATTATAAATATGAAAGCTAATATTATAGATATCAGGTCTATTGATATTGCTCATCTGGTCAACCTATGTGAACCAAAAAACTTTGTTTTTTTTTACAATAAAAGAGAACAAAATCATTTGTACCCAGATACAACCTTTAAAATAAGTTCGATATTTTAAAAAATCCTAATAACACTATAGAACATTTCTGTTGGCATTAAAAGAAATTCCACAATAATACATCTTGTAGAGACAACAAATCTAAAAAAACTGTTTCCTGACCATACTTACAGATGTATAAGCAGTTGGCTGAGTATTCTGGTGAGAGATGGATGAATCCATATGGGTCAAACCCAAGAAATTAAGACATAAAGGAGGAGTCAAACGGCAAAATAACCTGCAATAAGCATATATAAACAGAGTAAGAAAAAATATAGCAGCAAAGTACATTTTATTATGTTGTTATTTTCATCTATTTGTATTACATATATCTTGAATTCTTAATGCAAACTGCCCTTATTTGAGAGACATTCTGAATATCCTATTAATCACATCTCCCTAAAACATCAGGGCAAAACTCCAGCCTCAGGCTGCTTGCTTTGGTTGCGTCTGCCACTGTTTCATCCTAAGATTTGTGCAGTACCTGAAGAATTTTCGTACGCACTTTATTCAAATCTACCATCTGTGCAATCCGTGTCCACATGACCAGGACAGCAATATCCTCGAGGGGAACTGTACTCAGTACATAAAGGAGCTGAAGTTGTATTGAAGTAGGTCACTCTGACAAGTTCAGGTACAAAGAACTGTTAGAGCTCAGTTTTGTCCAGATAAAAAGAGAACCTCACAGAGCTATAGAGTTGGAGAACAGGTGGGGAGGAAAATGAAGGGAGGGTGTGAATACAAAGAGGAAATATGGGGAGTTATTTTGTGATGATGGAACAGTTCTGTATCTTGATTGTGGTGGTGGTTATGTGAATCTACACACATACATACACACACACACACACACACACACACGCACATGAATGAAGGATAAAAAGTGGTAAGAACTAAATAAGGTCTGTAACCTAATTCAGAGTAATATATCAATGTACAGTTCCTGGTTTGGATATTGTACAATAGCTATATAAAATTTCTCCATTTGGGGAAGCTGGGTGAAGGTTAGTTAGTAGGACCCTTTGTACTGTATTTGCAACTTCCTGTGACTCTATAATTATTTGAGGGAAAAAAGATTTAAAGAAAAAAGTCTGAAAGATGCTTCAGATAAGGATTTCTCTGGGAACCTGCCTAAGTGCAGCCTATTTTATAAATACCTAATATGACCAACTTACCAACAGGGACAAACAATAGCACAACCTAGCTATTACTAGCAATACTCTCTTAGCAAAGGATATTCCTGTTCATTTTAAGTCCTTCCCAATGCAGTTTGATGCCACTGAATCACCGAACACTCTAGGTCTGACTTAGCCTCTAAACTCTCAAATGGTCCTAGTATTTACCAACCTATTTATTGAATCTCTAACTTGTAAGTCCAGGTTGTCTTTCTTTTCGTTCCTAACCTAGTAAACCTCTTGTATTATAACCTTAAACTTCAAGCAGGATTTAGCTAGCAATCAGCAAACATCTAATGCTTAAACATAATCAATGAGCTCACATAAATGCAGGTGTTAGTGGAATGCTCAGAAACAATAAAAAAGAAAAGGGACATCCATAGACTACATGCAGTGGGGTCACTCCCTTGTGTCTAAACACACTCCTACTTACATGCCACTGAACAGAAGGCTGTAAGCATCAGTCTGGTGATGTGAAGCCAAGTAATAATAGTTAAAGACACGAATCCTGAACACAGTAGAATAAACACAGATACTCAGAAAGAAGATACTCAGGAAGCAAGCAATCTGAAAAATGAAAACAAACAAAATCAGTTTAAGACTAACAGACTTAAGACTAACGGACCTTGGCACTTTATACACTCTCACAAGCATTATCCTTTATCTCCAGCTAACATTTATTGACATTCTAAACATTTTAGAACACAGTTCAGGTTTTAAACACCTGTAACTGGTTTAAACACAGTAACAGGGTTTTTTTTAACCACCTAAGAAAATGAATTTATGAAAAAAATCTACGTCTTAACCAGTTCAATATCCTGTCCATAAGTTTCAATTTTTTTTTTCAATTTTTTTTATTTATTTTTGGGACAGAGAGAGACAGAGCATGAACGGGGGAGGTGCAGAGAGAGAGGGAGACACAGAATCGGAAACAGGCTCCAGGCTCTGAGCCATCAGCCCCGAGCCTGACGCGGGGCTCGAACTCACGGACCGCGAGATCGTGACCTGGCTGAAGTCGGACGCTTAACCGACTGCGCCACCCAGGCGCCCCTGTCCATAAGTTTCAAATCCACCTCCTGAAGTGAGCCCGTTCTCCCGTGCCCTTGGCTACCCTTCCCGCGAAGACTGTACATTATGCAGCTTCGCTGGCATCAGCAGGATCAAAGTATTCTCATAAAAGAATTCTGCACTATTTTGCACCTTGTCATCCCTCCTCAAACACAGTTTTTAGTTTTTATGGTCTGATAAATGGATGAAGCTCATTTTTGAAAGTCTGAATAACACTATGGGCAACTTCACTGCTTTCATTATTATTAGATTATATAAAGAAAAAACACAGTTGATGACTAGACTATGAACTGACGTATGTTTATGACAGATGTAAAATAAACTGACCTCTATATAAATATAATTGTATGTTTTCTCAGCCAGCTGTATGAAGACTGCGAAGAGGGATAAGACAGGTGTAGTGCTAAAGAATGTGCATTCTGACCACACAACAATCACAGAGAAGATGGACAAAACCACAGCAAGTATCCTATAAAACCACGGTCTCAAAAGACATTCCCAGTACCATTCTGGAAGATAAAAGAAAAAAATGATTAGGAAAAATCATAAAAGAATAAGATATTTATATTGTTTCAAAATATCTCCATACAGGATCCATAACTGCAAAGAAGAAAACAGTAATATCACAGTAGAGGAACCAGGCAGGTACCATGTTCACCAAATAATCACCAATAACAGGATAAACTGACATCATGTGCCTCCTGCTATGAAGCACTAAGAACACAATGTCATTGCTGCAGTATTCCCACCAAAAATGCAAAACTTGCATCCAACATGAGAAAATACCAGACTCAAATCCAGGGACACCTAATAAAAAACTGGCCTATAGTCTCCGAAAACACCAATGTCAGAAGACACAAATAGAGACTGAGAAATTATTCCAGATAAATGGAAACTAGGGAGACGGACACCTGAATACAATGCATGATCTGGGATTTTTTTTTTTACAAAGAATATTTTAGAACAATTCGCAAAATCTGAGTAAGGTGTACAGAAACAGCTCTGTATCAAAGTTCATTTCCTGATCTGGTCACTGTATTTGGTTAGTAAGAAAATGTCTTTATTTTTAGAAAACAGACACTGAAACATTTAGGAGCAAAGAGGCATCATGTCTGGAATTCAACTTTGAAAAGATTAAGGAAAAATACATATACAGAGAGAAAGATAAAGTAAATGAATCTGAGTGAAGTATATACAAAAATTCTTTGTACTATTCTGCTAACTTTTGGTTAAGTCTGACATTTTTTAACAACAACAACAAAAAGATAGCTCACCGAATTGAAAAGGCTACGTTTTCACTTCATTCACTGAAGCGCTGAGTGAGCTCTTAGCTCAGACTCTAAATCTTTCAACCCTACTCTCAGCACAATTCCTGATGAATTCAATGTCCACACCAGTGATCCTTTTTTCAATATCCTAGGGTCTTTCACTTCCTTGACCTCCTTTCCTCCAGTGATCTCATCCTCCACTCCACCTCAACTACTCATTCTCAGTCATCCCTAAACCTCTTACTGCCCTTCCTGCCCTCTCAGCATTTCACCGAGAAACTGGCAGAAGGGAACCTCCCCAAGTTCCTGCCACTACCTCTTCTCACCTGCTTAGGTACACCCGTGCCTTACCTCCTAATCTAAGGGCAATCTCTACATTGTTCACTATTTCCCATTTCATCTCTGCTACTCATGAACATCACCCCAGCGATGCTCTTCGCTCATTACATTTCCTCTAAGATATTGTTCCCAAATTACATGCTATAATTTATCTTGACCTTGCCATTCTCCTTCAGCTACTACCTCTTTTCTCTACTCCATTTTATAAGGAAAACTTTTGAGAGTTTTGTATTCTCCTTGCCTCTAATTGTTCTCCTCCAGATTTCTTTTAAATTCAGCTGGGCTTTTGTTTGTCTGTTTGTTTTTTACCTTTTTCTCTTTTCCACCCCCACCTCACTTCTCTGAAGTCAACCTATTGGGAAATGTACTTTACACACACCTTTCCTCAAAACACCTCACTATCCTGCTTTTCTTCCTTCCTCACTGGGTTCCTCCATTAACCTGATGTCTACATTCTGGTATCTTCTTTATACCTTTCTGTGTATATAGTCTACTTTCTCACTCCATAAAGCCAGGAATTTTTGTCATTACACTTATTGATATATACCCAACACCCAACAACATACAGCATATATGTCTCAAGTATTTGTTGAATTAATTAAAAACAAGTATTTCTTTCATTTAATTAGAAAAGATCTTTGTTGAAGTAGTTTTCTAACATATGTTATGGCCATTATGTCTTCATACTCAAGACCAAACACGGCAAAAAGAATCAAATGAACATAACTGTTTATGTAAACAAATAAGCTAAATGGAAGCTTTCATACTGTGACACTTGCCATATTTTCATTAAGTTCTTTGTATTAAATTTGATAACATTGAGAGAGTATCATAAATAATCATTAAAGAGAATGAAATAATTCTGACTACTTATGTAGGTTTTATAAATAGACTAAAAGATGTAAATAATCAAAGAGGACTTCTTAGGGGAATATTTTAGTAGTATGTCAAGACTAAAGAAGAGACCCAAGCTTGTGATATAAAACTGCTTAAAGTTCTAATTATTTTAAGTATACATCATGAATATATAATATACTTGAGGTATTGCATATATTTTTGCATAGCATTTTGGTTATCTGTGAAGTAACAGTGGAAACTGATAGATTATACATTGTATGACAAGTAAAACAGTTTTGGAGGGGGAAGTTTATCAGACACATAATATTACCACATGGTATATGTCAAATAATACAAATACAATTCAACTCTGCACTGGGGAAAATATATACTTTCTTTCTCTAGAAAAATTATCATCATTAAATTCTGAAATTTATGTAAAATTACATACCAACTGTAGGATTATAAAAATATTGGAGAAATTTATTTTCTGGCTCTGGTGACTGAAAGGTGTGAACAAACTGACGAGTAGCACTAGTTTCATTTTTTGCTACATCTTCGAGATAAAATGCTTGTTCCAAAAGAATCTGCCATTGTACTTGAGTTCGACGGTGTCTCTGAACTGAATAAATCACCTAAAAAAGAGAATTTGGGTATATCTGTCAATGTTCTGATCCATTTCTATACATCCCTCCAGAGAGCATGTTTTGATGGGGAAGTGTTAATGGCACGTGGCATTTACTGATTGGGGCCAAGAATGTTAATATTCTAAGACATATTTAACAATTAGGCTCAGTGAGTAATTTTCCCTCCCCAAATGCCAACAGTACCCCTGTTGAGAAACACAAAGTTAAAACACCTCAAAGAATGATACAAGGATCAAAGAAAGCTTCAAATACACATTTACTCGAAAATCGCTTTTTGTGGGCAGCAATTATAAATCTAATTAAAATCATCAGTAAGTAAAAAAGCTATTATTAATAAAGTCACCTGTTTATGTAGTTTTACCAGACTTTTTTCACTTGGGTAGGTATTATGCTTTTCATCAAAATCTTCATAATCATCCATGTTCCTACCCATTTTTTCCTGATACTCTGTAGGGCACTAAAAGGGAAAAGTAGATATTTTTAAATCTCATGTGCAAAAAAGTAAAATTATATTTTTATTTAAAAATTTGCCACTCTTGGGCATATCTAATTTTCTCAAAAACATCTTCTTCCTTTACTGGCATCTCTAGATATTTGGATTGTTAGTGGCTGACATTTCCTTGAAAATGTTCTAGAAGATGTATTAAGTGTCTTCTTACCTTGAGAGCTTACCTACATGAAGCAACTAGTATTTGAGAGGATTAGGCTATGCAGGCAACCTGACGGAACTGTCAATTATTTTCCTAGCTAAAAACAAAAAAGAATCGCAACAAACCCAAGACGTTGAATTTTTAAAAGGCATTGTAGAGAAAAACAAACACGTAATTTGGAGCCATCTGCCCTATTATTTATTTATTACCTATCTGAATTTGGGCAAGTTACTTAACCTCCCTGAATAGGTCTCAAAAGGTAGCAATATAAAGAGAAAAGGTTAGAGAACTGATTCTCATTACCATCAACTTAGCCAAAGGGAACACTAGCTAATAATCAGTATAATAGATTTAAAATATAGAAAAAGAAATAGTTCAGTGGTTCTATGGTTGCAAAGACAACTATTGAGAAGTCCATTTTTAGAATAATCATTTTGGAAGTATATGAATACCCTAATTCAATACCAATGCATCAAAACCTTAATTTTATAGCTTCTCGTTAAATATCTGTGTTAAATATCTCATAGGGTCATTCATTTTACAATTTATTTCATATATCATGAAATGACATGGTAGAAGCAATTGAAAGAGATTATTAAGGCTCTAGTTTATTACGGGAGGTGCACCTTTAGTGACCACATTCAATGACACTTAGAAACTATGAAGGTCCATCTCCATCACTGTGTCAGCAATCATTATCTATAACTTAACCTCTACATCCACATTTCAATGACAAATACTGCCAATAATTAAATGTCACACTGGTATTAACAAAAGAACAAATTCTAAGTATGGATTACTACTGATTTATGGTTAATATTTCCATGAAAATGGAAAGGAGATGGGAAGACCACAGTCACAGGCTGTTCTCACACTTTTCTGATGCTTTTATTATAATGTTACAGTCTACAAATTTATATTTCAAAAGAAAAAAGATGAGAATATGACAAATTACCTTTTTAAGTATCGTGTCAACGCATTTTCTCAATGGGTGGTTATACTTGATGCTTTCATTCACTTTACGAACCTCCTATAAAAAAAGTAAGAATAAAAATATTTCCATTTCTATACATCGTACATTTCAAATGAGACTGTCCTAGGTACTATATGTGTTCTCATAATTTTAATTTCAACCCAAGTTAGTTAGCATATACATGAAGTTCTGTTCACCAAATAGAAGTTCTTAAGAACATAAGTAAAAATACAAAGTTATAGAATAGCAATATCTATACCCTCATGATTTTTACTATTTTTTAAGATTTACTCTCTTATCACTTGCCTCTTGGTACACAAAGGTGAATGAGCATTATAAAAAGGTCATGAAAGATCAGACAAACTTTGCAATGCTGTGTTCTTCCACCTTGCTCAGCAAGCTCAGTTATCTCATTATCTAAAGTACAGTGAAGAAACCAGAGGAAGAAGCAACAGGCAACAAGCGTCACAAAGCACCGGCTCCTTTCCAATGAGAGAGTTCCCTACAGCAGTCACAACTACTGACTCATCCCACATTCGTTATAAAGAGCACACTCTATGCCAGCACTGTGTTAAGCATAAGGTCACCACGATCCAGGCTGAAGGGTGTGGTAGGGAGACATGATGTTACAGGTCTTTAAAGATGACAGGCTGGTGATGAGCTAATTTAATAACCAATTTAGTGAATATGAAAAGTATAAAGGGGTTAGTTAGGAAGGGTAATCTTTACAACCAGCAGATCCCAAAGAAGAACAATAATTTCTATACTAATGAAACTTTTAAAAAGTTGGAACCACTGCTCTAGGCAGAAGAAATGGCACGTTCAAAGGCTGGGAGGCAAGAGAACTGACCAGGACAATAAAAAGAATATTCTGATTGGAGAGTAGAGAATGGCCCCAAGGAATACAAAACTAGAGGCAAGGAAACCACCTGGCATACAAAGTTATGAAAATATATTTATATCTTATATGACAAAAAAAATCATTTTCCCTAATATGTATGTGCTATCACAAATCAAGAGAAAATTGGGAAGACACAAAAGCAATACAATTGGCCAATATGCATCTGGAAAAATAGTCAAGCTCACTAAAAACAATTACAAATTTTAAAAATGAGAACAGTTTTTGGAAAGTAATTTAGCAATAACCATCAAAACTTACAATATGCAGACTTTAGGAATAACCTGTACCAATAGACATTGCTCCTGTCAGCAGCTCAGCTTACTGAGGAAAACAGGTATTATTCAAATAGAAATGGTATGGAAACTGCTGTGTAATCTAGTGTGAGAGGCTTTCTGATAAACTGATTGTTCAAGCTGAGATAAAAGCTTGAGTAGGAGTAAGGTCAGCAAACCAAAGGAAGGGGCGAGAATACTCCAAACAGCGGAACAGCCAGTATAAAGGCCTCCACGCAGAAGTGCGTAAGGAGTTTCAAGGAACTGAAAGTAGTACATGTGATCGCAGGGAAAAGGACAGTCAGCGGCTGCCTGAGCAGCACTTGATCAGGCTAAAGAAAAGCAAAGCACTCCAGAAGGCCTTTATAACGGTTTGTTTGAGGTCAACAAGTGACCTAAATATAGCAGGGACAAGAGAAGACTTGGGTTTTTAAAAGATGCTTGAATCATCATTACATTACAATTTTCTATTCCTAAACTGCCTTAAAGATTTGTTGACTTGTTAGCACAACTTTGAATATGAACCATACTGATTATATGTTATATGTAAAATATTGTATTCTTCCTTTAAATTCTTCAGCCATGTGACACAAAAATATGTACTGAAACAAGTTAACTACTGATATTTGCTATATCTGTTATAAATCTAAGGCTCCTTCAAAAGTTTGTAACTTTTGGGGCGCCTGGGTGGCGCAGTCGGTTAAGCGTCCGACTTCAGCCAGGTCACGATCTCGCGGTCTGTGAGTTCGAGCCCCGCGTCGGGCTCTGGGCTGATGGCTCAGAGCCTGGAGCCTGTTTCCGATTCTGTGTCTGCCTCTCTCTCTGCCCCTCCCCTGTTCATGCTCTGTCTCTCTCTGTCCCAAAAATAAATAAACGTTGAAAAAAAAAATTAAAAAAAAAAAAAAAAAAAAAGTTTGTAACTTTTGGGGCACCAGGGTGGCTCAGTTAAGCATCCAACTCTTGACTTTGGCTTAGGTCATGATCTCATGGTTTTGAGATCAAGCCCTGTGTGAGATTGTTTCTCTCCCTCTCCCTCTGCCCCTCCCTTGCTTGCACGTGTGTGCTCTCTCTCAAAAAAATAAAATAAATAAAATAAAATAAAATAAAATAAAATAAAATAAAATAAAATAAAATAAAATAAAATAAAATAAAATAAAAATAAAATAACAAAGACAGCACCAATGCCAGTCCTAGTTTTCCACATCCTATTCCTCAGTAGAGAGTTCCTACTTAACAAACAACAACAAAATCTATCTTTCTTCAGTCATTGACAATTCCTCCTAGCAAAATCCAGATCTTGCATAATTAACTGGATTTATGTTTCTTTTTAAAAAAAATTTTTTTTTTTCAACGTTTATTTATTTTTTTTTGGGACAGAGAGAGACAGAGCATGAACGGGGGAGGGGCAGAGAGAGAGGGAGACACAGAATCGGAAACAGGCTCCAGGCTCTGAGCCATCAGCCCAGAGCCTGACGCGGGGCTCGAACTCACGGACCGCGAGATCGTGACCTGGCTGAAGTCGGACGCTTAACCGACTGCGCCACCCAGGCGCCCCTGAATTTATATTTCTTGAAGGAATATTGAATAACTGGTAAAATCCATATTCCTCAAATCTGAAACAACTGAATTAGTACCAACTTTAAAGGGTAACAGTATCAAATTTAAATTATCTTTTAAAAATTATTTTCTTACTAAATACAAATTTTCAAGTTTTTTTCCAAAAATCTGAATTTTCAAATATAAACTTCCAAATATATCATAAATACAAAAATTATCAAACATACATTATCTTCTTTTGAAACATGTAATAATAGCCAGCAGATGCCTGAGGAAATGTAATAGAATACTATCTATGAATTTACTCCTACATTTTCAATCAATATATTCTACTGCAGTTCTTACTTTTTGTAGGGAATACATGCCAAAAAGCCAGTATTAGATTTTTCAATCACAACACTTTTAAGAGTAAAAGAAGGGCTCTGTAAGGTTACCCCAAGATGACAAGCATACCCTGCACTGTTGAATAATTGTTGCTGAATCTGTGGGTTAGAAGGTGGAGATGACACCTCATGAAGCTGGAATGGCCAACAGGAAGCTATCCAGGAAGCCATCCTACTGGATGGGACATACTGAAGGATCGCACATCACCAAATCTTCCATGTGAAACCCATTAACGTGCTAACAACAATAGCAACAAACCAATAGTGACTGACTGTTAGTTTAAACTTGCTTATTACCTCCATGACATCTTCTAAAGTCTCTTCTGCATCTGCTTTTTCTGTCATCAGTTTGGCTGCCTTAAAATATGTCTTCATAAGTAGATAACCTCTTTTTGCTCCATTCCAGTACGACCGAGGAATTTCTACCAAACCATATCCCAATAACAACACGAGGAGAAACAGGCCCCATGTATTTGCTGCAGCTATTCCAATTGTCTGAAGCTGGTTCCTGAGAAAGAGAAAACAGAAGCAGAGAGCTGTGAGAAAGAAATTTTTCCAACAATTTTATATATATATATTTTTTCCAAAAATATAAAATAAAACTAACTAGTGTTAAATGGTTTTTCAGGAAACAGCCCTACAAGATGGCTAGGATGGAAAAAAAGTATACATGAAAAAAAGTATACCTTCCAATCCTCAGCTACTTTTTTAGCAACAGCAGATAATCTGTGCGTTTTAAAAGGAAGTTAGAGCTTAACTGCAGAAATAGACTTTAACACAGGAAACACTGCTTCTATCATAGTTAAAATTAGAATCTAGGATAGTTCATGGTGAAAACTATATATATTTTTTCCCAAAGAAAAGATATTTTTCATTAGGTGCTTTCTTACTCAGTATTAACCAAGAGAAGCCTGAAAAAAATTTTAAAGTCTAAAAAATTTTATGTTGAGCCACACCTACACAAATCTCAGGAATGCAACAGTGAGAATTATCATTACTACTCTATTCCTAAATTTTTGAGATCTCTTCACATAACATTATATAGATCACAAGTATAATACAGATTTCAATTTTATTATAATGTCTGAATCTAACATCAAAGAGAAATATGCTCTCAAGGTATAGTCAGAACAAAAGAAAAAATATTCAACAAGCTCCAAAGAAAAAGAAACCTAAGGGGCACCTGGGTGGCTCAATCAGTTAAGCATCTGATTTCGGCCCGGTCATGATCTCATGGTGCATGAGTTTGAGCCCCACATCAGGTCATGATCTCATGGTTCGTGAGTTGGAGCCCTACATCGGGCTGTCTGCTGTTAGCACAGAGCCCACTTAGGATCCTGTCTCCCTCTCCCTCTCCCCCTCCCCTGCACGTGCACTCTCGCTCTCTCTCAAAAATAAACATTAAAAAAAAAACAAACTAGTTATTTTGTCATGTACAAAACTGTACACCTGAAACTAGTATTACACTGTATGTTAACTGGAATTAAAATAAAAACTGCAAAAAAATCATAAGTGTTAATACTTCTAACACATAGCTATTAGACAAATTAGTCCTTCATCTAATAGCTACATTTAATAGTTGTTCCATTTTTTTCTTCTTAGAAGTATGCATTATTCAGATTTCTTTTTGGGGAATCTATAAAACACATAACTCGGTATGTTTCTCAGTAAAATGTCTGTTTACCTGCCCATATGAGAGAAAAGTAAATTTTTAAAAATGTAAACATACATTAAAATAATATTAAGAAAACAACTTTTCTTACCATTCTAAGTGCAAATGTGGGTTTACAGCTACATATATTAAAAATGCTCCAAAAATCAGCAAATAGGTGCCATAATAGATTGCATTCTCAATCAGTGCAGTTTTGATCTTCCCAGTGATGGAAAACCCTCCTGATCTTGCATAGGACTGCATAAAAGGTAACAGAATCCTAGACGGTTGGAAAAACATGATTACAGAAACAACTGACATGCCTATTTATTCTCAAAATAGCAGAATGATGTGAATCTCAATTTTAATGTGTAGTTCTTTTCATAAATATGATTTTGAGTATTAATACTGAACAAACTATAACAGATAACTGAATATGTTTGTAATATTAGATTTTGGGGAGACCAAAGCACATTTCTGGGAGCAAGAGGCCACAATGACCAACAGCGAGTACAACGGTGTCACGAGTGACTTTAACGCCTTTATGAAGACTTTGGACTGCATTCAGACAACGAGGAATCTTTTTCTTTAACAGAAAGGAGATGTGATCAAATTTAAGTTTTCTAAAGACTGGTAAGTCTTCAGCAGAAAGAATGGACTGAAAGGAAACAAAACTGGGACTATGTGGGAGAGGGTAAGGAGTGGTGATATGGTAAGAAGCAGGAAGGGAGAAGCCTGGTTGTGAATACACTGATCGGAGGTACTTAGGACACATCCCAAAGAAGCTGCACTGGAAGTAGTTGGCTATCCAGCTTCAGAATTCGGGAGAGAGGATTAGAAATACAGATCGAGGAGTCATCACCATATCAGTGGTTCTGAAATAACACCAGTAGATGAGATTTGGAAGGGTGAATACGTAGAATGAGAAGGAAAGAACTAAGGCTGACCCTGGGAAAGATCATCTTTTAAAGGAGAGGTAGAGAACTAACAGGAGGAGCCAGTAAAGGAGACTGAGACAGATCAGTAGATATGGAAGAAAACCAAGGAGCACGTGGAGGAAAAAACAGAAGAAAGTGTTTCAAAGTGGAGAGAGAAAACAATAATCAAATGCTGCCAAGAAGTCTAGTAAATTAGGAACCTGTCTGTGTGAGTGGAGAAGTGGAGCTAGAAAATAGAGTTCAATGGGGTGAGGAAAGAGTAAGCAATGAGGAAATAAAGACAGTAAAAGTAAATGTAGACAATTCATTTAAGAAATTTGGCTGGGTAGGATAAACTGCAGTATATTCATATAATGGAAGATTTTACATAAATGACAAAGCAGAGAATACTGACACGTACAATAAGATGCAGATGAATTTCCAAATATGTGAGCAAAAAAAGAGGTACAGAAAAATACATACCATATTAATTCCATGTTTATAAAGTTCAAAAACAGGTAAAATTAATCTATAGTGATGGAAGTCAGAATCATGGCTACCTTTGGGGAGGGTAGGACTGGGAGAGGGACATGAGGGAAGCTTCTAGACTTAGCATGAACATTGTTAATATCCTATAATATCATCTGAGTGCTGGTTATATGGGTGTACTCACTTTGAAAAAAGTCAAACTGAACACAATTTGTGCACTTTTCTGTACTAATTTATACTTCAATAAAAAAGTCTCCCCCACCCCGAGGGGCACCTGGGTGGCTCAGTCAGTTAAGCATCCCACTTCAGCTCAGGTCATGATGTCTCAGTTCGTGAGTTCAAGCCTCAAGTCAGGCTTTCTGCTGTCAAGGCATGGCCTGCTTTGGATCCTCTGTCTCTCGGTCCCTCCCCCACTTGCTCTCTCTCTCTCTCTCTCAAAAAAAAAAAGTCTCCCTCTCAAAATTAAGCCGTGATGAATAGATCAATGAGGTTAGAAGCTAGGAAGTTGGAAAGGATTGCATTTGAGAGATCTGGCTTTTTTTTCTTTTCTTTTTTTTAAAAGGATGAGAGAATTGTATATGCTTTGTTGAAACCGGAAGCTGAAAGTATAGGTAGCAAGAGCTGAAGGAGATGGGTCCATACTTCAGGAAGAGGGATTTCACTTTGTAATCACTTTGAGAGTGACTCTTCCATTCTTTGAGTGGAAGGGAAAAGGACGGGTAGGGAGGTGTGCTGGTGGGAAGCTGAAAGAGTACCATGTGAGGACTTCTATTTTCACTGTGAAGTAGAAAGTAAAGTACTCTGAAAGGAGAAAAGGTGACTGATTCTAGGATGTAAAAGAGAGAGAAAGAGCCACAAAGGGAATAGTAGAGGTTTGAGGTCTGTAGTGATTAGGATTCACTGTGGAGAACAAAGAGCGAGCAGACTAGAGACACATAGAAGTCTGTCAATGCTGGGAGCCTGGATGAGTCGGATGAACACGAATTTACAGGTGCACTACCCGACTGTGCCGTGTGATTTCTCTTGCAAAATTCACTAGCTTCAGTTTTAGAGCTTAGTTGCCTGCAGAATATCTAAAATGCTCAGTAGGCAGTGAATAATGTGAATTTGGAACCCAGCAGAAAGACAAAGCTACCGTGGGTAGAAAGAAACATTTGGAATGCATCCGATTATGGTTACAATTAAAGCTATACAGAGAGGCTCAAGTAACAAGATGACCAAAGATGGGACCCTAGGGAATGCCAACATTCAGGAAATGGGCCACAGAAATAGAACCCATGAAGGAAATTCAGCAGGTTGGGCTAAGCAGATAGAAAGAAAACCAGGAGACAATGATGACCTTAGCAAGAGCAATTTCATTTAAAACTGGGACTGGAGGAAGACTAAATGGAAGAAGGTCAAGAGAGAAGGCAGTAACTAGAAGGGAATGGTGACAAGGAAAATTTTTGGTTTCTGTATTCTATTTCTTGTTTGTTGGGGGTTTTTCGTTTCATTTCTTCTAAGATGGGAGAGAAGTGAATGAGCAGAAAAGGAGAATATACAGATTTAAGAAAAAAAAAAAATTAACACTTGAATAAACCCTAACAATGAAGGTTCACAGAGAAAGTATAATCTTTTTCTTTTTACTTCAGCCAAAATTTAAAAACTTTTTATCCTTCACTATCACTTACCATGTTAAAAATTGTGATGTCCAATATACTACCCTCCAGAAAATTGGCATGATTCCATCAGGAATGTAACTCCATGGCTTGAAACATGGATGTTGGCTGTTTAACAACAATTTATAGCCAATTAATAAATGATGACTACTTAAATAAGTTATATAATTAACTTGTGCATGGCAAAGTTCATTTACATTCAGATATTAAATTACCGACTCCAGCTTCCAAAATTTCACAGAAAACTTAAAATTCAAAGCAGACCGTCAAACTAAAAAAAAAAAGAAACAAAGGGAACAAAACAGTTTGTTCTAGAGAGGAATGCCACTTAAATTTTCAACTTTTAGTGTATTTTCAGTCCTTCAGTAAAAGAGGGCATAATGTTCACTTAATAGACTGATAATGTGAGTCTTTAAAAGTGAATGAATATGTCAAGAAACTAAATCTCTGATTTGAATGCCTTTAAAACTGGTAACTGTCTTTAAAATACACACTCCATTTTGTGGGATTGGTTATTTTCTGGGGAGAGGGAACAGGGAGGTGAAAGAAATTAGGTGATTAACTCCTGGTAACTGGAGCCCTAACTGATTAGTCACTGTGGCACAGATCCCATGGACAGAGATGCCAGTATCTGTATATAATTCTGTTTGAATTTTCTGAACATATGTGTATCTTCCATTAATAGTCTTCCCTGACTATAAGGATACTGTTTAGTCTAGGAGCTTCCAACGATTCACAACTGCTGCTGATCCATATTCAATTTTTAATGTGCTTTAAAGGGAGTAACAGTTACATTTTAAATTTACCCTTATTCAGGTTAGATTAAAAAAATAATAAAAGCTGCATAAAGAAGCATGCAAACACTACTTAGAGCATTGGTAGAAGCTACACTCAACATTTATTAAACCTATTTACTTGGAAGTTTGATATGGATTTAACGTAACCTTTCAATAATTTGAACTTTATTCATTCTCGGTCTAAAACTATAATGCTTTCAAAAGATGCACAATATGAAAAGAACATCCTACATACAGAATAATCCCCTTATACAACCTTGTAAATCAGGCAAAAGAGAAAATGAAGGTTTTTTTTAGATTAGAGAGAGGCTGAGAAGAAAAAAAAAGCCATTGGAAGTCACATTCTTAGTAAGAGGTAGAACCAGGGCTAAAAAAATCAGGTCTTCTCCAAGTTTCTGCTTAGCATCTACTGAAAGGCCTCATGCACCAATAAATACGTAAAATTTATTTAAGCTTTACATTTAAATAGAATACAATGTAATTAAAAGTCTACTAGCAAAGGATGGGAGAGGCGTGGGGGATGAGTAGAAAAAGAAGATCAACTGTATAAATTTAAATCCCGAATGGTAAGAACAGACAATTTTAAAGTAATTTTTCCTCTACACTATTTAAAAAAAGAAAAAAAAAAAAAGGAAGAAAATACCTTGGAACTGGGGTAGCAGTTGCGTGGAATCCTGTAATGTTGCTGTTCTCGGTAGGGCTTGAGTTTGCGGCTGCATGCTTACACCGGTTGTATATTGTCTAAATCAATGAACACAAGGTTTAAAAATGAAAATCAGAAGGTTACAGAGTTACGGGATACTGGGGGGTATCAACCTATCCACCAGTGACCTTCCTGGTTATGTTTTTTAATGATCACATTCACAAAGATTTAAATACAAAAAGTTAAGCATGACCTTATATAATTTAGCTGTTTTAAGAACTAACATATCTCAAACATGCTGTATGATTACAATTGCCTTTCAAATTGCAAAACTCAGTTTCACCTCTTACCGTACTAACATCCAGAGGCAGTATGAAGACGATAAGAAAGCAGAGATACCAAGCTAGCAGTGTTCCAATAATTACAAGTCTATGCTGTTTCTTAAAGTCTCCATATCGATGAAGTAGGAATAATGCCAGAAAAAAGACAAAAACAATCTCGAGTCCCAAAGCTGCACCACTCATTATTGAATGTTCACTCTGACTAACCAAAAGTCATTCATGAGCAGGTCTGGATCATATCTGTAAAGTGGAAAAGAAAAAAAAGGTAGCATTAACATAAACAACCACTTGGAAATTTCCTAAATATTTGTTTATTGACGTGTTAATAAATTCTTTGGAAAATTGTCAGGCTTTACATTGAACTACAAATAGAAGGAAAAAGGGTATGCCTGGGTGTGTCAGTCGGTTGAGTGTCCCACTTCGGCTCAGGTCATGATCTCACAGTTCGTGAGGTCGAGCCTGGAATCAGGTTCGCTGCTGTCAGCACAGAGCCTGCTTTGGATCCTGTCCCACCACCGCCTTTCCTCCCCTACTCCACCCCCACTTGCAGTCTCTCTCTCTCTCAAAAATAAATAAAACATCAAAAAAAAAGAAATAGAAGGAAAAGGATAATTCCCACTCTCAAATACATATCTAATTTTTGAAAACAGATCTTAAAATCTTGACATAAATTGTATCTTCAGGAAAAAAGTTATCTTAATGAAAATTATACTACTTCTAAAAATATTGCAAAATAAGAATACTGAACGTGAACTGTTTCAAAAGTATCATTTGGAGTTTGTTCCTTACAGTTATAAGCCCCAACAGAAGTTTTATACAAATACACAATTGACTAGATCCTAAGTAATCAGACGTTTCATAAAATAAAGTTTTCCACAGTCCATTACTTAAAATGTTCCAAAAGAGGGAAAAACAGCAAGAAAAAGACCATTTGAAAACATTTCCTTTGTTTGAAATAGTTTGTTTTTTTGTGTGTGCTAATCTTGTCTTAACAATTTTAATGACTTGAAATTCTTACTTATTTACTGCTTCACAAAACACAGTACTTGATACTTAAACAACTTAGGTTTGAGCACTGTGGGTCCACTTACACATGGATTTTTTTTTTTTTTGATAAATACAGTACTTTATATGTCCTCTTCTTTATGACTTTCTTAATAACATTTTCTTTTCTGTAGCTTAGTTTATTATGAGTATATAATATGCATACAATATATGTTGAATCATTATGTCATACACCTGAAACTAATATAATGCTGAATGCTAATTATCTTCAATAAAAAATACTCACACTATAAAATAAACATCAAGTTCATCCAGTAAAACACACACATAGACATACACACAAAATATCTATTAATCGGCTGTTTACATTACAGGTAAGGCTTCTAATCAACAGTAGGCTATAAACAGTTAAGTTTCCAGGGAGTCAAAACTTATACGCAGATTTTCGACTGTACAGGGTTTGGCACCCCTGACCCTTGCAAATGTATACTTACCACTTTTCCATTTACCTATATAAATCTTACTTTCTTTAAAGAAAGTTACCTATTTTATATGTAGAAAAATTTACCAATGATTATTGAATAAAATCATACACTTGAGAATTGGTTTTTAATTTTTAAATTTTATTTAAATCCAAGGTAGTTAACATATAGTGTAATAATGATTTCAGGAGTAGAATTTAATGATTCATCGCTTATACAAAACACCCAGTGTTCATCCCAGCAAGTGTCCTCTTTAAAGCCTATCACCCATTTAGCCCATCCCCCCACCCAAAACCCCTCCAGCAACCCTCAGTTTGTTCTCTGTATTTAAAAGTGTCTTATGGTTTGCCTCTCTCTCTTATCTTATTTTTTCCTTCCCTTCCCCTATGTTCATCTGTTTTGTTTCTTAAATTCCACATATGAGAGAAAAATCATATGATATTTATCTTTGTCTGACTCACTTATTTCACTTAGCATAATACACTTTAGTTCTATCCACATTGTTGCAAATGGCAAGATTTCATTCTTTCTGATTGCTAAGTAATATTCCAGAGTGTGTGTGTGTCTGTGTGTGTGTGTGTGTGTGTGTGTGTGTGTATCACATCTTCTTTATCCCAAAACCAGCAGAAGAAGGGACATAGTAAAGATTAGAGCAGAAACCAAGGATATCAAAATTTAAAAAAAAGAAAGAAAAAAAACACAGCAGAACAGATCAACGAAACCGCGAGCTGGTTCTTTGAAAGAATTAACAAAATTGATACACCCCTATCCAGTTTGATCAAAAAGGATAGGATCCAGATAAAATCACAAATGAAAGAGGAGAGATCACAACCAACACGATAGAAATACAAACAACAATATGAGATTATGAACAATTATATGCCAACATATTGGTCAATCTGGAAGAAATTCCCAGAAATACATAAACTACCAAAACTGAAACAGGAAGAAATAGGAAATTTGAATAGACCCATAACCAGTAAAGAAATTGAATCAGTAATCAAAAATCTCAAAAGAGCCCAGGGCCAAATGGCTTTCCACGGGAATTCTACCAAACATTTAAAGAAAAGTTAACACCTATTCTTTTGAAGCTGTTCCAAAAAAAATAGAAATGGAAAGAAAACTTCCAAACTCATTCTATGAGGCCAGCATCACCCTGATTCCAAAACCAGACAAAGACCCCACTAAAAAGGAGAATACAGACCAAATTCCCTGATGGAACATGGATGCAAAAATTATCAACAAGGTACTAGCAAACTGAATCCAACAATACGTTAAAAGAATTATTCACCATGATTAAGTGCGATTTATTCCTGGATGTAGGGCTGGTTCAATACTGGCAAATCAATCAACATGATACATCACATTAATAAAAGAAAGGATAAGAACCACATGATCCTCTCAGTAGATGCAGAAAAAGCATTTGACAAAATACAACATCCTTTCTTGATAAAAACTCTCAAGAAAGTAGGGATAGAAGGATCATACCTTAAGATCATAAAGGCCACCTATGAAAGACCCACAGCTAATATCATCCTCAATGGGGAAAAACAGAGCTTTCTGCCTAAGGTCAAGAACACAACAGGGATGTCCACTCTCACCCATTGTTCAACATATGTTGGAAGTTCTAGCCTCAGCAATCAGACAACTAAAAGAAATAAAATGCATTCAAATCGGCAAGGAAGAAGTCAAACTTTTAATCTTCCCAGATGACATGACACTCTATGTGGAAAACCCAAGAGTCCACCAAAAACCTGCTAGAACGGATATGTGAATTCAGCAAAGTCACAGGATATGAAAATCAACATACAGAAATCTGTGGCATTTCTATATACCAATAAAGCAGCAGCAGAAATAGAAATCAAGGACTCAGTCCCATTTATAATTGCACCGAAAACCATAAAGTACCCAGGAACAAACTTAACCAAAGAGGTTAAAAAATCTATAGAAAGTTGGGGCGCCTGGGTGGCTCAGTCAGTTAAGCGTCCGACTTCGGCTCAGGTCATGATCTCGTAGCTCGTGAGTTCAAGCCCTGCGTCGGCCTCTGTGCTGACGGCTCAGAGCCTGGAGCCTGTTTCAGATTCTGTGTCTCCCTCTCTCTCTCTGACCCTCACCTGTTCATGCTCGGTCTCTCTCTCAAAAATAAATAAACGTTAAAAAAAAAAAATAAGAAAATAGAAAGCTTATGAAAGAAACTGAAGAAAACACAAAGAAATAAAAAACATTCCATGCTCATGGAAAAACATTCCATGCTCATGGATTGGAAGAACAAATATTGTTAAAATGCTGATACTACCTGAAGCAATCTACACATTCAATGCAATCCCTATCAAAATAACACCAGCATTCTTCACAGAGCTAGAACAAACAATTCTGAAATTTGTATGGAACCAGAAAGACCCCAAATAGCCAAAATAATGTTAAAAAAGAAAACCAAAGTTGGAGACATGACAATTCCAGACTTCAAGTTATATTACAAACCTGTAATCATCAACACTTGAAAATATTCTTAATTATAAATGCTGATAATACAGACACCAGCAAATGGTTTATTTTTTTCTCTCTCTATGCTTTTAAAATAATTTACCTTTACTAACTAAATGCAGCATGTTTGGTTCACCTTTGTAAAATCAATTTTAGGCATTTTTGTTGGGTCCATGGACTAACTACACTATTCCAAGTAATAAGTATCTTAATAGTGAATCAAGATTGGATACAAAGGGGCGTCTGTGGCTACATCAGTTGGGTGTCTGACTTCGGCTCAGGTCATGATCTCAGGGTCCATGAGTTGGAGCTCCGCATCTGACTCTGTGCTGACAGCTTGGAGCCTAGAGCCTGCTTCAGATTCTGTGTGTGTGTGTCTCTCTCTCTGACCCTTCCTTTGTGTATTTCAACTAAACATTCCTTTGTGTATTTCAACCAGTATTTTCATATTTTTTAAATATTTCAAATTGACCCTCTTTCATCACTCTATCACCATATCCTGCAATATCTTTCTTCAAAGCACTTATCCACCTGATATAATGTATATTTATATTTATTTTCTCCCTGTAGCCCTTTTCCTCCATCCCCACCTCCCAGACTTTATGAGAGCAGAGACTTGACTATTCAGTACTATATCCCATGTCTCTAATATAGTATTCAGCATACAGTAGATATTCAAAGAGTATTTGTTGAATGAATGAATAAGTGAATAAAAACATTACATTTGAGTATATACATAATTTTTATTAATGCTGACTATAAAGGCAACATAAAACTCTTGTTATGTTCTTCAAAACCGATTTTACAAATACTTATCACAACTCAAAGACTTACTACATCTCTGCCACTACTAACTACTACTCAAAATTTCAAAATTCAATTTCTATGAGAAAAACTTATACCATCACAATAAGAGTAGGTCAAATCTTATTTGTAATTCAAGAATAGATTAAATGGATAACTCCATGCAGAATGTGCTGATGAAAGCCATTACCATCTTCAAGATCCAGCTTTTAAACAGACATAACTCAATGTGAATTTAAATGTAACATAGTTACTATCTGAAAATCCCTTTATGGTTTGACTGAGATATTTACTTTCCTGAAATTGTCCAGTCCAAGGAATATGGTAGTCATAGAAAAAAGACTGAATATCAGAGATTACCAAGGAAATGCTAAAGTATGGCAGAAGCAAATGACAGATTATTGAAGTATAAGAAATGATATTAAGATTATCTAGTAACATTTGAAAATTACCATAACATTAATGGAAAAACTCAATTCACACATTTTACATTTATTATAATATGCATGAAAAACACTTAAGACATTGGGGCGCCAGGGGGGCTCAGTCGGTTAAGCGACCAACTTCAGCTCAGGTCATGATCTCACAGTTTGTGGGTTCGAGGTCCGCCTGGGGCTCTGTGCTGACAGCTCCGAGCCTGGAGCCTGCTTCGGATTCTGTGTCTCCCTCCCTCTCTCTGCCCCTCTCCTGCTTGTACTCTCTCTCTCAAAAATAAATAGACATTAAAAAAATTTTTTTAAGGAAAACACTAAGACAAAAATGAATTATAAGATTGTTGGCACAGGCAAACAACAAAATCAGTTATAAACTTACCACAAGCTACTAATATTTTTTTTTTTACAGTAGCTGTCAATTTTTCAGTCTGATTCGATTGCACTTTAAAAATCTTATAGATGAATAAAGAGAACTATGGATCCCTTATTCTAGTAATAAAGAAATGGTTTGGTTCGATCTCTTCCATTCTCAGTGTATTAGTCTCCTATTCCTGCTATAAACAATTCCTATAAACTCAGAGGCTTAAAACAACACCCTTATATCATAGTTTCTGTGGGTCAGATGTCCAGGCACAAGTTGGCTCAACTGAATTCTCAAGATCAAAAGCAAGGTGTCAGCAGGTCTGTGTTCCTCTCTGGAGACTCTGGGGGAAGAATGTACTTCTAAGTTCATCCAGGCTATTGACATAATTCAGTTTGTTATAGTTTTAGAGCTGAGATCGCCATTTCCTTGTTGGCCGTCAGCTGGCATTTACCCTTAGCTCCAGAGGTCTCTTTCAGTCTTTGCATGTGGCCCTGTGTACCTCAGAGACAGCAATGGTTTGTCAAATCCTCTCAGGAATCTTGGACTTTCTCTTCCACTCTCGGGGGGAGAAAACTCTGCTTTCAAGGGCTTATCTGATCTCACTGGGACAATGTGGATAATCTAGTCATATTTACTGGTTCCAAAGATTAAGGCATACATATCCTTTAGGGTCTATTATTCTGTTTACCACACCGTCCATTCTGTTCAACCTGAACTCCTGTTGTCTTGTTATGGCACAAGGTTAGGCCTAAGGGCCCCATTAAACTGGAGATGAAAATTGGGGTTTCCCTAATCTTAGGTGAGAAAATAATAGTTTCAAAGTCCATAACTTTGACCTGTACCTAAATTCAAGTGAGGAATTATTTTTTTCAGTCTAGAATGACAGCACTTTTCAAGGTTCTTTACGAATCTCTATATCCTGTTTTGGTTATTTCAGCTCAATAATTTTGTGTTCAAAGCTAGAGGCACACCTTATTCCCCATCTGATCTAGTTATCTGTATGTTCAATTAATAAAGTAACTGTCAATTAAAATCTAATAAAAATATAGATTAGACAACTCAGGTTTGGTTTAGTAAAAAAAACTCATAACCAAGGAGTACAGCAATTCGGCGATATGTATCAGATACCTTTAGAAAGGTACATATCCTTTGTCCTAGCAATCCCTCTTCAAATAACCTAAAGAAAACCCAAAATGTGAACAAAAATTGATCTACGATATTATCTTTCATGGCAGCATTATTTAAACATGAAAACATAGCAACAACTTAAATGTTTGTACTAAATAGTCTAGGAAGTCTCAAAAGCGTCCACCAGTCTCATCGCTGTCCACTGCCCTTTTGAAAAAAGCAGCCAAGGGTTTCATAAATCACTAATCCTGCAAACCTGTCCATACTGATGGGAGCAGGGATCTGTGCATGTGTCAAGGACTACAGAACAGCAACACTCCACTACAGGCTGCGATTCAAAGAAGCCACCAGATTCCCCAGTCTGGAAGAAAGGTGAGATCCACAGGGGCACTTTAGAGATGGCAAAGGGACAGGGGTGGGGTCCGAGGAAGTGCACATAAGAAACACACGGACAGGGGCGCCTGGGTGGCGCAGTCGGTTAAGCATCCGACTTCAGCCAGGTCACGATCTCACGGTACGTGAGTTCGAGCCCCGCGTCGGGCTCTGGGCTGATGGCTCAGAGCCTGGAGCCTGTTTCTGATTCTGTGTCTCCCTCTCTCTCTGCCCCTCCCCCGTTCATGCTCTGTCTCTCTCTGTCCCAAAAATAAATAAACGTTGAAAAAAAAAAAAAATTAAAAAAAAAAAAAAAAAGAAACACACGGACAAATATACATCAAAATGCTAACAGTGGCTGTCCTAAAATGATAAAGACATGATTTCTATTTTCTTCTTTGTGCTTTTGTGTTATGTGTTTTTAATTTCAAATAAAGTATTATTTTGTAATTTTAACATTAGTTAAAAATCAGTGTAGTAATATGGAAGGTAAAACACACAGCAAATAGAAAATGAAAAATTCTGCTGTGGTGCTGGGTGTCTAAAGTTACAGCTATTTTAAAATACAAATGTTTTATTGTACTGTGATAAACCTGGGTTCCAAATCCCAACTCAATTTAATAATTGCATAACTTTATACAATTTAAGCTATTAAGTGAGGATAAATAATCACCTCATGCAGGTTGCTATGAAGATCAAAGGAGATACAAAAGTGAAACACCAAATAGGAGTTCGAGGCCCAGAATAGATCCTCAATAAATGCTATTTGCTAATCTCCACCTCCTTTATATCATGTGCTTCTAGAAGATAACCAGTTGCTTCAACAATCTCAAAGCATAACTTTATACCATATAGTCTCCTCCCCCACCAAAATATGGATACCAAATGCTTTTTGCTTCTCATTCTCTGTGGTTACCACAGCCTGAGTCCACCCTCATTCCTATAAAACAAAAAATGATTTTTGCTCCAAGAAATTGCTCCCCTTGCCTCTCTTGACTAATTGGGATTACCTCCATAGGTCTACAAAGTAGCCCAAACACCCCTTCACCTGTCTGTTGTGAAGGGACAGAACCATGTCAAGGTGTGTAAGACATGGCAATGTCATGTAGAAAGACAATGCCATTCTCCTAGGAACATGATCAAAGTGGAGGTAGATAAAAATGGATCATCTGCTGACCTGCAACCATGTACAGCTGTGCAAAAATATACTCCAAGGACAAAAGAGGAAATGTGCCTTCACCCACAAAAGTGGTCCTTCTAGTAGTATTCTTCAAATATTAAAATAACATGTTTAGGCTAAATGACAAAAATGAGTGAAGAATATGCAAAAATTTGGAGGCAAATCAAAATTCAGTTCCATGTGATTAGAAATTGAACAGGAGATTTAAAGCTGTCACAGGGTGGCATGAACACCAACAGCAGCAAAAGTAGATTTTACTCAAAATCAAAACGCCAATTCATTCAATCAAATTTTAGTACTTGAAATCCAGACATAGTCTCCCTTTCAAAATACCAGTTCTAAAGTCTTAAACATTTAAAATCCATGTCAGTCTTTGAACAAGTATCAAGATCTCATACAATCCCTTTCAAATGCCTTTCATAATTAGCTTGTTATTGTTACTGACTCGGGGTGCTGTTTCCCAAGTACTTTATGGCTGATAGGTTTTTTAGGCTAAATTTAAGTGGAAAATTTACAGGTTAAGAAAATTTTGGAATTTGAAGCATCCTAAATATTTTCAAAAAGAAAGAGAAAGAAAAGGAAAAGAGAAGAAGGGAAGATGGCAGGAAAGATTTGTGGTAGCAACTGAACACAAATATTTTGTCCAAACCTAAGGTTCCAAAACTGAATGAAAGATTTCTAGCTAGAACCTAATGATTCATCAGGCTCAGATTGTGTAAATTTAAATGTGTCTTTATTCAGATATGTAAAATAATAAAAACTAGGAGGCAACTCAACATCTTAATAATGAAAAATTGAAAGTATCAGAACTAGATGGAGTGATGAAAGTCAACAATTCTCTACCACCAATAAAAAATTAAATCTTTGAAATATAACCATTATTCCATGTTTAAAGATTTCAGGGAGATGTACAGGGAGAATTCAGTTTAGGATATACCACAAGAGAATGTGGCTCCTACTCTAAAAATAAAAACAGTTGTAATATTTTTTGAAGTCATTTTCAAAAAATGAGCTGAGTTGCCAAATCAACCAGGTAAGCTGAATTCCAAAGTGTGACAAGCCCTTCTGAAGAAACAGATACGTACAAAGTGCTTAACTTTTGGTAAGGCACGGGAGAGAGGAGAGAGTGAGTAACCATGTAAGCAGGTAAGAAGAAAACAATTGGAATTGTAATGGATTCTTAAAGATTTCAGGTAAAGAGATTGTAAGACTTATTTTGGTAATTAAAGAATAATCCTTAGAATCCTTTAAAAAAAAAAAAAAGTTTATGTAGTTTTGAGAGAAAACATAAACAGGGGAAGAGCAGAGAGAGAGGGGGACCGAGAATCCCAAGCAGGCTCTGGGCTGACAGCAGGGAGCCCCGTGCAAGCTCGAACCCACTAACTGCGACACCATGACCCAAGCCAAAGTCGGAGGCTCAACCAACCGAGCCACCCCGGTGACCCCTTAGAATCCTTCTTACTAAAGTAATTAAAAACAACAACAACAATAGCTAACATTGAGTATGAGTTTACTGGATTCCAAGCATTATGCTAGCACTTAACATACTTTATCAAATTAGACCTCACAACCTCATAAGAAAGGACTATAAATATCCTTATTTACAGAACAGAAAAGGGTACATAGAGTAAGTAGTTTGTCCACATTCCCCGTCAGTGAGTGAGTGGCAAAGCTGGGATTCAAACCTACACATTCTAACTACAACATGGATACTACAGAGTCTCTTTGAATCCAGACATACTTAATGCAATTTAAATTGTTTAAATGCTTTCTTTTGCTCCATTTCATAGTAAACAAGAAACATTCTATTAATTGTTCCTTTACATATATCAAGATAGAATGCTAGAAAAGTCATGTTTAATATAGAATTAACTAAGAATTTTTACCTTCAGGTAAGACTGCTATTACTTAAGACTGTTAATCTACATGAGGAAAGTAGAAAAGAAAACAGAGCAAATCAGAATAGGGAAAGAACCCTTTTGTTCTTGCCCCAATCTGTCCATCACAGAAAACATCAAACTACAGAGATCGAAAGATCTACTTTAAAATTAATGGAGGGAAAAGGATCCTTTTGAAATTTGATGGCAGGTAGAAACTTCTTGCTATGTAATTGTTGTTAGTCTTTTGTTCCCTTAAGCTAAATAACATAAAAAAATTAAAGAAATCTTTAAGATTTCATGCTATGATGGAACTAAGAAAAAAGCACATCACTCTTCTAATTTAAATACAATCTCTTGTCATATTTCATTTTCAAAAAGAACACTAATATATTACTGAACATATATACATATACATATATTTATTCATTTGTTTATATATCTTATTGTCAAGTGTAGTTTCCAGTCCTTTTTGGCCTCTCCTGTGCCTTCATAATATTGACTATCTTGTCCCTTTTACAATAAACACTTTCCCAATTTACAAAGTTACTTTGTTTTTTTTTTTTTTTTTTTTTTTGAGAGAGTGGGGAATGCACAGAGAGGGGACAGACGGGTGAGAGACAGAGAGAGAGAGAGAGAGAGAGAGAGAGAGAGAGAGAGAGAGAGAGAGACAGAGAGAGACAGAGAGAGAGAGAGAGACAGAGAGAATATCTTAAGCAGGCTCCATGCCCAGGGCTGACTGAGCCTGATGCAGGCTGGATCTCAACAACCATGAGGTCATGACCTAAGCCGAAATCAAACCTGAGCCATCCAGGAGCCCCAAAGTCACTTTGTATTCTATCTCAAACTTCCAAACAGTACTAAACACTACTTACTGTAATGTCATTTCCAGAGATAAAACAATTATAATTCATCTATCCTAGATAATGATCTAGTAATTCTAGTTTTAGGAATATAGTCACACCTCTCCACTAAAATGGGGCATGGGGCATGCTGAGCAAGATTAAATAAATAAAATTAATCAGGGAAAAAAAATAATCCATATCAGTAGCAATTACATGCAATTCTTGAAGAGACCAGACAGCAATTATATATGTAGCTGATAATCTCATCTCTTCAATGGACACAATTCCTTATATCAGACACCTGTACCAATTTAAACTTTTATTTACTTAGATAGAAAACAGCCATGATTAGAAGACATGCGGAAAAAAAATGATTCCTATTTCAGCAAGCTAATGTTTTTCTGTTGCCAGGGCAAACTGTTAGTAAGATATCTATTACAGAATTTGAAGACAGATTTTCAAAGTTGAAAGGCTCTTTTTGAAGTCCTATAGAGGACCTCCTGTCCACCAATTCAGATATAAAAAGTATTCTGACAACTAGAAATGTTCCCTAGTTCCTAGGTAAATCCTTGCTAAATCCTACCACTAGAAATTTCTCATCTTTAAATTTAAAATCATCCCATTAGATCTTCCTATCTATACGATCTACTTTATATCTCAAAACTTTGTTTATTCTCATCACGACATATTATTTTCTTGTTTTCTTTCTCCTCCAGAAACATTCCCTCTGTCTTTCTTGAAGGAGACTATAACTTTTTTTGACAAAATTATTTTTTCTAATGAGTTGCCAACGTAAGGTAAAGGATGTAGATTCCAACCCAGGGCAACGCTTTTTCCTTAGCCAAAGTAACATAAAGGTAGCTTTATATAAAAAATCAGAATATTGCATTTAAAAATATTTTCTGTAACATCAGTTTAATGAGTTGTGACCATTCAACCTAGTATCTTCACATAGTTTAAGGCAAAATTAATTTGTGAGCATATCCCTTCTTTAGGCCCATTTCGCTTACTTTCAAGAAAAAACTAAAGGTTTGTGAATACCTTAATTAAGAAGTAGTCACTTTTCAAGCTAAGCACCAAGCCTGAAACAAACACATACCTGGACAAGATAGGTTTTAGGTTTAAATCCAACAAAAAGCGAATCATTTTTTTAATGGTATGCCATACTATTTTTTAAGGTAAGTCATCCAGCATACCAAAGTAATACTCCAATATTAATTTTTGTGATGACGCGGGCCTGCTTACTTCCGAACTTTATAAATCCTCTCCATTTTTATTAGGGTTGGGATTTGTTCCCCTTCTCTCTTCCAATGTTTTCCAAGGGTCACAGTTATGGTATAGTGTGCACAACAGATTTCGCATGGTCATCCTATCTGGAACATGGCACACTCCCTCCTCTAGCTGCCCCCAAACTCTTCTCCGCCGAGACAGGCTAAAAGCAGCTTGTTTTTAGACGGCGACGCAACCAGACGCAGCCGGTCTTAAGAGCCGAATGGCCCCGCTCGTGGCCCCGAGAGTTGCGCTATAAAGCCCTCTGCAAACATACAGTCACCGTATTCGTTCCCTTGCTAACATTTATGAAATTCGTCAAGGCTGAAAGGCTATGCGCAGCCTTCCCACTGCACACGGGAACCACTGGTCTGCTCACCTGAAATTAAAACACCGCCTCGCCTCTCGTTCGAACAGCGCTTTTGTTTACAAGACGCTTTCACAAGCGTTATCTGACTTGACCCTCACGCCAAGCCTTCGAGATGACCCCCGATATCATTAGTGCCTGTTTTACTGTTGAGGAAAGGATCCTGTCCGCAGACCGGTGCTAAGGGTCACCCTCTCCCCGATGAAGGAAGCAGCTTCCCGGCGGAGGGGAGAGCACATGTGACGCCCGCGGCCCCCATCATCTCACCTGGCCAGAGGGCCGGGCTACCACCTCCTCTCCGTGACCGGGAACTTAGTTAGGCCCGTGGCGGCGGGTGCTCGGGGTCTCCGTGGTCCTCTCGATCTCCGCTTGCTCTCGGCCTCAGACCCTCGACCCCACAGTGCCTCACGCTCTCCCCATCGGGCTCACGGTCCGATCTCGCCAGACAGTGTCTGGAAGGACCGGAAAACTCCGCGTCGGCCGCAATCGTCCAGGATCTGGGACCCACTCTCCGAGGCGACGGCGGTGACGATCACTAGAAGGCCCGCAGGCTCCGCCGTAAGGAAAACCCGTCCCCAGTCAAGAGGCTGACATTTCCCAGGCAGCCTGAGCGCCGCCCACTTCCGTTTCCCCGCCTACCCCATGGGTCGCCCAGCCCCCAGCCGCAGGGGGTTGTGGGTATCTCAAAGGCGGGTAAAGTAGCCAGGAAGGAAGTAGCGGAGAGCCTGCTGTACTACAAGTCAGGGCTGAAACTACAGTTCCCAGCAGGCAGCGGGGCTGCAGACGGCCGCGGCGGAGGAGAGCGAGTAGAAGAGCCTTGCGCGCGCGGTGAGGATGGAACGTTGCTAGAGTTCGCGGGTCTTGCTGCTGGGGGTCGGAGCTGCACGCCGCGAGCCGCCGCGTGCCAAAGCGGGAATCCCGGTGGCGGGCAGTTCTGCAATTAATGCACCCATTTAAAACTCCAGAACTTGTGGACGCCATGCACAGGTAAACGGATTGCAAAAGGGGGCAGAGCTTGCATGATCCGTCTTAATTGTTTTAGGCCGCGAAAAATGCTACTTGCTAATATTGTTACTAATGCTGTAGAGTGAATAGTTGCTTAGCCCCTTTGGGAAAGCGTGGATGGCTGGATGCTTTAGTGCGGTGATCAGTGTGCGGTTTTATTTGACTTCCCTTACTGAGCTTTCCTGCTATTTTCAGTCGCTGTATGATTGCTCTCCCTCTTGTCTGTTCCCTCCACTTTAAGACATTCTCAAGGCCTTCTACGTGATCGTAAATCAAAAAGCCTTTTTGATTTGCTTGGTTATTTTCTCTTTCCTACTTGGAAACTCGCCGCCGGCGCTTAAGATATGCAATTTTGTGAGCCACTGTGAAAGTTTTCTGCATTGCATAACTTGCAGTTTCATTTAGGCCTATCTTTTAATTTACTCGGGTGTTGTTTTTGAAAGGAACGGGCCGGGGGTGGGGGGCTTTTGTGCATTTCTGCAGGAAACACCTCCAGGAGATTCCTGACCAGGGTAGCAACGTTACTACCAGCTTCACATGGGGATGGGATTCTAGCAAGACTTCTGAACTGCTGTCAGGCATGGGGGTCTCCGCCCTGGAGAAAGAGGAGGTGGACAGTGAGAATATCCCCCAGGAACTGCTCTCAAACTTGGGCCACGCTCAGAGCCCCCCACGAAAACGGCTGAAGAGCAAGGGGAATGACAAGGATTTTGTGATAGTCCGCAGACCTAAACTAAATAGAGACAGCTTTCCAGGTAAGGTAAACTGGCGGTCACATAAGAGGTGGATTGAACTACTTTATTGGTAATCTTTGTTTAGTGATCTTTAGGATGGCACATTTTCAAAATTGCCTACTTCTGAAGTCATTTTCCAAAGAAGTGGGACAAGTCATTTTCACAAATCTGCAGGAATCTTGGTAGATACATATTTTTAGACGCACAATTGACTTTTAACCCATGTGAAATTTTAACCCAGGAGAAGACATACCTACCTCTTAACTTTGAAGTGAATCTGCATGTTCAAAGGCCAGCTCGGTGCTACTGATAAATGGGAACATAAGCAATAATCTTGTAGGATTTTGTTATTGTTGTTTATATTCTGCTCTGTAGCCTTGGTTGAGGGTTTTGGGGTTTTTTGTTATTGTTGTTTTGTTTTTTGGCCATATTTGCTTTGGTGATTTCCAAAGAACTGCTAAAGTGAATGTTAACTAGGTGTAGGGACTTCTCTCCCCAGGTCCCTCCCAAGTGGGATTCTTCTGGTATGCTGTGTCTACATTACTGCCAGCATTATGTGTTCAGTCACCCAGCCAAAAACCTGAGGGTCAGTCCCATTCTGCCATCCTCCAGCATCCAGCCAATCATTGAATCTTTCCCTCTTGTCTCCAGGATGTTTTTCAAGCTCTCATTATCTCTTGCCTGAATATTGGAATGGCTCATAATTCCAGGCTTATCCTCTGCAGATCCATCCCCAGAGCTAGAGCAGACTGACTGAAATGTAGAACTCACCATATCATTTCTGGCTTTGATAGCTCCCCGTCTCCAGGCTTTTCAAACAGATCAGCGTGTGCCTCCCAGAGTGGATCAGAGCCCCAAGAGTACAGAAGGCCATAGGGTAAAGGTAGTGCAATAATACTGTTTCTTGCTAGAAGGTATTTAAAACATTAAGCCAGCACATTTTTGCTGAGCACATACTATGTGCTAGGCGTTGTTCTAGGTGTTAGGGATTGTTAGGGATTCGGCAACAAACAATGTAAACATTCCTGACCTCAAGAAGCTTCTGTTGGAGAGAGAGGATGCAACAGACATAATAAATGTGGTATGTAGAATGTTAGAAAGTAATAAATGCCATGGCCAAAAACAAACATAGAACAAGTTGAGAGGGATTGGAAGTCCTGGGGTGGGAATATGGATTGCAGTTTTAAACACGGTATTGAAGGGAAGCTTCACTGAGACATGAGCTTTTTAAGTAAAGGCATTAAGTGTGAGGAATGTGCCACGCAAATATCTTGGAGAAACGGGTTCCAAGCAGAGGGCATAGTCAGTGCAAAGACCTTGGGGCAGAAGCATGTCATGTTTGCTCAAGGAAGAAGGAAGACATGTGTGGAATGAGCTAAGGGTTGAGTAGTGGGAGATAAGGCTAGATCTGGTATTGAGCAGAGTTGTGATGTGACCTTTTAAAAGGACACATTGATGGGATTAAACTGTAGGGGGTCAAGGGTAGAAATTTAGAGATTTGTTAAGAGGTATGGGGGTAGTAATAAGTGTCACGTTCTGGATAGATTCTGACGTTAGAGTTGACAGAATTAGGCCATTGAGGTAGTCTGTAGAAGAGGTGATCAGAGGCTGAACAGGAATTGGGTGGGTGATAGCAGAGAAGAAGAGACAGATTAAAGAAATATTGAAGATGAAGTCTTACAGAGCCGGGGTAAATAAGTATATTCCTTAGTCCTCCCATTTGACTATTTTTGAAAAAGGGTTGGTTGGTTGTTTGCTTTGCTTTAAAAAATCTGTTGTTTTGGGGTTTTGACCCTTTCGTTAGGAATGAGAACCTACAGGTTATCGTCTGGAAATCTACATCAGGGGAGGGGGTGAATTAATTAGAAAGGCAATAAAAGATTGTGATCAAGTCAGACAGATCTGGCTTTGCATCCTAATTCTGCTATTTACCAACCTTGGGAAGTTATTTGAGCTCTCTTTGCCTTCATTTCTTTGTGAAATAGAATAATAATACCCACTTCATAGGTCGCTGTGAGGATTAAGGGAAAGAGTGCCCACAAAGCTCTTAGCATGTTGTGTGCACATAACACACAATAAGTAAATCCAGTTAATTTGGTCAACAAAATTTCTGACACTCATTTGGGAAGCTACTTCACTTTTTCTTTTGTCCTTAGTCCTGTTAGCCTGACCTTGTTAGTACAGAATTTTTTCTTTCAGAATTTAATGCTTCTGTTATTTTTAGCGTCTGGAGTGTAGCACTAGCAATTTGGTGTTTGACCAACCAGATGTGGTGACAGACACCACATTTCTGCTAAGATGAGCATATTTTGATTAACTTGTCCAGGGCCAGTTGCTTTTAAACATTCAGTGTGATTCCTGTATGTCCTTCCGCATTCATACACAGAGATAGAGATGTATAAATAAAAAAGTCATTGTTAAGCAAGGCACTGTGGAAACAAGAGAGATTAAGGGATGGTTGCTGGCTTGTAGGACATTGCAAGTCAAGTTGAGGAGAAAGACAACACACCCTCAGAGAAGCTCACGGCAGAAGATGGCGACCAAAACACTAGCATCCAATGAGTAGTCTAGGTAGTAAGTGCAATTGGAGGCCAGAGGAAGGGAACCCCTTGGGCCAAATTGAACCAGCTACAGCTTCCCAGGTGCAGAAGGACTTCCAGGGTGATTCCCAGCGGATGTGGACAATCTTCCTCCTTCCACTCAGCTAAAGTGGAGGCTCTGAGGAGAGGGAAAGATCTGGAAATGGTCCAGTCAATAAGTCTACATTGTTAAAACTGACCTCAAATATATATGCCTGAAGCAAGAAGAGAAAAAACAATGTTTTATTTTTATGTTTGTTACTACCTAAGAGAGAGGCAGGAAGGAAAAGTAATAATCTACATCCTATGTGTGTGGAATTGCACACAATATAGACTGGCTAATTGGTATGGAGTGTGGAGAGGTGGATTCCCTGATGCAGGATGAGAGACAGCTGGGTAGAGGATTCCCAGTGGGCCTCCAGTGTCTGTCTGTCTGTCTCTGTCTCTCTCTCTCTCTCTCTGTCTCTCTCTCTCTCTCTCTCTCTGTCTCTCTCTGTCTCTCTCTCTCTCTCTGGATCATCATTCCAGGGAGTTTTGTGTGCAGTTGTCAAGACAGGTGGCTAATGGCTCTGCCAGGATTAGGGCAGAATAAGCCACACCTGCTTTATGTAGCGATCTGGTGACAGTGGCTCTTGGCTGGGAGTTTTTCCTGGTTCCTCCTTCAGCAGTCTCCCTGCAGGCCCCCAGCCAGACTCATACACATCTGGCAACTAAATCCTCCTCATCTTTTTATTTTGGAAGATAAAAACTGTGTGGCAAACGCTGTATCAGGACAGGTCTGTTTTGCCCTCGGGGTGAGTGTATGGAAGGAATTGGAAGTAAGTGGCCCAGTAGTGGGGTCAGTAACAAGCCCAAACAGGACAACTTCATTTTATTCATGTCATTAAATGCCTGTCTTGGTCCCTTTTCTCCCTACCCTCCGCCCCAGTGAAAACAGTGAAACACAGTGAAAACACCGTTGAACTAATTTGTTGATTAGCTTTCCCAGGGCTGTTAAACTGCTTGACATTCCAGAGCCTGCAGTGGTTCTCAGACTGGAGACTCTAAAGTTTAGTGTCTGCTGATATCCCCAAAGGAACTTGTTCAAAGTGCAAAATTCCTGAGATTCGGATCCAAGAAGTCCTGCCTTGAGCCCGGGAATCTGCTTTTTAATGCTCACAGGCAAACATTTTTCCTCCAATTTTTTTTTTTTAAACCAGTAATAAATATATTTTACATTGCAATGCTGGGTGTGTGCCTGAAACAGAAATCTCACAAAACTGTAATTCCCCTTGCTAAGATACTTACTATTGTGTCCCATTCCATTCTTTCAAAACAAGGCTGCTTCAACTGAATTGATTTCATGACTCACCAATGAATCTCAGCCCCCGGCTCCCAAAACTCAGCTCTGCAAGAGCCTTTATGGGGCCCTATGAGGCATCTCTTTGCCCTGCAGCTTCCTTTCATTTATTCATGCAGCCAGTAATTAATTCTGAGCATTCTAGAGGTTACTAATACAGCAGTGAACGTAACAGGCAAAAGACCTCCTCTCAGACCTCCTAGAGAGTGTATATACTTTACCTTATTCTCCAAATCCTAATTTCCATGGTTTCTCCACTCTCCCCACATTTCAGAGTTGAGCAAGTTTCTTACAGAAATAGAGGGTTCTGGGGCTGAGGGGATCATTTGGGACCCTGCTTTTGTTTTACTGTGTTTTGCTTGGCAGAATGTTTGTGGTTTTTCAGAAAGGAAGCATAGATTGTTAATACTTAAAACAAGCTAACACAAGCAAATGTGAAGTGAGCCCCCACCCTTAAATATAAGAAACGGGAGGTGTGAGTGCTGGCTTATCCTTCAAGTATAATTTGTTTATCCATGCTGAAGGAGAGGAGCAGTTTTGAGAGTCAAGAGTTTATGATTAAGATTTGGAATTTTAATTTGAATCTGAGTGTGGGTGATGTTCCAAGAAATAAATATTGCAAGGAAGTTGAGTAACCTATAGGGGTGCCTGGGTGGCTCAGTCGGTTAAGCGTCCGACATCGGCTAAGGTCATGATCTCACGGTCTGTGAGTTCGAGCCCCGCATCAGGCTCTGTGCTCAGAGCCTGGAGCCTGCTTCGAATTCTGTGTCTCCCCCTCTCTCTGCCCCTCTCCTGCTCATGCTCTGTGTCTCTGTCTCAAAGATAAATGAACACATTAAAAAAAAAAAGATGAGTAACCTGTACTGCAAAGATTTCATACATAGAAAATTCTTCAATAAGCCGCTCTCCCCAGAGGAGTTTGAGGCATGGGCAGTGGTGAAGTTATAGACGTGGACAGCTGGGTTTGCACGTGAAGGGTAAGTGGAAATGATGGTGGCTGAGGGTGACGACCAGCAGGTTTGTGAATCTGGCCAGTTTTCACCCCTTCGTGGCTCCAAAGTGTGTTTAACAGCCTTTGTGTAGTTGAAGACTGGCGGCCGTGGGCTTAAATAATTGTTTCCTTTTCTGTGCAGGGCTGGTGTGCAGCCTTCGGGGTGTAGAAGAGGTGAGTGGAGGAAAGTCCTGCTCTGGACTCTCCCATCCGCTCAGGCAAACAGACCAGGCAGCAGAGGAGTCAGGAATCCAGGAAACAGATGGCTGATGTTTGGAGAATTAAGTATGGCAAGTAAAATTAGATTAAGCATATCACAAGCCTGGATACCAGCCGCTGGAGCTGGAAGACAGACTTCTGCCCCATCTGCTTATACAGCAGCCAGTCTCAGGCTTCAGCACCTCTAGCGAGGGGCCCTAAGGTCCGTGTCCTGTGATCAACTGAGGGAGTCCTGGGGACTTGGCTGCCAGCTGGGGCCGTGCGTTTCCTTGGCCTTCGTTCCTTCCCTTTGGGAGCCAGCCTGCTTGATAACTCTTAGCATCTTTGTTTTACTCCCTCTCCCTGGCAGCCCTCCCTCCCTAGCCCTGATTGAGTTCTCTTCGCATTGTAAGTCAGGTTGAATTCTTACCTTCCTCCGTCTTGTAGAGCATCAAGCACTTAGAACAGGGGAGAGTGTGGGATGTTAGAGCATCCTGTAGTAGAAAGGACATCATTTGGAGTCAGACCTGGGTTTGAATTCCCACCCTGCCACTTGCTAGTTGTGTGGCCTTGTCGCACTTGTGTGTTCTTCTGCACTCCCCCTACCTCCCATCTCAGACTACTCGTGTACTGACCCGGGTACATTATCTTTTCGTCCTGGGTTTTTGTCTTCAGCCTTCTTGCCTCTGCATAGCAGCGCCGTGCCATTCCTTTGCAGGCACAGGGCCCACACCTGCAGTGCCCTCTGCTACCTGGCCAGCCTTCACATAGCCACCTCTTGGGGCTCTGCACCTGCACCTCAGGGTGTGGGGTTTTGGCATACTCAGAGCAGCCCCAGCTTTGCCTCCTGGCTCTCCTGCCTAACAGCCAATAGCCCCTTGGTGAGGTTATTTAACCCTGCTGAGGCCAGTTTCCTTATCTGTAAGATGGCATGCTACTAAATACACAGGGTTGTTGCATTTAGAGTCAATGTGCTTGAATAAATGCTCGAGACTTTAGGGCTTTCAGTAAATGGCAGTGTTTAAATGTTAAGTTATGTATTTGTTTATTAGTTTGTCTCCAAGTGAGGCTGTTGGGCAGGGACTGTAGCTTACACCCAGCTCCCAGGACTTGTGCATTAATTAGGCACCCAGGAATGTTTGCTGAAGTGGAGCCATAGGCCAACCTTATCATTTTACAAATAAGGAAACTCACTGGTCCTAAGAAGCCAGCAGTCTTGCCTGTGTGTAGAATAAAGCCAGCATTCTTCTTTGGGCTGTCAGTCATTCCTTCGTGAAACATCATTTGAGTACTTTCTAATATTCATTGTCAGGCTCTCTCCTAGGCATTGGGTGTGTGGTATTTTCTTGATTAGCAAAGGGTAACTAGTCAACGCAAATGCAAACGCAGAATTGGCATATTCAGTTTGCATGAAGGGAGAGTAAAAGGTATGATGCATCTAGCAAAGCTTTATTGGATGCCAGTTACGGGCTTAGTATTGTGCGGTGTGCTGGGTGTGCAAATCTGGGTCTGGGGGCTGTGGTGGTGATCTGGGAACGCTCCTCTGAGGGGGTAACAAGTTTAAGCCGAGATCTGAAGGTTGAGTAGGAGTTGGACGGACGAAGACATCCAAATTCTAGTGTTAACCTTACTAGTGTGCTTCACTGCTTAGCTTTGCTGTCCTCTGCAAACCTCTGTGTTTCTTGCTGCCAATAGTGACTAGTTTTCCTCCTCGCATTTAAAAAAAAAATTTATTTGAGAGAGAGAGATCATGAGTGGGGGAGAGGAGCAGAGGGAGGGAGGGGGGAGAGAGAGAGAAAGAGAGAATCCCAAGCAGGCTTCATGGAGCCCAATGCGGGGCTAGATCCCACAAACCTGGGATCATGACTTGAGACGAAATCAAAAGTTGGATGCTCAACCAACTGAGCCACCCAGGTGGCCCTCCTCCTCGCATTTTAATTACCTAGCTCATGTTGTTCTGATTGTTTCTGATTTCTTGTATGTTCCCAATAAAATAGGCACCAAATTCATTAATTTATTTCTCCTGCCCTGCACTTCACAACAAGCCTCCCTAATTTCCTTTTCCACTGTCTTTAGAGGACGCATGGTGCCCCATCCATAGCCCCTTGAAGCTCAGCACTCCTTTATGTGCCAGGTTTTCTCCTGCATACAGATATGACTGCTTGATGCCTTTCTCTGGGCAGGCATGTGGGAATTAACATTTCTGCCCCGCTCCCAGAAGCCCACACGCAGTGACTGAGAGTTGTTGGTGGATTAATACCCCAGCACCCATGCTCTTGGCTGAGACAGACAGCTCTGGGGCAGGATGCTATAGGGTCTCCTGGAGTCCCCGGCAGACTTGAACTCCACTTGGCAATGGCCATAACCTGCTTATTAACATTTCCCCGAATTAGCTTCTTTCCCTTCCATATCTCTTCACTTTCCAATGCTTCCTGGGATTACTTAGCAAAATAAACTACTTGACTTCAGGTCCTCAGGATCTGCTTCTGGGGGTCCCAAACTTAGATAGAGAGCTGTTTGGGCCTCTTGGTCAATCACATGCTGCAGCCCTCATCCAAACCCTATTAAAACCCAGTGTGTTTTCAAATAAGTGAAATTCCAAGCAGCAGCGAACAGTCATCACAAAAGGCAAATGTGCAGCTTTAATGGAGAGAGGAGAGAGATAGAGGCAAGAAGGAGAAAGGAAAGTTTGACTCTGCTGCTTGGTGTCTTCCCTTATATTATTTAATCTCCACAGGGAACTACTTTGCAAAATAAATCATTTTATTCCTGTTCCTGCAGATGTAGAAACCGAGCCCGAGGGATTAGGTAACTTGCCCAGTATTCACAGACTTGGGCCACAGAGATGCATTCCCATCAGCGTGCTTCCCTTGCAGTGGTTCTCACCCTCGGGGAGGCCAGGCACCTGGTGTCACGAGGAGTGGACAGATCGTAGTGCAAGTCCTAGTGTGGTCTCAACATCCTGGATTTGAAGTAACGAAGCGTGTGACTTTTTTGCCAAATCCAATGCTAGAATCTGATCTACGTATTCAAGAGGCACCAGAGGTCAGGGAGTTCAGAAGAGTTAATGGAAGGAGAACTTAAGAAAAGCTAATGTATCAACTTTTTCGAATTTGGGAAGCAGAGCAGGAGCCGTATTTGAGAACCCCTGTCCTCTGTCCATGCTGAGCTTGGAGGAGCCTTGTGGTGAAGGGGGGTTGTTGCCACACTGAGAAGCCTCAGGGTGATCTCCAGCTTCCTCCCTGCATTGTGGTCCAGGGTCAGCATGGATGGTCTGTCCTCATCCCTTTACTCCTGGTTTCGGGGCCTCAGTGAATCATTTTGTCCTCAGGGAGGGAGGGGCAGGCATTCATTGAGCAATTGCATATTTCCTCATTTTTCAGTAGAGCCCACTTCCTCCAGGAAGGCTTCTCTGATCTCTCCTCTACCACCATGCACTGCACAGCACAGCACTGTGATCCCTATTGCAGCCCATTATGATACTTCATTGAAATTTCCCGTTTGTGTCTCAAACCCTGAGCTGGCCATCCCTTTCCATATTTGTAGAACAGACACCCACAGATAGGACATGTTCAATAAGTATATGCATGTATATATCATACGAACGTATCAGACACCGTGCGAGTTCCAGGAAATACAAAGATTATTTTTTTAAAAAATACTTTTTTGTTCCCAAGAACTCATGGCCCAGCAGGGGCAGGGGCTAAACAAATGAGTAAGTAAATAATAAAATTGTGGTTAAAAAAAAGTGACCCATTTTGGTGATGTCATGGGAAGCCTTCCATAAGCATTGGGGCTCTAATAGCAACTTGATTTTAAATTAATAGCAATCGGGGCAGGCACAGCACGTACAGGGCCTCTGAGATGTGGCGCAGAATGACTCATTCTACAAATTACAAGTAAGTCCAAATGGCTAGAACATATTTCTAGGTAATGAACCTAGAAAAATGAGTGGGTCCGTGACATAAATTTCATGCTAAGCAGTTTGGACCTTAGGCTACATATTTGGGTGGGACCATGGAGATGTTCAAACTTGGAAAGATTGCCCAAGAATACCACCCAGAGACAACAAGTGCCACGTTTATCACCCTCGGTGCTTTTCTCCATCATGTTCTCCACAGAGCCTGGTTCAGTGTACCTGTGCAGGAAATCCACCTTTTTAGATAACAGGGGGGGAGGGACAGTGTGTTAGTAATCAGGGTTCTCCAGAGATGTGGAAAAAATAAGAGATGTAGGGAGATGTATTATAAGGACTTGGCTCACACTATTACGAAAGCTGGGAAGTACCCAGGTCCACAGTGCAAAGGCCCAGGGACCAGGAGAGCAGATGGTTACAGTTCACATCTGAAGTCAGGAGATCCGTGTCCCAGCTCAAAGGCAGGGAGAAAACCAATTCTCATCAGGACTTGGATTGAATGAGATTCACTCACGTTGGAGAAGGGAATCTGTTTTTCAGTCAACAGACTCCCAACATTCATCTCCTCCAGGAACCCCTCACAGACACACCCATAATAGTGTTGAACCAAATATTTAGCCTGCCCCTGACCCAGTCAAGCTGACATCAGTCCTGTGAACCATCACAGAAGGGAGAGGATAGCGCTAGACTTGGTGTACAAGAGCGAGTGGAGGTACAGGGAGACTGACTAGGAAGGTGAGTTACTGAACTGATCTAAACACTCAGTATTTCTTCCATGCATACCTGTTTCCTTCTTGGCCATTGTCCTATTATCCTGATCTTGTGGGTTATGTTCTGTATGTTCCTATGTAAGAGTTCTATTGAGACATTGCTTTTATAAGACAAAACTCATCTTAAAATATCCACCTTTTTCCCCCCTCCAGTTTTGTTTTGTTTTTAATGTTTTTGTTTGAGAGAGAGTGTGTGCAGGGGAGGGCAGAGAAGGAGACACAGAATCTGAAGCAGGCTCCAGGCTCTGAGCTGTAAGCACAGAGCCTGACACAGGGCTCAGACTCGCAAACCATGAGATCGTGACCTGAGCCAAAGTAGGACCCTTCTACTGACTGAGCCACCCAGGCGCCCCTCCAGTTTTTTGTTTGTTTGTTTGTTTGTTAACACAGCCCAAGCAATCCTTTCAGAATTTTCTGTGCTCAGCACTCTCTGGTGGTTCCTCACAACATTCAGAGTCAGAGCTGAAGGCCTCATGATGTAGAGTCCTGCATGACCTGGCCCCAACATCTCTCATCTTCTGTCACCTCCCTGCTCATTCTTCTGTTCCTCAAAACAAACATTCTGTTCCCTGTACCTAGAAAACATGGCTCCCTAATTTTGTTCAAGCCTTTGCTCAGTGATCGCTGTCTCAGTGAGGCCTTCCTTGACCGCTTTGTTGAGATTCTGAACACTGGCCCCTGTACTTCCTGTCCTCTCTTTTACTCTGCTTAACTTTTCTGCATAGCACTAATCAATTTTTCCAGATCTTGTAATTTATTTTTATATGTGTGATTGTTTCCTCCCACTAGAATGTAAGTCCCGTGAAGCTAAAATGCTTTGTCTATCTTATTTATTGCTCTCTCCCCAACACCTAGAATGCTCCCTGGCACCATAGTAAATAGAGAGATAGATGAAAGCACCCTTCTGATAGTGCACTTGTAGGCAAATGGACTTCTGAGTGCTTTCTGTAAATCTGAAAGAAAGAGGGAAAAACTTCATTTGCCTTGTAGATAAGGTCAATACTTGATGGCTGAATCCACCACCGAATCCACTTCTGAGAGAAACCAGGCATTTCTTAGCCATGGAGGGCATCAATGTCTTAGACATTATTGTATGCCATGGAAGGGGGGACTTGCTCTGTACCGCCTTTAATATAGCCCTTACTAAGGTTGGCCAGCAGATGCTGAAGGGAAAAATGATATGAAAAGTATTCTTGGTTTTCTCTTTTCTCCTTTGCTGAGAAGGTGTGGTGCCTCACCGCAGGGTACGGAGACAGTGGGTGAACAGAAAAACAATTGTGGGATGAGTAATTCGATTAGTGTTAAATTCCCCCTGTAAGTTAAATGTTGTGTATCCTTTAAGTGCATGAAAAGACTCAGTAGACTTGATTGGGTGAATGATTGGGTGATTAGAAGACACATTGTTTTTCTCCCTCAAAGGTGTTTCATGGGACTCCCTTCCGGATGAGCTGCTCTTAGGAATCTTTTCCTGTCTGTGCCTCCCTGAACTCTTGAAGGTCTCCAGTGTTTGTAAGAGGTGGTATCACCTAGCGTAAGTATTTTTTACCCCTTTTGGTTTATGTGTGGAAGGAGAAGAGAAGGGTTATTTATTTATTCATTTGGGTCTAGTGAAACTAAAAAAACAAGAAAAATACAGTACCACAAAGCAAACTAGGTATCTTCATATATTTAATATTAGTGACTTCATTTCACAGCGGAAGGGAAGAGTCTCCTGGAGGTGTAAACATACCCACCTCGGAGAACTTTTTCCTATATTATTGCTGGTTGGATGCCGACTCTCGACCAGGTGATGTCCTAGGAGTGAAGGGGGATGCCAACGGTTTCTCACACCCGTGGGCCAGGCAGTGAGCGCAGAGGGGAGAACACAGGTCCTGGTATTAGATCCAAATGCGAACCCAGTCTCTGCCACCTAGCACTCTGGGACCTTAGTGACGTTCTTGACACTTCTGAGCCTCGGTCCCCCCATATATAAAATGGAGATCGTAGTACCTTCCAGACAGTTATGAGGATGAAGCATAAAGATGGCGGTGCAGTGTCTGGCTCGTGGAAGCGTGTAGCACATGGAAACCAATAGTTATGGGTGTCTCTGTTGAAAAGTTATTGCCACTTTTCAAGTGTGAATGGTGAGCTGCACAGGGAAGGTCTTGGTGAGTTGGAAGGCAGTAACAGGCCAGAAGTGGGGGAAGGCTTTGTTTGCAGTTAGAACTTTTGTGCGTTCTTCACCACCTGTCCTCCCCAGCCAGCCACTAGCCATCCTTTGCGCTTAAAGGCCATCTCTCTCTCTTCTCCCTGCACATCTCTGGAGTTCTTATTGTGAGCCAGCAAGAGCCCCTTCCCGTCCATTCAGGGGTGTGTGGGCAGTAAGACGCCCCGGGTATTTACAGAGTGGGCTGTTTGCTTAGAAGAGCCACGGGAAGGTGTGCACCCCTGGAATGCTGGAGCCAGTGGTGGCAGAGTTTCCCTGATCCCTGCCTAAGTGACCCCATATCGATTTTCTTTCAACCAGCTCTCCTCTTCATGCAGAGTCTGTTAATCTTCGTATCAGTTGTCATAAAAGCAATAACCAGCATTTATTAAGCACTTGTTATGTGCCAGGTACTGTAGTCGTGCCTTCTTGTTAATAGAAGTCAAATAACACGTTGACAGTTTCTTTATGCAGCGATATTTCAAAGCCCTGCCGGTGGTCTGCTTATTTCAAGCAATATTAAAGAATAAAATTCTAGTAGGCATTGAAAATGTTCCCTCATGTGCTTGATCTCATGTTTTCTTTTTTTTGTTAAGTTGAATTAAACTGTGGCTATTACAGCCCCCTGGTTTACTGTTCAGTACATTTTAGTACCTCAGTTTTGCTTTAGAAACACTATCCAAAATCTAAGTAATATTTTTCCTTTTTCCTTTCACATTAGTTCATACAAATACATATATTTCCATGCATGTATATACGTTTTTTGTTTTTGTTTTTAAGCTTAAAGGGTATTGTAAAACAGCCCAACTCCTTTTTAGGGTTCCTTTTTCCTAGTAGATATTTGATAGTACTATTTCTTAATAAAGTACAGTTGGCCCTTCAAACAACATGGGGGTTTGGAGCACCGACCCCACCCAGCCCAGTCAAAAATCCACATACAACTTTTGACTCCCCAAAAACTTAACTGTGAATAGACTACTATTGACCAGAAGCTTTACCCATAACATAAACAGTTAACACAGGTTTTATATGTTATATGTGTTGTATACTCTTATTCTTACAATAAGTAAGCTAGAGAGAAAATGTTAAGAAAATCATAAGAAAAAATACATTTACAGTACTGTGCTATAAAAAATCTGCGTGTGGGGCGCCTGGGTGGCTCAGTCGGTTAAGCAGCCGACTTCGGCTCAGGTCATGATCTCACGGTCCGTGAGTTCGAGCCCCACGTCGAGCTCTGTGCTGACAGCTCAGAGCCTGGAGCCTGTTTCAGATTTGTGTCTCCCTCTCTCTGATCCTTCCCCGTTCATGTTCTGTCTCTCTGTCTCAAAAGTAAATAAACGTTAAAAAAAAAAAAAAAAATCAGCATGTTAGTGAACCTGCATAGTTCAAACCCATGTGCAAAGGTCAGCTATAGGGCTGACCTCCCTCCTTTAGTTATATTTACGTGTTACTTAGGGTGATTGTGGTAACTTATTTATGCTTATCAAAAACAGCAGGTGGGATCATTTAGGTAACTTTGAACCTACCTACCTATTCAATAATGTATATTGAAATACATATATAGATGAAGATGGAAGCTAATCTGTGAGATGAGCAAGAAATGGTCAATAGTATCTCAAAAGTGTCATAGCTAATTGTATTGTCAACTCAGAAACACAGCTTCCTTCAGAATTTGCTTCAAGGTGATTTATGGCCATCTCCCCCTTGTTCTGTAACAGTGGTAAGAGCCTCTGGTATCCAGTGCCCCTGACTTAACTAAGGACCTCCTCTTTTCCAGGTTTGATGAGTCCCTGTGGCAGACCTTGGACCTCACAGGTAAAAACCTGCACCCGGATGTGATCGGCCGGCTGCTGTCTCGAGGGGTGGTTGCCTTCCGCTGCCCACGATCATTTGTGGATCAACCATTAGTTGAACATTTCAGGTAAAAAAAAACTAGAAAAGACTATTTCTAAATCTTGAGGTAGAAGCAGATGAAAACTTACTTTTTTTCTGTGTCCAGCCTTCTGGCCTGTGACAAGTCAGCTCTGCAGTGGAATGTTAAGTGCACGCTTTGCTGTATGGCCTTTATGCTGAAACCTGGCACTGCTTACCGTGATCCCATTCCCACTTTAAGTCAGGGTTATTTTCGGGCTCTTCCTGAGGGTCAGAGATGCACATTTTGCTTCTCAAGGGGGAGGGGGGTCCTCAGCATATGCTCCTCGTGAGTTGCTTGAGGCAGGGGCCGTGCACAGTACTCAACCAGCCTAGCTCTTGCCGCACTGGCCAGTTCTGATAAAGACAGTGTGTGAGGAGTCTTCCCGGATTTTGTAGCTCTGGGTTTCTGATCCAATGGTGGACAGATTTGCAACCTGAAAGAAATGCCCTCTTTTTGTTTGCCTTGTAGAATATTTCTGAAAAACTACTTCTCTTTTCCTGGTAGTTTTGCAGTATGGTTTAATGCCATCCCAAACTTGAGTGGAATGACTAGATACCGAACAGAAAGATAAGCTAAAAATGGCAGAGTTAAGGACAAAACAGGGATCCCAACTCTAGTTCTTTCCCCTTCCCTCCATGGTCATATGACTGCACCCCTCTTCCGATGGTGTTTATCCTTCTCCCATGGCTATTCCTTCTGGGTCTTCTTCACATGTGCCTCTTTCTCTGCTACTCTGGGGTCTGTCCCTGGCTGCCTTCCTCGATCCACACACTGGACATGCTGTCATACACCCACAGTTGTGCCAGAACCTTCCAATCCTCTAGTTCATCCCTCTCTTTCAAACAACTAGGTCCAATTACCTAGAAACTTCCACACCTGTGTTTCCTCCAGGCCTGTCAATATTAGCCCTTTACAGCTTGCTCTTCTGCTGTCTTTTCTGTTTCAGTAATTCACTCACTCACCTTTGCCTCGAGGCATCATACGCAGAATCTTCTTGTCAGCCACCTCCAGCTCGTTCTCATGATGCCCACTGACTAATTTCCTAAGCAAAATGGGCAGCACCATTTTGACCTGGCAGAAATCCTCCTGAATTTTAAAATGAGTGAGGGAAAGGAGTTACTAGTAGCAATTATTTTAAGACCAAAACTGTACTTGAAATGTGTAGTAAGGATCCTGTTTGTGATTGGCTGCTCATTTGGGGAGGGGATGAGGTTGGACTTGATCTGGAGGTAACTTGTGTGAGCCACCTTACGTAGCCTCTCTTTTCTCCCGTCTGTGTTCAGCTCTTTCCGTGTGCAACACATGGATCTGTCCAGCTCTGTAATCGATGTGTCTACCCTCCACGGCATTCTGTCCCGGTGCTCCAAGCTGCAGAATCTAAGCCTGGAAGGCCTCCAGCTGTCAGATCCTATTGTCAAGTGAGTGGCCGTCAGAAACATGTCCCACAGGCAGTTGTTTTCTGTATGTTAATTTTGTTTCCGGCATATATGTGGGGTGCCCTTCTGTCCATCTCCATATGGACTCAGAAAGTATCTGTGCTTCTGCAGTACTGTGCGGGACTCATCCAGGCAATGCAAGTTGGCATGCTAACTATATGCCAGGCCTTATACTAGGTTCTAGACAAGCAAGGATGAATAGAGGCCCACTCCCTGCCCCATTCATGGGAGAGACAGATAATTACAGTGCAGTGTGTTTGTTAGATGCATGCATCCCACAGAGAGACCTAATTAAATTTAGGGAGGGCAGCCTTCTCAGAGGAAGTGACTCTTAAGCTGAGTATTGCAGATATTCAGGTTGGAGATCCCCATGTGACAAGGTAAAGAAGCAGTCTAGGTAAAGCCGCCTGTGCAGTTCTAAACTCTGAAGTAGTTGGGAACTGCTGGAGCGTAGGGCACAGTGAGGAGGTGACAGGAGGTGAGGACCCGATCATAATGGGCCCCTGCCATGCTATAAGAAGTCTGGACTCCATGATAGGCACTGAAGAGGGAAGTGTCATAAAGAGAGTGGATCTGAGAATGGAAGGAACATGTCAGAGTTGAAATTTAGGAAAATAACTTGTTAGGCACCTTGGCAGGTTAATCAGACAAGGAAAAAACTAGACTACTTAAGACGGTTTTGTGTTCACTCAGGTAAGAAATGATGAAACCTGATGTAAAAAATACATAAAATTAACTACCAACATTTATTGGGCACTTTCAAAGGTCATCTCATAAATTCTCACAGCAACCTATCATGTAAGCTCTTGTTCAGATATGAAAACTGAGGCACAGAGAGGTTGAATAACTTGTCCAAGGTCTCACAGGTAGTTAAGTGGCAGAACCAAGATTTGAACTTGGTTATAGAGTGTGATTCCAGAACTCTAGCTCTTAATCACTGAATCCACTAACACAAGGCATTTGAGAATGCAGAAGAGAGGGCAAATTTGAGAGAAGTTTAATTGAAAGAACCTGGAGACTTGACAAGTAAAAGTGTGCCTACAAGTTAATGCTAATTATGGATGAAAAAGAAATAATGTTTATTCCATCATTCTTTTCTTTTTTTAATTTAAAAACTACATTGGGGCTCCTGGGTGGCTCAGCCAGTTAAGCGTTCCACTCTTGATCTCAGCACAGGTTTTGATCTCATGGTCATGAGTTCAAGCCCCGCACTGGGCTCCACGCTGGGCGTGAAACCTACTTAAAAAAAATAATAAAAAATAAATAAAACTACATTGATTAGTATTTCTTGTGTGCTTCCTTTGTGCCAGGCACTGTACTGAGCCCTTTATCACATTATATAATTTAATCTTAACAACCCTACCAAGAAGGTACTGATACTGCCATTTCACAGATGAATTAACTGAGGCAAAGCATCCTGCTTGGTGTCATACAGAGTGAGACAGGAGTTGAAACTCACTTCTGGCTCAAAGCCCTGTGTGTTTGAGTACTTAACTTCTCTAGCCTGTTTTCCTCAGAATGCTTACTAATTGAGTAATAGTGCATATTGGTATTCTGACATTTTCCTCCTTTTCCAGTAACCTAGCACAGAACTCAAATTTATTGCGACTAAATCTTTCTGGGTGTTCTGGATTCTCTGAATCTGCCCTGAAGACTTTGCTGAGCAGCTGTTCCAGGTAAGAATGATGTGAGATTTGATTATAGAACTGTTTTGGCAAATATACAACTATCCCTCCCATGAGAGTAGAATCGAATATATTTCTTTAGCTATTCCTAACTCTGTGTTCCTGATAGTAACACAGCATCCATCCTTTACCCTCTGAACTTTGTTCAAGCTGAGGAGGCAGATCACTTGGGTTTGCTGGGGATACTTGTGTAGTGATCCCCCTTCTTTTTTTACTATTAAAATAAGGGAAATTTAGTACTGTGTTTATCAACAGTATGGTTGAAATTAATCTGTTTATACCTGACTATTCAGTCAGGCCTTTTCCCTATAATATCTGTAGACCTAACTTATGCAAATATCATAAATTTGGGTGGCTCCATGAAAAATATCTTCTGTGTCATATAATAATGTTAGTATATAAATAAAGGCTACAGTTACAGATACTACTAAATGGGAGGGGGACATGGCTCACAGAATACACAATACTGTGTTGTGTGTGTGCATTTGTGTGTCCTTTTTAATAATTCTTAATCTTTCTACTGTAGCATTGTATGTGTGTCTCTTTAATTTTTTTAATGTTTATTTATTATTTTGAGAGAGAGAGAGCACAAGCAGGGGAGGGGCAAAGAGAGAGGGAGACACAGAATCTGAAGCAGGCTCTAGGCTCTGAGCTGTCAGCACAGAGCCTGACATGGGGCTCGAACTCACCAACTGTGAGATCAGGACCTGAGCAGAAGTCGGACACTTAACTAATGAACCGACCACCCAGGCACCCCCGTATATCTCTTTAATCTGTTGAAAGTAGATTACCTTTGGATAAAAATGTTATCAGTGAAGTAAAATGTGTAACCCTACATTTATTCAGCAGTGTCAGGAATGGGGTTTGTGGTTTAATGGTTGGATATTGTCTTTGAGTCCTTCATTTGCTCAGTTAGCAGAGGCCAGGTAAGATGAAGTGGCTTTTTGCAATGTCAACATTTCTTTATTGGGAATCCCTGGTATAATCCACCGATACATATTTTTTAAAGTGTCTCGAGTGATTGTTCAGTCTCTGGTTGTTTGCTAACAACATGGTTGGTTGAAAAAGAAAATAGCCTAGAGTTTCTCCATCTAGTCCTGTAATGAGGTTTGAGCCATCTAGAGGAGAGTGTTCCCTCCATTTCCAGAAGGGGGCATCACTCACTAAGGCAACTTTCTGAGGCAAACCAGGGCAGGGGAGTGTGTCAGGAGGGGAGAAGGCAGTTTCAGGTGAGCAGAGGGAGGTAGCTGCTTAGAGAAGCAGAGGTTCTGTGCGTGAAATGGCAAAGACTCTATCCATGGCTTTGTGTTCTCTTTGCAGCTTGAGACAGTGCTACTTACAGAACTCATTCCTGTGTTGTGCTTTCACGCTTTCCTTATTTCCCCTCTGGTGTGCAGATTGGATGAGCTGAACCTCTCCTGGTGTTACGACTTCACTGAAAAGCACGTGCAAGTGGCTGTCGCGCATGTGTCAGAGACCGTCACCCAGCTGAACCTCAGTGGCTACCGAAAGAATCTCCAGAGATCAGGTAAGACCCACTGGACACTGGACCCTTAACAGCGACCACACCGGCAGAAGGTTTCATTTACTGCAGAGCTTCTAAGTGCTGTCCTGCCTCCATTGTCTCAGTCCAGTATGCATAGTCTTGTTCCCATTGTCCAGAGGAGGTAGCAGCCGATTGGAAGGGTTAGGTGATGGACAGCCGGTGGGGTAGCATCAGGATTCGAATCCAGAATCTGGAAGTGAAAACCTTTGTACTTTCAACCAATTTAAGCAGAACTTCTTTTAGTCAGCTGAATTATTAGGTAAGACCCCCAACATAGAATAGATGAATGCAGTGTTTGATCAGTAAGCAGTGGTGCTCAACCAGGGAGAGTTTTCCTGCCAAGGGGACATTCGGGGACGTCTGGAGACATTTGTGATTGTCACAGCTGCAGGGATGCTACTAGCATCCAGTGGGCAGAAGCCCGGAATGCAAGAAAGCAATGCACGGGACAGCAGAAGAACACAAAAAGGTAATCTGACCCAAATGTCAGAAGTGCCAAGGTTTGAAAAACCCTGTTCTCAGCCCTGTTTATAAGATCATATTATAACTCTTCTTAATTCAGTCTAAGAGGATCATGATGTTATTTAGTTTAATACGGGCATTTGAAGTCAGGGGTAATGTGTGAATAGCCAACAGTCTTTATAAGCCTCGACATTCAGTTGTGCTTTAATCTTCTAATATTGGCAAAACCTCGATTTGCAGAGATAAGTGTTTGCAAATGGCACAGGTTTTTTTTTAATGGCTTCCCCTTGAGCTCTCAGGCTGCGGGCCACGCAAAGCCTTGTGAAGCTGCCAGCACACCTCAGCCGTGTCTTTATGACTTGATGTTAGCTCATAACTGTTTTATTTATTATAGAGTTTATTATACTTTAAAAGATTTGAATCAGACATTTGGAGAATGTATCTTCTTAGAATATTAGTATTTGAGACATGCTTCTCCAGAACAAATGTGTCTTTGGCAAAGTAAGATGTATCAGGCAATCAGAAGAGGAGCTAGATTCTTGGGAGTGGCCAGGGAGTTGAGTCCTTTGCCTGTGCCCAAGTCCAGACGCCTGCATCTTCAGACGGGGGATTATTTTCTTTTCTTTTTTTTAAATTTGATTTTTTATTTTTTTAAATTTACATCCAAATTAGTTAGCATATAATGAAACAATGATTTCAAGGGTAGATTCCTTAGTTCCCCTTACCCATTTAGCCCATCCACCCTCCCACAAGCCCTCCTGTAACCCTCTGTTTGTTCTCCATATTTATGACTCTCTTCTGTTTTGTCCCCCTCCCTGTTTTTACATTATTTTTGTGTCCCTTCCCTTATGTTCATCTGTTTTGTCTCATAAAGTCCTCATATGAGTGAAGTCATATGATTTTTGTCTTTCTCTAATTTCACTTAGCATAATGCCATCTTGTTTCATCCACGTAGTTGCAAATGGCAAGATTTCATTCTTGTTGATTGCCGAGTAATACTCCATTATATATATATATATATATATACACACCACATCTTCTTTATCCATTCATCCATCGATGGCCATTTGGGCTCTTTCCATACTTTGGCTATTGTTGACAGTGCTGCTATAAACATGGGGGTGCATGTGTCCCTTCGAAACAGCACACCTGTATCCCTTGGATAAATGCCTAGTAGTGCAATTGCTGGGTCGTAGGGTAGTTCTATTTTTAGTTTTTTGAGGAACCTCCATACTGTTTTCCAGAGTGGCTGCACCAGCTTGCATTCCCAAGGGGATTATTTTCTTTAGACATCTATAAAAGCCGCAGAGTGTTTTTCTTACCACTCTCCTATACACATGATACTTGTGTTCTACGTTTTTCTCCTTTAAATACTGTTTTAAATCTGATTACAGTATTACACATTCTCAAAAATACAGAAAATATGGAAAACAGCAAGAAAAACAAATCATCAGTAATCTCACTAACATCTTGCTGCTTTTTTTCCTGCATAAAAGTGTTTTTTAAAGTGGGACATAGTGCATGAAATACTTTAGAATACCCTTTTTTTCCCTCCAGATAATCCCATTTTTAGTAGCTCTCCCACATCATTGTCAGTGGCTGTGTGATATTCCATCAAATAGATAAAGAATGATTTATATTGATTGAATAATAATTCCTTCACTTGCTCTCCTTGTAATGGACTTTTAGAGTCTTTCCAGTTTTTTCCTTTTATAAACAACCTTGTCATGAACATAAACAGACCTTTGAGTGCATTTCTAAGAGTGGGATCTTAAAAGTGGAATTGCTGAGTCAAGGATTAGGCTCTGTTCTTAAGTTCTGGATAGTTCTTGCCAAATTGCCTCCCAAGGATTTTAAACTCCCACCAGTGAGCAGCCTCTTCACATTGAATCTCACCACTAGTTCTCTGCTCATCCCCAAGACAAGAAAAGGCAGTGCCTCATATCTGAATTTGCTGCTTCTTTATTGAGAGTCTTTCTGAATGAACGAGGTTCTAGCTGCAAGGTTGAGGAACTCTGCTATAGGCAAGCTGCTGTTAATTTGTCCCAAGTTTGGCTTAAAACACTTCTCTTGTTCTTCCAGAAAAGAATGGAGAGCCTGTTTACCAACATTTGGCAAGAATAATGGGTAATAAAATCGTGCTTGCTAGACACATTCAGAGCAAGGACAAAGACCTAGAGTTTAAGTTGAAGTATGTGTTTTCTTAATTATATAGTGGGAATCAGATTTTTTAAATATCTTTAACAATGGCACACACTGCTTCACTATTTAGAAGATAATATAAATGTTATTTTAGCTCCCAGACTGGTGCCAGTCTGCCCGGGTTCAGCTTCCTGCTCTGCCATTTACTTTGTGGTCGTGAGCAAGTTGCTAAACTTTCCTGTTCCTCAGTTTCCTCATGAGTGAAATGGAGGGAGTGGTAGTGAAGCCTGTCTCTTAGAGTTGCAGTTAAGAATAAATGGTTTAATCTCACATAGCATGTTAACGCTAGTGAGAGTACAATAATTGTTGGCTGTTACACCCCCACCGACCTCCCCATGGGGCAGTAGGAGCTGACCAAGGTCTTGGAGGACCCAGCTCTTTGTCTTGGATGTGCCCTTGACTTCTCTAGATGAAATCGCTCTCCCCTAAAGTGATGGGTTAGATTTGGGGATTTGTAAGATGCCTTCTGGCTCAGGCAGAGCTCCGGTTAGTGGTGAAATGAAGGGGATCGTGTGTAGAGGGAATCTATACTCGTAAGCAGTGACTACTATTTACTAACCCTTTCTGCTGAGGGATGGCCAGGGCTTAAGTGAGGGCTGGAGACCAACCAGTTTTACCCCCCAAGGTTTTGTTCTTTCCTGGGTGGCATCAAAATAATATGGTATCTGATTTTGAGTTTTGTTGATGGCTGGTTGGCTGGCTAGGTGGTGGGTCACTCAAAATTGTACTGTGCGCTTCTTCGTTTTTTAGTCATTCATTAAACAAATGTTTATTGAGCACCTACGATGCACAAAGCCCTGTTCCAGACTTGGGAGCTGTGGCCTTGAACCAAACTGATGAAGTCACCCCTGTACAGCTTATGTTCTGGTGGGGGAGGCAGGCAACCAACAGATGACTAAACGTGATGAAAGGAGATGAGATGGAGGGAGAAAGAATGGAGCAGAGTGACCAGGCAGAGGACAGGCCAGAGGGGCTTATTTTCAAATGGAATGGCCAAAGAGGGCCTCTCAGAGGAAGTGATGGTTGAACAAAGGCCTGAGTGAAAGGCATGAGCTGTATAGATAAGTGAGGAAAGAACATTCTAGAACTGAGGACCAGCAAGTGCAGAGGCCTTATATGGGAGGCAGTGTGTGAGAGGGAGCAAGGAGGACAGTGATAGGAGGTAAGGTAGCCCAGGGTTCTCTAAGCCGAGGCAGAAGCTTTGTTCGGAATTTTCCTGAGTGAGATGGGAAGCCGTTGTAGCATTTTGAGCAGGGAATGATGTGATATGATCTCACTCACCTTTAAAAGTCTTCTTCCGGTGCCATGTTGAGAAAAGGCTGTAAGAGCCTTGGGTGGTGACTTTGGAGGTGGTAAGAAATGATCAGATGGTAAAAAGCCAACAGAACAGGCTTCGGTAACAGACTGGATGTGGGATGTGAGAAAACAGTTGAGTGTGACTTCAGGGTTCCGGCCTAAGCAGCTGGATGGGTGGCTTGAGCACCTTCTCAGAGATGGAAAAGACTTAGGGAAGGGGCATTTTAGAGAAGAAATGAAGTTTTGCTTTTAGGCATGACTTTGAGATGCCTGTCACCTATCACAGTGGGTGTGTTGAGGAGACGGTTTAAAATGCAAGTCTAGGGGCGCCTGGGTGGCTCAGTCAGTTAAGCGTCCGACTTCAGCTCAGGTCACAATCTCGCGGTCAGTGAGTTCGAGCCCCACATCGGGCTCTGGGCTGATGGCTCAGAGCCTGGAGCCTACCTCCGATTCTGTGTCTCCCTCTCTCTCTGCCCCTCCCCCGTTCATGCTCTGTCTCTGTCTCAAAAATAAATAAACGTTAAAAAAAAAAATTAAATGCAAGTCTAGGTTTAGGTTGCAGGGGAGGGACTGGGGCTGACAGTAGCCCCATGTTTTCCTTCCCACAGTAAATGAAGCTGGTTTTAAAAATAAATAACATCTACTGATTCATTTTCTGATTGCAAAGTAGCACATGTGACTTTCTTCCAAATTCTGCAAAGGTACCTGTGATTCTGCCACCCTTGTGTATATTTCCTTCTGGCCTTCCCCTGCTACACCCACTGGTTTTGTTTTCACTATACAGTATATCTTTCGTATTTTTTCATGTCATGAAGTGTTGTTTAAAAGCTTTTGAAGGGGCACCTGGGGGGCTCAGTCGGTTAAGTGCCCAACTTCGGCTCAGGTCATGATCTCACGGTTCATGAGTTCGAGCTCCACATCGGGCTCTTTGCTTTCAGCACAGAGCCTGCTTCAGATCCTCTGTCTCGTCCTCTCTCTGCCCCTCCCCTGCTCTCTCTCTCTTTCTCTCAAAAATAAATAAACATTAAAAAAATAAATAAATAAAAGCTTTTGAATAACCATCATTGGCATTGTGTTCCACAGAATGGAGGGAGGTTAATGGATTAAAATAATTGGGGGAAGGGTTAGTATAGCTATGCTAAAATGAATGTCTTCGTGCACACCTAATTGTTTTTCTAAAATTGGAATTACTGACCCAAAGTGCCGAGTGTATAATGCTCAGAACACACACACACACAAAGAATCTGCTTATCCTAAAAAAAATCCATTTGCTCCCCTGAATGGCTGCAGGAAATTAAATATCCACTTGCAGTGTATATGAGATTTGCTTAATTATATTTCATCAATTCTGGGTATTATGATAGGTTTTTTTTTCATTTGATGGCTAAAAAGCAATATTTCAATTTTATTTTGCTTTTCTTACTCCATTTATACCTGTTTTGCCAAGTATCTCTTCATATTCTTCACCCATTTTCTATATTTAGCTTTCTCTTCTCTTTATATAAGACCATTAACTGTCTATTGCATGTATGTTGAAAACATTTGCAGTTTTCTGACACTTCTTTAATTCTGTTTGTTTTGTGTTGCTTTAACATGGTAGAGTTAAAATTTTTATGTAGCAAATTGTCAGTGTTTCTTTTGTGTGTTCTTTTGTGTTTAGAAAAGCCTTACCTGTCCCAAGATCCAGTGAAAGAAAATACTCATATTTTTGCATTTAGGACTTGTTAATATGTATGGAATTTATTTGGGAATATTATTAGAGTTGGAGAAATAAGTCTTTTTCTGCCTGTGGTAGCAATATCATTTTTTAAAAATAATCCATGATTTCCCCTATTGATTTTAAGTGCTACCTTTATAATATGTTGTTTGTTTATATATGGTGGTGTTTGTTTTTGCTTTTTGCTATTATGAATGGGATTTTTGTTTGTTTTCTTTTCTTCCCCAGCCACTTTTTGCACATACATAGATAAGCTATGGATTGTTGTTAACCTGTTGTGTTACATAGTTCTCCTACTATTTTCAGTTGATTCTCTTGGATTTTCTGGGTTCAAAAATCTTACATGCCAAGATGATGACTTTGTGTTTTGTGTCTAATAGGGTGACTAATTGCATTGTCCCAAAGTTTTATTAGCACAATGTTAAAGATAGTGTTAATAACAGATACCCTTGTGGTGTTCCTCATTTAATCGTGCCCATCATTTTTTCCCCTAGATGTCTCTACCTTAGTTGGAAGATGCCCCAATCTTGTCCACCTAGACTTAAGGTATTTTTTTTGTTTATTTCTTTTCAAACAAAAATTGAAAAGTCATGACTGATCATTGAAGGAGGAAAGCATCTTAACATGTTGAAGGAACCAAACGGTCAGCTAATTCTGTCTTCTCCATCTGAATTGATGGATAGGTTGGGAATTTTTTCTTCTGCTCTGTTACAGTGATAGTGTCATGCTGAAGAATGACTGCTTTCCAGAATTTTACCAGCTCAACTACCTCCAACATCTGTCACTCAGTCGATGCTATGATATCATACCTGAAACTTTACTGTAAGTATTTTCATTGTCTAAAACTAGAAGACAGGGAGCAAAGGAGGTGCCACTTGGGATTAATATCTGTTATTGTAAGTAGCAGATGTTTAAAACTTGGCATCAATATTAGTGGGCCACAAATAGGTTAGGGAAGACCAGCAAAATAGAAAACCCAAGGCAAAATTTTTTGTTTAAAATATCTAGAAAAGTTGAGTTGATTGGGATAGTTTACTAAACATTTATTATTTACCTAGAAGCAGGTTTAGATATTACAATACTGTACTAATATCTGGAAGATTTACAAATGGAGAAGACAGTTTTTACCTCTGGGGAGCTCACAGTAATAACTGGGAGGCAGATCAGTGGAGGCTTCCCTCCGACCCCATATTTTTCAAATCAACCCCAGTTGACTGTGAGAGGCTCCCTCTGGCCTTGGAGGAAAGTTGTGTACTCTTCTAGTGATGGCTGTTCTGGACGGTAGTCAGGGAATGGGAAGAATGGCAGAATGTAAATGGTAAATATCAGAAGAGTCTAATGCTGTCTTGGAATAGGGGGAGATTGAAGTCCAGAAGAGAAAAATGTCTTAACCCAAAGCTGTAAAGTAAGTTAATGACTGAGCCGGGTCTATGTCCTAGGTTTTCTGGACGGATGAAAATAGTCTATATCTAATCCGGTAGCTCTTAGGAGGGTTAGTTTTGTACCTGCTCAGCAACTTCCACAAAAATTTGCACAAAGGAAAAAGAAGTCTGATCTTTCTTTTGGAAAGTGCTATGCTCACGTCATCCCAGGAATATTATTTATTTGTTTGGTTTTAAAAAGTTTCCTTTCTTTTATCCCCAAAGGGCTGGAAGATCCTTCCTCATGTAGAATGTAAATGCATAGCAATTTCATTGAAAACCACAAGAAGTCAGTATCTTGAATTTGGTCAGGTGCCCTTCTTTCTTATTCCAGCCAGTATGCCCTGAAAGAGGCTGCTGACCTCCTGTATGTAGCTCACTATCCAGATGAAGGTAATTTAGCCTCTGGCGTCTACCAAAGAAAGGTGGTGAATTTGAACAAAGAATTTATGTAGTCTTTGAATGATTGGTTTGAATCTTCTAAGTTGGTTTTAAGAATTAATAAATCAGATACTTCAGGTATCTGAAGGTAACTTCAGGTTAACTAGTAGAGTTAGAGAGTCCAGTAATTCTGTTTTTAATTAATCGCTTTAATTAATCTTGGGGCTCAGGGTCTCTGCTGGTATCTCGTTTGAAAAAGCACTGCCTAACAGGGATGCTAGGATTTACATCCGTGGCTCTGAGAGGTAGGGTGTAGATTTATATCCATGGAACTGTTACTGAAATCTCCTGCCCTTTCTAGTATCCAAAACTCCTAAGAGCCTCTAGCATCTACCTAGAAAGGCATTTCTGTCTTCCGTCTTTCCTGTCCTTGCCCTCTGGGCTTCAGCCTCATTGCCTGTGCAGCCCCCTGGGGATCAGTGTGTTTTGGTTGCTTTTCTCAAGAGAATCTATCCAGATGTCTCACTTTCGTTCTTTCTCTCCAGAAAAAGAAGCTAAGCAGGTAATCCCCAGGTGTTCTTTTTTTTTTTTTTTTTTTTTTTCTTGAGCAGAGGCTAAGGGAAGGCTGTGAGCTCTCACAGTTTAGTATTTTTATCCAGTAGGATAGTAACACTTCCATGGTGTAATACCTGCCGGCAGTATGACTTGATGCTTAAGCGTACAGACCTCAGGTCACAACAGACTTAGGTTTGAACCTTCACTGCCTTCTTGTGACTTGTCTAAATCTTACCTTGAAATGAGAGAAATAGGGGCATCAGGAGTTTAATTTACAAATCAGACCACCAAAAGAGTAACACAGAGAGAAAAGATGCTGTGCTTGAACTTTAAGGTAAAAGAGGATGTTTCTTCAGGCATTATGTAAATAATACGTACATTGATTTACCTTCTGAACCCATTAAGATTAGTTTGCTTGTACCCTATCCTTAGGAGTTTTTCAAGATAAAATGTTATTCTCTCTACTTCCATTCCGGCAGCTGATGTATTTGAAATTCATAGTAAGAATTCTAGGATCCTCAGTAGTAATTTTGAGAAAGCCGTTTATGCTAAAGAATTTTTATTTCTTATCTCAAAAGTGGGAAAATAAAATTTGAATGACTTCTTCTGTAATGATAGTGCTTTAGAATACTTGGGTAATCAGATTTCTCTTCCCCAGGATATGTCCACATTGTGTCTATTTTCTTACGCCTTTATCGATCTTATCCCATAAGTCTGAACTCTCTTCTGATTGTTCTGTATTTCTCATTCAAGTAAGAAAGCCAAGCTGGAGGTAGCAAACTGATCTGGCATTAGGAGAGACTAAATAAAAAGTCTGTTGTAGGGAGAATTCCTAGTTAGGCATTTACTAAATTTTATAAGGAAAACAGGATCGTGTAGTGGAGGTGAGGTATGAACGTGTGAGGGGGGTTTGTAAATATCTTCTGTTTACTGAGATTCAGCAAAGATACTAAAGACGTTACCAGTGTCCGTTTATGCTTCCTAAATTAGAAGTCATTGCTCTTCAGAGATTTATTCCTATTCACCAGCCTTCAGTTGCTTTTCAATCTAGAAAGATGCTTAGAAATTTGTTCTGCTGCGTTGTAGATGATACATATACGAAGGGGCTTTCAGTGTTTTTTTATTTTTGTGGTCTCGTTAAAAGTGTAAAGACTTTCTGGTTTTTTGACTTGGGTTGGTCCGTTGTGCACCATCCCATCAAAGGCAGCTCCCTCCTTTTTCATCTGGGACACCTGAGTGTCTTCTGAGAATCTGCTGTCATGTCCTTCCTCGCCAAGCGTCCTTCCCAGCGCTGTTGCAAGAACATTTCCTCTTCTGCCATCCGCTGTACCTCCTTTCCTTGCTCCCACCTCTAGGTTCTGCTTCTGACACCGTCCACTATAGAATGACTTACAGTTTGTCTAATTTGGATATCGCAGCACCTGAATTTTCATCACAAAGTTCTCAAATACTCAGATTTCACGTAAGAGGGACTTAAGGTTGGGGCAGAATTGCTGTCATCTTAAGCAATGACGAGTATAAACATCTATGAATTGTGATCTTTCTTTGCACTTCTGTCTCTATGGTCCAGAGGTTAGTTTACTTCAAGAACAGCAGTTTGTTCTTCCTGATTTTCTTTGGTGTCTGTTGTAACCTCCAGATCTTATTGGCCTTTTATGAACACCAAGCATATTTATTTTATTTAGATAGTACTTGTATTTTCTAAAGTGCCCTTCATCTTTATTCAGCTAACATGTATTGAACGTCTATGGTGTTTACTACGCTTTGTTGAATGTAGAATAAATACATTTAGAGCGTAGTGGGGTGACTGGGAGAACAGGTTGAACGTGGAAAAGTCCTAAGGCCAGCTGAACAGTTTGAGTTCCGTAAACAAGAGGGCAGCATCAAAGGCTGTGGAGCAGGTGAGTGGGAGGGGTGACATAATCTGAGCTAGGCTCTAGGAAGATGCCTTGGGCACTGGTATATAGAATAGGCTGGAAGGAAGAAAGATTGGAGGCAAGGTGACAATTACTGTGAGGAAAGTTTGTTTTTTTAGTAGTTACCAGCAAAATGAAGATATAAAGGATGCTTCTAACTCTAGGCCACTGATGTGTTCATTGATCTGCAGTGGGATTTTGTTGATATTCCAAACTAAATATTCCCTTTCCTAAGACTTTGTACTGTGTGTCCCAACCTGGAGCAAATACAGATCAGAGAGATGAATTTCTAAGCACATAGATCTGGGTTAAGAAGAAAGAATCATTACCTAAAGTATTTACTTTGGAGAAATAGGCTCCCTTTTTTGTGGACCAGAATTTCACTGTTGACAGAGTTGAATTTCACTTAATGGGAAATACCTGAGAAGAGGATTGGCCTGTATGTGACCAAAACCAAACCAAAACAACAGCAAAAATGGTAATGTGTGGAGAAGTCAGATGGCTCTTGCCTCTCTTAGAAAAGGTGTGATTGATTATTTCTTTTTTTCTGTCTGCACCCAACTATATAACCCCGTCTAAAAGATCTTAGTGAAGTCACTGTTAGGTTTTATCACAGGTAATGGACTTATTAAGAAGTTACCTTAACTTCTGCTGCTGATCTTTTGAGAGGAAGAGCCTAGTTCAACTAAAGGTCAAGTCCATATTTTGAAATTACATGTAACTTGTGGTGATTCTTTACCATCACTACCTTCTAGCTTCTCACAACACAGTAACGCCTTTTCTTTTAAATCGAGAATGGAGAAAGGAAGCAAATATGGTTGGGTTTTAAAGAAACCTCAGAGTTTTTAGGTTGTGAGAAATTTAACAAAATGCGCTGCGTGTGTCCTAAGGCTGTGTTGTCTTGAGCCTCAGTGTGTGCTTTCTGGTTTGATTCACCTTTGCTGTTTTCTCAAATCCTTGATTGTGAATTATGTTTTCAGTTTGTGTTTTATAGAATATGATACAAATTGTAAAAATTGGGTCATGTAACCCTAGTGGATCTGTTACCATAGATACTGCTACTCTGAAAGGTTTCTCTTCCTTTCCAGTGAACTTGGAGAAATTCCCACACTAAAAACACTACAAGTTTTTGGAATCGTGCCAGACGGTACCCTTCAACTGTTAAAAGAAGCCCTTCCTCATCTACAGATTAATACTTCCCATTTCACCACCATTGCCAGGCCGACCACTGGCAACAAAAAGAACCAGGAGATATGGGGCATCAAATGCCGGCTGACACTGCAAAAGCCCAGTTGTCTATGAAGTATTTTTTGCAGGATGGTGTCTCCTCTTTTCTTTGGAACAGGGAAAATAGGCAGGAAGCCCGCTTGCTGGAGCACTCAGCTATTGTTATTCTTGGTTTTCCCTTTGCCTTCATTCTGCAAGTATATTAGACAACCATTGAGAGAAAACTATGAAGTTTTGCTTTTTCTAAGTAACTATAAAAGCTTCCGTCACTGCTTCTGTGCCTTTAAAAGCCTAAGTTTTAGGCCTTTTGAAATTTTAGGAGAACCGGTAATTTCAAGAGACCTTAAACAGCAAGATTTGAGCCACCTCTTCCAAGTGCCCTTCTTATTCAATCTATTTAGAATCAAGTATAAGAGTCACCACCAGCAAATCATTTTCACAGTCTATATGGTAACTTTCTTCTATTTAACTTTTCAGTATTGCTTTATGAGACATAGATTGGTAGAAGAATAAGCTATTTGTATTGTGAGTGGAACAAAAGAATCATAGGATGGATAGTAGCATTTGTGGTAATCTCTTCTGGAGATAGAAAAATATGCATTTCAACTTTGCCTTTAGATTTGAAGCTAGGTTCATGGAAACAAATAGCCCTGGGCAATTCACCTTGAAACCTAAATTTTAAAAAACAGCTAACCAACCAGAGGTAAAGAATTGGTATGGACTTTGAAGGCTCAAGAGGCAACTTTCTATGACGAGTTAATCTGAAGTACCCTCTGATGCACGTTACTGAAGTTTCCTTCATGGACTTTGTTCCCAAAATTCTGTATTAGCTGAGGAAACAGAACTGTGGTCTTCTAACTTTGTGATCAAATCATGTTAAGTGGGTTCTTTAGCTTTTAAAATGGCTCACTTTGTTTTAGAAAGGTAGTGGTAACCAGTCTTTGTTCTCGAAATTTTGGACAGAATGCCAAACTGAAGTTGCCTGCCATTTTCCTTTATTGCCAAGGCTCTTAAAGTTACTTTTATATTACTCTGGAATCAAGTATTTTAAATTGCCTTTAAAAAAAAATTGTCTCCCACAATAATTGTTTGAAAGCCATTGTTTTATAAAGTTACTGGACCTAGAGTCCTGTGAGAAGAACTGCATGCTCGTTCACTCAGAAAGACACGCCAGAAGTAGGTATGTGTTCCGTGCAGTTTCAAAGCAGTAAGACAGCTTGAACCTATGTAAAAGTTAAAACTCAGGTGTGGAACCTTTTGATAGGAACAGTGATTTTTTTTTTTTTTAATGGTGTCTAGAAGAAAAATGATTAAGTTCTACTTAAAAAAAAACAAAAAAAAAAAAAACGACACAAAACACTAACTTCCTATTTACACTGATGACCTTCCCTGATGTTCAAAATGGAACAAAAAAAGCCAAAACCCGTCATTTCTATTAACGTTGTTTTCAAATCAGGTTTTTCGAATGTTAGAAACAACGATGCGAAGTGCCCTTACCTGTTCAGACCTAAGGACGAACATTTTACAGTGGTGTTATACAAGAAATGATTATGTTTTGATTTTGTACTGGTTAAAAAAGTGCTAAATTTACTACATGAAATTATTGTTTACAGATTAGTGACAAGGGCTGATGATAGGATCCAGATGGGCTGTGATTTCCAGATGCCCTCAGACACACAGTACTTCCAGACTCAAGTCCAGCCATAAGCTATTTTGCTAACATGTCAGAGTAATCTGTATTTTTGTATGTGATTTCTACTTTTATAGACTTGTTTTAAAATAAAACACATTTTTATAAAAATGAGTACTTCAGCTAACTTGTATGCCTTTTTTCTTTCTTTCTTTCTTTTTTTTTTTTTTCTTAAGTCCGGTGGTTGAAATTAGAAAGCATTTGGTGTGGTGTGCCCTTGATCCTGGCCCTCTAGTTAAGGCCCTACAAAATGAGCCCTAAAATGATCCTCTTTGTTCCATCCACTTCATCTGCTTATTATCAAATTAAAATGATAGTTTATAAGGCTTTCGGAGAAGGTGCTAAATACAGGCTTTTTCTTTACAGTGCTTCTAAAATAGTAACATTTCTAAAACATTTGCAGTTCAGGTGATGAGTGTGATAGTCAGGTACTATCAGTGAAAGGCAGCTAGTAGCACTCTTTAAATAGAGACTGGGTCAGCTTATACTGCATATTTTACTTTCATTAGGAAACTTTGAATAGTTCAGTCTGTACCTACAGATCTTAGGAATTCAGTTTCTTTTGAACCCGTCCATTCAAATGGTAGTGTGATTCTTACTGAACATTACCCAGCTTTTCTGGGTGCTTTTCATTATGTTCTGTTATTATCACTACTCTGCTTCCTTTTTTTAATGATGAAAAATGTCAAATACATGCAAAAAGTAGACCATATCGTAACCTCATTATTTTCTTTTGTCATTAAGTTATGGCCTATCCCATTTTATCTATCATTGCATCCCCCCCCAACACACACACTCATACCCCAACCTGCACAGATTACTTTGAAGCAAAATTTATAAGTATTTTAGTATATACATCTGAAAGATATTCTCCTGAATTATTTCTGAAACATTAAATATCAAGATGCTGTTGAAAGTCCCCCATTTGGTCTCAAGTGCTTTCTAACATGAGTTTGATGAGGCTCCAGACATGATCTATACATTGCATTTGATTGACATTTTCTGAAGTCTCTTAATCTTTGGGGTCCGCCCCTGGCCCCCGCCCCAAATTTTTTACTTTGCAGTTTGTTTATGGATGAAACTAGGTTGTTTGTCCTGTGTTCTACATTGTGACTTTTGTTGATGTGATCTCTGTATGACAGGTTAACCTGTCTCTTATTTCCATAAACTGGTAGTTAGATTCAGCAACAAAAAGCTCTAGACCAAGGGTGATTTTGCCACCCGGGAGACATTCGGTAATGCCGGAAAACGGTTTTGGTTGTCACAAGTAGAGAGGTGCTATTGGCATCTAGTGGACGGAGGCTACGGATGCAGCTAACCACCTTGCGGTTTATAGGACAGCTCCGCACAGCAGTGTTACCTGCTACAAAATGTCAGTAAGTGCCAGAGTTGTGAAACCCTGATCTCGAGGCTTATCTTACAAGTTCTTTTTTTGGCGAATCGATACTTGCTAAGTGGTATTATTCTTCCATCAGGAGACACATAACATCTGGCTGTCATTCTTTTTTTGATTCTGGCATCTGCCTGTGGCCCTTGATTCCTCCCTCTCATACTCTAGCCACAAGTTCCAGAGATCCAAATTTCTGTATAAAGTAACATATCCCTTCTGTCCTGGTGAACTTCATTTCCGTCCCACGTTTACTGAAGATTTACAGTGTGGAGGATACTGTGTTTGAGCAGCAGCACCGGGGATGATGCAGAGCCTCTGAGGAAAGGCACTAAGTAACCCAGGGACTGGGAAAACCAGAAAGAAGCTCCTTCCCACTGGATACCCTCGCCCTGGAACAAGCAAAAAAGCAACCTCTTTCCTCTCCCTTTCCCAAACTAGCCAAATATCCAAGGAAGTCATAAAGTCTCTTCATCAAGAGGCTAACTCTTTGTGATACAGGTTGGAGCTCTAGACTTTGGCAATATTACTGCATTTCAAGTGGATAATCTACAATAGCCCATTTAAAATGCTTACAGAAGTATTTATAAGATTAATACAATGATCCTGTGAGGAATCCTTTCATGAAGAAAAGATGTTTCGAAGAGAAGATCGGAGGCAGGAGGAAATAGCAAAGCGTAATTGCCAGAGATATTTAAATAGATTATTTTCTTGTGAAAGCCAAGAAGAGCCAGTTTAGTATGGCAACAACATCATTCAAGCCCTCCTTGTCCATTCAAAGAAGGTAAGTGTGGAGAAATAAACTATTTGTAGCTGGGGAAATGTCTGTTCAATAGAAGTTTGTAAAAACCTGGTTCTCAAATACTGTATACTTCAAACATCCGTATATCAGGTCCCCCCACACATACCATAAGTAAAGAATGTTAAATTTCAGTGTATGAAAACTATTGTTTGTTCTTGTAATTAGCAGTTTCTTCTCTGGTAGTCCCAGTCCTTATTCATTGTAGAGGTACAGATGAGAACTCATCCCTACTCCCCAGAAGCTCACAATCTACTGGTAGAGAAAGCTGTATGTTATTCAGATCTCTTCAACGGTCTTTTCAGAATCCAAAGTTTGATTTGATTTTCTTTAGCAATTGATATTTGACTTTTTAAAAGGGAGAAATGAATGAGGTTAGTTATAATCCATCCCTTTACTATCTTATAAAATAGTCAAATTAAAATGTTCTTTTCAGGGCGCCTGGGTGGCTCAGTTGGTTACGCATCCGACTTTGGCTCAGGTCATGATCTCACGGTTCGTGAGTTTGAGCCCTGCTTCGGGCCCTGTGCTGACAGCTCAGAGCCTGAAGCCTGCTTCAAATTCTGTGCCTCCCTCTCTCTCTCTGCCCTTCCCCTGCTCTCAGTCTGTCTCACGGTCTCTCAAAAATAAATAATAAACATTAAAAAATTTTTTTTAAATATTCTTTTCTATTTTTCTCTTTAGTCCCTCCTTGTGTAGTCAGTAATTTTCTTAAAAATGTTATCTTAAAGCCTATGACACTTTAAAAAAATACTCTTCCTATTTTCCTTAATGTAGAAAACTTAAACCTTCTCATTGACTTACACCCTAATCTCATGCTTATTTTTAATGTTAATGTCAAGAATAAGCTGCATTTGAAGTAATTTCTCCTTGTAGCTCAGCAATTCATCAGTATATTTACTCTTTTCCTTCTCATATATTTAATTTTTTCTCATATTATTTATCTGTCACATTATCGCTGGGAACTTTTTTGCACAATTGTCTTGGTAGGTACTACTATCCTTAAGTATAGTGATACATATATGGTACATTGGCACAATGGAATGAATTTTTTAGTAATTTAAATCCTAAATTACGTTTTTTCTAAGCTTTT